>NC_053025.1:212045868-212783527 GCF_003073215.2 Triticum urartu | reverse complement strand
ACTCTAATTAGGATTTAACTAATCTAATCACAGTTTAATTAACTAACAATACTTAATTAGGTTAACTAAACAAGATTAATTAAGTTAATTAATTCACTAATTAATTAATTATTAATTAATTTTATTAAGTCATTTTTTTCTTTTCTTTTTAACGTTTTGGGGCCAGGCCCCACATGTCTGTGGCCCATCGGGGCCTAGAGGGCGCGGGCGAGCGGGTGCGGGCGCCCGCCGAACGGGGCGCGGGCAAGGCCGTGGCCAGCGATGGCCACCGGAGCGACGGCGCGGCACCGGCAAGGGGAAGCAGGGGCGAGGCCAGGTGTAGTGGTGGTCGGCGGAGAGGCGGGGCCGTAAGGGCCACCGCAGGCGCGGCGGGCGCCAGCAGCGAAGAGCAGCACCATCCGGGGCTGGCGAGGGCAAGGCCTTATCCTGCAGGCGGGATGGTGCGGGCAACGACAAGCGTTGGGTGTGGGTGGCTCCGACGCGGCGGTGGCCATCAACACGAGCGCGGGAAGGGGCAAGTGGGCACGACGCCGACGACAGGCCGCGGCGACGGGGAGAAGGGCGCGGTGAGCGCGCAACGGGCGCGGCCGGAGCGCGTCGACCACGCGCGGGGAGGACGGTGACCGTGGCTACCCAGAGAGAGGGGGCGAAGGGGGACAGCGGCGCTCACTTGCGAGCAGGGAAGGGGGGGCGACGGGGCGCGTTGGCGTCCGGTGAGGGAGAGGCGAGGCGGCGTGTCCGGCGAGGGCGGCGCCGGGTTGGGTGCCGGCGATGGAGGCGTGGTCGAGGCGGCGTGAGGAAGTGACGAGGAGGCGGCGGATTCGTGGCGGCGCAGGGCTCCAGCGATGTGGTCCTCCCGACGGCGTCAGGAGCAACGCCAGGCGGCTGCGGCCATGGGCGCGCAGGGGACGAGCGCGCGGGGGGGGGGGAGGCGTGCAGGGACGGGCGACGGGGTCGGGCCTCTCCCCGATCCAGATGGGATCGAGAGGAGAGGGGGGAGAGGGAGTGGCGTCGTGGGGAGGGGAAGTGGGTGACGGGGTGGTTAGGGTTTCGGGGGGGTATGGATAAGGGGAGGGGGGTGGCCAGTTGGGCCTGCGCCCGAATGGGCCGGCCAACTAGGCCAGTAGGCCGTGGGAGGGGGTTCCCTCTTTTTTTTGCTAGTTTCTTTCTTTTTACTTTTCTTTTCTATTTTCATTTCCTTTTTGATTCATTACAGTTTTATAAAACCTAAAAGCAAGTCCCAACTTAGCAATAATAATAATGCTACTGACCTATTAATTTCAGGCAACTAAATAAGATATTCTGATATTTTATAAATAGAAAGGCATTTATATAATTGTTTTACCTACTGCTTTAATTACCTAAGTGCATTTAAACCTTTTACAATAAGTGTGTTTTCTCCACCATAATTTCCTATGAATTAATTGGTTCACTCCGAACATTTTAGTTTTAAAATTTGAAAAGTTTTATTGTTTGCCTGATTTTGAATTTGAATTTGAATCGGTCTCGAACTAACTCGAGATTAGCGACTATAATCGAGCTGACGTGGCATCATTAGCAGAGGATCACTGTAGCTTAATTACCCGGGCGTCACAGCCGCCCCCCTAGGGAGGGACCCTAGAGGGGGCGCAAACCCCTCCTCCTATATATAGTGGGGGTTTTGGGGCTGCCATACACGGAAGTCTCTCTCTCTCTCGGCGCAGCCCTACCTCTCCACCTCCTCTTCTTTCGTAGTGCTTGGCGAAGCCCTGCTGGAGAACCACACTGCTCCACCAACACCACGTCGTCGTGCTGCTGCTGGAGTAGTCTTCCCCAACCTCTCCCTCCTCCTTGCTGGATCAAGGCATGGGAGACGTCACCGGGCTGCACGTGTGTTGAACGCGGAGGTGTTGTTGTTCGGCGCTTAGATCGGAATCGACCTCGATCTAAATCACTGCGTGTACGACTCCACCAACCGCGTTCTTTTAACGCTTCCGCTTAGCGATCTTCAAGGGTATGAAGATGAACTCCCCCTTCTCGTTGCTAGTTTCTCCATAGATTGATCTTGGTGATGCATAGAATTTTTTTGATTATTGCTATGTTCCCCAATAGTGGCATCATGAGCTAGGTCTATGTGTAGATTCTATGCACGAGTAGAACACAAAGCAGTTGTGGGTGATGATTTGTTCAATTTGCTTACTGTTACTTGTCTTATCTTGATTCGGCGGCATTGTGGGATGAAGCGGCCCGGACCGACCTTACACGTACGCTTACGTGAGACTGGTTCCATCGACTGACATGCACTTGATGCATAAGGTGGCTGGTGGGTGTCTGTCTCTCCCACTTTAGTCGGATCAGATTCGATGAAAAGTGTCGTTATGAAGGGTAAATAGCAATTGGCATATCACCGTTGTGGTTTTGCGTAGGTAAGAAACGTTCTTGCTAGAAACCCATAGCAGCCACGTAAAACATGCAACAACAATCAGAGGACATCTAACTTGTTTTTGCAGGGTATGCTATGTGATGTGATATGGCCAAAAGGATGTTATGAATGATATATGTGATGTATGAGATTGATCATGTTCTTGTAATAGGAATCACGACTTGCATGTTGATGAGTATGACAACCGGCAGGAACCATAGAAGTTGTCTTAATTTATTGTATGACCTGCGTGTCAATGAAAACGCCATGTAATTACTTTACTTTATTGCTAACTGATACGTCTCCAACGTATCTATAATTTTTGATTGTTCCATGCTATTATATTATCTGTTTTGGATGTTAATGGGCTTATTAATACACTTTTATATTATTTTTGGGACTGACCAACTAACCCAAGGCCGAGTGCAAATTGTTGTTTTCTTTGCCTATTTCAGTATTTCACAGAAAAGGAATATCAAACGGAATCCAAACAGAATGAAACCTTCGGGAGAGTTATTTTTCGAACAAATTTGATCCAGGGGACTTGGAGTAGATGTCAAGAAAGAAAAGAGGTGGCCACGAGGCTGGGAGGCGCCCCTGCCCCCCTAGGCGCCCCCCCCCCTCGTGGGCCCCTCGCAGCTCCACCGACCTACTTCTTCCTCCTATATATATCCATATACCCCAAAAACATCCAGGAGCACCACGAAACCCTATTTCCACCGCCGCAACCTTCTGTACCCAAGAGATCCCATCTTGGGGCCTTTTCCGAAGCTCCGCCGGAGGGGGAATCGATCACGGAGGGCTTCTACATCAACACCATAGCCTCTCCTATGATGTGTGTGTAGTTTACCATAGACCTTTGGGTCCATAGTTATTAGCTAGATGGTTTCTTCTCTCTCTTTGGATCTTAATACAATGTTCTCCTCGATCTTCTTGGAGATCTATTTGATGTAACTCTTTTTGTGGTGTGTTTGTCGAGATCCGATGAATTGTGGGTTTATGATCAAGTTTATCTATGAACAATATTTGATTCTTCTCTGAAATATTTTATGTATGATTGGTTACATTTGCAAGTCTCTTTGAATTATCAGTTTGGTTTGGCCTACTAGATTGATCTTTCTTGCAATGGGAGAAGTGCTTTGCTTTGGGTTCAATCTTGCGGTGTCCTTTCCCAGTAACAGCAGGGGCAGCAAGGCACGTATTGTATTGTTGCCATCTAGGATAAAATGATGGTGTTTATATCATATTGCTTGAGTTTATCCCTCTACATCATGTCATCTTGCCTAATGCGTTACTCTATAATTATGAACTTAATACTCTAGATGCATGCTGGATAGCGATCGATGTGTGGAGTAATAGTAGTACATGCAGAATCATTTCGGTCTACTTGTCGCGGACGTGATGCCTATATACATGATCATGCCTAGATATTCTCATAATTATGCACTTTTCTATCAATTGCTCGATAGTAACTTGTTCACCCACCGTAATACTTATGCTATCTTGAGAGAAGCCACTAGTGAAACCTATGGCCCCGGGGTCTATCTTTTATCATATAAGTTTCCCATCTATTTTATTTTGCAATCCTTACTTTCAATCTGTATCATAAAAATACCAAAAATATTTATCTTATTATTATTATCTTTATCAGATCTCACTCTTGTAAGTGATCGTGAAGGGATTGAAAACCCCTTTATCACGTTGGTTGCGAGGTTCTTATTTGTTTGTGTAGGTACAAGGGACTTGCGTGTAGTCTCCTACTAGATTGATACCTTGGTTCTCAAAAACTGAGGGAAACACTTACGCTACTTTGCTGCATAACCCTTTCCTCATCAAGGGAAAACCAATGCAGTGCTCAAGAGGTAGCAAGAAGGATTTCTGGTGCCGTTTCCGGGGAGATCTACGCACAAGTCAAGACATACCAAGTACCCATCACAAACTCTTATCCCTTGCATTACATTATTTGCCATTTGCCTCTCGTTTTCCTCTCCCCCACTTCTAAAACGATTTTTCGAAAACCTTTGCCTTTTCTTCACCTTCTTCCCGTATGTATATTTGTTTGTGTTTCCATGTGCCTTCCATTTGCTTGCATCTTTGCTTTCTCAAAATCTATTGATATGGATCCACTTAAACTGTTCTACTTGGATCATCTTAGATCCTTATGCGCTCGTGCTGAAACCCCAACTAGCCTAGTTGATGGGAAATCTTTAGATGAGCATGCTCATTTTGTGTGTCACTGTTTGTCTGAAAAAGGGAGACACTTATGGGATCAAATAAACAAATTGCTGCGTTATGCTTGGAATCTTTGTGAAATTTATGCTTTTACTTGTTGCTCTAAGAACCCTAAAAAACACCTCCCATACCTATGAGAGTTTAATGATAATGAAATCATATCTTCTTATGCAAAGGGTGTTTATAGTTACTACGATATCGAACAAATTGAAGAATTTTGTGCTTTTAAGGGCGCGTATGAAGTTGCTTCTTTGGTTGAAAAGTATCATATTACTCCCTACGAAATTGAAAATCTTGACATACTTAAATATTGTTATGAAAACTATGTTCATAATGTCTATGTCAAATAATTTATTGAAAGAATGACCCCTACTTTGGAAGAAAATAATGATATGCATGAATCTGTGGATAATTATGATTCCAATGATTTGATTTAAATATCCCTTGATGAACATGATGCTTTCTATTCTTGTGGCCATGATGCCAATATTTATGAAGATGAATTTGCTATAGTTCCTTATGTTAAACATGAGATCGTTGCTATTGCACCCATACTTGATAGTTCCTTCGATGAAAAGCATGATTGCAATGATGTTATTATAAATTCTACTAACTTCAATTGTGCTAATAATATGCAAAACACCAACCTTGGGGATGCTTGTTTTGCTATAACTACTATTTGTTGCAATGATCATGATTGGGGTGATTCTTCTTTTGATCTTGAAAATTTATTTAAGCCCCATGATGAATATAAGATTGATAATAGTGTTTGCAATATTATTGAAAGTGGTTTTGGATGAGTGCCAACTTTAGATCCCACATATTTGGAGAATGTTCAATCTTATGAAATGTTTGATAAAAGTGGGTTTGGAGAGGTCATGACTTTAGTTAATGTTAATCTCACTATTTTGGAAGAGTGTCAACTTTGCATGCATGAGGATCATGAAGAGAAAATTTCATGTGCTAGCTATATTGTTTAATTTGATTATGATCCTACATGTAATTATTATGAGAGAGGAAACTATGGTTGTAGAAATTTTCATGTTACTAAATTACCTCTCGTCATGTTGAGATTGCTATTGTTTCTTTTTTCTTCCATCCATATGCTAGTTTTTGCTTGCCTTGATAATTTGTTTGCCTATAAGATGCCTATTCATAGGAAGTATGTTAGACTTAGATGTGTTTGTCACATGTTTTATGATGCTCTCTTTGTGCTTCAATTCTTGTCTTTCATGTGAGCATCATTGAAATCTCTTCGCCTAGCTTGGGGCTTTAAAGAATAGCGCTTGTTGGGAGGCAACCCAATTTTATTTTTTTCCTTGCTTTTTGTTACTGTTTAGTCATAAATAAATCTTCTAGCTTCTATTTAGATGTGGTTTATGCTTTTAATTAGTGTTTGTTCCAAGTAGAACCTTTGGGAAGACTTGGGGGAAGTTTTAGCAATCTTGCTGTAAAAAAAACTTTAGCGCTCACGAGATTTGCTACCATGTTTTACTGGAGAGTTCCATTAGGTGGATTCTTTTTTAATATGATTAATAGACAAATTCCTCACGTCCACCAATTTATTTCAGAATTTGTGGGGTTACATATATTCGAAACCTATAGATTACTACAGACTGTTCTGTTTTTGATAGATTCTGTTTTTCGTGTGTTGTTTGCTTATATTGATGCATCTATGGCTAGTATCAGAGGGTATGAACCATAGAGAAGTTGGAATACAGTAGGTTCTACACCAATATAAATAAATAATTAGTTAATTACAGTACCTTAAGTGGTGGTTTGTTTTCTTATACTAACGGAGCTCATGAGATTTTCTGTTGAGTTTTGTGTTGTGAAGTTTTCAAGTTTTGGGTAAAGATTTGATGGATTATGGAACAAGGATTGGCAAGAGCCTAAGCTTGGGTATGCCCAAGGCACCCCAAGGTAAAATTCAAGGACAACCAAAATCCTAAGCTTGGGGATGCCCTGGAAGGCATCCCCTCTTTCGTCTTCTTCCATCGGTAACTTTACTTGTGGCTATATTTTTATTCACCACAAGATATGTGTTTTGCTTGGAGCGTCTTGTATGATTTGAGTCTTTGCTTTTTAGTTTACCACAATCATCCTTTTTGTAACACCTTTTTGGGAGATACACACATGAATTGGTATTTATTAGAATAATCTATGTGCTTCACTTATATCTTTTGAGCTAGATAATTTTGCTCTAGTGCTTCACTTATATCTTTTAGAGCATGGTGGTGGTTTTACTTTATAGAAATTATTGATCTCTCATGCTTAACTTATATTATTTTGAGAGTCCTTTATAATAGTATGGTATTTGCTTTGGTTATAAAATTAGTCCTAATATGATAGGCATCCAAGATGGGTATAATAAAAACTATCATAGAAAGTGCATCGAATACTATGAGAAGTTTGATACTTGATAATTGTTTTGAGATATGAGGATGGTGATATTAGAGTGTGCTAGTTGAGTAGTTGTGAATTTGAGAAATACTTGTGTTGAAGATTGCAAGTCCCGTCGCATGCACGTATGGTGACCGTTGTGTAAATTTTTTGAAACATGAGGCTTTATTTGATTGTCTTCCTTATGAGTGGCGGTCGGGGACGAGCGATGGTCTTTTCCTACCAATATATCCCTCTAGGAGCATGCAGGTAATGCTTGGTTTTTGATGACTTGTAGATTTTGGAAATAAGTATGTGAGTTCTTTATGACTAATTTCGAGGCCATGGATTATACGCACTCTCACCCTTCCATCATTGCTAGCCTCTTCGGTACCGTGCATTGCCCTTTCTCACCTTGAGAGTTGGTGCAAACTTTGCCGGTGCATCCAAACCCCGTGATATGATATGCTCTATCACACATAAACCTCCTTATATCTTCCTCAAACAGCCACCATACCTACCTATTATGGCATTTCCATAGCCATTCCGAGATATATTGCCATGCAACTTTCCACCGTTTCATTCATGACACGCTTCATCATTGTCATATTGCTTTGCATGATCATGTAGTTGACATCGTATTTGTGGCAAAGCCACCATGCATAATTTATCATACATGTCGCTCTTGATTCATTGCCCTTCCTGGTACACCGCCGGAGGCATTCATATAGAGTCATATTTTGTTCTAGTATCGAGTTGTAATCATTGAGTTGTAAATAAATAGAGGGTGATGATCATCACTAAAAGAGCATTGTCCCCCCAAAAAGAGAAAGGACAAATAAAAAAGGCCCAAAAAAATAAGAAAAAGAAAAAAAGAAATAAAAAAGGGACAATGCTACTATCCTTTTTTCCACACTTGTGCTTCAAAGTAGAACCATGATCTTTATGATAGAGAGTCTCTTGTTTTGTCACTTTCATATACTAGTGGGAATTTTTCATTATAGAACTTGTCTTGTATATTCCAACAATGGGCTTCCTCAAATGCCCTAGGTCTTCGTGAGCAAGCAAGTTGGATGCACACCCACTTAGTTTCTTTTGTTGAGCTTTCCTACATTTATAGCTCTAGTGCATCTGTTGCATGGCAATCCCTACTCCTTGCATTGAAATCAATTGATGGGCATCTCCCTAGCCCGTTGATTAGCCGTGTCGATGTGAGACTTTCTCTTTTGTCTTCTCCACATAACCCCCATCATTATATTCTATTCCACCCATAGTGCTATATCCATGGCTCACGTTCATGTATTGCGTGAAAGTTGAAAAAAGTTTGAGATTAATAAAGTATGAAAACAATTGCTTGGCTTCTCATCGGGGTTGTGCATGATGAGAGCATTCTTGTGTGACGAAAATGGAGCATGACCAAACCATATGATTTTGTAGGGATGAACTTTCTTTTGCCATGTTATTTCGAGAAGACATGATTGCTTAGTTAGTATGCTTGAAGTATTATTATTTTTATGTCAATATTAACTTTTGTCTTGAATCTTTCAGATCTGAACATTCATGCCACAGTAAAGAAAAATTACATTGAGAATTACACTAGGTAGCATTCCACATCAAAAATTCTGTTTTTTTCATTTACCTACTCGAGGACGAGCAGGAATTAAGCTTGGGGATGCTTGATACGTCTCCAATGTATCTATAATTCTTGTTTGTTCAATGCTATTATATTATTTGTTTTGGATGTTAATGGGCTTATTTATACACTTTTATATTTTTTAGGACCAACCTACTAACCCAAGGCTCAGTGCAAATTACTGTTTTTTTTCCTATTTCAGTGTTTCACAGAAAAGGAATATCAAACGGAATCCAATAGAACGAAACCTTTGGGAGAGTTATTTTTGGAACAAACATGATCCAGGGGACTCTGGAGTAGACGTCAAGAAAGAAACGAGGTGGCCACGAGGCATGGAGGCGCGCCTGCCCCCCTGGGCGCGCCCCCACCCTCGTGGGCCCCTCGCAGCTCTACTGACCTACTTCCTCCTCCTATATATATATCCATATACCTCGAAAACATCCAGGAGAACCATGAAACCCTATTTCCACCGCCGCAACCTTCTATACTCAAGAAATCCCTCTTGGGGCCTTTTACGGAGCTCCGTCGAAGGGGGAATCGATTGCGGAGGGCTTCTACATCAACACCATAGCCTCTCCGATGATGTGTGAGTAGTTTACCACAGACCTTTGGGTCCATATTTATTAGCTAGATGGCTTCTTCTCTCTCTTTGGATCTCAATACAATGTTCTCCTTGATCTTCTTGGAGATCTATTTGATGTAACTCTTTTTGCGGTGTGTTTGTCAAGATTCGATGAATTGTGGGTTTATGATCAAGTTTATCTATGAACAATATTTGATTCTTCTCTGAAATATTTTAAGTATGATTGCTTATCTTTGCAAGTCTCTTCGAATTATCAGTTTTGTTTGTCCTACTAGATTGAGCTTTCTTGCAATGGAAGAAGTGCTTAGCTTTGGGTTCAATCTTGCGGTGTCCTTTCCCAGTGACAGCAGGGGCAGCAAGGCATGTATTGTATTGTTGCCATCGAGGATAAATAGATGGGGTTTATATCATATTGCTTGAGTTTATCCCTCTACATCATGTCATCTTGCCTAATGCATTACCCTGTTCTTATGAACTTAATACTCTATATGCATGCTGGATATCGGTCGATGTGTGGAGTAATAGTAGCAGATGCAGAATCGTTTCGGTCTACTTGTCATGGACGTGATCCGTATATACATGATCATGCCTAGATATTCTCATAATTATGCACTTTTCTATCAATTGCTCGAGAGTAATTTGTTCACCCACCATAATACTTATGCTATCTTGAGAGAAGCTACTAGTGAAACCTATGGCCCCCGGGTCTATCTTTTATCATATAAGTTTCCCATATATTTTATTTTTCAATCTTTATTTTCGATCTATATCATAAAAATACCCAAAATATTTATGTTATTATTATTATCTCTATCAGATCTCACTCTCATAAGTGACCGTGAAGGGATTGAAAACCACTTTATCGCGTTGGTTGTGAGGCTCTTATTTGTTTGTGTAGGTACGAGGGACTTGTGTGTAGTCTCCTACTGGATTGATATCTTGGTTCTCAAAAACTGAGGGAAATACTTATGCTACTTTGCCACCCTTTCCTCTTCAAGGGAAAACCAACGCAGTGCTCAAGAGGTAGCACTAACCGTTAGCCGTAGTAGTAGAAGTAATAGTTGGCGAGACAACTTCATGAAGACACAATGATGGAGATCATGGTGTCATGCCAGTGACGATGGTGCTCATGCCGTGCCTTGAAGATGGATATCAAAGGCGCAAGATGATATTGGCCATATCATGTCACTTTATGATTTGCATGTGATGTTTGTCATGTTTACATCTTATTTGCTTAGAACGACGGTAGCATAAATAAGATGATCCCTCACTAAAATTTTAAGAAAGTGTTCCCCCTAACTGTGCACCGTTGTGAAGGTTCGTTGTGTCGAGGCACCATGTGATAATCGGGTGTGATAGATTCTAATGTTCGCATACAACGGGTGTAAGCCAGATTTACACATGAAAAACACTTAGGTTGACTTGACGAGCCTAGCATGTACAGACATGGCCTCGGAACACGAGAGACCGAAAGGTCGAACATGAGTCGTATAGTAGATACGATCAACATGGAGATGTTCAATGTTGATGACTAGTCTGTCTCACATGATGATCGGACACGACCAAGTCGATTCGGATCATGTATCACTTAGATGACTATAGGGATGTCTATCTGAGTGGGAGTTCATTAAATAATTTGATTTGATGAACTTAATTATCATGAACTTAGTCTAAAATGTCTTTACAATTGGGGAAGGTAGTAATTTCAAAAATTCTCATACACACACGCAAGATCATGGTGATGCATGGCAACGAGAGAGGAGAGTATCATTCACGTACCCTCATAGACCATAAGCGGAAGCATTATGAGAACGCGGTTGATGTAGTCGTACGTCTTCATGATACACGTTCAGCTCGATGACATCCCACGAACTCCGATCCAGCAGAGCTTCACGGGAGAGTTCCGTCAGCACGACGGCATGATGACGGTGATGATGTTACTACCGACGCAGGGCTTCGCCTAAGCACTGCTACGATATGATTGAGGTGGATTATGGTGGAGGGGGCACCGCACACGGCTTGGAACAATCAACTTGTGTGTCCTAGGGTGCCCCCTGCCCCCGTATATAAAGGAGCAAGGGGGGAGGCCGGCCGGCCCTTGCAGGGCGCGCTAGGAGGAGGAGTCCTCCTCCTAGTAGGAGTAGGACTCCCCTTCCCTACTCCTACTAGGAGGGGGAAAGGAAGGCGGAGAGGGAGAAGGAAAGGGGGGTGCCACCCCCCCTTCCTTAGTCCAATTCGGACCAGAGGGGGAGGAGGCGCGCGGCCTGCGCTGGCCGGCCCTCTCTCTCCACTAAGGCCCGTGTGGCCCATTACTTTTCCCGAGGAGTTCCGGTAACCCTCCGGCACTTCGGTTTTCTCTGAAATCACCCGGAACACATCTGGTATCCAAATATAGTCGTCCAATATATCAATCTTTATGTCTCGACCATTTTGAGACTCCTCATCATGTCCATGATCACATGCGGAACTCTGAACTACCTTCGGTACATCAAATCACATAAACTCATAATACCGATCATCACCGAACGTTAAGCGTGTGGACCCGACGGGTTTGAGAACTATTTAGACATGACCGAGACACTTCTCCGGTCAATAACCAATAGCGGAACCTGGATGCTCATATTGGCTCCTACATATTCTACGAAGATCTTTATCGGTCAAACCGCATAACAACATACGTTGTTCCCTTTGTCATCGGTATGTTACTTGCCCGAGATTCGATCGTTGGTATCTCAATACCTAGCTTAATCTCGTTACCGGCAAGTCTCTTTACTCATTCTGTAATGCATCATCCCGCAACTAACTCATTAGTTGCATTGCTTGCAAGGCTTATAGTGATGTGCATTACCGAGAGGGCCCAAAGATACCTCTTCGACAATCGGAGTGACAAATCCTAATCTCGATCTATGCCAACTCAACAAGTACCATCGGAGACACCTGTAGAGCACCTTTATAATCACCCAGATACATTGTGATGTTTGGTAGCACACAAAGTATTCCTCCGGTAATCGGGAGTTGCATAATCTCATAGTCATAGGAACATGTATAAGTCATGAAGAAAGCAATAGCAATGAAACTATAACGATCATCATGCTAAGCTAACGGATGGGTCAGGTCAATCACATCATTCTCTAATGATGTGATCCCGCTTATCAAGTGACAACTCTTTGTCCATGGCTAGGAAACTTAACCATCTTTGATTAACGAGCTAGTCAAGTAGAGGCATACTAGTGACACTCTGTTTGTCTATGTATTCACACATATACTAAGTTTCCGGCTAATATAATTTTAGCATGAATAATAAACATTTATCATGATATAAGGAAATATAAATAACAACTTTATTATTGCCTCTAGGGCATATTTCCTTCAGTCTCCCACTTGCACTAGAGTCAATAATCTAGTTCACATCATCATGTGATTTAACACCAATAGTTCACATCTTTATGTGATTAGTTCACATCTCCATGTGACTAATACCCAAAGGGTTTACTAGAGTCAATAATCTAGTTCACATCACTATGTTATTAACACCCAAAGAGTGATTATGTTTTGCTTGTGAGAGAAATTTAGTCAACGGGTCTGCCACATTCAGAGCCATATGTATTTTGAAAATTTTCTATGTCTACAATGCTTTGCACAGAGCTACTCTATCTAATTTCTCCCACTTTCAATATGTATCTAGATCGAGACTTAGAGTCATCCAGATCGGTCTCAAAGCTTGCATCGATGTCACTCTTTATGACGAACTCTTTGTCACCTCCATAACCGAGAAACATTTCCTTATTCCACTAAGGATATTTTTTACCGATGTCCAGTGATCCACTCCTGGATCACTATTGTACCCTCTTGCCAAACTTATGGTTAGGTACACAATAGGTCTGGTACACATCATAGCATACTTTATAGAACCTATGACTGAGGCATAGGGAATGACTTTTCATTCTCTTTCTATTTTCTGCCGTGGTCGGGTTTTGAGTCTTTACTCAACTTTACACCTTGCAACACAGGCAAGAACTCCTTCTTTGACTGCTCCATTTTGAACTACTTCAAAAACTTGTCAACGTATGTACTCATTGAAAAAACTTATCAAGCATCTTGATCTATCTCTATAGATCTTGATGCTTAATAGGTAAGCAGCTTCACCGAGGTCTTTCTTTGAAAAAATCTTTTCAAACACTCCTTTATGCTTTCCAGAAAATTCTACATTATTTTCGATCAATAATATGTCATTCACATATACTTATCAGAAATGTTGTAGTGCTCCCACTCACTTTCTTGTAAATACAGGCTTCACCGCAAATCTGTATAAAACCATATGCTTTGATCACTTTATCAAAGCATATATTCCAACTCCGAGATGCTTGCACCAGTCCATAGATGGATCGCTGGAGCTTTCTCACTTTGTTAGCACCTTTAGGATCGACTAAACCTTCTGGTTACGTCATATACAACTCTTCTTTTAAGAAATCCATGAAGGAATACAGTTTTGACATCCATTTGCCAGATTTCATAAAATGCGGCAACTGATGACATGATTCGGACAGACTTTTAAGCATCGATACGAGTGAGAAAATCTCATCGTAGTCAACACCTTCAACTTGTCGAAAACATTTTGCGACAATTCGAGCTTTGTAGATAGTAACACTACTATCAGCATTCGTCTTCCTCTTGAAGATCCATTTATTCTTAATGATTCACCGATCATCGGGAAAGTCAATCAAAGTCCATACTTTGTTCTCATACATGGATCCCATCTTAGATTTCATGGCCTCAAGCCATGTCGCAGAATCTGGGATCATCATCGCTTCCTCATAGTTCATAGTTTTTTCATGGTCAAGTAACATGACATCTAGAACAGGATTACCATACCACTCTGGTGCGGATCTCACTCTAGTTGACCTACGAGATTTGGTAGTAACTTGATCTGAAGTTACATGATCATCATCATTAGCTTCCTCACTAATTGGTGGAGTCACAGGAACAGATTTCTGTGATGAACTACTTTCCAATAAGGGAGCAGGTACAGTTACCTCATCAAGTTCTACTTTCCTCCCACTAACTTCTTTCGAGAGAAACTCCTTCTCTAGAAAGGATCCATTCTTAGCAACGAATGTCTTGCGTTCGGATCTGTGATAGAAGGTCTACCCTACTCTCACCTTTGGGTATCTTATGAAGACACATTTCTCCGACTTGGGTTTGAGCTTATCAGGATGAAACTTTTTCACATAAGCATCGCAACCCCAAACTTTAAGAAACGACAACTTTGGTTTCTTGCCAAACCACAGTTCATATGGCATCGTCTCAACGGATTTAGATGGTGCCCTATTTAACGTGAATGCAGCTGTCTCTAATGCATAACCCCAAAACGATAGTGGTAAATCGGTAAGAGACATCATAGATTGCACCATATCTAATAAAGTACGGTTACGCTGTTCGGACACACCATTACATTGTGGTGTTCCAGGTGGCGTGATTTGTGAAACTATTCCGCATTGTTTCAAATGAAGACCAAACTCGTAACTCAAATATTCTCCTCCACGATCAGATCGTAGAAACTTTATTTTCTTGTTACGATGATTTTCCACTTCACTATGAGTTTATTTGAACTTTTCAAATGTTTCAGATTTATGTTTCATCAAGAAGATATACCCATATCTTACTCAAATCATCTGTGAAAGTCAGAAAATAATGATACCTGCTGCGAGCCTCAACACACATCGGATTGCATACATCAATATGTATTATTTCCAACAAGTCTGTTGCTCGCTCCATTGTTCCAGAGAATGGAGTCTTAGTCATCTTGCCATGAGGCATGGTTCACAAGCATCAACTGATTCATAATCAAGTGATTCCAAAATCCCATCAGCATGGATTTTCTTCATGCACTTTACACCAATATGACCTAAACGGTAGTGCCACAAATAAGTTGCACTATCATTATTTACTTTGCATATTTTGGCTTCAATATTATGAATTTGTGTATCACTATGATCGAGATTCAATAAACCATTCACCTTGGGTGTATGACCATTGAAGGTTTTGTTCATGTAAACATAACAACAATTATTCTCTGACTTTAAATGAATAACTAAATATGATCAAATCATATGCATGCCTAATGCAAACACCAAATAGCATTTATTTTAGGTTCAACACTAATCCCGAAGGTAAAGGGAGTGTGTGATGATGACCATATCAATCTTGGAACCACTTCCAACACACATCGTCACTTCAGCCTTAACTAGTCTTTGTTCATTCTGCAACTCCCGTTTCGTGTTACTAATCTCAGTAACTGAACTAGTATCAAATACTGAGGGGTTGCTATAAACACTAGTAAATTACACATAAATAACATGTATATCAAATATACCTTTGTTCACTTTGCCATCCTTCTTATCCGCCAAATACTTGGGGCAATTCTACTTCCAGTGATCAGTCCCTTTGCAGTAGAAGCACTTAGTCTCAGGCTTAGGTCTAGACTTGGGCTTCTTCACTTGAGCAGCAACTTGCTTGTCGTTCTTCTTGAAGTTCCCCTTCTTCCCTTTGCCCTTTTCTTGAAACTAGTGGTCTTGTCAACCATCAACACTTGATGCTTTTCTTGATTTCTACCTTCGTCGATTTCAGCATCACGAAGAGCTTGGGAATAGTTTCCGTTATCCCTTGCATATTATAGTTCATCACGAAGTTCTAGTAACTTGGTGATAGTGACTAGAGAAATTTTGTTAATTGCTATCTTTTCTGTAAGATTAACTCCCACTTGATTCAAGCAATTGTAGTGCCCAGACAATCTGAGCACATGCTCACTAGTTGAGCTATTATCCTCCATCTTGTAGGCAAAGTACTGTCAGAGGTCTTCTACCTCTCGACACGGGCATGAGTATGAAATACCAATTTCAACTCTTAGAACATCTTATATGCTTTGTGGCATTCAAAACGTTTTTGAAGTCCCTGTTCTAAGCCGTAAAGCATGGTGCACTAAACTATCAAGTAGTGAACATACCGAGATTTACCAAACGTTCATAACGTCTGTATCTACTCCTGCAATAAGTCCGTCACCTAGCGGTGCATCAAGGACATAATTCTTTTGTGCAGCAATGAGGATAATCCTTAGATCATGGATCCAATCCGCAGCATTGCTACTAACATCTTTCAACTTAGTTTTTCTCTAGGAACATATCAAAATAAATGGGGAGCTACATCGCGAGCTATTGATCTACACCATAGTTATGCAAATAATATCAGGACTAAGTTCATGATAAATTAATGTTCAATTAATCATATTACTTAAGAACTCCGACTTAGATAGACGTCCCTCTAGTCATCTAAATGATCACGTGATCCAAATCAACTAAACCATGACCGATCATCATGTGAAATGCAGTAGCTTTCAATGGTGAACATCACTATGTTGATCATATCTACTATATGATTCACGCTCGACCTTTCGGTCTCAGTGTTCCGAGGTCATATCTGCATATGCTAGGCTCGTCAAATTTAACCCGAGTATTTCTGCATGTGCAAAACTGGCTTGCACCCGTTGTATGTGAATGTAGAGCTTATTACACCCGATCATCACATGGTGTCTCGGCATGACGAACTTTGGCAACGGTGCATACTCAGGGATAACACTTGTGCCTTGAAATTTAGTGAGAGATCATCTTATAATGCTATAGCCGAACTAAGAAAAATAAGATGCATAAAGGGTAAACATCACATGCAATCAAAATATGTGACATGATATGGCCATGATCATCTTGCGCCTTTGATCTCCATCTCCAAAGTACCGTCATGATCTCTATCGTCACCGGCATGACACCATGATCTCCATCATCTTGATATCTATCAATGTGTCGTCACATGGTCATCTCGCCAACTATTGCTTTTGCAACTATTGCTATCGCATAGCAATAAAGTAAAGCAATTACATGGCACTTGCATCTTATGCAATAAAGAGATAACCATAAGGCTTTTGCCAGTTGCCGATAACTTTAACAAAACATGATAATCTCATACAAGAATTCATATCTCATCACGTCTTAACCATATCACATCACAACATGCCCTGCAATAACAAGTTAGACATCCTCTACTTTGTTGTTGCAAGTTTTATGTGGCTGCTACGGGCTGAGCAAGAACTGTTCTTACCTACGCATCAAAAACCACAACGCGGTATAGTGATTGCTTTTTTTATCTTCAGAAAGAACCCTATTCATTGAATTCGATTCAACTAAAGTTGGAGAAACTGACACCCACCGGCCACCTGTGTGCAAAGCACGTCGGTAGAACCAATCTCGCGTAAGCGTATGCGTAATGTCGGCCTGGGCCGCTTCATCCAACAATACCGCCGAATCAAGAAACAACTAGTGACGGGAAGCAATATGTATATACCCACGCCCACAACTCCTTTTGTGTTCTAAGCCTGCATATAACATCTATGCATAAACCTGGCTCTGATACGACTCTTGGGGGACGTAGTAATTTCAAAAATTCTCCTACGCACACGCAAGATCATGGTGATGCATAGCAATGAGAGAGGAGAGTATCGTACACGTACCCTCATAGACCGTAAGCGGAAGCGTTATGAGAATGCGGTTGATGTAGTCGTACATCTTCACGATCCGACCGATCCAAGTACCGAACGTATGGCACCTCCAAGTGCAACACCCATTCATCTCGATGACGTCCCACGAACTCCGATCCAGCAGAGCTTCACAGGAGAGTTCCGTCAGCACGACGGCATGATGATGGTGATGATGTTGCTACCGACTCAGGGCTTCGCCTAAGCACCGCTATGATATGATCGAGGTGGATTATGGTGGAGGGGGGCACTGCACACGGCTTGGAACAATCAACTTGTGTATCCTAGGGTGCCCCCTGCCCCCGTATATAAAGGAGCAAGGGGGAGGCCGGCCCGCCCATGCATAGCGCGCCAGGAGGAGGAGTCCTCCTCCTAGTAGGAGTAGGACTCCCCTTTCCTACTCCTACTAGGTGGGGGAAAGGAAGGAGGAGAGGGAGAAGGAAAGGGCCCCCCCCGTTCCCTACCCCAATTCGAACTAGAGGGGGAGGGGGCGCGCGGCCTGCCCTGGCAGGCCCTCTCTCTCTCCAGTAAGCCCCATGTGGCCCATTACTTCTCCCAGGGGGTTCCGGTAACCCTCCGGCACTCCTGTTTTATCCGAAATCACCGGAACACTTCTGGTATCTGAATATAGTCGTCTAATATATCAATCTTTATGTCCGTGATCACATCCGGGACTCCGAACTACCTTCGGTACATCAAATCACATAAACTCATAATACCGATCGTCACTGAACGTTAAGCGTGCAGACCCTATGAGTTCGAGAACTATGTAGACATGGCCGAGACACATGTTTGGTCGATAACCAATAGCGTAACCCGGATGCTCATATTGGCTCATACATATTCTACGAAGATCTTTATCAGTCAAACCGCATAACAACATACGTTGTTCCCTTTGTCATCGGTATGTTACTTGCCCGGGATTCGATTGTCGGTATCTCAATACCTAGCTTAACCTCGTTACCGGCAAGTATCTTTACTCGTTCTGTAATGCATCATCCCGCAACTAACTCATTAGTTGCATTGCTTGCAAGGCTTATAGTGATGTGCATTACCGAGAGGTCCTAGAGATACCTCTCCGACAATCGGAGTGACAAATCCTAATCTCGATCTATGCCAACTAAACAAGTACCATCGGAGACACCTGTAGAGCACCTTTATAATCACCCAGTTACGTTGTGACATTTGGTAGCACACAAAGTGTTCCTCCGGTAATTGGGAGTTGCATAATCTCATGGTCATAGGAACATGTATAAGTCATGAAGAAAGCAATAGCAATGAAACTGTAACGATCATTGTGCTAGGCTAACGGATGGGTCAAGTCAATCACATCATTCTCTAATGATGTGATCCCGCTTATCAAATGACAACTCTTTGTCTATGTCTAGGAAACTTAACCATCTTTGATTAACGAGCTAGTCAAGTAGAGGCATACTAGTGACACTATGTTTGTCTTTGTATTCAGACATGTACTAAGTTTCTGGTTAATATAATTTTAGCATGAATAATAAACATTTATCATGATATAAGGAAATATAAGTAATAACTTTATTATTGCTTCGAGGGCATATTTCCTTCATTTACAATATGTCTTGTAGATCAAATGGCCCATGCTAATGTTGCCCTCAACTTCAACGCGTTCCTAGAGAAAACCAAGCTGAAAGACGATGGTAGCAACTATACGGATTGGGTCAGTAACCTGAGGATCATCCTCATAGCTGCCAAGAAGGCATTTGTCCTTGAAGCACCGCTAAGTGAAGCACCCATTTTCCTAGCAACTCAAGACGTTATGAACGCCTGACAGTCCCGTAGTGATGATTACTCCCTGGTTCAGTGCGGCATGCTTTACAGCTTAGAACCGGGGTTCCAAAAGCGTTTTGAGCAGCACGGAGCATATGAGATGTTCCAAGAGCTGAAAATGGTTTTCCAAGCTCATGCCCGGGTCGAGAGATATGAAGTCTCCGACAAGTTATATAGTTGTAAGATGGAGGAAAATAGTTCTGTCAGCGAGCATATACTCAAAATGTCTGGGTTGCACAACCACTTGTCTCAGGTGGGAGTTAATCTTCTAGATGACTCCGTCATTGAAAGGATCCTCTAGTCACTTCCACCTAGCTACAAGAGCTTCATGATGAACTACAATATACAAGGGATGGAGAAGTCCATTTCTGAGTTATATTCAATGCTGAAATTAGTGGAGGTTTGAATCAAAAAGGAACATCAAGTGTTGATGGTGAGTAAAACCACTAGTTTCAAGAAAGGCAAGGGTAAAAAGAACTTCAAGAAGGACGGCAAGGAAGTTGCCGCACCCAGTAAATCAGTTGCCAGGAAGAAGCCAAAGAATGGACCCAAGCCCGATACTCAGTGCTTTTATTGTAAGGGAAATGGTCACTGGAAGCGGAACTGCCCCAAGTACTTAGCGGATAAGAAGGCTGACAACGCCAAAGATATATGTGATATACATGTTATTGATGTGTACCTTACCAGTGCTCGTAGTAGCTCCTGGGTATTTGATACCGGTGCGGTTGCTCATATTTGTAACTCAAAACAGGAGCTGCAGAATAAGCGGAGACTGGAGAAGGATGAGGTGACGATGCGCGTCGGGAATGGTTCCAAGGTCGATGTGATCACCGTCGGCATGATCCCTCTACATTTACCTACGGGATTAGTTTTAAACCTCAATAATTGTTATTTAGTACCAGTTTGAGCATGAACAATGTATCTGGATCTCATTTAATGCGAGATGGCTACTCATTTAAATCCGAGAATAATGGTCGTTCTATTTATATGAGAGATATGTTTTATGGTCATGCCCCACTGGTCAATGGTTTATTTTTGTTTAATCTCGAACGTGGTGCTATACATATTCATAGTGCGAATGCTAAAAGATGTAAGGTTGATAATGATAGTCCCACATACTTGTGGCACTACCGCCTTTGTCACATTGGTGTCAAATGCATGAAGAAACTCCATGTAGATAGACTTTTGGAGTCTCTTGATTATGAATCATTTGACACATGCGAACCATGCCTCGTGGGCAAAATGACCAAGACTCCGTTCTCTGGAACAATGGAGCGAGCAACCAACTTATTGGAAATCATACATACTGACGTGTGTGGTCCAACGAGCGTTGAGGCTCGCGGTGGCTATTGTTATGTTCTCACCCTCACTGATGACTTAAGTAGATATGGGTATGTATACTTAATGAAACACATGTCTGAGACCTTTGAAAAGTTCAAGGAATTTCAGAGTGAGGTAGAGAATCAACGTGACAGGAAAATAAAGTTCTTATGATCAGATCGTGGAGGAGAATACTTGAGTCACGAGTTTGGCATGCACTTAAGGAAATGTGGAATTGTTTCACAACTCACGCCACCTGGAACACCTCAGCTAAATGGTGTGTCCGAACATCGTAATCACACTCTATTGTATATGGTGCGATCTATGATGTCTCTTACCGATCTACCGCTATCATTTTGGGGTTATGCTTTAGAGACTGCTGCATCCACTTTAAATAGGGCTCCGTCGAAATCCGTTGAGACGACACCGTATGAATTATGGTTTGGAAATAAACCTAAGCTGTCATTTCTGAAAGTTTGGGGATGCGATGCTTATGTCAAGAAACTTCAACTTGAAAAGCTCGAACCCAAGTAGGAAAAATGCGTCTTCATAGGATACCCTAAGGAAACTATCGGGTATACCTTCTACCTCAGATCCGAAGGCAAGATCATTGTTGCCAAGAATGGATCCTTTCTAGAGAAAGAGTTTCTCTCGAAATAAGTAAGTGGGAGGAAAGTAGAACTTGATGAGGTACTACATCTTGAACCAGAAAGTAGCGCAACTCAGGAAGATGTATCTGTGGTGCTTGCACCGACTAGAGAGGAAGTTAATGATGATGATCATGAAAGCTCGGATCAAGTTGCTACTGAACTTTGTAGGTCCATGAGGACACGTTCCGCACCAAAGTGGTACGGCAACCCTGTCCTGGAAATCATGTTGATAGACAACGGTGAACCTTCAAACTATGAAGAAGCGATGGCGGGCCTGGATTCCAACAAATGGCTTGAAGCCATGAAATCCGAGATAGGATCCATGTATGAAAACGAAGTATGGACTTTGACAGACTTGCCCGATGATCGGCAAGCCATAGAAAATAAATGGATCTTTAAGAAGAAGACTAACACGGATGGTAACGTGACCATCTATAAGGATCGGCTTGTCGCTAAGGGTTATCGACAAGTTCAAGGGGTTGACTACGATGAGACCTTCTCACCCGTAGCGAAGCTGAAGTCCGCCCGAATCATGTTAGCAATTGCTGCATTCTATGATTATGAGATATGGCAAATGGACGTCAAAATGGCATTCCTTAATGGTTTCCTTAAGGAAGAATTGTATATGATGCAGCCAGAAGGTTTTGTCAATCCTAATAATGCTGACAAGGTATGCAAGCTCCAGCGCTCAATCTATGGGCTGGTGCAAGCATCTCGGAGTTGGAACATTCGCTTTGATGAGATGATCAAAGCGTTTGGGTTTACGCAGACTTACGGAGAAGCCTATGTTTACAAGAAAGTGAGTGGGAGCTCTATAGCATTTCTCATATTATATGTGGATGACATACTATTGATGGGAAATGATATTGAACTTTTGGAAAGCATAAAGGCCTACTTGAATAAGTGTTTTTCAATGAAGGACCTTGGAGAAGCTGCTTACATATTAAGCATCAAGATCTATAGAGATAGATTGAGACGCCTCATTGGTCTCTCACGAAGCACATACCTTGACAAGATATTGAAGAAGTTCAATATGGATCGGTCCAAGAAGGGGTTCTTGCCTGTATTGCAAGGTGTGAAATTGAGCACGGCTCAATGCCCGACCTCGGTAGAAGACAGAGAAAAGATTAGTGTCATTCCCTATGCCTCAGCCATAGGGTCTATTATGTATGCCATGCTGTGTACCAGACCTAATGTGAACCTTGTTGTAAGTTTGGTAGGGAGATACCAAAGTAATCCCAGCATGGAACACTAGACAGTGGTCAAGAATATCCTAAAGGACTAAGGATATGTTTCTCGTTTATGGAGGTGACGAAGAGCTCGTCGTAAAGGGTTACGTCGATGTTAGCTTCGACACAGATCTGGATGACTCCAAGTCACAAACCGGATACATGTACATTTTGAATGGTGGGGCAGTCAACTGGTGCAGTTGCAAGAAAAGCATCATGGCGGGATCTACATGTGAAGCGGAGTACATAGCAGCCTCGGAGGCAGCACAGGAAGCAGTCTGGATGAAGAAGTTCATCACCGACCTAGGAGTTATTCCCAATGCGTCGGGCCCAATGACTCTCTTATGTGACAACACTGGAGCTATTGCCCTTGCCAAGGAACCCAGGTTTCACAAGAAGACCAGGCATATCAAGCGTCGCTTCAACTCCAGTCGTGAATATATTCAGGATGGAGACATAGATATTTGTAAAGTGCATACGGATCTGAATGTCGCAGATCCATTGACTAAACCTCTTCCATGAGCAAAACATGATCGACACCAGAACTCTATGGGTGTTCGATTCATAACAATGTAACTAGATTATTGACTCTAGTGCAAGTGGGAGACTGTTGGAAATATGCCCTAGAGGCAATAATAAAGTGGTTATTATTATATTTCCATGTTGATGATAATTGTCTATTGTTCATGCTATAATTCTATTAACCGGAAACCGTAATACATATGTGAATACATAGACCGTAACATGTCCCTAGTAAGCCTCTAGTTGACTAGCTCGTTGATCAATAGATGGTCATGGTTTCCTGACCATGGACATCGGATGTCATTGATAATGGGATCACATCATTAGGAGAATGATGTGATGGACTGTAACATCCCAAATTTTCAATTTGGAATGTTATACAATAGATCATCATTGCATATCATATTTTATTGCATTTTGGTTGATCCTAGAAATTTCACGCAACTCAAGGACCCTCGGAGAGAGTTGGGGATTTCGTTATTTTCATATTTGAGTTTTCTCAAATTTTGAAAATAGGATCATTTGATTTTATTTATTTTATCTTCAATTATTTCTATTATAAAAATATGAGAGAGGGAATAAAATGACTTTCCCAAAATAAAGAAATATTGAGGATTTATAATAAAATCAAATAAGATTTGCTATTTTATTTGAATTTAGGAAAAATGCGTGTTTTTCAAAATTTCATTTAGGCCCCAAATAAATGTTCATCCTGTGCGGCTAGATTTTAGAAGTCGGGGAAAACTTATTTCTTGGGGTCCGTTTAGTATTTCTTTTGTTTTTTTCTAAGCGTAATTATTAAAAAAACGCGAACCGACCTACGGGTCGTGTTAGGCCCGAACTCCTCCGGGGGAGGCTTTATATAGCGCCGCCCCGAGCCTCGCAGCCCACCCGAGTCGCGCCCCAAGCCCAAGCCGCCGCCCCAACCCTAACCCTAGGCCGTGCCGCCCGCTGCAGCCGCCCGCCGCCCCGCCGGAGCTCGCCGCCGCCCGCCGGTTTTTTTTTTCAGAAAACCGTTGGTTTTCACCGGTTTTTTCGGTTTTTTTAGATTCTTTTTTTAGATAGATCGGTTTTTTTCTTCGCATTAGTTATTTAGCGAGCGTTCGCTCGTTCGTTCGTTTTCAAGAAACATGTTCATCGTTTAGATCCAGATAACGAACGTTCGTTCGTTAATCTGTTCATCATTTTCCTTTTTCTCGGATTAAATCCGTGATTTTTCTGATTGCGATTTCTGATCCAATTTTCGTTTTAGTATAACTTTTCGCTCGTTTATCGGAATCAGGCGATTCAAGCGCCTGGAGTTTCGTCTCGAAACCCTCTTTCTGTTTAACCAACTCAAACAAGTTTTTGCCTCTGTAAAATTTGATCTAGATCCAGATTAGTAAACGAAGCTTGTTTATTTTGCCGTTTGTCTTTCGTTGCTTCGTTCGATTTGATTCTTTTTGCCAACCGGAGTTCTTAAGTTGAACTTTCTGGTTAGATCTCTTATTTGAGTTTTACCTGTGCATTAGTTGAGTACTTATTGTATGCTTGTTTGTTTGCGATAGAGTACCCGGAGTGCGCCAATTGCTACTTCGAATCGCTAGGTTTTGTGGATCATCTGCAAGGCAAGTAACACTTTGATCATACTTCCTATTACCCAGTTTATATTGCATTAGATCAACCCTCACACATTGCATGATTAGGATCTAATTAAATTGTGGGTTTGGGAAGTAGATGTGGTAGTACCTATTACCTGTTATTATCAAACCTTTGGGAGTTACTTCTACGTTTGCTTATTATGCCATGCTATGCTAGTAGACGTGGATTGGGTGAGTGAATCCATGACAAATGTGAGTTTGTTAAATTAATGGTTTATCTAAGGTGGCAACTTAAACACACATCTAGGTGGATTGAGGAACCTGGGTATTCCAGCGATTGCCTGTTTTTCTTCTGGACCGCCTCCCAGGCTCAAAGGGATCATGAGATTATTCATACTAGAAACTTCCGTGTGCAGCCACAAGCTACTATGGGCTCTAGCATAGTTGACTAAGTTGTGCGAACTCTTACAGTGGTAGACAAGCAGATGTAGGGGAAAGTAGGTGTAACGGTCTACCCGATCGTAAGGTGTAGCGACCAGGCCTCAAACGGTCATCCGTTTCTCAAACACCATGTAGTGCAAGAATCCCAACGGAGGCGGTCGAGTCTTGTGGGGAAAAGTGCGCAAAACTCTGCAGAGTGTATAAACTAATCATGGTTAGCCGTGTCCCCGGTTATGGACATTTTGAGTATCTAGTACTCGGATTATCATGTGAATCTCGTCATGTTACTCTAATTAATTTTGTTGGGTTTTAATGATGATGCTTAATTGGGATTGAGAGGGTGTCTACACTCTCAATGTTTAACAACCACCATGTTAGTTAAATAAAATGTATTCCTTTGCAGTAGGGAAAATTGGCTTTACGCAAAACTGTAACCATAGAGCTTTCCACTAGCCAAATATGCATGTAGTATAGCCTTATTCCTTCATTGCTCTCTATGTGTTGACCCGTTTCGGGCTGCAACGTTCATGTTGCAGACTTTTTAGACGACGAGTAAGGTGCCTTTAGGTTGTGATTCTATACTCAGTGATGCCGTTGGAGTTGATGGACTCACTTATCTTCCAAGCCTTCCGCTGTTATCATTATTAGATGGCCTTATGCCATGTTTATTGTAATAAGCTCTCTTTTGACACACTCGGTGTAATAAGTGTGTGATTGCTACTCTGTTATAAATCCTTCAAGTACTGTGTGGTGTCAGCATTACTGATCTAGGGATGACACCGGAGCACAGAGATTGGACCGTTTGAGGCCTGGTCGCTACAAGATGGTATCAGAGCACACGCTGACTGTAGGACACGACCCCTAAGCTAAAGCCCTAGATCACTACTCACTCTTCTCGTTCTGACTCCTCATCTTTTCTACTCTTTTAGGATGGCGGATGGAAGGAACAAGTTCACACAACCGGATGAAGATACACCCTTTGGACATCACTTGAAGGAAGTCACTAGATATCTGAACATAGGAGTACCAAGCTTCACCGGAACCTACAACGCCACATTACCTGAAGAAGAGCGCTGGATGATTCAAGTTCAAGTTCCAGGAAGGACGTTCATGCCAGTCACTGAGCCCATAGAGTTTTCCTTTGATGCACCAAGCTGGAGTCTGGGAAAGAGCATGGCAGCTCACATCGCCATGGGACGTATTGGAGAAGTTTACCGCAATGACCTCAAGGATACTATCTACCAGATTTGTGGGCGCCGAGATGAGCACTGGGAGATGATCAGCACCAGGAAGGATAGATCAATTACAGCTTTTATCCAGGAGTTAAACCAGCACATTCGACGTCAGGAGAACCAGATGTGCGCCGACATGATAGATCTGAAGAAGGCTAGGACAAGAATTAAGGAACTGGAGGAAGAACTCAAGGCTACACGTGAAGATTATGAAGAGGAAATCGAAGTACTAGTGGATAAGAATGCAGACCTAACAATGAAGCTAGCAATATTCATGGGAGGCCCTACATCAGTAGAAGAAGACGAAGAACCCAAGGAGATTCGCCCGGAAGACTACATCATCATCGACGACACCGAATCGGATCCAGATGATAGCGATGATGACTATGTTGATGAAGCTGGAGCAGATATCATGGAGTCTGCAACCGAAGAATATTTCTAGTAGACCACCCCAACAGTAGTAGTAGTCCACCATGTACATATAGTAGTCCAAGCACTTTTGCGATAGTTAGATCGATTGTATGCCTTTGTTTGATTGAATGAAGTGAATTGTTTGCTTTTACCTCATGTGCATATGGGTAGTGTTTTCTCTCTAGACCCCTCTCTATTCTTAAATCTCATCTTTTCTAAACCCTCAGATGCCTCCGAGACGTGACCCCGGATTTACCTTCCCACCGGAGCTCACTCAGTTGATCCAGCAGCAGAACACATTGATGCAGTTGCTAGTCTAGAATCAGAATCAGGGGAACAACAACAACAACCCACCACCACCACCACCTGTTGACCACTTAGCCCGTTTTCTTAGGCTGAATCCGCCAGTGTTTTCTAGTAGCACTGAGCCTATAGTAGCAGATGATTGGCTCCGCAAGACAGCAAGGGAGTTGATCACGGCAGGATGCACAGATGCAGAAAAGGTGAAGTTTGCCGCACATCATCTTGAAGGACCCGCAGCATCATGGTGGGAGAATTTCACCGCCACTTTCCCTATCGACACTGTCACATGGGACCAGTTCCAGCAGGCTTTTCGTACTGCCCATGTTTCAGCAGGAGCTATGGCCATGAAGAAGCATGAGTTTCGCAACTTACGCCAAGGAGGACAGATAGTTGGCTAGTATGTGGAGGACTTTAGTAAGCTAGCACATTATGCTCCAGATGACGTTACTACGGATGCAGCTAAGCAGGAGAAGTTTCTGGAAGGACTGAATGACGAGTTGAGCATGCAGTTGATGGTAGCAACCTTCAACAACTACCAGGAGTTGGTAGATCGTGCTCTCATGATTGAAGGGAAGCAGCAGCAGATTGAGAATCGCAAGAGGAAGTATGGACAAGAAAAGTACAATTCAGGAGCTCAGCAGAAGCCACGTTTTACCCCTAGACCGGGAGGACATTTTCAGCATACCCGTGGAGGAGGTAGCTCGCACAATCATAATGGCACCAAGAATGGTAATGGGAATGGAGGAAGCAACGGTCAGAACCATACCAACCCATCAACCCCAGCCAAGAGAGACCTGAGCCAAGTCACTTGCTTTAAGTGCCAGAAGACCGGACATTATGCCAATGAATGTCCTGAATCTCAGAATGGAAATGGCAATAGAAGCTCTGGGAAGAAGCCAAACCCTTTCAATAGGGGACAGGTAAACCACGTTAACGTGGAGGAGGTTGAAGAACAGCCGGATGCAGTAATAGGTAAGTTTTTGGTTAAGTCATTTACTGCACTCGTTCTTTTAGATACTGGTGCATCGCATTCATACATATCAAGGGGATTCGTGGATAAGTATAACCTGCCCACCAAAGTTCTTAGAACAGCTATGTTAGTAAGCACACCAGGAGCGGAGTATATGGCTAGTAAGGGATGTTTTCAAGTTCCATTGAGTATAGGTAGGCATGTGTTTCCCTCGGATTTGATCACTTTGGAATCACAAGGTTTGGATGTAATTCTGGGTATGGATTGGCTGTCGATGTATGGAGGAAACATCAATTGCGCCAGTAAGTCAATTTTGCTTACCACCCCAGAAGGGAGAAGGATCAAGTATGTGTCCCGGCATGTGCCTAAAAGGACTCAAGTAAATTCGTTAACAGGAGTTGTGCGGGAGGAAGTACCAGTAGTGAAGGATTTCCTTGATGTATTTCCAGAGGAGTTGCCCAGCATGCCACCGGATAGAGATATTGAGTTTTTGATTGAGCTTTTACTAGGCACAGGGCCAATATCTAAGAGACCATATAGGATGCCTACAAAGGATTTGGAAGAGATTAAGAAGCAAATTAAGGAGTTACTGGACAAAGGATATATCTGCCCAAGTTCTTCGCCTTGGGGATCGCCGGTACTTCTAGTGGAGAAGAAGGATGGATCGTTAAGGATGGTTGTTGATTATCGAGGATTGAATAAAGTAACCATCAAGAACAAGTACCCACTACCGATGATTAATGATCTGTTTGATCGATTGCAAGGAGCTAAGGTATTTTCCAAGATCGACCTGCGATCAAGATACCATCATTTGAAGATTCGAGAACAGGATATACCTAAGACGGCTTTTACCACCAGGTATGGGTTGTACGAGTATACCGTTATGTCATTTGGTTTGACTAAAGCACCTGCATATTTTATGAACATGATGAACAAAGTGTTTATGGAGTTTTTGGATAAGTTCGTCGTAGTGTTCATTGACGATATCCTGGTTTACTAGAAAAATGAAGAGGAGCATAAGGAGCATTTGCGTTTGGTACTTGGTAAACTCAGAAACATTGGTTATATGCCAAGTTTAGCAAATGTGAGTTTTGGTTGAAGGAAGTTGGATTTCTCGGACACGTTATATCCGGAGAAGGTATAGCAGTAGATCCCACTAAGGTTGACACTGTGACAAATTGGGAAGCGCCAACAACAGTTGGAGAGATCCGGAGTTTTTTTGGACTTGCAGGATACTACCGGAGATTCATTGAAAATTTCTCGAACATTGCGAAGCCTATGACGGAGTTGTTGAAGAAGGATACCAAGTTCATATGGACCGAGGAATGTGAGGCTAGTTTCCAGGAGTTGAAGAAACGTTTGGTTACATCACCAGTGTTGATTTTGCCAGATCAGACAAAGGATTATGAGGTGTATTGTGACGCTTCACGTCGAGGACTTGGAGCAGTGCTTATGCAGGAAGGAAGAGTGGTTTCATATGCCTCTCGACAGCTTAAGACTCATGAGTTAAATTATGCCACGCATGATTTGGAGTTAGCAGCCGTAGTGCATGCATTGAAGACTTGGAGATACTTTCTCATTGGAAATCATTGTGAGGTGTACACGGATCACAAGAGTTTGAAGTATATTTTCACGCAGAAGGAGTTGAATCTCAGGCAAAGGAGATGGTTGGAGATCATCAAGGATTGTGATATGAGATTGCATTACCATCCCTGAAAGGCTAACGTAGTAGCTGACGCATTGAGCCGTAAAAGCCATGTCAACACTCTAATGACGGGAGATTTACCAAGGGAGTTAGCCTAAAATCTTCGTGGGCTATGTTAGGAGATAGTCCCGAGAGGCTATGTAGCAGAACTGGAGATTCAGTGTGCTTTGATGGATAAGATCAGAGAAGCTCAAAGGACTAACAAGGAGATTGCTTCTATTAAGGAGAAAATGAGCAAAGGAAAAGCTAAAGGATTTCGTGAGGATGAGCACGATACCTTATGGTTTAAAGACCATGTTTATGTGCCCAACGACCCGGAGATCAGGAAGTTGATTCTGCAAGAGGCCCATGATTCACCATATTCGATTCACCCAGGAAATACCAAGATGTATTAGGATTTGAAGGATACTTTATGGTGGACTAGAATGAAGAAGGATATTGAGGAGTATGTAGCAGTTTGTGATGTATGTCAAAGAGTAAAGGCAGAGCATCAGAAGCCAGCGGGATTGCTACAACCATTGCCAATACCTGAATGGAAGTGGGAGAAGTTAGGCATGGATTTTATCACAGGATTGCCCAGAACGCATTCAGGCTATGACTCGATTTGGGTTGTAGTCGATCGTTTGACAAAGGTAGCTCATTTCATCCCAGTGAAGACTACATACACCAGTGCTAAGTTGGCAAAGATATACATGACCAGGATCGTATGTCTGCACGGAGTTCCAAGCAGCATTGTATCAGATAGAGGAACCCAGTTTACCTCAAAGTTCTGGAATCAGTTGCATGAAACTTTGGGTACCAGGCTAGAGTTCAGTACAGCTTTCCATCCGCAGACAGATGGACAAACCGAGAGAGTCAATCGGATTTTGGAGGATATGCTGAGAGCTTGTGCGCTAGATTATGGATCTAGTTGGGACGAGAATTTTCCATACGCAGAGTTCTCTTATAACAATAGTTATCAATCCAGTTTAAAGATGGCCCCTTTCAAAGCCTTGTACGGAAGGAGGTGCAGGACCCCATTATCGTGGGATGAAGTTGGAGACTGTCAGTTGTTTGGACCGGATCTGATTAAGGAGTCAGAACAGGAAGTAAAGTTGATTCGCGATAGGCTCAAGGTAGCCCAGTCTAGGCAGAAGAGCTACCCAGATTCTAAATGCAAGGAGACAGTTTACAAAGTCGGAGACCGAGTTTATCTTCGAGTATCTCCACTTCGAGGAGTTAAGCGCTTTGGAGTTAAGGGAAAGTTAGCACCACGTTTTGTAGGACCATACAAGGTTTTGGAGCATATGGGAGAAGTAGCCTATAAGTTGGAATTGCCCGAAGGATTGTCAGGAGTTCACGACGTGTTCCAAGTTTCCCAGTTAAAGAAGTGCCACACGGAGATGGCTGATATACCACTAAGAGATACAGTGCCGCTGGAAGCGATTCAGTTGGACAGTGATTTGACCTATGAGGAGAAACCAGTTAAGATTCTTGAGTATGCCAGCCGAGTCACCCGCAGCAAGGTCATCAAGTTTTGCAAAGTTCAGTGGAGCCACCACACGGAGGATGAAGCCACCTGGGAACGAGAGGAAGAATTGCTGAAAGACCACCCTCACCTATTTTCTAGCCAACCCGAATCTCGAGGGCGAGATTCATCTTAAGGGTGGTAGGTTTGTAACATCCCAAATTTTCAATTTGGAATGTTATACAATAGATCATCATTGCATATCATATTTTATTGCATTTTGGTTGATACTAGAAATTTCACGCAAATCAAGGACCCTTGGAGAGAGTTGGGGATTTCGTTATTTTCATATTTGAGTTTTCTCAAAATTTGAAAATAGGATCATTTGATTTTATTTATTTTATCTTCAATTATTTCTATTATAAAAATATGAGAGAGGGAATAAAATTACTTTCCCTAAATAAAGAAATATTGAGGATTTAATAATAAAATCAAATAAGATTTTATTTTGGTTTTATTTGCTATTTTATTTGAATTTAGGAAAAATGCGTGTTTTTCAAAATTGCATTTAGGCCCCAAATAAATGTTCATCCTATGCGGCTTGATTTTAGAAGCCGGGGAAAATTTATTTCAGGATTTCTGGAGTCCGTTTAGTATTTCTTTTGTTTTTTTCTGAGCATAATTATTTAAAAAAAACTCTAACCGACCTACGGGCCATGTTAGGCCTGGACTCCTCCTGGGGAGGCTTTATATAGCGCCGCCCCGAGCCCCGCAGCCCACCCGAGCCGCGCCCCAAGCCCAAGCCGCCGCCCCAACCCTAAACCTAGGCCGCGCCGCCCGCTGCAGCCGCCCACCGTCGCCGCGCCGCCGCCCCGCCGCCGACGAGGACAAACCGCCCCCGCCCGCCAGTTTTTTTCCAGTAAACCGTTGGTTTTCACCGGTTTTTTAGATTCTTTTTTTAGATAGATCGGTTTTTTCCTTCGGTTTAGCTATTTAGCAAGCATTCGCTCGTTTTTTCGTTTTAACGAACTTGTTCATCGTTTAGATCCAGATAACGAACGTTCGTTCGTTATTCTGTTCGTCGTTTTTCTTTTTCTCGGATTAAATCCGCGATTTTTCTGATCGCGATTTCTGATCCGATTTTCGTTTTAGTATAACTTTTCGCTCATTTATCGGAATTAGGCGATTCAAGCGCCTGGAGTTTCGTCTCGAAACCCTCTTTCCGTTTAACCAACTCAAACAAGTTTTTGCCTCTGTAAAATTTGATCTAGATCCAGATTAGTAAACGAAGCTTGTTTCTTTTGCCGTTTGTCTTTCGTTGCTTCGTTCGATTTGATTCTTTTTGCCAACCGGAGTTCTTAAGTTGAACTTTTTGGTTTGATATCTTATTTGAGTTTTACCTGTGCATTAGTTGAGTACTTATTGTATGCTTGTTTTTTTGCGATAGAGTACCCGGAGTGCGCCGCTTGCTACTTCGAATCGCTAGGTTTTGCGGATCATCAGCAAGGCAAGTAACACTTTGATCATACTTCCTATTACCCAGTGTTTATTGCATTAGATCATCCCTCACACATTGCATGATTAGGATCTAATTAAATTGTGGGTTTGGGAAGTAGATGAGGTAGTACCTATTACCTGTTATTATCAAACCTTTGGGAGTTACTTCTACGTTTGCTTATTATGCCATGCTATGCTAGTAGACGTGGATTGGGTGAGTGAATCCATGATAGATGTGAGTTTGTTAAATTAATGGTTTATCTAAGGTGGCAACTTAAATACACATCTGGGTGGATTGAGGCACCTGGGTATTCCAGCGATTGCCTGTTTTTCTTTTGGACCGCCACCCAGGCTCAAAGGGATCATGAGATTATTCATACTAGAAACTTTCGTGTGCAGCCACAAGCTACTATGGGCTCTAGCATAGTTGACTAAGTTGTGCGAACTCTTACAGTGGTAGAATAGCATATGTAGGGGAAAGTAGGTGTAACGGTCTACCCGATCGTAAGGTGCTAGCGCTTCTGAAAGACTATGTCTCGGTCATCCGTTCCTCAAACACCATGTAGTGCGAGAATCCCAACAGAGGCGGTCGAGTCTTGTGGGGAAAAGTGCGCAAACCTCTGCAGAGTGTATAAACTAATCATGGTTATCCGTGTCCCCGGTTATGGACATTTTGAGTATCTAGTACTCGGATTATCATGTGAATCTCGTCATGTTACTCTAATTAATTTTGTTTGGCTTGAATGATGATGCTTAATTGGGATTGAGAGGGTGTCTACACTCTCAATGTTTAACAACCACCATGTTAGTTCAATAAAATGTATTCCTTTGCAGTAGGGAAAAATTGGCTTTACGCAAAACTATAACCATAGAGCTTTCCACCAGCCAAATATGCATGTAGTATAGCCGTATTCCTTCATTGCTCTCTATGTGTTACATTGCCAGCATATTCCATGTGCTGACCCGTTTCGGCCTGCAACGTTCATGTTGCAGACTTTTCAGACGACGAGTAAGGTGCCTTTAGGTCGTGGTTCTATACTCAGTGATGCCGTTGGAGTTGATGGACTCGCTTATCTTCCAAGCCTTCTGCTGTTATCGTTATTAGATGGCCTTATGCCATGTTTATTGTAATAAGCTCTCTTTTGAGACACTCGATGTAATAAGTGTGTGATTGCAACTCTGTTATAAATCCTTCAAGTATTGTGTGGTGTCAGCATTACTGATCCAGGGATGACACCAGAGCACAGAGATTGGACCGTTTTAGGTCTGGTCGCTACATGGACAAGACCCAATCCTAAGCGTAGCACAAGATCGTGTAGTTTGTTTGCTAAAGCTTTTCTAATGTCAAGTATCATTTCCTTAGACCATGAGATTATGCAACTCCGGATACTGTAGGAATGCTTTGGGTGTACCAAACGTCACAAAGGTGCACTACAGGTATCTCCGGAAGTATCTATTGGGTTGGCAAGAAATGAGACTGGGATTTGTCACTCCGTATGAGGGAGAGGTAGCTCTGGGCCCACTCAGTAATGCATCATCATAACGAGCTCAATGTGACTAAGGAGTTAGCCCCGGGATCATGCGTTACAGAACGAGTAAAGATACTTTTCGGTAACGAGATTGAACGAAGTATAGAGATACCGACGATCGAATCTCAGGCAAGTAACATGCCGATAGACAAAGGGAATTGCATACGTGATTGATTGAATCCTTGACGTCGTGGTTCATCCGATGAGATCATCGTGGAACATGTGGGAGCCAACATGGGTATCCAGATCCCGCTGTTGGTTATTGGCCGGAGAGATATCTTGGTCATGTCTGCATGGTTCCCGAACCCGCAGGGTCTACACACTTAAGGTTCGATGACGCTAGGGTTATAGGGAAAGTATGTACGTGGTTACCGAATATTGTTCAGAGTCCCGTATGAGATCCCGGACGTCACGAGGAGTTCCAGAATGGTCCGGAGGAAAAGAATGATATATAGGAAGTGAGGATTTGGACACCAAAAGTGTTCTGGGCATCACTGGTACTTTACCGGGACCACCGAAAGGGTTCCGGGGGTCCACCGGGAGGGGCCACCGGCCCCGGAGGCTTGCATGGGCCAAGAGTGGGAAGGTACCACCCTGAGTGGGTTGGTGTGCCTCCCACCAAGGCCCAAGACGCAGCAAGGGGAAGAGGGGGGAAACCCTAGGCGCAGATGGGCCTAAGGCCCACCCTATGGCGCCCCCCCTCTCTCCCCCTCTTGGCCGCACCCCTCCATCTCATCTAGGACTGCCGCCCCCCCTAGGGAGGGAACCCTAGAGGGGGCGCAGCCCCCTCCCCTCCTCCTATATATAGTGGGGGTTTTGGGGCTGCCATACACGAAAGTCTCTCCTTCTCGGCGCAACCCTACTTCTCCACCTCCTCGTCTTTCGTAGTGCTTGGTGAAGCCCTGCTGGAGAACCACGCTGCTCCACCACCACCAGGCCGTCATGCTATTGCTGGAGTTGTCTTCCCCAACCTCTCCCTCCTCCTTGCTGGATCAAGGCGCGGGATACGTCACCAGGCTGCACATGTGTTGAATGTGGAGGCGCTGTTGATCGGCGCTTAGATCGGAATCGACAGCGATCTAAATCGCTGCGTGTACGACTCCACCAACCGTGTTCTTGTAACGCTTCCGCTTAGCGATCTTCAAGGGTATGAAGTTGAACTCCCCATTCTCTTTGCGGGTTTCTCCATAGATTGATCTTGGTGATGCGTAGAATTTTTTTGATTATTGCTACGTTCCCCAACACACGTACAGCAGGCCTCTAAACTAGGTATTACTCCTTTAAAGGTAGTTTTAGTGGGCTTGATTCTTGACAAATCGATGCCCATTTTGCGGGCAATCTATGAGGACTCGCGTAAGGTGGAATCCGTCGATGATTGGATCAAGGACCAGAGCTGTCGAACCTCCATGACGGATACTGGTTGGGTGTTCCTTTCGATCGAAGGTGATTGGACAAGCCGACCATGGGTTGAATTTTGGGGCAACCGGCTCGATTACGTAGGCGTACCTTAACGCATGGTTGCACTCCCACTTGGGGATAAGTGTGACATGTATCATATTCACCGTTTTTACCTCGGGGGGGGGGGGGATTTCTTTTGTCCCCCAGTGTTCGGTGGGCGAGGCTCTTCATCGTTGTCCTCGCTGGGAGGCCCTTTCCCTTTATGTTCGGTGTTAAACTTGCCGGCCTGCTTAAAGACCCAACAGTTTTTGTTGGTATGATTGGCAGGCTGATCAGGGGTGTCGTGGATCTGGCAAGGCCGATCGAGTATTCTGACTAGGCTAAATGGACCGTCTCTGTTTCCTTTGAATGGCTTCTTCCGTTGACTGGATTTAGAGCCGCTAAATCCAGCATTGACCGTTGTGTCTTCGGTATTTTGGTTATTGATTCGATGCTTGTGCTTGCTGCGTCGTGGTTTTCCATTGTCGTCCCTGGCTTCAGAGGTGTCGGCTTCACTGGTGCTATTGCTTCTGCGTGCAAGCCAACTATCTTCTCCCACACAAAAGCGGGTCATTAGTGCGGTAAGGGCTGCCATGGACTATGGTTTTTCTTGGCCGAGGTGTCGGGCGAGCCATTCGTCGCGGACGCTGTGTTTAAAGTCCGCGAGGGATTCGGCGTCCAGGCAGTCAACGATTTGGTTCTTTTCAATTAAGAACCTTGTCCAGAGTTTCCGGGCAAACTCTCCGGGTTGCTGGACTATGTGACTGAGGTCATCAGCGTCCGGGGGCCGTACATAGGTACCTTGGAAGTTGTCTCTAAAGGCACCTTCCAAGTCTTCCCAGTTGCCAATAGAATTTTCTGGGAGGTTGTTTAACCAGTGTCGTGCTGGCCCCTTAAGTTTCCAGGGGAGATATTTGATGGCATATAGGTCGTCACCATGAGCCATGTGTATGTGGAGAAGAAAATCTTCAATCTAGACTACGGGGTCCGTCGTGCTGTCGTATGAGTCGATGTTTATGGGTTTAAACCCTTCTGGGAACTGGTGCTCCATTACCTCATATTGGGCAATGTCGTGACGCAGCATCGCACACGGCATGGTGATTCACAGTGCACTTGCATCGCACACGGTTAAGATATTATAATTATGTCCATTGAGCGTCATCAGAGTGTTTGCAGCAAAAAGAACGTTAGAGAGGGTCAGAAGACAGCCACACCAGCATGTGGCCCAAATATATATGAGTGAAAAGGGTGGTCTATGATGTTCAAAATTCCAATGCACAACTTTGACCGCGCAGGCCCACCATTGGGCGTGTCTTCGAAGATCAATGAGAGGGGCCAGAATTCAGGAAGCACGTGGAAGTGGCCAAATATATGTAGGAATATTGGGGATGTTTAAAACTTTAAATACACAATGCAAAAATTTCCTACGGTCATGCAAGAACTATCTAGGAGATGCATAGCAATGAGACAGGAGAGTGTTTCCACGTACCCTCATAGACCGAAAGCGGAAGTATTTAGTAACGCGGTTGATGTAGTCAAACGTCTTCATGATCCAACCGATCCAAGTACCGAATGTACGGCACCTCCGTGTTTAGGACAGGTTCAGCTCGATGACGTCCCTCGAGCTCTTGATCCAGTTGAGGATGAGAGAGAGTTTCATCAGCACGATGGCGTGGTGACGATGATGATGAAGTTACCAACGCAGGGCTTCGCCCAAGCACTACGACGATATGACCGAGGCATGTAACTGTGGAGGGGGTGCCGCACACGGCTAAGACAAATCTTGGTGTGCCTTTGGGGTGCCCCCTGCACACGTATATAAAGGAGGGAGGGAGAGAGGCCGGCCCTCATAGGGGCGCGCCAAGTGTAGGGAGTCCTACTAGCACTCCCAAGTCCTAGTAGGATTTCCTTTCCTTTTCGGAGTAGGAAAGAAGGAAAGGAGGGAGAGGGAGAAGGAATGGGGGGGCACGCCCCCACCCCTTGTCCAATTCGGTTTGGGCAGGGGGGAGGCGCGTGCCACCTCATGGCCCTTCTTCCCTCTCTCCACTAAAGCCCAATAAGGCCCATTAACTTCCCCCAGTGAATTCCCGTAACTCTCCGGTACTCCGAAAAATACCCGGATCACTCGGAACCATTTCGATGTACGAATATAGCCTTCCAATATGTCGATCTTTACCTCTCGACTATTTCGAGACTCCTCATCATGTCTGTGATCTCATCCGAGACTCCGAACAAACTTCGGTCATCAAATCACATAACTCATAATACAAATCGTCATCGAACGTTAAGCGTGCAGACCCTACGGGTTCGAGAACTATGTACACATGACTGAGATGCATATCCAGTCAATAACCAACAGCGGAACCTGGATGCTCATATTGGCTCCTACATATTCTATGAAGATCTTTATTGGTCAAATCGCATAACAACATGCGTCATTCCCTTTGTCATCGGTATGTTACTTGCCTGAGATTCGATCGTCGGTATCATCATACCTAGTTTAATCTCGTTACCGATGAGTCTCTTTACTCATTCCGTAATGCATTATTTTGTAACTAACTCATTAGTTACATTGCTTGCAAGGCTCATAGTGATGTGCATTACCGAGATGGCCCAGAGATACCTCTCCGATACACGGAGTGACAAATCCTAATCCCGATCTATGCCAACTCAACAAACACCATCGGAGACACATGTAGAGCATCATTATAATCATCTAGTTACGTTGTGACGTTTGATAGCACAGAAGGTGTTCCTCCGGTATTCGGGGGTTGCATAATCTCATTGTTAGAGGAACATGTATAAGTCATGAAGAAAGCAATAGCAATAAAACTGACCGATCAACTTGCTAACTAACGGATGGGTCTTGTCCATCACATCATTCTCCTAATAATGTGATCCCGTTCATCAAATGACAACACATGTCTATGGTTAGGAAACTTAACCATCTTTGATGAACGAGCTAGTCAAGTAGAGGCATACTAGAGACACTTTGTTTTGTCTATGTATTCACACATGTATCAAGTTTCCGGTTAATACAATTCTAGAATGAATACCAAACATTTATCATGATATGATGAAATATAAATAACAGCTTTAGTATTGCCTCCAGGGCATATTTCCTTCACTAGGATGCTTGGCCCACCACCCCCCACTTCATATCAGTGGGGCGGATGCACGTAATGATTGATACTTTGGTCATACATGCATGTCACCATGACCTACCATAAGACAGACCAATGAATCTATCTTTGGTCAAACGACAGCTGTTGTTGTCGATAAACTACTTGGGCCAATAGATTGAACCATCATAGAAATCGCATGAGAGGGACCACAAAACCAGCACCTCTTGCATGCGGCCCAAAATGATGTACGTTGGGAAGGGGTGATGTGTGTTTTCAATATAGAATAATGTACAATTTAGGCGTGGTGCCTACCTCTTGATACAGACAACAACCATAAAGGCAAGGTAGTTAAGGACGAGATACGCAGGGTATGATGTAGGACGAACCCAGCAATCCGAGCATGTGGGGGGGGGGGAATCCTGACAACGCATGCGCTCGAGCTTTGGTTGAGCGACATGTGACGGTGACTGGCCCTAACACGAACTAGGAGGAATCCATTCATGGCCAACACATACCCCTCATTATCGGTCAAAGGGATGATATATATACACTCGGTGAGCCCACAGATATGCGTGTCATCACAAAAAAACCTGCACAAGGGAGACGTGGTCGATCAGAAGACCCCGTATACACTACATGCGTCCCGAAAATATGTACGGGTACGGTGGTGTGTGATGTGTTTAAATCCCGAATACATAACTTCGATGGGCCACCAACCACATTACAAACAGAACACCGTACCCAACTCCAAGCCTGGTTCAATACGTACGATGTCGGTTTCCAAACTTCGAGGCGGGGGGTGGTTCGTCCCACGCATGCGCTCAAACTTTATTTGGTCTAGCATGGGACATATCTATATCTATATCTATACCCCTATATAGTGTGTGAATAACTTTGAAAGTTGGTTATTGGATGAAGCCAATCCGACGGTACATAGATGGTAAATCCTAGCACTACTGGTCGTTGGATATCATCTACATTCCACCAGATTCTGCCACGTGACAATCTAGAAGACTCCATGGTTGAAATTAAGCATAATGCACAAACCTCAAAACACAAGCACTTCTCCTTTGTTCTCTAGAATCTTCCATATCTTTATTGCCCAAACTTTTTTTCTAAATGAATTGTCACATTTTGTTTTTACTTTATGCTTTACAATGCACAATTCCATGAATCGTAAAATAGATTTTTTTTATAAAAATAATTGATTTTGGATGAGATGAACTATAAGAATTAAACGAACATCTACACCATGCATATATGAATCAAAGCTTACATGCTATAGTATGGTATTTGTTCATAATTTGGTTACAAATCTCATGCGTGTAATGCACGTGTACCTTACTAGTATCAATAGGAAACCATCATGGTAAAACCCTTCTCATTGTTGGGTCAAACGGATAGATTGTGTGGGCCCCCCAATTGTCGGTAAAGGATAGTATATATACCTCAGGGAGCCCATAGATATGTGTCGTGTCTATAAGCCGCACAAGGGAGACATGCTCGAGAAGAACACCCTACCCCCTATACCCTGCATGCAACCTGAAAAAGGTTTATATAATCGCCATGACAGGTCAAGTCAATCATTCTTTAATTTTTTAGAGCAAAAAATAACCCATAAAAACATAGTGGGTTTATATAATCGCCATGATAGGTCAAGTCAATCATTCTTTAATTTTTTTAGAGCAAAATATAACCCATAAAAGCATAGTCTACAAATTAGCAAAACAAGGATCCCAAGGTTTATATAATTGCCATAATAGGTCACTATAGAGATATACTATATCTCTATAATGACCGTGTCATGGCATTTAAATGAAGCTTGAGATATGCAACTTCCCACCGGGTCACCTATCCTTACACTACTCCACCCCGAGCATGCTTAGCTTCTGCGTTTTATTCGACTAGGCTAGCGGATGGGAAGCTGCCCCTTGTTGATAAGAATTGCCTCCTTGCCATTAAGGCGTTTCACGCTGGTCACCCTATGGGACCTACTCTCTCCTATCACACACATTTGTTCTTTTAGAAACTGTGTGGGATATTTACATGGCCGGTGTGTCGCCGCTAGCCTTCAATGAGCACTGACACTGGTAGCGGGAAAATGACGGGAGAAGAGGTGGGAAACCGATGATAGGAGTGGCGAGAAACGGTAGTCTGTTTAGAGAACCTAGTAGAGAAGGAAGCATGAGCTAGCACGACGCAGGCGCACAGTGCTTACCCATGTACTACATGTGTTGTCAAAAGGGCTCAGGGTTGCCGTTCTATCTGGGAGCATCCAACGGTACACACGTACGATCCGTGGGGTTTGGGTTCTGACCAATCAGAACGCACGACTCAGATCGCGCACACAGCCGAGGGGGAGGGGGCATCGGCCACGGTTTGGTAGGCACACCGCTTTCGTGAGTGAACCATGTGCTATTTGAAAACATTTCGTGAGAAGAATCTTGGTTTTTAAATCCCCGTAAATCCAAAACTCACCTAAAAATCGTGAGACCTGGCATGGTGTCACGACATGGCACATATATGTCGAGGAATTTTTTTGTCCATTTTGGCAAAATTTTTATTACAAGCCTCTTACAAACTGGAGATTCTCTCAAAGAAGCCTTGTGGTTCCGATAGGGAAACGTGTCCCCCTTGTGGGCGAAACATAATCACTGCCTCTTTTCGCCTTGTATATTTTTCTACGGGCAACATGGAATGACAGGATATCCGTCCTGAAATTTAAACTTACTAGCAAATATGCCCGGAGAAAAACAATAAGACTATGTAGATGTGGTACACATAAAAAGAGCCTGCAACATATGCCAGAATGAGATAAGGACTTTTAAATTTCATTTCATAAACTATATATGAAACATATGTCATGATGAGATAAGGGACTTTTAAAAGAGCGTGTCTATCCTGCACCCATGTCTAAATGCTCTCGGGTGTGAACAGTAAAACAATTTAAAATAGCAAGAAAATTTCAAAAAAATCGAATTTTTTTGTGGTGCAAGATGGTCGAATGTGTGATATGCATGCCAAATTTAGTGAAGTTTTGGCATTCAAGGAGCTCGTGACAAAAGACAAATTTCGGTCCTTTGAGAAACTTTGAAAAATTATGTACTGTTCATAGCCGAATTTATCTTTCTTGGCGCAAGCTCCATGAATGTCATTTACCAACGAATTTTTGCACGCACCTGGCGCACTCAAGCATCTTGCATGCAAAAAGGATTTCAGATTTTTTTTTGAATGTTACTGTTATTTTTTATTTTACTGTTCAATGGATCCAGATGAGCCCGGGCACCATGTTGAATTATTGCTTTTAAAAAACCATTCCGAAAACTAAAAACATTGTGGTCTCGTCACGACTTGATTTCCTAAGGCACCACAACAAAATATATTTTTGCTGAGCAAACTGCGTTGATGTACACATAATGAGTTAGACTGATGAATGATGTATTGATGTGTTTCACATTGACCTAGCGTTGCACATGGTGTTTTTCATATCTAGTAAAATTTTACTCCCTTCGTTCCAAAGTAAGTGTCTTATGGTTAGTATTTTGGGACAGAGGAAGTAGTAACAAAATATACATAGCTGTGTATGGAAACAAATTAGACATTTACTAGTCATTTTCTTAATGTGCCTAAAATAGTCTAAAGCTACAGGCCGTCCACCTCTTCATGTGTTCCAGAGTGTAAATGTAAGAAAGAGAGATGATGAGCATGGCATAAGGATCTTAAATTAATATATGTGCACTTGTTTGGAGAATATTAATTCTTTAGGTCCTTTCTTAGTGAGAGATTCAGTACTCACGGTTAATGCTAATGTTTGTTTCAAGGCTGATGAAAATACTAATGTTCAGACAGCAGATGCTAAATGAAAATATTGTACGCAGACTTTAGATGGTAGATGAAAATATTGTACGCTTGTCGTCAGCGCCACGTTTGATCTGGTGATGCCAAAAGGTCAGATACTCTTGCGGAGCCCGATTTTTTATTTGCTTCAATTAAGAGTGCTAGGATTGAGGTCCAATCTTCACTACCCTCTTCGCGTTTCTTTTCTACAAAACTTGGATTCTCAAATAATATAAAGGCATAGTGGGAATCAGCAAGTAAAATCAAATTTTCATGGACGCGTTGTTCTTGCAATTGAAACAACTAAAAGAAACATTGGTGTTGCTCCTTCCCCAGTCTTAGCTCGAGCCGCCAGAGACATCAGAGAACACTCAAACGGGGTGGAGAAAGCATGTTGCTCTAATAAAGAACCAAGGCAAATGCCAACTTACTAAGCAGACTTAGCTAGGAAGCATCTCAAAACCAATATGGTTAGACTAACGTGAAGTGCAATAGAAGTTGCGGCATCGCTCTGTACCTCGCTAGCAATGTCTTCGCCCTTGACACGGACCACTCGGGACTTCCCACCGACAGCGGCCTTGTTTTCCGTAAGTTCTTCACAGATGCGGCCGCCAGTTAGAGGATGCAGGCCAGAGGACATGGCGACATATGAGGCAATAGAGGCCAAGGTTGCTACCCTCCTTGATGTCGTTTGCGCGGAGCATGGCAATGGCACATCCAGAAAGACGAAGAGACGCTCATAGATGTAGATCGTGCCGGTTTTGCAGACTTAGCGTAGGAGCACCACACCCCAAATCCCCCAGCAACCCAGACTATGCACTGGAAGCAGAAGCCAAACTCGTCAACGTATAAACCACCCAGCACGGCGCACGGGCACCATTTGCAAGCCCTCGCCGTTGCTGGAGCCTCTCTTTCTCATCCGATCTCCGTCGAGCCCGACATCGGTGGTTGAGTCCTCTAACGTACGACGATTACATATCATGTTTCGAGTTCCGACCAAGGATCATCTCTTCGGTTCTTCCTATACACGGCGCTCGGCATCGTCGTCGTCTAGCCTGGGCCAACGTCGCTAGGCTCCCCGGCGACCACATGGCGTCATGGAATACTCCTCTTTCCTGTGGCAACCACGGCATGGAGACGGTAGGCTCTATGTCATGCAATACTCTGTCCCACCCGCCTTGGCTATGGATTCTTTGGAGACGCTATTTTCCTTCTGGGAGGCCGTGTGTCCTAAAACTGGGAGTCCTCATATTGGTGCCGCTCGTGGCCAACAGAGCAGTTCGTCGTCGCGGTTGTGGGCGTGCTCATTGATGATGCTAGTGGAGTAGTGTAGTCATGTACATATAAGAAAATAGAGTTGGCAGCCTCGCTATTTGTCGGCGGTAGAGACCAGTGAGGCGGCTGTGGGCGTGACCGCTAGCCGAGTAAGTCGGACGACCTCCTCCTGTCCCAGCGCCGTCAATCCTCCATCGACCGCCTCGCACGCACGACCTTGACGCGCCACTGTAGGCCTCCGTAGCTGGCCCTGCCGCGCGCTTTGCCGTCCACTCAACCTTGAGCACATCGGCCACAACCCAATCCAACGGAACCTCGCCGGACTTTGTTGCCACTGTGCCACGGAAGGCCGCCGATCCAACCTTGACTGCGACATCCCAGGAGCCCAACCGCGTGGATTGCTTGTTGACCCAAAACAGAGTTCTAGATCGGGAGAGATAGGAGGGGAGGCCGGAGTGCTGGATCGGGAAGAGAGGAGAGATTAACTTACCTTTACCTTTATAGTGTCTTGACCTACATACAACATGGGATTAGCTTTTTATTTAGTTTGTATACGATAGAACTTTTGTTTGGCAGTTGCCGCTTCGTACGATCGAAACGGACAATTAACAGAAGGAAAACCAGACCTATGGAGAACTATCAAGAGGTTATGAGCTCGACCGCCGGCACTTGCTATTTTCCCGATAGTTTTTTATAGTTTTTTTATAGATTGAATAAACGTATGGAGAACTATGAAAGTCTTCGTGCTTTATTATTAGGCAAAGATTCAGGGTTTGTTTGGCCTTTTTATACACTAATTGAGTTTCCTAGGCATTTAATGTCCATAATTCAAATATGAACTTCAAATACATGCTCTAGTTCACCAAAATGGCTCGAAAAATTATACATGTGTCCTTGAGTGCATGTTTAGGTCCCATGCCAGGAATGGGAATGAATTGCAACCGTATCCGCGTCCTGGCTTGTCCTCAAACATTTGAAATCTCGGTTTTTAAATCCCCGTATATCCTAAACTCACCAGAAAGTCATCAAAGATGGCATGGTGTCACATCATGGCACATATATGTCGCGGTAAAAACATTGTCCAATCTGGGCCAAGCTTTATTTCAAACCTCTTACAAACCGGAGCTTCTCTCAAAGAAGCCTCGTGGTTCCGATAGGGAAACGTGTTCCCCTTGTGGGCAAAACGTAATCACTCCCTCTTTTCGCCTTGTATTTTCTTCCACGGGCAAGATGGAATGACATGGTATCCGTGCTAAAATTTAAACTTATTCAGGGCTTGTTTGGCCTTTTTATACACTAATTGAGTTTCCTAGGCATTTAATGTTCATAATTCAAATCTGAACTAAAAATAGATGCTCCAGTTCACCAAAATGGCTAGAAAAATTATACATGTGTCCTTGGGTGCATGTTTAGGTCCCATGCCAGGAATGGGAACAAATTACAACTGTACCGGTGTCCTAGCTCACCCTCAAACATTTCGAATCTCGTTTTTTAAATCCCCATAAATCCAAAACTCACCAGAAAGTCATCAAAGGTGGCATGGTGTCACGTCATGGCACATATATGTCGTGGTAAAAACATTGCCAATTTGGGCCAAGCTTTATTGAAAACCTCTTACAAACCGGAGCCTGTCGCAACAACCCTCGTGGTTTTGATAGGGAAACGTGTCCCCTACTGGGCCAAACGATAATCGCTCCCTCTTCTAGCCTTGTATTTTCTTCTACACGCAACCCAGAACAACGGGAGATTTGCTCTGAACTTTGAAATTATTCAGGGTTTGTTTGACCTTTTTAATTCATTAATTGAGTGTTCTAGGCATTTAATGTCCATTATTCAAATCCGTACTACAAATACACACTCCAGTGCACCAAAATGGCTAGAAAAAACGTACATGTTTCCTTGGGGTGCATGTTTAGGTCCCATGGAATGAGTGGGAACGAATTCAACCATCTCGCCGTCCTGGCTTGGCCACAAACATTGCGAAACTCAGTTTTTAAATCTCTGTAAATCAAAAACTCCCCAGGAAATCATGAAAATTGGCATGGTGTCACTACATGGTACATATAATTGTCCAATTTGGGTGAAGCTATATTACAAGCCTCTTACAAACCGGAGCCTGTCGCAACCCTCGTGGTTCCGGTAGGGAAACATGCCCCTCTTGTGGGCGAAACGATAATCATTGCCTCTTCTCACCTTGAACATTGTTTTCTACAAGCAACATAGAATAACAGGAGTGTCCTGCTGAAATTTGAAACTGTTCAGGGTTTGTTTGGCCATTGTATATATTATTAATTAAGTTTTCTATGCATTTAATGTAGTCCATAATTCAAATTTGAACTACAAGCACATGCTGAAGTGAACAAAATGGGTGGGAAATCGTACATGTGTCATTGGGTGCATGTTTGGGTCTCATTTAAGGAATGGGAATGAATTACAAACTTGTCGTCGTCCTAAAACATTGAGATTCTCGGTTTTTAAATCCCTGTAAATCAAAAACTCACCCAAAAAACATGAAACCTGGCATGGTTTAATGACATGGCACATATATGTCGTGGTAAAAAAATTGTCCAGTTTGAGAAGAGGCACACACATTAGTAGCCAACGAAGTCCTTTTTGAAACAAAAAGCTGACACGTTAATATCGCAAACGGTTGTATTATATTAACCGTGTCGAAATTTAACCATATTCTGTGGCGTGCGTGCAGCTGTTTGATTAGATGGGACGAGCACGAGAAGTCCGCCGTGCAGGCTCGAAGGGAGGCGTGCGAGCAGTCCGCCGCGCAGGCTCGACGAGACGCGTGCATCCTGTCCACCTCACAGGCTTAACGGGACATGTGTGAGCAGCAAGGTCGCCCATGCTAACCGGGAAGCGAGCTCTTTGACCTCCATGCACCAGCCGCCACCCGCCTCTCTCACAACCCCTCCATTAATGGGTTGATTAAAGCACCTGGACAGAGGATGTTTGCTTGTGATGCCATGGCAGCATTTGCTTTGTTCGTGTTTTCAACTCGTATTCCGCCGTAATTTAAATTGCCACATAGGGCAACAGATAATACGACCACAAATAAAATGGCAACGAATAATACGATGACAAATTTACAATGGCGCACATAATAATTGTCTTGCATATTCCGGATAATTTAAAATGCCACATGTGGCAAAGCCCGGAAGACACAGGGGCAAGAGAAGAAGGAAATTGCAGACAACTATCTGGGTCTCTATTGTCTCTACTCATCGATGGATCGCCGGGCAATGACGTCCTCCAGCTCCTTCTTTAATTCATCATGACTTTGCTTGAGAGCAGCCATGTATTACACCACCCATTAGTTCAAGTCACCCATTAGTTCCTCGACAACCGCAATCAGCATCATCCCCGAGGCACTGCTCTGCTCATGCAGCATCTTCCAGTCGGCGGCCTCCTCCTCCTTCTTGGCGAGCACCTTGAGGAGCTTGGCATTGTCACCCATGAGTTGCTCGACGAGGCCGGTCGCCTTATCAACTGAGGCATCGCTAAATTTGAGCAGCTTCATCAAGCCGTCGACCAGCTCCTGTTGCGTAGTGACACCAGCGAGAATGTCATTATCGCCGGCAAAGGACTTAAGGAACGCCAGCTCGTCGCGATGGCCGATGCCACGAATGCGCCTGTGAGAGCCCTCGCGTGTCTGTGAGTGCTCGTTCGAGGGCTCCGCTGCGCACCGGGACATCTCTGTTGCGGCTGTGGCTTCGTGCGGGACTTCTCTAGTGCTTCCGCGACCTTGGTCTCTGCTGCCTGCTTATATGTCCACCCTAAACTCCTCCTACCAGTCATGGCGGCATGACTTTACAGGAAAGACTAGTTTTGTGGGTGATGAGGAGAGGAACTGTGAAGTAATTTTTGAGTGGGTAGTTTTTATAGCCCGGTGCTAAGTGTGAACACATATTAGTTTGATAGGTGTGAACAGATTTGCAATTACTTATTGAGTTGTAATCTGCAATGTGACGAGAAACAAGGTCAAAATTTCTTGATGGCAGAAGATTGACCACGTGGTTGCTCGCCATTGAGGCGGCCACGGCGCACTTTGCTCGCGTTCTTCCCAGCGTTTTGCTCACCATTGAAGAGGCCGCGGCGAGCTCCGTTCATCTGAGTCGGCTGTTTGCCACGTATCACACACATCTTGTTAAGTTGAACCATTTTTGTGTTCCCTAATCGAAAACAGTTCGTCTGAGTGAACCGTATGCCATATATCCATATATCACACACACTTTGATCTAGCTAACCGTCTCTATTGCACTCCCTAATAGCAAACAATTTATCGGAGGAAACTGTATGCCATATATCACACACATTGATATGGCTGCCTATTTCTGTTGTTCTCCCTCATCGCAAATAGTTCGAATGAATTAACTATGTGCCCTGCATCGCACACACAACTAAAATCTAAACCGTGTTTCATGGCTCTGCCATCGCAAACATTTTGCACCTTTTTTGACGAGTTTTTTACATCCCTGTTTGTGATTAATGCATCGCACACAGTTTCGTGGAAGGGTCTCTGATCGTAGTGTCGCGTTAGCAGCTGATGACCCACAACTATAGAGGATCTATCGTAGTCAATCGATAAGTAAGATTGTCTAACCCAACGAGGAGTAGAAGGAAATGAAAAGCGGTTTTCAGTAAGGTATTCTCTGCAAGCATTGTATTATCGATAACAGATAGTTTTGTGATAAGGTAATTTGTAACGGGTAACAAGTGATAAAAGTAAATAAGGTGCAGCAAGATGGCCCAATCCTTTTTGTAGCAAAGGACAAGCCTGGACAAACTCTTATATAAAGGAAAGCGCCCCCGAGGACACATGGGCATTATCGTCAAGCTAGTTTTCATTACGCTCATATGATTCGGATTGGGTACTTTGATAATTTGATATGTGGGTGGACCGGGGCTTGGGTACTGCCCTTCCTTGGACAAGCGTCCCACTTATGATTAACCCCTCTTGCAAGCATACGCAACTACAAAAGAAGTATTAAGGTAAACCAAAGCATAGCATGAAACATACGGATCCAAATCCGCCCCTTATGAAACAACGCATAAACTAGGGTTAAGCTTCTATCACTCTAGCAACCCATAATCTACTTATTACTTCCCAATGCCTTCCCCTAGGCCCAAACAATGGTGAAGTGTCACATAGTCGACGCTCACATGACACCACATTTATTTTGCTTACAAATGAGGGGCCTAGCTTCGACAAGAAGGATGAAAATTGAAACATGATCAAGCATGGAGATGATGGCATGCGCAAGGGGAACGGAGTTTCTGGTGGAGTTTTCAGCACTTGGGAGTCACCATGATGACGTACAAGAACATGGACGAAATATACAAGATGCCCTTTCATAATATCGTCCATGGCTTAATATAGGTGTCGTGCCACCTTATTTGTAGGCCGGGCCCATGTAATTTTGAAATACTACTTGTCGGTGTCAAAACTGGTGGATCTCGGGTAGGGGGTCCCGAACCATGCGTCTAAGGCGGATGGTAACAAGAGGCAGAGGACACGATATTTTACCCAAGTTTGGGCCCTCTTGATGGAGGTAAAACCCTACGTCCTGCTTGATTATTCTTGATAATATGAGTAGTACAAGAGTTGATCTACCACGAGATCTGAGAGGCTAAACCCTAAAAGCTAGCCTATGGTATGATTGTATCTTGTCCTATGGACTAAAACCCTCCAGTTTATATAGACACCGGAGGAGGCTAGGGTTACACAAGGTCGGTTACAAAGGAGGAGATATGTATATCCGTATTTCCTAGCTTGCCTTCCACGCCAAGTAGAGTCCCATCCAGACACGGGACGAAGTCTTCAATCTCGTATCTTCATAGTCCAACAGTTCGGCCAAAGGATATAGTCCGGCTGTACGGAGACCCCCTAATCCAGGACTCCCTCAGTAGCCCCTGAACCAAGCTTCAATGACGATAAATCTGGCGCGCAGTGTTGTCTTCGGCATTGCAAGGCGGGTTCCTCCTCCGAATACACCATGGAAGAGTTTGAATACAAGGATAGTGTCTGACCCTGCAAAATACGTTCCACATACCATCGTAGAGAGAATAATGTTTCCACAAATCTAATCTGCTGACACATTTTGGCAGCATGACTTCACGCCACGGCCCAGTAATTATTTGAACTGTTTTTCTTTAACCAGCCCCGCACATAATGCGAGGCGGTTTCTTGACACGTCTTGTCAAAGCAGAGATCGTGTTCCCCTTATCACGGGATTCTCATCAATACAAACGTGGGTAACCCAACCGTGCCTATTGGTATGACTCCTAGATCTTAGGTAAGTCTCGAACGGCCACGAGGAGAACGCCTGATATTCATCCCCTTTATAAAGGGACAAGGATTTTTCTTTTTCCCTCCCATGCTCAATCGAATCCTTCCCCCGCCTCGATTTCTAACACCCAAAGCCCAGGTCAGGTGCTTCGGACCTTCAATCATGTCCGGATCCAACCTTCAAGGCCGGTGGATGCCTTCCTCTGTCACGGAGGAGGACATCAAGAAGTTGAGGGAGGCCAGATATCTGACCTTCGAAATTTCGCATAGGCTGCCCGCCCGAGGGCAGGTCGTCCCTACTCCCGAACCCAACAAGAGCGTTGTGTTCGTCTCCCACCTCCTCCGAGGACTAGGCCTCGCTCTGGATCCCTTTGTTAGGGGTCTTATGTTCTATTACGGGCTGGATTTTCATGATCTGGCCCCAAATTCCCTTCTTCACATCTCGTCATTTATTGTCGTTTGTGAGGCCTTCCTCCGCATTACCGCTCACTTCGGCCTTTGTCTCAAGACCTTCGATGTGAAGCCAAAGATGGTCGAGGGGTAGTACACAGCGTGCAGAGGTGCTCTAATAAGCAAAATTGCTGACGCTCCATGGCCAAAGGGTTCCTTTCCAAAGGTGTCCGGATTGTGGCAACGGGAGTGGTTTTACGTCACAGCTCCTCGAGTGCCAAGTGGGTAGCTGCCCCCACCTTTCGCTCGGGACCTCCATCACAACTGATGTCATGGATCAGCAGGGGGCTGAGCTGGGGTCCAGCCAAGGACGTGCCAATACTGCAGAGCCGTATCCGAGATCTCTTCGAGGGCGATTTCAGTCTGGTTATGGTAATGCAAGTTATGCTGGTTCCTCGAGTCCAACCTTGCAAACGTCGGCCCCTCCGCATGTGGGAGTTCAACCCGGAAGGACCGCACACTATTCAGAATTTCCTCGGCATGATGCACGAGGAGATGTACAAATCGTTCTTCGGACCCCAAATAGAGTGTCCGGACACTACCGAGGACGTGGGCCTGAGCTGCAACCGCCCCACTGCCCAAGTAAGTAATCCCATGGCCGAACACACTGTCCTTTTATTTATCATGACATCATTTTGAAGAATCGCTCTTTGACCAGGACTGGATAACAAAGGCGAAGATGATCCGGTGTTCATCCCCCCTTCCTGAAGGGTTGGACAATCCGGTGTTGGAAAAGATGCTCGAGCCAGCCCCTTGTCTAGTGCCCTCAAAGAAAGATGAAGGGGAAATAAAGAGGGCAAAAGCGGGCCTCCATCGCTACCTATTCCAATTAAGGGAATGAGCACCTCCGCGAGGGAGGATAACCAAGGGGAAGAATCTGACATTCTCTCTCCCCAGGGAAGGAAGAGGACTACCTCTGAAGATCCGGAAACTAAGGTATCCAAACGGGGGAAGAAATCTTCACCAGAGGGTCCTGCCTCGAGGGCTACCCTGGACGCACTATGCCCTCAAGGGGATCATCCCTCCACCGAGCTGTAAGTAAAAGGGTACTTAATAATGAAAATATCTCGCTTTGCTTCTGAAGAAAACAACCAAAGCATTTATCTTGCAATTCGGATCTTAGCCCTTCTCAGCAGAGCTCGTCTTCAGGGGATCTTCTTCCAGAGATGATGGAGAGTGAAACGCCTCCCCCTGCCACGCCGCCTCACGAGACGGGCGACCCCGAGGTGTCGTCGCGGAGGGTTTCTCCTGATCCGGCTAGGCCAGAAGGTAATCCTATGGCCACCCGAAGTTCTCAGTATCCGGCTCTTGAAGAGAGCAATCAAAAGAGTCCGACACCGTCTGGTGTGCGGTCGGACGTACTGAGGGATCTGCTAGAGCGAGCGACTATCTCAGAATAGCACCGTACGTTGATGGGTACGGTGATTGAAAGGATTTCGTCCGCCGAAAGCGGGTTGCATGAAGCCTTTATGAGTCTACTGACAGGTTTTGAGGTACGTGAAATGATGTACATTTTTGACAGTACTGCACATTTTTAGATGTGCCATGTGTAGATAGTAGCCCCTGAGACTCTGGTTGTCGTCGAAAACGGCGGCAAACAGAGGATCATAGTCGCAGGTAATAACCAGACCGCCTGTATGCGCAGGTAGTTGAAGCTCCGGTGGCTAGCCAGACTAAAGGGTTTGCCGAACTAAAGCGGCAGCTAGATGCGGCAGATGCTGACATCATGCTTGTCAATAAGCGGCTTGACGTGGCACAGGGTAGGTCATTTTTCTAGTGATTGTCACGTAATAAGAGCAGCATGACGCCAGTATCTTTAATGTGTTGTGCCTGCAGATGGAGCTGCCACCGTGGAGACCCTTCGGGCAGAGCTTGCTCGAGCCTAGGAGCAAGCAAGGAATAGCAATGCGGCCGCTTTAAAGGTGATCGTTGAGTTAAGGGCCGAACAAGCCGCGCATTGCGAGAGCAAGGAAAAAATAGCCAAGATGGCTGTAGAGTTAAAAGCTGCTGTTGACCGTTACCAGCTTCTTGAAGAAGAAAACTGGGTGAAGGCGATGGACCTGGAAAAGGCCCGGGTGGCTGCCAAGGAAGCCCGCTCCCAAATTAGAGCGGCGAAGGAGGAGCTGCATCAAGCTATGGATATTGTATCCGGGAAGCCCTTTTTGTTGTGGACTAAGTTTGGGGATCCGAAGTATGCACCTCTGGACCGGCTATGGAGTTCTGCGCCTACGTGGATTTGGCTGCAAGTGCTGCTGATGCGGCCGAGTACTTCAAGGATCGGAAAGATCACGAAGTGGAAAAACTGTTTTGGTCACAGTTTCATGCTCCAGCCCGTCCAACTGCTGTTGAATGAGCAAATGGCCGAGTCGGCCAAGCTCCATAGATTATCCAGACTTGCCATAAGGTCCGTTGTGGATCATATGTGGCCGAGAGGGCCAAGGCCGAATAGCTACTTTGGCTTAGTGCAACAATTCCTTGGTGTTGTGCCACACATCGATGCTGTAAAGAGGTCGGCGTGCATAGAAGGCTCGCGGATGGCCCTTGCCCATGTCAAAACATACTGGGTGGAGATGGATGCCACCACTGTTGCGGCATAGGGTTCGCCCATAGGCCGAGTGGCTGCCGAGCACTTTGAAGAAGTTCTTGAAGGCGCTCGTTCGATAGAGGCTCAGTGCTCGAAGAATATTATGTTTCAGTGACATGTATTCCCATTGTAAAAACAATGTTTTATTGAGTTCATCAAGGCTGTATTTATACTTTTGCCCGAAAGTACTATGATGCCTCCTGTGCGGCCGTTTATGTATATATGTATATAACCTGAAAGATGACAGTCGTCGGCTTCAGCCCCCACGCATATAATGCGGGGGTGTTCACAGAAGGCGCATGTTCACACTTGATCCAACGTCTTGGTCCATTAAGGAGGTTATAGCACAGTGAACTAGGCAATCAGACTATAATGCTTTAACACTTTCACTTTGCTAGAGGAGTTTGACAGTGGGGCTACTATATAGCCCCTGGTGGCTCCGCACTCATCCGAATTCGGGGTGCGTACATGCCTGGCCGGGAAACGGCCCTTCGTTAAGGCGGAGGAATCCCGAAGATTCCGGTAGGTCATCGAGTGGTTGACCAGTCTCACGCTATATCATGACAGTCAGTTTTCGGCTTTCTCTACTGAGGTGCTCGTCCGGATGAACCAGGGCACAATCGCAGTAGTTCTCCTGGTGCCGCCTTAGCCGATAGAGCAGAACGTAAGGCAGCAAAACACAGGAGCTGGGCAAACCCAACATTTGACCAAAGACATGATTCAGAGCTGATGCATATAAGGCCAAACTCGCGATGCCGAATACTCCCCAAGGTATTCGGTCTTTATGGTGGAAACCGGGCTTAAGTAGTGCCCTTTGTAATAAGCCCCCGGTGTCCAGGTACGTGCAATATTCTAACGTGGCCACATGCCAATACGTCAGCATCCTTCTCAATTGTACTGAGAATCCGGGGGATGTATATCAACAAGAGACAGTAAAAAAAGGTTTACGCAGGGTCTTAATCTAAAAAGAATCGGAACGGGTCCCTGCTGCACGTCTGCGCCTGTGTCTCCGTCGTGCCGTATCCTGGACGGGTGTAGGACGATGGTCATCTGTAAAAGAGAGGAAGTTAGTTGAAAAGTTGTCATGCAAAAAGGTAGTTATACTAAAGAAACCATGTACAGTTCAAGATGAGTAAAGTTGAGCTTAATTGCCACTTGTTTGCGTGCGTTGAGCCCCTTGTATTGTAATAGGGGTATAGCCATCAAACCCGTATCAATTACATATAGCTGCGCCGGACTCGTCTAACCGCGTACATGGTCTTAACGACCTGTCAGATGCTTAGTTGGTGAGGCTGTTTAGTGTGCGGCTACCAAGGCAGCCGCACGGTCTTCCGTGCGCATGGAGCACTCAATATTTCCATTTAATGTAATGATGCCGCGTGGATCGGGCATCTTAAGCATGAGAGAAGCATAATGCGGTATTGCGTTAAAGCAAGCGAAAGCTTCGCATCCGAGTAGTGCTTGATAGCCACTTTGGAACGGAGCGATGTGGAAGGTTAACTTTTCGCGGCGGAAGTTATCGGGAAAACCGAATATAACCTCTAGTAGCAGGGAGCCCGTGCAATGGGCTTCTGGGCCTGGCGTTACTCCTTTAAAGGTAGTATTGCTATGGCTGATTCTTGTTGGGTCTATCCCCATTTTTCGGACTATGTCCTGATATATCAGGTTTAGACTGCTGCCGCTGTCCATCAGGACTCGTGTGAAGTGGTATCCATCAATTATTGGGTCTAATACCAAGGCAGCCCATCCTGCATGCCGGATACTTGCCGAGTAATCCCGATGGTCGAAGGTGATCGGTTGGGACGACCAGTGGCAGAACTCCGCGGTGATAGGCCCTGAGGCATGTGTCTCTAGGAGTGCCGCTTTGTTTCTCCCCTTTGTCACGTGTAACACGTTTACTGTTTTGACTTCTGGTGGGAATTTCTTTTGTTCCCCAGTGTTTTGCTTGCGAGCCTCGTCCTCGTCTTCGCTTGGTGTATCCTGCCCCTTATGTTCGGCGTTGAGCTTGCCGGACTGCTTGAAGACCCAACATTCTCTATGGGTATGATTTGCAGGTTTATCGGGGGTGCTATGGATCTGACATATTTGGTCCAGAATCTTGTTTAGGCTGGACAGTTCGTCTCTGTTTCCTTTGGAGGGCAGCTTTTGCTGACCTGACCGAGAGCTTCTGAATCCGGCGTTTACCGCTGTGCTCTTCGGGCTATCTTCTTTATTCTGGCGCTTGTTTTTGCTGCGTCGTGATTTCCCGTTTCCTCCCCTGACTTCGGATGTACTTGGGTCGCTGGTGCTGCATCGGGCTAACCAGTTGTCCTCGCCCACGCAAAAGCGGGTCATGAGGCTTGTTAATGCTGCCATTGTTCTCGGCTTTTCTTGGCCGAGGTGTCTGGCAAGCCATTCGTCTCGAACGCTGTGCTTGAAAGCTGCTAAGGCTTCGGCGTCCGGACAGTCGACTATTTGGTTATTTTTAGTGAGGAACCTGTTCCAAAGCGTTCGGGCTGACTCTTCGGCCTGTTGAGTTATATGACTTAAATTGTCTGCATCCGGTTGTCGGACATAGGTCCCTTGAAAATTTGCCCGAAAGGCGTCTTCGAGCTCTTCCCAGCTTCCAATGGAGTTTTCGGGAGGCTTTTAAGCCAGTGCCGAGCTGGCCCTTTGAGCTTGAGGGGTAAGTACTTGATGGCATGGAGATCGTCTCCTCGAGCCATATGGATATGGAGGATGTAGTCCTCAATCCAGACCCTAGGGTCTATCGTTCCGTCGTACGCCTCTATGTTTACGGGTTTGAATCCCTCTGGAAATTCATGGTCCAACACCTCCTCGGTGAAACATAGGGGGTGTGCAGCACCCCTGTATTTGGGTGTACCGTGGTGTTGGGATGTTTGTTGTGTTGCATTGCATGCTGGAGCGCGCTTGCGTGGCCCGTAGATGGATCTGGTTGTGCCGTCCTTTTGATGCGAGCCCTCACGTGGATCGCGTACTGGCTTATGTGCGGCGTTGTTTACCTCTCTATGTTGGCCACGAGGTCGTTTATCTGACTGGATGGCCGTTTTGTTTTTTGGTTGCGGGGGACCTAAGGCCTCCTCATCGAATTCAGGTAGCAACTTTCGCTTCGGGTAGCTCTTGGTGTGGCGATTACCGTCGTACTTCGCTGCAGTGTTGAGTACTTCACTCCATCTTATTCTGAGTGTGTCTTGTGCAGCCCTGAGCCTTTGCTTCTGCTTTTTCAGACTCCTCGCAGTGGCAACAAGCCTTTGATGGGCATTCTGTTGCTCCGGGTGCCTGTCCGGTGTGATGTCGTCCGGACTTTTATCTTCGACGGAGTCGGGTTGTTCAGTTTGATTCTCCGTGTTGCCGTGGTCGGGCGATGGTTCACCCTGCTCTATCGCTGGGTCTATATGATCGCTGTTTCTGCCGAGGCGGGATTTGGAGCGGTGCTTACGCCGCCGCTTTGACTGCTTCTCGAGGGAATAACCCTTCGCTGTGTCCTTTCGTTCCTCGTCGTCGTTCTCTTTGGGTGTGTCCACCATGTAAACATCATATGATGAAGTGGGCGCCCAGTGCCCTCTGGGCAGTAGTTCCTGTTCGTCTCCTGCATCGTCGTCCATACCGTCGATGTCTTCGCAGTCGAAGTCGAGCATGTCGGTCAAATTGTTGACAGTGACTACTAAGTGGGTGGTGGGTGGGCAGCGAATTTCTTCATCATCCACATCCCAATCCTGCCGAACATAGTTCGGCCAGGACTCTCCTGACAAGGAGAGAGACCTTAATGAGCTTAGTATGTCGCCGAAGGGCGAGTGCTGAAAGATATCCGCGAAGGTGAACTCCATGACCGGAGCCCAGCCGGATTCGATAGGCACGGGCGCAGGCAGTTCAGAGTCCGTGGCCAGGGAAGAATCCGGCAGTTTGGCACCATGGCTCTCGTGAAGGGTAAGGTCGATACTCGGCTCGATCGCTGATGAAAATGCGGCCTCCGTGGCGGGGTCTATCCACCCGTCCCTGGATGGTGCAATTGGCTCTGAATTGAAGGTCGGAGCGGTCGCCGGTGCAATCTCCCGAACACTGTCCGATGGTAGAGCTAAATCATGCTCATCGTGACCGTGCGACGCACTCGGCAAGGGCTCAAATCCGTCGAAGATCAAGTCTCCGTGGATGTCGGTTGTGTAGTTTAAGTTTCCAAATCTGACCTAATAGCCAGGGGCGTAGCTCTCGATCTGCTCTAGATGGCCAAGCGAGTTGGCCCGCAGCGCGGGGCCGCCGAATACAAAGATCTGTCCGGGGAGAAAAGTCTCACCCTGGACTGCATCGTTATCGATGATTGAAGGAGCCATCAAGCCTAATGATGACGACATAGAGGAACTCTCAATGAAAGAACCAATGTCGGTGTCAAAACCGGCGGATCTCAGGTAGGGGGTCCCGAACCGTGCGTCTAAGGCGGATGGTAACAGGAGGCAGAGGACACGATGTTTTACCCAGGTTCGGGCCCTCTTGATGGAGGTAAAACCCTACGTCCTGCATGATTATTCTTGATAATATGAGTAGTACAAGAGTTGATCTACCATGAGATCTGAGAGGCTAAAACCTAAAAGCTAGCCTATGGTATGATTGTATCTTGTCCTACGGACTAAAACCCTCCGGTTTATATAGACACCAGAAGGACGGCAGGACGGAGGTCACCATGGATCCCAGGATGGCGTCACCGCCAGAACCTTTGGCAGGTGAAGACCACCTTTTGTCAGGATAGCTTGTACGAGCTATCCCCTTTCAAATTGGCCGCCGTTGTTGGCTCCCTTCCCGCTCAATATTTGGGGAGAGGACCAGGGCCTATATAAGTAGAACTAGCCACCCCCAAGAGGGTGGGAGAGAGATAGAGAGAAAGAGAGAGTTCGGGAGAGATTGAGGGATCTCGGCCGATCTGATCAAAGGCCAACCCTTAGCCCACCAATCACAAGAACACCTCAATCTTAGGAGGCTGTTCTTCCACTTGTACTGTTCATCATCAGCCCAAGAGGTAATCCACCACCACCTCACTGGAGTAGGGTATTACACCACATCGGTGGCCCGAACAATTATAAACCTTGTGTATTTGTGTTGCGAGTGCATCGAGTTCGTCCGCGAGACCTTAGCGAGCTAGGGGGTAGATTGGTAGGAGGGAAAGAACTTCGTGCGCACCCAGAGTTCGAACTTCAAGGGTCTGCCGGAACCCATGATCCGACATTTGGCACGCCAGGTAGGGGTGTGCCAAAGCTTCCCTTCCATCGACCGGCGCTCCGTCGCTCCATCACTCCGTCGTCGCTATGGCGGACGCTCACCGCACTCGAGCTGAGTGCCAGGATGCCCTCACTGCCTGCGTTGCTCAGACGGCTCCCGTCGGCGAGCCACCTCGCCGTTCCCCGTCGCCTACCGCCAACGCCGCAACCGGCCCGGTGGGGAACGAGCAGCAAGCGTCCTCGCTGCACCCATCGGTGTGGCAGGAGGGCCGCACCGCCACCCCATCACTGACCCCAGCCGGTTCCTCGTCCGACGCACGTCGCGCTCCTGTGGACGTATAACACCCGCGATGCGGCTATATCTCCCACGTGTCAGAGCATGACTTAGAGGCATAACCGCATAGTAGGCATGTCGCAAGAGGGGTCATCTTTACACATCCCATGTACTGAATAAGAAAGAGATAAAGAGTTGGCTTACAATCGCCACTTCACACAATACATAAATATAGCATTACATCATCCAGAATACAATCAAGGTCCGACTACGGAACCAAAATAAAGAAAGACAACCCCTAATGCTAGATCCCCGATCGCCCCGACTGGGCTCCACTACTGATCAAAAGGAAACAAAACAAAACAATGACCAAGGTCTTCATCGATCTCCTCCTTGAGCTTGGTTGTGTCACCTACACTGGTATCATCGGCACCTGCATCTGGTTTTCGAAGTACTCTATGAGTCACGAGGACTCAGCAATCTCACACTCTCGCGATCAAGACTATTTAAGCTTATGGGTAGTAAAAGGTAGTGAGGTGGAGCTGCAGCAAGCACTAGCATATATGGTGGCTAACTTACGCAAATGAGAGCAAGAAGAGAAGCAAAGCACGGTCGTGAACTAGAAGTGATCAAGAAGTGATCCCGAAACTACTTACGTTCAAACATAACTCCAAAGCCGTGTTCACTTCCCGGACCCCGCCGAGAAGAGACCATCACGGCTACACACACTGTTGATTCATTTTAAATTAAGTTAAGTGTCAGGTTTTCTACAACCGGATATTAACAAATTCCCATCTGTCCATAAACACGGGCACGGCTTTCGAAAGTTCAAAACCCTGCATGGGTGTCCCAACTTAGCCCATCACAAGCTCTCACGGGTAACGAAGGATATTCCGTCTCCCAGGAAGACCCGGTCAGACTCGGAATCCCGGTTATAAGACATTTCGACAATGGTAAAACTAGACCAGAAAAGCCACCCGATGTGCCGACAAATCCCGATAGGAGTCGCACGTATCTCGTTCTCAGGGCACACCGGATGGGCAAGATGTCGGGTTGGCATAGACCTTAGTTGCCCAGGGGGCGCCGAACATCGCCCAGTTTGGACCAACACTCAGAGGAGCACTGGCCTGGGGGTTTAAAATAAAGATGACCCTTGAGTCTGCAGAACCCAAGGGAAAAAGGCTTAGGTGGCAAATGGTAAAACCAAGGTTGGGCCTTGTTGGAGGAGTTTTATTTAAACCAAACTGTCAAGGGGTTCCCATTATAACCCAACCGCGTAAGGAACGCAAAATCAAGGAACATAACACTGGTATGACGGAAACTAGGGCGGCAAGAGTGGAACAAAACACCAGGCATAAGGCCGAGCCTTCCACCCTTTACCAAGTATATAGATGCATTAAAGTAAACAATATATAGCAATGATATCCAAACAATATCCATGTTCCAACATGGAACAAACTTCATCTTCACCTGCAACTAGCAACGCTATAAGAGGGGCTGAGGAAAGTGGTAACATAGCCAAACAACGGTATGCTTGGAAAGGTGGGTTAGAGGCTTGACATGGAAATATGGGAGGCATGATATAGCAAGTGGTAGGTATCGCAGCATAGAAAAAGAGAGAAACAACTAGCAAGCAAAGATAGAAGTGATTTCGAGGGTATGGTCATCTTGCCTGCAAAGTTCTCTGAGTTGACGTAAGCTTGATCCTCGTAAGTGTACTCAACGGGTTCCTCGATCACATAATCGTCTCCCGGCTCTACCCAAAACAAGAACACAAGCGAAAGACCAAAAATCAATCACGGTGCAATGCGCAAGCGCCATGATGCAAAACATGACATGACATGCGGGATGTGATATGCAATGCATATGCATGCTCTGGAAGGAAAAGATTGAACCAGGCCTCAACTTGACAAACCAATAGTGCCTCTGGAAAGATGAGATGATTTCGGTCGAAATCAATATAAAGATCACCGGAAACGGATGCACGGTTTGCAAATGGCAAGCAAAACAAGAAAGGCACAATTCTGCAATTAACAGCACGATGCCATCTAAAATGCAACAAGAAACTAAGCTACTGCACTCTAACATAGCAAAAAAGCACATGGTAGTCATATACTCAAGATGCTTGACCAAAGATGAACACTGAGCTACGGCTAAATCACACCATAGCAGGTTCAAACAAGCATGGCAAAAGTGCAAAAGATATCAGCATCACAGACTTAGTGAAAATAACATGTCAGGATTTAACATCAGGAAGCAATGTTTAAAGCAAGTAAACGACATGCTATAGGAACAGAACATAGCAATACAAGGCACGTAATGAATCTACTTAAAGCATATAACAAAAGTCCCTTACTGACCATAAGCCAAAAAGGATCATAACATAAGATGGCACCCATGTAAACATAGCAAGTTTCGTTAACAGATTCAGACTTGGCAGAAAACTGGGCATGACATAAACAGAATTATGAAGGCCTCTTTGCGAGCTCAATTTACACAACACAAGGCATTGCATGACAAGATAAGCATACTACCAGAAAGAAGACATGATCATGAAGCTAACCAAAGCAAGAACAAGCTCATAGCATGCATAGATCAACCACAACAACCATGGAAAAATTGATTAACATGTAAACAATCTGCCAGGAACATTTTATAGCAAAAGTAGAGCAAGATTGAGTCATGCTAGGGCACTCCATAAATTCAAATAGGGGCATGGATGGATAGACCACAACCATATGTCCAAATCATCCTTACTAAACATACTCAAAAGAAGCATGGATCTCTCTGTAGCAACATGAACACATGGCATAAAAATAACAATAGCGCAAAGACTTAGTGAAATTCTAAGTCTCTGAAATCAGCAATATCACGAGAGCTACTTTGCATGCTTGGTCTAGTCACCACATTGATCACAAAAATACATGGCATAAACCCCTGTAAAGATGGCATGGCATAGACCAAAACACATGTAGAGCTCATGCCCATATGCAGCACACAATAAATGTAGCAAAAATGACAAATGCTCATAATCTGATAAGAATCAGAACCTAACATTTTATAGCACTCTTGCGTCAACGATTTGGGAATCAAGATGCACTCAAACAAGCATGGCACAATGGAACAAAATGAAGAGCACATCATGATGAACAATTTGATATATAGCACACACAAAATGGAGCTACGGATGAGGAGTTATGGCATGATGAAAAAAGGCATAAAAATATGAGCAGGGACAAAGACTTAGTGAAAACAACCTCAGATCTAGGGTTTGCACGTCTCTCAATGTTTGCCGGAAGGAGCTGGCCGGAGTTGGAGAGGACGACGGAGATGATGCCGGAGATGAGGAAGGAGAGGCTGGGGCGACGAGGTCCGGCAAGGAGGCGGCGCAGGGAGGTGGAGCAGCGGCGAAGAGCGGCACCGGCGAGGCACTACGGCGGCGGACAGCGGGGCGAAGTGGCGGCGGGGCGCGGGCGCCCGTGGCGGCGGGGCAGGCCAGGCGGCGTGGCGCGGCCCGATCCGGGCCCGAGTGGGCCGGATCTGGGTTCGGCGGGCTTCGGCGGGAGGCGCGCGTTGACCGGCGGCGGGGTCGGTGATGTGGCGCCCGTGGAGTGGAGGAGTGAGGCGGCGGAGGTGACATGCCGCGACCCCATTGGTCGGGGCGACGTGTCCGGCGGACATGTCCGGCGGCACGAGGAGGAAGAAGACTAGGGTTAGACCGCGAATTTGGACGAGGTGCACTTATTTATAGGTTGGAGGAGGTAGGAGTGTCCAAATGAGGTGTAGTTTTCGGCCACGCGATCGTGATCGAACGGCCGAGAGGATGGAGGGGTTTGGATGCATTATTGTGTAACGCCCTCGATGCGGCTATATCTCCCACGTGTCGAAGCACGACTTAGAGGCATAACCGCATTGAAAGCAATGTCGCAAGTGAGGTAATCTTCACACAACCCATGTAATACAATAGGGGAAAAAGATAGATAGTTGGCTTACAATCGCCACTTCACACAATTACATGAATAAAGCATTACATCATCCAGATATAATCAAGGTCCGACTACGGAACCAAAATAAAAGAAGAACCCCAAAAGCGACACGGTCCCCGATCGACCCCAACTGGGCTCCACTACTGATCAACTAGAACAAAACAACACAAAGGACAAGATCTTCGTCGAGCTCCTCCTGAGCTTGGTAGCGTCACCTGCATGGTCTCATCGGCACCTGCAAGCTGGTTTTTGAAGTATCTGTGAGCCACGGGGAATCAACAATCTCGCACCCTCGCGATCAAGACTATTTAAGCTTATGGGTAAGGTAAAAGGTCTGAGGTGGATTTGCAGCAAGCGACTAGCATATATGGTGGCTAACTTACGCAGATGAGAGCGAGAAGAGAAGGCAAAGCAGGGTCGATAATAGTATGATCAAGAAGTGATCCTAAAACAACCTACATCAAGCATAACTCCAACACCATGTTCACTTCTCGGACTCTGCCGGAAAGAGACCATCACGGTTACACACACGGTTGATGCATTTTAATTAAGGTCAACTTCAGGTTTTCTACAACCGGACATTAACAAATTCCCATCTGCCCATAACCGCGGGCATGGCTTTCGAAAGTTCAAAACCCTACAGGGGCGTCCCAACTTAGCCCATGACAAGCTCTCACGGTCAACGAAGGAATAGACCTCATCCCAAGACATTCCGATCAGACTCGGTACACCGGTTCTACAAGACATCCTCGGCAATGGTAAAACAAGTCCAGCAAGACCACCCGCTGTGCCAACAATCCCGATAGGAGCTGCACATATCTCCTTCTCAGGGCACACCAGATAAGCTAAGCGTATGGGAGTCAACGTAACCCAAGTTGCCAAGGGATGGCCCCGCACGGTGCTCTGGGTTGGACCAACACTTAGCCAAGAACTGGCCCGGGGGGGTTAAAATAAGATGACCCTTGGGCTGGCCTAACCCAAGGGAAAAAGAGGCTAGGTGGCAAATGGTAAAACCAATGTTGGACTTTGCTGGAGGAGTTTTATTCAAAGCGAACTGTCAAGGGGTTCCCATTATAACCCAACCGCGTAAGGAACGCAAAATTTGGGAACATAACACCGATATGACGGAAACTAGGGTGGCAAGAGTGGAACAAAACACCAGGCATAAGGCCGAGCCTTCCACCCTCTACCAAGTATATAGATGCATTAATTAAATAAGATATATTGTGATATCCCAACAAGTAAACATGTTCCAACAAGGAACAACATCTCCATGTTCCAATAAGGAACAAACTTCAATCTTCACCTGCAACTAACAACGCTATAAGAGGGGCTGAGCAAAGCGGTAACATAGCCAAACAACGGTTTGCTAGGACAAGGTGGGTAAGAGGCTTGGTTCAACAATATGGGAGGCATGATAAGCAAGTGGTAGTTATCGTAGCATAGGCATAGCAAAAGAGCGAGCATCTAGCAAGCAAAGATAGAAGTGATTTCGAGGGTATGATCATCTTGCCTGAAATCCCGCAAGGAAGAAGAACGAGTCCATGAAGAAGACAAACGGACGTAGACGAACGGGTCCTCACAAACGCGACGTTACCGGAACCAACCCGAAGAATCAAACACCGGAAAGAAGCACACAACGTATTAAACAAACCAACACATGAACAAGATATGATATGCGGGATGCGGAAAGCGAGGCATATGCATGATTTGACAAGAGATGAATGAACCTGGCCTCAACTTGGAAATCCAAGTGTGCCACTGGAAAGGTGAGTTGAAATCTCTTGAAAACGATATAAAGATCACCGGAATCGGAGTTACGGTTTGGAAAAGGCAAAGCAATTAAAATATGGCACCGGTCTGTGATAAACAGCAAGTAGCCATCTAAATGCAACAAGTTAAACATGCTACAGCACACAAACATGGCAACAAAATACATGGCAGGGATCCACTCATGATGCTTAACAAAAGATGAACACTAAGCTACGGCCAAATCATCCATTAACAGGTTCAAACAAGCATGGCAAAAATGCATTTCGTAAACAGATTTCAGACTTAGTGAAATTAACACTTGTCTGGAATTTCAGATCAGGTAGCATACTTTGGAGCATGAAAACTATATGCTACAGGACCTGAACATGGCAAAGTAAAGCATGGCATGGAGCTACTCAAGGAGCTTAACAAAAGTCCCTTAGTGACCTTGAGCCAAAAGGGGTCAGAAAATACATTTGCAAGCATGTGAACATGGCAAAAACATAATCAGTTCTCAGACTTGGTGGAAACTGGAGCATGCTGAAAACAGATATCAAGTAGGCATGTTTACGAGCTCGATGCACTCACTACAAAGCAAGGCGTGACAATCTAATCATACACCCAACAAGAATACACATTACACAAGCTAGACATGGCAAGAACAACAACATAGCATGCACGGATCAACTACAACATCCTCGGCAAAATCGCTAACAAGTAGACAATCTGCCCAGATTCACGAAATAGCAAAAGTAGAGCTCGATTGACTCAAGCTAGAGGTCTCCATAATGGCAAACAAAGACATGGATGGATAGAGCACTACACGATTAACAAAAAATCCTTACTTATAATCCTCAAAAGAGGCACGGCTCACTAGGAAACAACATGAACATATGGCATATTGAGATAAACAGATCAAGTACTTGGTGGAAATGCTAAGTCCCTGAAATCAGCATTAACGAATGCTCCACTTTGCAAGCTTTTGCTAGCCACCACACACATCACAAAAATACATGGATAGCACCCCTGGAAAGATGACAAAGCATATAACAAAACACATGCAGAGCTCAGGGGCATATCATGCACACAATAATCATGGCAAAAAATGACAAATAGCTATTTGGTGCAGCATATCTGACAATAAACTCAAATAGCACTCTTCCAACAGCATTTATGGCATCAAGATGAACTCAAATTAAAATGATGAAATTAGATGAAATGATGTGCTCTCTGAGACAAACATTTTGATATGCTAAACGCACAAAACGGAGCTACGGATGCAAAGTTACGACATGATGAACATGGGCATATGAAACATGGAAACGATGTGCTCTCCGAGAAAGTCAACCCGGGACGGAGACGTGCGGGACGGAGGGATCCGGATCTGGACGGGGCGTTTGGATCGGGGGAGTGGTGGATCTGGTCCCAATCCACGGAACCTCGCCGGAGACGATGGAGATGGCCGGACTTGGAGGAGACCTCGCTGGAGCGTGGTGGAGGAGGACGCGGGGCTCGCCGGAGTTGCACCGGGGGCGGACCCGGCGACCCAAGGCGGCGGCGGGGCGCATGGCGGCGGCGGCGGGGCCACGCCGGCGAAGGGCGGCGCCGGCGGGAAGGAGGCGAGGCGCGGTGGCGCATGGCCCCGGCGGCGCATGGCGGCGGCCGGAGCGGCACAGGAGGCGGCTCGGGCGGGCGCGATGCCGAGCGGCTGGCGGCGGCGACCGGGCCCGGAGGGCCCCGCGCGGGCCCTGGCGGGCCGGCGGGTGAACCGCGGCGGCAGGGTTGAGGCAGGAGGCCAGGTGGCGCGAGCCGGTTGGCCCAGAGCGGCGGCCGAGCTGAGGTGGCACGACGCTATTGGGCGAACTGAGGTGGCGGTGGCGGCGGACCTGTCCGGCCGGTGCTGGGGAGTTATGTCCGGCGGCGCGAGGAGGAGTTTGCTAGGGTTTGGACTGCGCGAAAATTCGGGGAGAGCCACATATTTATAGGTAGAGGGAGCTAGATGAGTCCAAATGAGGTGCGGTTTTTGGCCACGCGATCGTGATCGAACGACCGAGATGATGGAGGAGGTTTAGGTGGGTTTTGGGCCAAATTGAAGGGGTGTTGGGCTGCAACACACACGAGGCCTTTTTGGTCCCTCGGTTAACCGTTGGAGCATCAAACGAAGTCCAAATGGTACGAAACTTGACAGGTGGTCTACCGGTAGTAAACCAAGGCCGCATGGCAAGTCGTGGTCCAATCTGGAAATGTTTAACCCCCACACATGAAAAGAAGGTAGAAAAGACCACCGGAGGAGATAGGAGCGCCGGAATGCAAAACGGACAACGGGGAAAATGCTCGGATGCATGAGACGAACACGTATGCAAATGAAATGCACAAGATGACATGCTATGCAATGCATGACACGCAAGCAATGACAAGGACACAACAGCGAATGACCGGACGACACCTGGCACATCGATCTCGGGGCGTTACATATTGGGCCACTTTGGAGGAGTGGTGGGCTGCAACACAAACGAGGCCTTTACGGTTCCCCGGTTAACCGTTGGAGTATCAACCGGACTCCAAATGGCACGGAACTTGACAGACGGTCTACCGGTGGTGTATCAAGGCCGCTTGGCAAATCTCGGTCCATTCCAAGAAAGTTTAACACCCGCTCGCGAAAACAGGCAAAAGGGGGCGCCAGAGGGCGTAGGAGTGTCGGATCGCAAAACGGACAACGGGGAAAATGCTCGGATGCATGAGACGAACACGTATGCAAATGAGATGCACATGATGACATGATATGCAATGCATGACATGAACAAAATGCAAAACGAAGACAAAACCCAACCACGAGGGAATCTCATATCGCATCTCCGGAAAAGGCAAGAGTCGGAGTACAAATATGGAAAGTTGTATCCGGGGCGTTACAGGATGCGCAGGCCGCGCTCCTCATGGCGAACGAGCTCCTGCGCTACCGCCCGATCGACGACCTCTACGAGGACTGGCTCGACCGCGTCGCCGAGCTCGTCCGCGTAGCAGGGGGCTCCCCGGTGCCATCCCCCTCTCTGCCTCGCCCTCCTCCAGGCACAGGCAACTTGGCTCGTGGAGCGCCTCCACCACCTCTGCCCCAAGACGGTGCCTTGGCGCCAAGGCGCGTGGCCCCACGGTGCAATCCACCGTGCCTAGTGCCCGCATGTGAAGAGAGAAGCTGCCAAGAGATTCCTCAGCCGCGAGAAGCTGCACCTGCGCTCCCCGCACCGCCCCGCCAAGCCCGCGTGCTACCCGCGGTGGTGGCGCGCGGGGCTCATCAAGTCCAAGCTCCACCTCCGAGACAGGCCCCGGCGACCACGGCCGGCTACCGATCCTTCACTCCCGAGCTAGTAACGTCTCCTGGCCGGGCAACTTCAAGCCGGATCTGCCTCCACGCTACGACGACACCCCCGACCCCGCGAAGTTTCTGCAGCTCTACGAGCTGAGCATCGAAGCGGCCAACAGCGACGAGAAAGTCATGGTGTACTGGTTTCCTATGGCTCTCAAGGATGGTGCCCGCTCCTGGCTCCTGAACTTGCTTCATGGCTCAATCTCCTCCTAGGACGAGATGCGTGACCGCTTCGTCGCCAACTTCTAGAGCACTCGCGACCGCCCGCCGGCCGTGGTGACCTGCGTCGCATCAAGCAACAACCGGGAGAGACCCTCCAGAAGTACATCCAGCACTTCAACAACACTCGCCCCAAAATCCCCAAGGTTACGGACGAGGCCATCATCTCCGCGTTCTCTGACGGTGTCCGCGACATCAAGATGAAAGAGGATCTTGCTATCCACGAGGAGCTGAGCACATCTCAAGAGCTGTTCAACCTGGCAACCAAGTGCGCAAGGGCTGAGGAGGGGCACCTCTCCCTCCTCGAGCTGCCAGCTGCGGGCGTAGAGGAGAAGAAGGCCAAGGCCAAGGACGTGAAGCGCAAGGAAGCATCCGTGCTCGTAGCGGAGCCAGACACCAAGCGAGGCAGAGACCAGCCCGAGTTATCCAAGAGCAGCCGACCATTCCGCGCCTTCCACAACTTGAACACCCACAACACCAGTGATTGTCAAGAACTCAGAGCCATTCATGAAGGACGCTTCGGTCGACACCCCGAGTGCAGCGACCAGGGTTACGGCCGAGGAGGAGGACGTGGAGGCGGACGCTGGGACGACCGTGGCCTGCACCAGGAGTGGCGCGACAGGCCTTGTGAGGATCACTGGCAGGATTATCCTCACAAGGGCGCCTGGAGGTTTGATCGCCCACGAGTCTTGGCGGCTTCCGGGGGACGGGACCGAGCCGCGACGGCAAGAGGGTGAGTGTGTCCTTCTTGCGACCCACGTCGACCGCGGTTTTTCTTTGCCCCCCCATCCTTTCTTCCGGGGTTTTTCAGAATTTCTTCGGAGCCCAACTTCATCACTTTTCCCCCGAAACAATCACACACCTCGCTGCCTATTTGTCCATGTGCGAGAACTTTTTGGGTTGTCGACCACACTAGGGCCTGTTCAAACACATTTTCACCAGTCGGTTAAAAAGGCCAATCCAAGTGATGAGAGGACACACGTGATCTAGATGTGTGGGGGTTTAGGGATCCATATGAGAAACAAAAGCACTTTCCCTGCCATGATTCTTCCCGAGTCAGTCAGGGATGGCAGTCGACCTGGTTCAATTGTAAGGATGAACCGGCCCCAGGTCAGTCGACCGGTCTTCCTCCGTTTTCCACTGAGCGAGTAGAGAAGCCTTCTCCGATGAGAGTGACTCCAGCGGAGAAAGAGGAGGTTGCTATGCTGGTTGAGCGAGTGGTCCACCTTGTCCGTGATGGCGTGACTGGCATGGATTTGTTAGAAGCATTTCTGAGTCGGCGCATTCTACCACTCCAAGCTCGTGACCATCCAATGTGGATGTACTCGGGCGTTGAGGACAGCACTCGAATCAACCCGGAGGAAGTCAATGAGGAGACAGTGGAGCTGTGGTTACAAGGCATCACTGGGAATAAGGACAACCCCAGGGGGTCCAAAAGGGTTCATCCACTCAAAAACACCACTGAACCCGACAAGGTTCAATTCTTTCCTTCCGAGTGTATTTTGCTTTGATATGTGCTTGCTCTTGAAACTGATTAATATCTACTCAACTCTATCCTTTGTAGATCTTTACCAACATGTACTCCATGCCCAATGGAGAGCAGGAGTAGGAGGGTGAGGCGAGTGGGGGTGACAGCAGTGACTGGCACTCTGATGGAGGAGGAGACAAGGAGAGTGAGGACTCGAGCAGTGGCGAGGAAGTCGACTCTCCGCCTTGCACAGAGAGGCGCTCCAAACAGAGGCAGGATCCAGCAAGCACTCGGGGCAAAACGACTCCGACTGGACAGCCTCCAAAGCTTACTCAGACGTCTTCTCCTGTGCCGACTGAAAAAGCTCCTAAGCAGCCCAAAGTCGTGACATCAAAGCTCCGAAAGGCTCTGCCCAATATTAAAGTGTACGTCCTCATCGCTTTTGGGTAATTGATGAGCCCAACTCTTTAGATTTTGCACGATTCAAACTTTGGTCGACTCACTTTCTTGTTTTGACTAAGTGAATTATGAATTTTGTAGTGCCGCCTCTGGGACTTCTATTTAACAAGATGACGACAATGAGGAGATGGAAGACGCGGTCACCTCTCATGCAGGTATAACTCTTTGCCATTATGTCATTACTTAATCTGCTCTTTTGACGGTCGAGTGAACTTCTGTAAACGATTGCTTTGCAGCTCCACCCAATGTCATTGAACTTCCAGATGATGACGAAGACGTGCCACAAAGGGCCATGGGAAGGAGGGGCAAGGCTTCGAGCAAGAAGGCATCCACTGGCCAAATGGCTCAATCGGTGCCGGTGACGGAGCCAGTGGTTCAACAGCCTGGAGATGCGAACCGGACTTCTGTCACCTTTGTTGTTCTAGTGTCGAGTGAACGCCCTTCATCATCGACTGTGCCCATCCTTGCTTCATCTGTTCAACGTCACGCCTCAGATTCTCTGGCTGCCGCGACTGAACCGTCGACTTCGTTCTTCACCACCCATCATGTCCCGGAGGACCAGGCAAGCACCGCTGCAGAAGCTATACGCCAAGCGGTCCTGATGATGGAGCGGGTGAAGACCGTGCACAAGAATAGTCAAGCTACTTATGATGCTAGTGCAGCCCTCCGAGCCAATGTCCAGGTAAGTTGGTTTCCGACTGAACTCCTATCTTGACACTTGTTCTTTTAGGATATGCTACCCGAAAAAACTCTTCTTTGTGCATCCATCTGTTAGTCTGCACTTCGCACCTGCACACCCACTGGGTGTTTTAATTTATGTCGAATAATTTTTCCACTTGAGTCGACTAGGTTGTGTCGATTGTAGTTTTTGGACTAGTGGGGGCACGTAGAGTGCACCCACTGGGTCTAGTCCCCGAGGCCGCTGTCGAATGTGTGATTCGGCGGGGGCCTTGATAAAAAATATCTTATCCTTTAGTTCTTCCACTCGGTCTGGGTGGACCATGTCGAGTGGAACCTGAACCAGTGGGGGCACGCAGAGTGCACCCACTAGGTGTAGTCCCCGAGACCGCGGTCCACTACAGGCAGTCGGTTGGGGTCTGAGAATGACTATTGCTGGCTGTCGTGAGTTTGTTGTTTTTTTTCTTCCACTCAGTCTGGGCGGACCATGTCGAGTGGAATCTGAAGCAGCGGGGGCACGCTAAGTGCACCTACTAGGTGTAGTCCCCTAGACTACTATTGAATGTTTGATTCTGCAGTAGTCTTAGATTTCTTTTCACTCGGAAGCGAATAATCTTTGATCCTATCCATTGATGTATCTTTTTGTTGACTGCAGAAATCCTGTGAGCTCATCTCCAACTTTGCCGATTTCAAGGAGAAGCAGAGACAGCTCAACCTTGACTTGGAGTTGGCCAATCAAAATTTGAAAAAGGCTAAAGTCGAAGTAGCTGGTACGGAAGGTAACAACCTGTCGACTGTCTATCTTGACCATCTCTCAAGTTGTCTCTTCGTTCTTCTCTCCGAACAGAGTGCATATTCTTCAGAGAAAATGAAGCAAGCTCTGGTACAGAAGGACCTTGACCTTGCAGCTGCACAGAAGGAGGCTCAGGAGCAGACAAAAGTCACCGACAAGAAGCTGGCTTTAGTCGGGGCACTGGAGGAAGATAACGCCAAGCTAAAGGCATCCCTCACCGAAGCCAACAAAGAAGTGACCCGTCTGAAGAAAGAACAAGTTGTTTTGAACGAGAAGATTGAAGGCATTTCTCGTAAGAGGAATGACCTGGAGGGTTATCTAGGGGAACTCGCCAAGAAGTTGTTCCTTATGCTCGTAGGTATTTTTCCTTATCTGATTGTTTAGCTATCATCGATTCACCATAAAACCGTCGAATCATTATTTCTTTGTGTTTATAGAATTCTGTCAAAACATTGAGGAAGAAACTGGGCGGATCGAGACAGGCCTGGACCCCATCCTTTCCCTTGTCGGTGATGAAGCTGCCATGAATGTGCTCCGACTGGAATCTCGTATCGCCAGTGTTACGGACTACCTTGCTCGCCTGAAGGTTGAGGTGTCGCGGATTGACTCAACGCTTTGGCCACAGGAGACGCTCCAGAATTACCTCGAGTCTTTGATGACTCGACTCAATGAGATCATTGGCCGAGTGCAGGAGTGGAAGAAGTCATCTGCTCGCTGTGGTGCTGACGTAGCTCTATCGCTAGTTCGATTCCACTAAAAGGAGGCCAAGGAGGAATAGCTAGCAGCGATCAAGGTTGCCAATACCAGGAGACACGACTTCCAGTCTTTCATGGAGACCTTCAGTGCTGCCGCCACTTGAATTGCAGATGGAATCGACCTGGACGAGTTTGTCGAGCCTGCCAGTCCTCCACCCGCACAGTGAACAAACTTTTATAATCCGATTGAATTTGCCTCGGTATGGCGAGTGGTCTTATAACCGTTAAACTCTTTCAGGCCTGATGACCGAGTACTTTGAACTGTGCTCTGGAACCTCTTAGGCTTTATCTGAACTTGGTTGTTTATGGATCTCTTGGCTCTGATTCTTCAGTCTGAATTGCTACTAACTTTGTGGTGCAGCTCAGTCAAGTGGATCATAGACAAGGGCATTCGGTGCCGTCCATGACCTGCCCGTCATCTTCTTTGCAGGTAAGGATGGAGTGGACATTGTATTTGTGTCCTAGCTCCGAGGATAAGGTCGTGGTCGACCTGCACCTCGTCGTCCTTTCGGATAAGGATGGAGCGGATGTCGTATTTGTGCCACAGCTCCAAGGATAAGGTCGTGGTCAACCTGCACCTAGTCGTCCTTGCGGATAAGGATGGAGTGAACGTTGTATTTGCGTCGCGGCTCCAAGGATAAGGTTGTGGTCGACCTGCACCTCGTCGTCCTTACGGATAACAATGGAGCGGACGTTGTATTTGTGTTGCAGCTTTGAGGATAAGGTCGTGGTCGACCTGCACCTCATCATCCTTGCGGATAAGGATAGAGCGTGTTTCAAACTTAGGCGAGTACGAGACTGCAGCTAATCCCCTCGAGTGGGAGGAATGCTCTCCACTCGGTAGGATTTTTTTGAAACTTAGGCGAGTACTGGACTACAGCTAAGCCCCCGAGTGGGAGGGTTGCTCACCACTCGGTAGGATTTTTTGAAACTTAGGCGAGTACTGGACTGCATCTAAGCCCCCGAATGGGAGGGTTGCTCACCACTCGGTGGGATTTTTAAACTTAGGCAAGTACTGGACTGCAGCTAAGCCCCCGAGTGGTAGGCATGCTCTCCACTCGATAGGATTTTTGAAACTTAGGCGAGTACTAGACTGCAGCTAAGCCCCCGAGTGGGAGGGTTGCTCACCACTTGGTACGATTTTTTGAAACTTAGGAAAGTACTGGACTGCAGCTAAGCCCCCGAGTGGGAAGGTTGCTCACCACTCGGTAGGATTTTTTAAACTTAGGTGAGTATTGGACTGCAGCGAAGCCCCCGAGTGGGAGGCATGCTCTCCACTCAGTAGGATTTTTGAAACTTAGGCGAGTACCAGACCGCAGCTAAGCCCCAAAGTGGGAGGGTTGCTAACCACACGGTAGGATTTTTGAAACTTAGGCGAGTACTGGACTGTAGCTAAGCCCCCGAGTGGGAGGGTTGCTCACCACTCGATAGGATTTTTGAAACTTAGGCGAGTACTGGACTACAGCTAAGCCCCCGATTGGGAGGCATGCTCTCCACTTGGTAGGATTTTTGAAACTTAGGCGAGTACTGGACTGCAGCTAAGCCCCTGAGTGGGAGGGTTGCTCACCACTCGATAGGATTTTTTAAACTTAGGCGAATCGGATCCGCAGCTAAGCCCTCGAGTGAGAGGATTGCTCCTCACTCGGTGGAATTTTGTTTTTTGAAACTTAGGCGAATAGGATTTGTGGCTAAGCCACCCACTAGGGGATTTTTGACAAATGTATAAGTAATAACAATCATTCAGGAGGCTGCATAACCATGTCTTTGATAAACAAACTGAAAGGTACTTCTCATTACATCTCGACGGTCTGAATGCTTCAGTGTTAAAGTGGCGTATCAGCTCCGCATTCCAAGCGCGCGGCTCGTTCTTCTTGTGCTCCACATCGTACAGGTGGTATGCTCCATTGTGAAGCACTTTGGTGAGGATGAAAGGGCCCTCCCAAGCGGGAGCCAGCTTGTGTGGTCGTTGCTGATCCACTCGTAGAACCAGGTCCCCTTCCTGAAATGTTCGACCCCTGACATTTCTGGTGTGGAACCGATGAAGGTCTTGTTGATAGATGGTCGACCTGATTAGGGTCATCTCTCTTTCCTCTTCTAGAAGGTCAACAACATCTTGCCGGGCTTGTTCTACTTCTACCTCTGAGAAAAGCTCTACTCATGGGGCGTTGTGAAGCAAATCAGTCGGCAGTACCACTTCAGCTCCATATACCACGAAGAAGGGAGTCCTGCCAGTAGAACGATTTGGTGTTGTTCTCAGACCCCATAGTATTGATGGTAACTCATCTACCCATGCGCCACCTGCATGCTTGAGGTATCGCATCAATTTGGGCTTCAACCCTTCGAGGATCAAACCATTTGCTCTTTCTGCTTGTCCATTCTACTATGGGTGAGCGACTGACGCATAGTCGACCCGAGTGCCTTGGGAAGCACGGAAAGCTCTGAACTCATCTGAATCAAAGTTTGAACCATTGTCTGTGATGATGTTGTGTGGGACTCCAAATCTGAATGTTAACCCCCTAATGAAGCTGACAGCAGTGCCCGAATCGAGGTTCTTGATGGGCTTGGCTTCAATCCATTTAGTGAACTTATCGACTGCAACAAGAAGGTGAGTGAAACCACTTCTGCTAGTCCTCAAGGGTCCAACCATATCCAACCCCCAAATGGAAAATGGCCATACGAGTGGAATGGTCTTCAAGGCTGAAGCGGGCTTGTGAGACATGTTGGAGTAGAACTGGCAACCCTCACACTTGTCGACTATTTCCTTTGCTATTTCATTTGCTCGTGGCCAGTAAAACCCTGCTCGGTATGCTTTGGCCACGATTGTCCATGAGGACGCATGGTGACCACAGGTCCCCTAGTGGATATCAATGAGAATCATTCAACCTTCCTCTAGGGTAATGCATCGCTGGGCAACTCCCGTCACACTTTCCCTGTACAGTCAACCACTTATCACAGTGAAGGCTTTAGATCGACGGACAATCTGTCGCACTTCATCTTTGCCTTATGGAAGTTCTTTCCTGAGGATATATGTGATATACGACACTGTCTAGTCAGGGATGATGACCAAAACCTCCATGACTAAGTCGACCACACTGGGACTTCGACTTCAGTCAGATCAGTAGAACTTTTAGGTTGTAGGGGCTCTTCTGTAAGGGGATTCTCCTGGGCTGATGGTGTGTCAAGATGCTCCAAAAACACATTGCTGGGAATGGGCTCTTGCTTGGAACATGTCTTTGCCAGGTCATCTGCAGCCTGATTCTTCAGTCGGGGAATGTGGTGAAGCTCTAGCCCTTCAAACATCTTTTCTAACTTTCTCACTTCATTACAATAGCCAGTCATAGCTGGGCTTCTGACATCCCACTCCTTCATTACTTGATTAACCACCAAATCTGAGTCGCCGTAGACCATTAGGTGATGGACGTCGAGCGAAATGGCCATTCGCAACCCATACAAAAGTGCTTCGTACTCAGCTTCATTGTTGGAGGAGTCAAAGTGAATGTGAAGGACAAAACTAAGTTTATCACCTCGCGGGGATACTAGAACAACTCCAGCGCAAGAGCCACTCAACATCTTGGATCCATCAAAGAACATACTCTAATGTTCCGACTGAACTTGAGTCGGCTGCTGTTGTTCAATCCACTCGACGAGGAAATCTGCTATTGCTTGGGACTTGATTGCTTTCTTTGCCTCAAACTTGATATCCAATGGAAGGAGTTCAATCACCCATTTTGCCACTCGACCAGTTGCATCTCTGTTGTTCAGAATTTTTGACAATGGAGCATCGCTGATGACTGTGAATGAGTGATCTGAGAAATAATGTGCCACCTTCTTTGAAGTCAAGTAAATTCCATAGACAAGCTTCTGATAATGTGGATATCTCTCCTTGGACGGAGTTAAGACTTCAGAAATATAGTACACTGGGCGCTGAACCTTGTAGGCTTTACCTTCTTCTTCCCGCTTGACCGTGAATACTGTACTGACAGCTTGTCCAGTGCCTGCAATATAAAGAAGTAAAGGCTCTTTGCTGATTGGAGCAACGAGCACCGGCTGGGTGGAAAGCAGGGATTTGAGCTCTGCAAACGTTGTGTCAGCTTCAGGACTCCACTCGAACTTATCAGATTTCTTCATCAGTCGATAAAGAGGCAATGCCTTTTCACCAAGACGAGAGATGAATCGACTCAAGGCAGCCAAACAACCAGTAGGCTTTTGAACGTCGTGTATGCGCACATGGCTTTTCATTCAGAGTATTGCGCCAACTTTCTCTGGGTTAGCATTGATCCCACATTCGGAAACGCCTGGAACTCCAAATGTACACCTTGACGGGTTAAGCTTGATATCATATCTTCTCAGGTTGGCAAAGGTTTCAGCGAGGTCAGTCAGCAGGTCGGAATCTTTACGTGACTTAACCACGATGTCATCCATGTACGCTTCCACATTCTGACTAATCTGAGTGAGCAGGCACTTCTGTATCATGCGCATGAATGTGGCGCCAACATTTTTGAGACCAAAGGGCATGGTTACATAGCAAAAACACCCAAATGGGGTGATAAAGCTGTTTTTATTTCATCGTGTCCATACAGTCGGATCTGATGATACCCGGAGTACGCGTCTAGAAAGGACAATCGCTCACATCCCGCAGTCGAGTGGACTATTTGATCGATACGGGGGAGACGGAAATGATCTTTCGGGCAGGCCTGATTGATGTGTTTGAAGTCAATACACATACGGAGTGAATCATATTTATTGGGAACCATGACAACATTGGCGAGCCACTCGGAGTGGTAAATCTCTCGGATGAACTCGGCTGCTAGAAGCCGAGCCATTTCCTCGCCAATTGCCTTTCTCTTCTCCATGGCGGATCGTCAGAGGTGCTCTTTGACGGGTCTTGCTTTTGGGTCGACTCGCAAACAGTGCTCAGCCAGTCCCCTGGGCACACCTGGCATGTCAGAAGGTTTCCATGCAAAGATATCCTAGTTCTCACGGAGGAACTGGATGAGCGCTTCTTCCTATTTGCTGTCGAGTGTTGTTGATATATGAGTCAGAGCAGCATTGGGATCAGTCGGGTGAATATGAACTGACTTTGTTTCACCAGACGACTTAAATGCAGACTCTGAAGCAGGCTTCTTAGCTATCAACAAATCACTCGGATCTGCTATCTTCTTGTATTCCTCCATTTCTATTGCTGCCATCTGTTCATCGGCAATCTTTGAGCCCTTCTGGAAGCACTCTTCTGCTCGCTGCTGATTACCAGTGACTGTAATCATGCCCCTAGGGCCAGGCATCTTGAGTTTAAAATACACATAACACGGTCGAGCCATGAAACGGGCGTACGCAGTTTTTCCCGGGATAGCATGATAGGCATTGTGAAAATCCACGACTTCAAATGTCAACTTTTCTTTCAGCTAATTCTTTGAATCACTGAAAGCCACGTCAAGAGTGATCTGGCCGAGTGAATCGACTTTCTTTCCCGGTATAACTCCGTGGAACCGCATGTTACTCTCACTGAGTTTGGACATCGGAATGCCCATCCCTCGGAGGGTCTCAGCATACAAAATGTTCAATCTGCTTCCACTGTCCATCAAGACTTTGGTCAGTCGGGTGCCTCCAACGACCAGGTCGACCACCAACGCTTGCCTCCCAGGGGTGGCAACGTGCGGTGGGTGGTCTGACTGGTCGAATGTGATAGGAGTCTTTGACCATTTTAGATACATCGTCATTGCCGGAACAACCATGTTTACTTCTCTGTTGATGACTTACAGTCGACTTTTGCTTTCAACATCAGCAAAAATCACCAAAGTGGAATTGATATAGGGAAATCTGTCATCATCCTCTTCCTTGTCCTCAACCTTATCGGACTCCTTTTCCTTCTCACCGGGTTGCTTTTCTCGGAACTGCTGAATAAGGACTCGGCACTGCCGAGTGGTATGCTTGGGATAGATAAGATTTCCCTCTTCATCCTTCGTGATGTGAATGTGACATGGTAAATCCAACACGTCGTTCCCGGCTGAATCTTTCACCTTCTTAGGGTCCAGGGCCCTTTAGGTTTTCCTTTAGGTTTCCCTTGGGTTGCGATTGCAACCTCTCCAGGCGCTGCAGGTTCCGCTTTGCTCTTTTGCTTCCGATTGGAATTACCTCCTCTAGTGTCCTGGCCGATTGGTTTGCTCTTGCCACTGCGGAGTCGGTCTTCTTCTTCACCGTTGGCGTACCGAGTGGCTATCTCCATCATTCGAGTCAAAGACATGTCTCCTGTCCGACCAAATTTCAGGTTGAGCTCTCGGTACTGAACGCCCTCCTTGAAGGCGCAAACTACTTGATGGTGAGACACATTCTCCACAGTGTGGTGTAAAGTGGTCCACCTCTGGATGTAATCCCTCAAAGTTTCATTCGTCTTTTGCACGCAATGTTGCAATTCTGTCAATCCTGTTGGACGTTTGCATGCGCCCTCAAATGTTCTGACAAACACTCGGGCCAACTCTTCCCAGCTAAAAATACTGCCTGGAGCCAACTGATTCAACCAAGCTCTAGTTGACCCTTCAAGTATCAGGGGAAGATGCTTCATGGCAACTTCATCATTTCCTCCACTGATCTGCACAGCCACTCGGTAGTCCTCAAGCCAGGTGTCAGGCTATGATTCACAAGTGAACTTACTGACCCCAGCCGCCAACTTGAAGTTGGGAGGGATCTCTGCAGCCCTGATGGCTCTGCTAAAACACTCGGGACTAGAAACATGTACGCTACTTCCAGTCGGGCGATCTCTATCTTGCCCATCTCTATGTGCCCGATTCCTGTCCACGAAACCTTGTACCAAAATGGACCTTGCGTCAAACCCTGGTTTTCTTGGCTCGACTGGCCTCCTCCACTCCTTGCTGTACGGGCGCCTATCATCATAATGCCGGGGCACGTATGATTCGCCCCTTGGAGGGGGCATAGGCACTCGACGTCGGGTCATCACGGTCGAGCCGGAGATCTTGTTGCTCATGATTCCGACCCATATACTACCCTTGTTGATGCCCACGTCCCTCACGCCGCGGGGTTGATCTTGGGCTGTGAGCCGACTGAACAGTATCAGCCACCACAGATCTACTATGAATTCTGTTGCGCAACTGATATACTACAGTGTTCTGCTCTCCTGCTTCTCGGAGCAGCGCTCTGATCTACATCAAACCTCTACTAGCTTCCTACTGGGATGGCTGAATGGATTCTGCTATACGGGCCGCAGCAGTAAGATTCTGAATCGGAGTGTGGTATACCTGTCGTTCGGGTGGAAATAGCTGACGCTGCCGTCGACTGGACTCGGAGATCTGTCGGCAAGCACGGTCGTTGAGTGCATGCTAAAGATTCTCCAGTCGGGTGCGCTCAGCCAAAGTGTCCAAACGCGCTGCCTCCAAGGCCCGAGCCTCAGAGGACTTGCCGACAACGGGCGTGTGGAGGGCCTCCACATTGTGACGGTGAAGTTCCTCCCTCTGCTGAGAAGAGAGAGTTTCGGGGTGGTACTCCTCATGAACACGTGACGGATCGCCGCCGCCATCATCGCCGCCATTGCGACGCATGCCAGGCGGACTGCGAGGTGTGTCGTCCATCAGGACCTCCGCCGCCGGTCGTTGCTGTCGCACTCGGACAGTGTCTTGACGGAGCCAGTCGAACATGCTATAGAGAGATTCGTCGGACTCGATTGCCGTGACTTGAGGGGTGGCCGACTGACGCGCCACCGCGTGCTTCACCCACCGCTGAAGCCGTGACCGACCGGATCGCTTGTGATGAAGAACAGCAGGGAGCGAAGATGCTGCGGGGGCCGACCGATACTGAGTCGATGGCTGCCACAGAAGAACGCCGCGAACGCACGCGCGAAAGTGCGTCGCCCCACAGACGGGGAGCGCCTCAACGTCGAGAGGAGCTCCCTGAAGCCAAGGGGAGTCGTCGGCGATAAAGACGAGCGCGCCAAGAAGGATCTCGCAGCCCTCAGCCAAACCTCCGCCAGAAACCATGATGACAGGACTCGGAGAAATTGCAACCTCACCGAAAAGTCGCTAAGACACCTGCCCCACGGTGGGCGCCAACTGTCGTGGTTCTAAATCTGATAGTAAAGTAGGGGGTAGGGATGTAAAGGCAAGATCCTAGCTACGGTGAGATTCTGCACGCAAGATGTACGAGTTCAGGCCCTCCGCGGTGGAAGTAACAGCCCTATGTCTCGGTGCCCGAAGGCTCGGTCGATTGGATTATGCATGAAGTTACAGGGGGTGTGAACCCTTGTGCCAGAGGAGGGGGTGGCTTATAAAGAGTGCGCCAGGACCCCGGCCATCCCACATTACACATGGTTCAATGTACATAAAGATGAGGCGTTACTGGTAATGCCAGTAATTAAGTCATATAACTGATCATTAATGTTGCGGAGTGAATGCTTGACCATTGCTACCTGGAGTGACTTTAGGCCTTCTATACTCCGAGTGGTTCCTGTACGGTCGAGTGATGATGTACTAGTCAAATGGAATTGGGATATCTGAGTGGAGATGTTGGTTGAGTGTTCATGTGTTGAGGTGACTCCAGTCGGTACAATCTGCTATCTTTTGATTATCTTTGACTGTAGGGCAGTGCCCTTGGGGGGTGTTTAGATCAGGTCTATTGCCCTACCCTAGGTGCACGGCATCATCAGCCTGGGTATGGAGATCGGTGGGTAAGCTGCACGGGCAAACCGACAGATGTTGACAATGGAGGCCTTGCGGCGGTGGCGGCGGCGGTGGCGGGGACCTTGCTAGGGTTTCGAGCGAGGGAGGGTGTGTATGTGCACGCGCGCACGCCCGAGGAGGTTTTGGTGTGTGTGTGTGTGTGTGTGTGGAGGGGGCGCGAGGTATTTGAGGAAATGATGCTGGTACTAAAAAATTTACTACACAGGAGTCAAACACGGGATTGAAATGCCGGGCTATTGAAATTTTTAATGATAGTGCATTGCACATGGTCCGGAGATAACAACCGTGTGTTATGAAACAGAAAAACCCTCGAGGCAGGCAGATATTTTCTAGGGATGCAGGCGGGATTGGGAAAAAGAAACATCGCACATGGCCCGGAGATAACAACCGTGTGTTATGAAACAAAAAAACCCTCGAGGCAGGCAGATATTTTTGAGAGGGGGAGCCTCGTGGAGCCCAATGTACTGTGTGGATGTGTGCATGATAGGTGCACCAGCATGGCACACGGTTAGTTTGAGCGAACCGTGTCTATTGCATCACCCGACTTATCTAATGTTCATAAATTTGGCGAAAAATGACACGAACACACTTGCATGTGGACCAAATTTATGTATCAAAAGGGTAGTTTGATTTTCAAATACCAAATGCAACTTCGAGGTGGCACCTCTCTCGCAAAGCGCACTGTATTGCTTGCCCCCACCCCCACCCCCCTCGTGTCGGAACGAAGGGAATCCTAAGCTATGAATGCATGCCCCTCCCCCCCAACCAAGGTTCACCTAGCAAAGTGTGAAGTAGCTAGCAGCCCCCTTACTCTCATGTGTTGGCACGAAGGGAATCCTAAGCTATGGCATCCCCCCCCTACCGAGGTTCATTCACCTAGCAAAGTGCGAAGTAGCTAGCAGGCCCCCCTCCCCCCTCCCTCGTGTCAGCACAAAGGGAATCCTAAGCTATGAATGCATGCCCCCCCAACCGAGGTTCACCCTAGAAAAGTGCGAAGTAGCTAGCAGCCCCCCCTCCCTCGTGTCGGCACGAAGGGAATCCTAAGCTATGAATGGATGCCCCCCCCCAACCGAGGTTCACCGGAGCAAAGTGCGAAGTAGCTAGCAGCCCCCCTCCCTCGTGTCGGCACGAAGGGAATCCTAAGCTATGAATGCATGCCCCCCAACCGAGGTTCACCTAGCAAAGTGCGAAGTAGCTAGCAGCCCCCCTCCCTCGTGTCAGCACGAAGGGATTCCTAAGCTATGAAGGCATGCCCCACCCCAACCAAGGTTCACCTAGCAAAGTGCAAAGTAGCTAGCGGCCCCCTCCCTCATGTCTGCACGAAGGGAATCCTAAGCTATGAACGCATGCCCCCCCAACGAAGGTTCACCCTAGCAAAGTGTGAAGTAGCTAGCAGCCACCCCTCCCTCGTGTCGGCACGAAGGGAATCCTAAGATATGAATGTATGCCCCCCCCCCCCCCCCCCCCCCCCCCCCCCCCCCCCGACCGAGGTTCACCTAGCAAAGTGCGAAGTAGCTAGCAGCCCCCCCTCGTGTTGCCACGAAGGGAATCCTAAGCTATGAACGCGTGCCCCTTCCCCCCCAACCGAGGTTCACCTAGCAAAGTGCAAAGTAGCTAGTAGCCCCCCCCTCATCTCGCCACGAAGGGAATCCTAAGCTATGAATGCATACCCCCCAATCGAGGTTCACCTAGCAAAGTGCGAAGTAGCAACCCCCCCCCCCCCCCCCACACACACACACACCTTTAGTAGGCGGGCCAGAGAGGCATATATCTCACCAAGATGGATTGTAAAATGGATCAAGAATAATCCTCCTTGGTCGTACAACCTCTTTATTTTTGTTGGTCAAAGTGATGGCCGTGCATGCGACCCCGGAGATGGGCTAGCTCGCCAATAATCACATAAGTAGCTAGCCCCCAAAGACAACCACTTCATGTGTGTGGCCCAAACATATGTATGGAGAGGTGTCTTTTTGAGTAACAATGGAACAACTTTGATGTGGCACCGTGATTTCGAAGTAGAAATCCCCAGAGTGAGTGAGGGTTAGGTTGACGATGCATATGTATGTTACACCACACTTCAAGCCAACGACGGGGATTCATGCATGCATGCGTGCATAGTATACGCGCTCAAACTTAATTAGGTCTAAATCTCACCATGACCTATACTACGATAACACGAAGCAAATGAAGAATCCGCCATGGTAACCTATCTTCTTGTTGGTCAGGTGATCATGGATGCCCACACGGGCCCACGAATATATAGGCTTGTCACCGATAACCACGCGAGGGAGTGTACCGTTCGAAGGGAACCACTACATGCATATGTATGGAGATGATGCATGCATGCATGTTTGAATACACAACATTGATGTGGCGTGTGTGTCAAAAATCGTACACTAGCTCCCCACACAGAGTGAGATCGGTTCATGATGTGTTGTTGTACTAGCCTCTTTGACTCGATGGGAAGGATTCATGCATACACATGCACGTGTGTGTGCTCAAGATGTATCATGCATGTCATCCCAGAGGAAAAATAATAATCCCCTCCTAAGTCAAATTAACCTCTCTTGTTGCCAGGAAAAAAGTAGTGATGGACCAAGTGGGCCCACAAATGGAAAGCATCGATATCGCTAATAACCGCTTAAGTGGGAGGAAGAGGACAACCACCACCGCTTTGCATGTGGGCAAAACATATATATGTTGAATACCCAAAATGCACAACTTTGATGTGCCACATTGTCGGCGTTCTGGGAACGGGGGTCCCCAGACTTGCCTGCCTGCGGCCTGCGGCGTGGCTCAAAGGGGGGCCCAGCGCGGCCCATCTTCACCAACACAAACCCAAGACCCTCGCGAGGGGCCAAGCCTCGCGGGGAGCACGACGTGGAGCTTCCTCAGGCGCGGCCTCGTCAGGCTGGCTCACGAGGAGGCAGAGAGATCAAGGCGGGGTACCTCACGAGGTGCCCGTGATGCAAGCCATGACGACCGGGGGCGCCAGGCGGGTGCCAGCCCGTGCAGTGTCCTCCCTTCCTCTTTGGTGCAAAGGGGGCAAGCGCAGCCACGGAGTACCGAGGCATCAAGCAAAGGTTGCCATTTCGGTGCAACGAGACCAAGACCAGGAGGACTATGAGACGGAGGTCACCGTGGAGCCCAAGACGGCGTCATCACCAGAGCTTTGCGCAGGCGAAGACTACTTTTGTCAGGATAGCTGATACTAGCTGTCCCCATTCAAATTAGCCCGGCATTGTTGGCTCCCTTCCCGCTCGATATTTGGGAAGAGGACCAGGGCCTCTATAAATAGGACCAGCCACCCACAGAGCAAAAGGGGGCCGGGGGGTTGGAAGGATAGAGAAGATCAGGTAGAGAGAGACAGGCGATTGAGCTCCTCACAACAGTTCATCGCCCCAGCCAAGAACAGACCCTCGCGAGGCTGTTCTTCCTTGTATTGTTCATCATCATCAGCCCAAGAGGCAATCCACCACACCACACACTGGAGTAGGGTATTACACCACAACGGTGGCCCGAACCAGTATAAACCTTGCGTCTCTTGTGATGTTCTTTCCTTAGTTTAGATCCTAACAAGGCGGAGGAGTGCAGGTAGGTAGGAGGCGAAATCTCCACGCGCACCCCAGTGTTCGAACCTCAAGTGTCTGCCGGAACCCGAAATCTGACATTTGGCGCGCCAGGTAGGGGTGCGCCGGGATTCGTCTTCCACCACCCCGTTCTCCTCCGACCATCACGCCCATGTCTAACACTCGTCGGGCCCGCGCTGAGCGCCGGGCCGCGCTCGCTTCCCACGTCGCCCAGACGGCCCCTGTCGGCGGGCGCCCTCGCCATTCCCCGTCACCTGCCGTCAACACCGCCACCGGCCTGGCGGGGGACGAGCAGCAAGCATCATCCCAGCATCCGTCCGTGCGGTAAGACGGCCGCACCGCAACTCCCTCGCTCACCCCAGCTGGTTCTTCGTCCCACGCGCTCCGCGCGCCCATGGAGCCCCGCAACCTCTCCCCCGCCCATCGCGCTGCACCAACACCCCCGGTCGTCGCGGCCCTCTTGGGCGGCTCGCAGGTGCCGCCTACAAGTCACCACGTCAAGCTGTTCATCCGCCGGGTCAGTGCCGCTTCCACACGGCAGGGGGCTCCCCTGGACCGGGCGGCGCCCGAGGCCGACCTGACCTTCAGCTCGGAGGACCACCCCTCCAACTCGGCCTGCTTGGGTGCACTCCCCATGCTGTGCACCCCCACCATTTGCCAGGTGGCCGTCACCAGAACCCTCATTGATGGCGGCGCGTGCCTCAGCATGCTCTCGGTCGAGGCCTTCAACCTCCTCTGCATACCCCTGGAACGGCTGCAACCCAGCCGGCCCTTCTCAGGCGTTGGGGGCAAGTCGTCCAGCTCCTTGGGACAGATCCGGCTCCCAGTGACCCTCGGCACCTACGACAACTTCCGCACGGAGCTGGTCGACTTCGACATCGCCCCCATCGGCCTCCCCTACAATGCCATCCTCGGCTACCCAGCGCTGGCCCAGTTCATGGCCGCGATGCACCCGGCGTACAACCTCATGAAGATGCCCGGGAGCAGCGGTGTCCTCACTGTGCACGGGCACACCGGGGACGCGCTACGGGTGCTCAAACTTGCCTTCAAGACGGCGGCGTCAGCGCAGCCCGCCGACTTGGAGACCCCCGGGCCCAAGGGGGCTGCACCCGCCAAGAAGAAATAGTTGTTCACCCAAGACAAGGCAGAAACCAAGCAGATACCCATCGATGAGGACGGATCCACCAAGGCCACTTTCACCATAGGCGCCCACCTCAAACCCGAGCAGGAGAAGGCCCTGGTCGGGTTCCTGCGCGCAAACAAGAAGGTATTCGCTTGGGAGCCTGACCAGTTGGCAGGGATCCCCAGGAGTGTAATCGAGCATCACCTCAACGTGCGCCCTGTGAAGCAGAAAGCCAGGCGGCAGTCCACAGAAAAGCAGGCCTTCATCGTCCAAGAGACCCGCAAATTAGAAGCCGCTGGGGTCATTCGCGAGGTTCGATACCCGGATTGGTTGGCCAACCCTGTCGTTGTGCCAAAGAAGGGAGGGAAGGAGTGCATGTGTGTCGACTTCACCAATCTCAACAAAGCATGCCCGCAAGATCCGTTCCCGCTCCCCTGCATCGACCAGATCATCGATTCCACTGCGGAATGCAAACTGTTATGCTTCTTGGATGCCTTCTTTGGGTATCACCAGATCAAGATGGCGGTAGAAAACGTCGAGAAGACAGCCTTCCTAACCCCGTGTGGGGTGTACTTCTACACATGCATGCCATTCGGGTTGTGTAACGCAGGGGCGACCTACGAGCGGCTGATGCACATCACCTTGGGCCCGCAGCTCGGGAAGAATGTTGAAGCTTACATCGATGACGTTGTGGTAAAGTCTCGGGAGGCCGGGACCTTGATACAAGACTTGGAGGAAACCTTCGCGAGCCTCAACGCAGTGAATCTACGGCTCAACCCAGAGAAGTGTGTGTTCGGAGTCCCCTCGGGCAAGCTCTTGGGTTTCCTCGTGTCCCACCGAGGCATCGAGGCTAACCCAGAGAAGGTCAAGGCGGTGGAAGACATGAGCCCGCCAAAGACCCTCAGAGAAATGCAGAAGCTCACGGGGCGCGTCACCGCGCTAGGGCGCTTCATATCCAAGTTGGGGGAATGAGAACTGCCCTTCTTCCAGCTAATTAAGAAAAAGGGGCCCTTCGAGTGGACTGAAGAGGCCGACAAGGCGTTCCAGGATCTCAAGAGATACCTGACCAGCCCACCGGTCATGGTGGCTTCGTGCCCTCAAGAGCCCTTGGTGCTTTACCTCGCCGCCACTCCCTACTCCGCCAGCGCAGCCTTGGTGGCAGTCAGAGAGGAGCGCTGAATCAAAACTGCGGCAGTAGCCCGAGACAAGGCAGAACAGGGACAAGGAAGGCCTACAGAAACTGCCACCGCGGCTGAGGAGGATGGCCAGTCACGGGAGGCCTCATTACCTCGAGAGGCTCCACGGTCTCCAAAGGGAGCCACCAGCACTGACGCACTCCACCTCGTTGAGCACCCAGTGTACTTCGTCAGCACGGTGTTGCGGGATGCAAGGGCACGGTACCCCATGCCTCAGAAACTCCTCCTCGCGCTACTGGTGGGCTCGCGCAAGCTGCTGCACTATTTTCAGGGTCACCCCATCAAGGTCGTCTCGTCATACCCCCTGGAGAGAGTGCTTAGGAGCCCTAATTCAGCTGGAAGGGTCGCTGAGTGGAACATAGAACTGCAAGCATTTCAGCTCGAATTCAGCACGACCAGAGTCATCAAGGGAGCAGTGTTGGCGGATTTTGTGGTAGAATGGACGGAGGCGCCAGGCCTCAAGGCCGATGAGGATCGGTCCCTGTCCCTGGGAAGCGAGGCGCCAGAAGGCTGGGTCATGTACTTCGATGGGGCGTTCTCCAGGCATGGCGCTGGGGCTGGGGCGGTGCTTATATCGCCCGCTCAGGACAAGCTCTATTACGCCATGCAGCTCTGTTTCCAGCAAGGTGAAAAGGTCTCCAACAACATAGCGGAGTATGAAGGTTTAATAGCGGGCTTGAAGGCCGCGGCTGCCCTGGGGGTGAAACGCCCCACCATCAAGGGCGATTCGCAGCTCCTTGTCAATTTCTCCAACAAGGTGTACGAGCCGAAGGATGAGCACATGGAAGCCTACCTAGCGGAGGTCCGCAAGATGGAGAAGCAGTTCTGGGGGTTGGAGTTGCAGCATGTGCCCCGTGGTACCAATCAGGAGGCCGACGACATCGCCAAACGGGCATCCAGGCGGTTACCTCAGGAGCCTGGTGTTTTCGAGGAGCGGCTCTTCAAGCCATCAGCCCTGCCGTCATTATCGAACACGGCTCAGCCCCGGGAGGAGCTCCCCCAGCCACCTGCCTCATGGGCTCCGGCCTGTGGCCCGGCCTCAGGAGCACGCCTGCTCCTGACGATGGAACCTCAGGAGTGATGTTGGATCGCGGAGCTCCGGAGTTACCTAACGCAAGGGACCCTGCCGGAGAAGGAGGAGGAAGCGGAGCGAGTGGCACGCCAGGCCACGGCATACTACATCAAGGATGGAGAGCTCTACCGGAAGCAGCCAAACGATGTATCCCTATGCTGCATCTCCAGGGAGCAAGGGAAGGAACTGCTGGAAGACATACATGGCGGAGACTGTGGACATCATTCATCATCACGGACCCTCGTCGGCAAGGCGTTCCGCAGTGGGTTTTATTGGCCCACCGCGCTCAATGACGCCGTCGAACTAGTGAAAGCTTGTGAGGCCTGCCAGTTCCACGCCAAGCAGATCCATCAGCCAGCAGGAGGCTTGCAGACTATACCCCTTTCGTGGCCATTCGCAGTCTGGGGGTTGGACATCTTGGGCCCGTTTCCTCGGGCGCCCGGGGGCTACCGCTACCTCTACGTCGCCGTGGACAAGTTCACCAAGTGGGCTGAAGTAGAGGCGGTCCGCACCATTCCCGCGGGTTCCGCGGTCAAGTTCATCAAGGGCATCGTGAGCCGGTTCGGGGTGCCGAATCGCATCATCACGGACAACGGTTCACAGTTCACCAGTAACCTCTTCAAAACATACTGTGCTAACCTTGGAACGCAGATATGCTACGCTTCGGTGGCGCACCCCTGAAGCAACGGCCAGGCCGAGCGAGCCAACACGGAGGTCCTGAGGGGCCTCAAGACCAGGACGTTCAAGAAGAAGCCGGAGGCCTGCGGCAGAGGTTGGTACGACGAGCTTCAGTCCGTGTTGTGGTCCATCCGCACAACCGCGACCAAGCCGACTGGAGAGACCCCGTTCTTCCTGGTCTACGGAGCCGAAGCGGTCCTCCCTCACGAGGTCAGATGTTGCTCCGCGCGGGTCCTGGCGTTTGACGAGGCACAGCAGGACGCCATGCGGGGGATGGACCTCGTGCTGGGGGAGGAACGTCGCCGAGAAGCCGCGCTACGAGCGGCGAGGTACCAACAAGCACTGCGGCGATATCACTGCCGCAACATCCGCCCCAGAACTCTCGAGGTAGGAGAGCTCATGCTCAGGTGGGTTCTCTCCAGGGAGGGGCTGCACAAGCCCTCTCCCATGTGGGAGGGCCCGTTCAAACTTGTTCATGTTTCCAGGCCCGGCTCCGCGCGCTTGGAGACTCGGGAGGGGGTGCCAGTCCAGAAAAAGGCCCAGAGCCTGTGAAGAAGGCGAATGCCTGTGAAGCTATCGCTGTTGGAAAAGGCCCAGAGCCTGTGAAGAAGGCGAATGCCTGTGAAGCTATCGCGTTTTGGAAAAGGCCCAGAGCCTTGTGAAGAGGAATGCCTGTGAAGCTATCGCGTTTTGGAAAAGGCCCAGAGCCTGTGAAGAAGGCGAATGCCTGAATATCGCGTTTTGGAAAAGGCCCGGAGCCTGTGAAGAAGGCCAACACCTGTGAAGCTGCCGCCCGTGACACTCTCACGTAATAATGAGTTGGGGATGTACACGCCCCTGGAGTCTCAGGAGCGCGGCCTCAGGCCCTGGGGCTCCCTCCCACGCTCTAGTGGCAGCACTTAGCTCCGCGTGGTGAGAAGACATCGAAGACTAGAAGGTGTCGGATGCGGCTTTTCATTTTTTTCGCAGTTGGCTTGTTCCTTCTCATTCAAGTTTTATTGAAGTTGTTCGCCGTCTTTGGCTTGTGGTTCTTCGACTTTTCACTCTCCTGCCTCGACTTCTCTTGTGCAAGGCCTCGCGAGGGGGCAGCTTGAGCGCCCTCACGAGTGTTCCTATCCTACTCATTCAAAGAGTTCGCGACCTGGGCCCCTTACAGGAGCACCCCTCCAGTCTGTGCCCCACGGGCACCGCGACACAAACAAGGGCCTGGGTCGGTCGCCCCCCCACGGCCGGGGCCGGGAACTATCCACGCTTGGGCACGTAGCCGGAAGGTACGGTAACGAAAGCAAAACGATGATTAATAGCAATAACCCAAACACGCCCCCGCGGGGCTCCACACTATTGTCTTTGTTACGCAGGAAAAAGGAAAAGAAAGAACAAATCCGGTGCGGCTCGCCTCACACCGGCCCGCAGGAAAGGTCCGAGCTGCCTCCGGAGCTCAGGCGGACTCCCTCTCGGGCTTCACCAGGGCGCGACGGCGGGCGGACACGTTGCCACCTCCCAAGCAGATATCGACGGCGTGGAGGCTGACCGGCCACCGCTAGAAGAGTCGCCGCCTGAAGAAGAACCGGAGAAGCTTGAGGAACCCTGAGCGCCGCGCCGCGCAGCGCTGCCCTCTCCATCATCGCCGGAGCTGGGTTCCCAGGTAGGGTGCACCGACGGCTTAGGCCACGCGCGCGGGCAAACGTCTGCCAACCGCGGGCCAGGAACAGGCTCCCGGCCGCGGAGACCTCCAGTGAGACCCATGAGGCCCGGCTGCAGCAGCCGTCGGCCTGGAGCCAGAGGCCGCCCGGGGCGCCGGTCGGGAGCTCACCAAGGAGGAAGCGAGGAAGTGGAAGTTGGGTGCTGGTCGGCCCCGCCGACCACACGACGAACTCCGGCAGCACTTCAGCAGCACGAAAGCGCGGCCTAGGGGGACGCGCAGCCGGAGCGCGCGCCCCGGCCGCAGCAATCCGCCTGTCGCTGTGCTGAAGATTGCCTCCATGGCCGCGGGGAGCCACCATGGTGGCCACAGGATGTTTGCGAGGGCGCCCTCGACCGCGCTTGGGTGGGGTAGAGGCGGGCTCAACCTGGCGAGCCTTCCCCTTCTCTGTGGCCGAGAACCTCCTTGACGGGGCCATGAAGAAAAGGAGAAGCAAGGAGGGATGAACTGGAAGGGCGCGCGCCGGTCCATACTTATAACTGGCGATGGCCAACCAACGGCCCCCACAATCGCAGGTAATTATGGCCCGCTTTGCATGCAGGGACTTGTCCAATCCGTGCAGTTGCCGAGGCGCCAGGGGGAAGTGGAGACGCCCACGACCAACCAACCGCCACGCGGCGCCCAAGGCCGCAGGCTGTTAGGGTCCGCGGCGCTTCGCTCTTGCCCTTCCGCCTCCCTGCACGGCCAAGTCCGGGCGCGCCTTGGGCCCGGGGGCTACTGTCGGCATTCTGGGAACGGGGGTCCCCAGACTTGCCTGCCTGCGGCCTGCGGCATGGCTCAAAGGGGGGCCTAGCGTGGCCCATCTTCACCAACACAAACCCAAGACCCTCGCGAGGGGCCAAGCCTCGCGGGGCAGACGACGCGGAGCTTCCTTAGGCATGGCCTCATCAGGCTGGCTCACGAGGAGGCGGAGAGATCAAGGCGGGGTACCTCACGAGGTGCCCGTGACGCAAGCCATGACGACCGGGGGCGCCAGGCGGGTGCCAGCCCGCGCAGTATCCTCCCTTCCTCTTTGGTGCAAAGGGGGCAAGTGCAGCCGCGGAGTACCGAGGCATCAGGCAAAGGTTGCCGTTTCGGTGCAACGAGACCAAGACCAGGAGGACTACGAGACGGAGGTCACCGTGGAGCCCAAGACGGCGTCATCACCAGAGCTTTGTGCAGGCGAAGACTACTTTTGTCAGGATAGCTGATACTAGCTGTCCCCCTTCAAATTAGCCCGCCATTGTTGGCTCCCTTCCCGCTCGATATTTGGGAAGAGGACCAGGGCCTCTATAAATAGGACCAGCCACCCACAGAGCAAAAGGGGGCCGGGGGTTGGAAGGATAGAGAAGATCAGGTAGAGAGAGAGAGAGAGAGAGGCGACTGAGCTCCTCCCAGCAATTCATCGCTCCAGCCAAGAACAGACCCTCGCGAGGCTGTTCTTCCTTGTATTGTTCATCATCATCAGCCCAAGAGGCAATCCACCACACCACACACTGGAGTAGGGTATTACACCACAACGGTGGCCCGAACCAGTATAAACCTTATGTCTCTTGTGCTGTTCTTTCCTTAGTTTAGATCCTAACAAGGCGGAGGAGTGTAGGTAGGTAGGAGGCGAAATCTCCACGGGCACCCCAGTGTTCGAACCTCAAGGGTCTGCCGGAACCCGAAATCCGACACACATGCCTCAAAAACCGTAAACCATGCACCCACATAGAGTGAGGTTCATATCAAGCGTACTACAAATGATGGTCCCCTTCCCCCCTCTTCGCCGCATACTATATGCTCATGTTGTAATATATGTAACCCAAAAGAATCCTCATCGATGGTGAAACTAATTAACTTCTCCCGATGTAGGTCAAAGGGATGCATGCATGCATCGACGATGGCCTCTGGGCCCACAGATGGAAGCGTCACACGTGAGTGTCCTAGCTAGGATATGCATGTGTCCCGAAAAGGTGTTGTGTGACATTTGAATAACCAATTTCACAATTTTGACGTGGCACGTGCCTCCGAAACCAAAAAGTCCCAACACTGAGTGAGGTGTACTTGTTCACGGACGCATACGTATAGTATATATGCTAGTCCCCTCCCACCTCTTTGACGCGTACTATATACCACCATAACATAAAGAAAAAAGATTCTACCTTGCTGGTCAAATTAACCTCACTGCCGGTTGTTCGTCAAAGTGATGGACGACGACCTCGCGGGCCTACAGAAAGCGTCACACGCGAGTATCGAGTGTCGTGTAGGACAACCATCAACTGCATGTGGCCAAAACATTTATGTATGACAGGGTTGTGTAATGTTTTAAATAACAATTTCATGACTCTGATGTGGCACCGGCCTGCCTAACAAAACGGCCAACCCACACGGTGGCTTACAACTCGTAGTGTACTGCAAGCCACCCGCCACCCCCAGACGCACACACACACACACCACGAATCTACCGCAACTACGATGCATGTCAAACTAATTATCCCATGGTGAACATATGTTACCAAAGGAGGGACGTTTTAATTTCAAAAAAATCATAGAGATCATTAAGATGTTTTAGTACATTGATTGATTGATTTTCTACGGGTATAATGTGCAAAAGTTAAATTTGAGCTACATGCACACGTGACAGTGCACCTAACTGGATTGCAAAAACACATGTGTATCACTTGGTGCATGTTTACTCCCCGTGCAACAAATTTCAAACATTGAGAATCTTGATTTCTAAATTCTAGTACATCCAAAACGTATTTGAACTTCATGAAACTTATAGTGTTGCCATATGGACACCAATACAAAGTGGCATTGTACTTTTTTTTGTCAAATTTGAGACCAGTTTTGATGTAATCTTTATCTAATTACAAACAAGATATTATTAATGTGGGGACCCCGACTCATGAGTCATGATCACCGAATGCACGTGTAAAGTGATCCCAGAGATCAATGCTCACTGAACACACAGAAGCTGAATAACAAGAGTCTTACATCCATACGTATCGTATTACACAAATTATGACCATTATGGTCAGGTCTTACATAGATAAAGCCACATGGGCTGAATACCAAATAAACTTAAGCAACGGAAATTCTTCGTCGATAAGTAGAACCCATGCCATCTGCCTTAACCCTACAGGCATTCTGACTGGGAAACGACCTAGTTCGCATGTTCGTCTCCAAAGAACTCTTCTTCGAACTCCTGTTCTTCCATGCCTGGCCAATTAAATAACCAGTGGCAAGCCAATGAGTACTTTGAATGTACTCGCAAGCAACCCATGTTTTGGTCAAAGTACAACAATGCATGATATAGGTAAATTTTTGCGGAAAGCTAGTTTTTGAGTGCTATGACATGTTCAACCACGTGTAAGACATGCATCAGGAGAATTCAGTTAACCACAAGGACAGGTTACAGATATCAACATAAATAGAGTGGGCATCAACCCAACTCAATCATGTCAAGTCCTTTGACTTGACCCACGTAGATCTTCCCACTTATCCAAACACACACACTGGTTGGTAACATGTGGACGTAGCCCAAGAGCGGTTACCCAACTGTCCTTGACTGTGGACATGGCTATTCGAATAGTTTTACACTCTGCAGGGGTTGCACACTTTACCCACAAGATCCGGGGAGCTTCCGTGTCATCCACGACCCGCGGTACCTCAAGTACCCGGGGTAAGCACCCGATCACTATCTTTCCCTAGATGACACTAACAAGGAGTCCAGTCGTTGTTCCATATCCTCACGATGTACATCATACGAGACTCACTCGAGATCGTATCATCCGAGAGGGGACACAACGGTGTATCCGGTGCCCTGTGAAAACAGTCATGGCCGCCCTACCTGGCACGACCCCGTCCCGAGAGAGCGCACCAACAACTCTCCCGTCACTAGTAATGCGGGCTCCAAGCTAGTATCGGCCTAGGTAATCAATAATGCCCTTTCCCATACAAGGGTAGAGTGGTTGCGCATGTAAGGTTGGAATAACGGTCGCAACTTAAACCAATCCGTTTTGAAAATCAACACCCACACTTGCCTCGGTACACCACTTCGTCATCAAGTGGTTACCCAACTCATCATCTCCCTCGGGCATAAGTGGCACCCGACGGGGTTTTCGAAAAGTCCTTTGAAAATACTTTGTCTCCATCACCATGCACATTCCAGTCCCTTTTTGCGTAGCAACTACTTTAGCATCCTATCTACTCCCACCGGCATAACCCTCATAAGGAGGTAGGGTCATGCACAATGCAAGTATCAACAAGGAAGTAATGGAGGCAACCCATCAAACTGGTTACCATCTCATCATGATTCCGATGCAACACTAATAAAGTGCTATACGACATGCATAAAAAGGGTTTCATAGACATGGTCAAAGGGTTGCTTGCCTGGCTCAACAAAGTCTTCTGGGTCTTCAAAGTCTTCTGGTCCAACTCCTTCGTCAGCAACACAATCTATCGTCGCAAAATAATAACGAGAAAAATAAGGCAATAATAAAACAGAAAAGCTCAGAAAAATGTCAACTCATTTTTGTTAAATACTAGGTTGAAAACTAAGAAGGGGAAAATTCCTAGTTTTGGATTTGGAGTAGCGGAATAGGAGAAATGGATTTACAAAGGTATATTTAAATGCTTAAAATCACATTTAAATATTTACAGTGAAGAAAAGGTTGTTGGATTTGAATGAAAATTGCACCATTAAATAGGTTGCAATACTTTAGGAATTTAGGAATTGGAATCAATTTATTTGGACATATATTTTATCCTGTGGAATTCTTGGAAAAGTGATAGAAAAAGAAAAAGGAAAGGGCTCTGTGCCTGCTGGGCCAGAACAGGCGCAGCGCAGCAGGCCCAGCCAGAGAGGCCGCCCGGCGCACTGGTGCACGCGCGCGCCAGATTTAAACCTGACGAGCAGGGCCCAGGCGTCAGGACGTGAGGCTGACGGACGGGCCCCATGACCGTCGTCGTCAACCCTGGGTCAGAGAGGGCGACGAGCTCACCGGCGACGACGCAGGGCACGGCGAGGTCGGGCGAGGGCACGGCTGGGCTCAGCGTCGTGTCGCCGTTCAGGTGGAGGTGGAGTTGGACACCGGAGCAGCCTGGTTCACCGGCGACGAGGTCACGCGGCGGAGGTGCTTCGGGCGTCGATGGTTCCGGCCATTCCCGGCTGCAAAAGAGTGGGGAAAGAGAGAGAAAGGGGTCAATGGTGCTGCGTGGTTCTAGATCAAGAGAGAACGGGGACGGAGGAGGCATGTACCGCGCGAACGCCGACGAGCCGAGGCGGCGGAGCTCGAGCTCGATCTCGAGCTCGAGCGGCTCTGGGGACAAATGGGTGGTGCGGGAGGTGGATTAGGAGTGTGGGGGAGCGACATGGAGTGATAGAGAGGCTCGGGGTCGCCTTTTATAGGCTGGCCGAGGTCCACCGTAGGCGCGGCCCATGGGTGCCCGTGGGATCGGCTCGGGTGTCCGTTAGAGAGGGAATGGAGGGCTCAGGGTGTTCGTGAGAGTGGTCTAGGGTGCTAGGGAGAGAGAGGAGGAGTGGGGCGAGCTGCGGGCGGGCCATAGGAGCGGCGCGAGCATTGGCCGAACGGGGCGGCGTTCTGGCACGAGTTGCAGTAGAGAGAGGAGGGCGCGGGAGCAAGTGGGCGCCTGCTGGCGTGGAGCGGACGTCGAGGGGCATCGACTGGCGCGCGGGGGAGGCTCAAGGTGGCCGGGAGGCGCGGTGTCAACGGTCGGGTGCCCTGCCAGGCGCTCCAGAGCGCGACTTTGGCCGGCATCCGCGGCTTTCCCGCGTCCGCGCGCGTCCACTTGCGTCTGGCAGCTGAAGGGGGCATGGGCTAAAGCTGGGGAGTGCCTTGGATGCTCTGGAAGGCTGAGAGGAGAGAGGGAGGCTGAGAGAGAGAGAGAGAGAGGAATCCACTGTCTAGAGAAGAAAAATGGGTTCTCCCCCCTTCATCATTGCTTCCTCGGGCAGCAAAGCACATAGGTGCTAGAGGGGGACTAGGAGGGGTCGTGGTAGAAAGTTGAGCCTACGGAGATTAGTGGAAGAGGCCAAAATGGGATTTTTGTAAAGTGGCAGAAGGTGTTTGATGCTGGTTTGGGCAAATAGATGGTTTCCATTTGCCATGAGACTCCACAGGGTGGAATGACACATATAATTAGGGTCTTCCACCAATTTTGAGCTTATTTGGGCAAAGTTGCCAATGCAACTTTTGTAAACCCTAGAAATTAGCAGAAATGAACTTGTGCAGATCTAGTTGATCAAATCATTTCTCCTTGATGCACCACTTGGTGTAGTGGCCTCATTTGGTCATATGAACATGATCACAAAAGTTGGGGTCAAGGAGAGAAAGTTGGTAGTACAAAGTTGTTCAAATTTGATTCTGGTCAGAGAGGGTTTTGGTGCATTTTGGTGAACCAAACTGACCTTAATTGAGATGAGGATTTGCAAGGTGACCACAATATGCATTTGTGACTTGCTGCATTTTCCTTGGATGTTTATGAAAATATTTCTTGTAGAAATATTTCAAATCCTTGAAATGGGCAGAAATAGTTTTGGGAGGTTTTGTCCAATATTTTGAACATGACCATGTGTTGAAACTCTTATATATGGAAAATATATGTCCACTAAGTTTCCTTGATTTTTGTAAAATATTTTTGAAACATTAAAATAATTTCTCCCTATTAAAGACCATTTATGGCCTTAAGAAAAAGCTTTTAAATAAAATAGGAAAATAACTGTTAAAATTATATTTTTGTGGTTTATGGGAATCCTATATCTAATAGGTTTCAAATATACTCTTTGAAATATTTTTCATACCCCAAATCAAGTACTTGTAGTGCAAACCTCAACTCAGGGGTTTTTGGAAAACTAAATTTTGAAAATACTATTTGGCCAAATTATTTTTATAGGAAAATACTATACTGTACTATACACATGGCATGATCATTGGGCAGAAGTTTGGAGCAAGGAGATGAAGTACAGAAGGTGGAGTAGTTGACTTTAAAGAGCACTTGAAAAATCACTCAGAGAAAACCAACTCCAAAATAAAAGCAAAATAATGCAAAAGTTTTTGTTGGTCCAACTTTTCATGCTTTAATAATGAAAATGACATGTTACAAAATGCAGGGTGTGACAATTAATAATTGGGAACCAATATCCCAAATGGATTATTTATTTGAACCGTGAGCGTTAGACCAACAATGGATACGTGTCATGCTTAGGTTAAGCAATAAAGCGGTAGCATTAATCATCCAAATAGAAAAACAATATATGTGCCGCCGCGCGACCCGTGTGGCGTGCCAGCAGGCGAGAGTTGACGGGATGCATCCGCCGCGCACGCAGACGGGGAGGCGTGCGTGCAGGTGTGTGAATTGACGGAGGCGTGCGGGTAGCTGTGTGAAACTTTGGTAGGCATGCCATCAGTCCGGTGCGTAGGCTCACCGGGAGGCAAGCCATCGGTTTGACCGCCGCCCGCCTCTCTCCCACAACTCCCACTACTCCATATTAACGGTCGCCCGAGCGGCCGCACCCCCCATCCTTGCTATGAACACACAGTCCTCTCTCTCCGCTTGCATCCTCGACGCCGCTCTCAGTCCTCAAAGCCGTCAGTGTATGAGGATGCCGACGAAGTGCCTCATCGGAGGGAGTGGTGACGCCGGGGCTATTAAAGCACCAGAGCACGGCGTGGAGGTGGAGACAGAGGTTGCCGTCACCGCTGGCGAGTTATCGATGCGCCCTGACGTCGTCGACGGCATCGAGCTTCCACAGCCAGAGGCGGAGTTCCACACTGACTCCGACGACCACTCCGGCGACGACTCTGACGACCACTCTAGCGACGACTCCGACGACCACTCCGGTGTCGACTCCGACGACGACGGACAGCTGGTTAGTCATCTATACCCATTTATGTGTCAAATAGATCATCAGTTTTCTCTGGTTACTCCTGCCTCCCCCTTTTTTGAATAGACATCCTATGGTTATGTTCTCCCAATCCATGAAATCTAAGTAAGTTTCGTTAGATCTGTGTAGTGTATTGATTGTTTGAATGGTACAGGTGATAAGTGATTAGTTGTTTCATCTGTGCAAATCATTTATACTAGTAAGACGACTAGGGTTAGTGTTCGTGCTAATAATTCCTAGCCAGGGCTTGACAATTGATTTTCAATTACTTACATATGTTTGTGCCATTATTTTCTTCAAGATTGGTCTGTACATAGACAATTGTGCTTAAAAATTGAACCATAATCTTTGGATATGTATAAATAAATAACCATAAATTCCTAATCATACTTCACGATGTGTAATCATTGATTTGATGCCAAATTTGTTTTACTATTTGTATAGGTGTTGTCTGACGATGTGGACAGCGAGGATGAAGATGTCCAGAGGAGGTACAACAGGCAAATCTTGAGGGAGCTTTATGTGGGAATGCATAACAGACGTATTAGGACCTGGAATGGCGGCTATGGATGCCCATTTTGCAACCAGAAGCTTCATGACGCGTATATAAGTGTTCTGGCGCATGCAAGAGGACGGGTCGTTGGCTCCTTCAAGCAGAAGTATTCTCGCAAGGTGGCACACGGCGTGTATGACGAGTACCTGGAGAAGCTTCAGGATCGTGCCGGCTGTGAGATGAGATGTGGGATGGATGGAACTATATATGTACGCTTGAGTATGCTTAATACTGTTGAACAATGTACTACTTATGGTTGAACTATGCTTATCTACGTGTACGCTTATTACCTATGTCTGTGTATGTTAAATATTTTGCCAAATTTTGGTAAAAATTACAATGGGGGACCAATAAACCAGGACGGAGGTAGTACGTCAATCACACACGGTTCCCAAAATTGGAACCGTGTGCAATGACTTTCATTTTGCTTGCTGTGTCAATCACACAAGGTTCGCTCTAGCAAACCGTCGCCCCCAAAATTCTTTGTGACAGAAAACCCTCACCACCCAATTCAAAAAAGAAAAAAGAAAACCCTCACCATCCCCACGTCACAAAAACCCTCACCCCGCCGCCACCCCCTCGGCCCCTCCGGTACGTTCCCCATTCACACCTGCAGAAGCTCCTCCGCGTCTTTGCCATGGAACCTCCTATCGCGGCGTTAAACACTTAGCTCGACGCCTGCCGCCGTCGCCAGGCTGCCGGCAAAGCCCACCGCATTTCGCCACTTCCGCTTGCCACCGCCTATCGCCATCGACTTTCTCGACGCTGCTCGTGGTCGACCTAGCTCCGCTCAGTTGGGGAATCTGCCGTACTGAGGGTTCTTTCTCATGGACGAAAAGGTAACTAGTTTAACGAGATATTATCTCATCTCTTATCCCAGTTCATCTGCCTCCTTTAATCACCCGGCGAAAATCGCCGTGAATTCATTTTTATTCGAGCTGATTTGAGGGTCTTCTTTCATTCATAGAATGTATAGTGCGCCGACACTTCAGGACTTTGCGACTGCCGCCAGAGATTCCATCTCTCCGTACCAGATAACTTGAGCACGCGCGCGGTATGTTCAGTCTCACCCTAAATCAGTGGGCATGGCCTACTTTCCTGAACATATTCTAAATATTGCTACATTTGGATAAAAGGTGCCACATGCACCATATACGTCAAAGGGGGTTTTTCCCCTCTTCTTTCTATATTAGGCAAATTAATGATGTATTGTTCTTTCAATTACTCTCATTTTTCCATGACATCATGTTTACCCTATCTATTTATTTATAGATTTTTGTCCTTCGATTTCAACTGTTGTACAGTTCTTTCAATTTGGGCCCATATTTGCATGTTACCATATTTTCTTTAACAATCCTACCATTTTCTGCAGAACATCCCTCTGTATGCAACACATTATGTAGTGCATAATTTTTCCCTTTACATAGATCAAGGCTGCACGGATGTCATACTGCATACAAACCATGGATTTACAATCGTTGCTACTGTAAGACTTGATGAACGTGGTGACTCCTATTTTGGCACTGGCTTTTGGAATGAAATTGCAAAGTTTTATGTACTGAAAGCTGGCACTAAAATTGCACTACACATAAAAGGGCCTGGTCATGAGATATATGCTAACATCCCTGACAAAATCATCCGTCCAGACTTTGTTCAAAGTAAGTTTTCTTTTCAACTATCTGCATATGTTGACTTACCCCGCAATGTCAAATGAATTGTGTAGTATTTAAGCAACCAATTCTTATTCCCTTTTCTTACTATATTACTACCTAATAACTTCTAGTTACCAATACACTTTTCTATTGCCCTGTTTTAACTAAATATTCCCTGTACTCCCATTTCTATCAGAAAGCACCGCTGACAAGGAGACTCCGGAGGTGGAGAACAGGACTACCAACAAGCGGAGGCGGGGCAAGCTAGAACCACAAGCAACTCCAGCAGGCCTAGACTTAATCAGCAGCCTCCCCGATGATATGTTGAGAGTCATCATCTCCCTCCTCCCAATCAAATATGGGGCGTGGACAACCCTCCTTTCCCGACGGTGGTGCCCCCTATGGAACTCCAGCCCTCTCGACCTCATTGACACCCACGAGCTCTGCCATGGCTATCGCAAAAGCTTGGATGCGTTCTCGAAGATCCTCGGCAGTCACCTTGGCCCAAGCAAAGGCCTTAGAATGGGCAAGTTCCGTTGCAACGGCAAGGACCAAGCCAAGCTTGATGACTGGTTCCGATCCCCCACCCTAGATCAGCTCGAGGAGCTCACTTTTGATGATGGGCATATGCGGTCGCTGCCAATGTCTACACTCCATCTCGCGCCCACGCTGTGCGTCGCCAAGTTCAAGAACTGTCATTTCCCGCCCCTTAATGACGCGCCCACTCTTATCCTACCACGACTGAAGCACCTCGAGCTCGTCGTCGTCTACCTCTCAAAGGGTGACATGGAGCGCCTGCTCCGTGGCTATAATGCACTCGAGTACCTTCGTCTTCAGGCGATCAATGGGTTGAGTACCTTCCACATCACCTCCATGACTCTCCGGACTATTTATGTACGTTGCTGGTGCGGCAATAAGACATCACAAGATGTGTACCACAGTATGGTCATCTAGGACACACTGCACTTGAGAGATTACTTGTAGTTGATCAAAAAGGTCCAACAAGAATCAATGTCATTTCTGCGCCGAAATTGACAGTGGTGGGCTACTCGTCTGACAAATGCTCTGAACTTGTTATTGGATCCACACCCGTTCAGGTACAACAACCACCTTCTACCTCTCCTACAAATTAACATTATTTCTAAATTTGAAGATGTTTGCTCATCTGTCATTCAGAAAATGATTCCGACAAGCTTGACCCCGAAACTGCGCACAGTGAAGGTCTTGGCACTAGAATCTATCGGGCCCGACCTGACACGAGTTGTCAGTTTCCTGAGATGCTTTCCGTGCCTGGAGAATCTATATATCGAGGTGAGTTTCCTTTCCTGTTAATTGTTAACCATAAGGGAGTTCAATTTGTGACACCTTTTTCAAAGTTTACAATGAAAATGTACTACGATTTCTGAAGGTTCTTCTGGATGATTTCAGTACATACATGACCCCCTCATATTCGTTGCTTGATCCATATGGTTACAATCAATAAGCATTTCTCCTTTGGATTCATCTGTACTAGTTTTTGTAGGGAACTTTTCATCCACTCCAACCTCTTGTGAAGAAGGCTACATTTTTCTAGAATGTAATCAAATGCCCATGTTAATCATGTCAGATCGAAGATGGCATGTTAGTGCATTTTACAAATCCTGCAAACCAAATAGCTAGGTGATACGTCCATTTTGCATCATGCTTTTATATTGATATTTATTGCATTATGGGCTGTTATTGAACATTATGTCACAATACTTATGCCTATTCTCTCTTATTTTACAAGGTTTACATGAAGAGGGAGAATGTCGGCAGCTGGAATTCTGGGCTGGAAAAGGAGCAAATATTAGAGACCTATTCTGCACAACTCCAAAAGTCCTGAAACTTCACACGAGCACGTTTCAGAATATATAAAAAAATATTGGGCAAAAGAAGTACTAGAGGGGGGCCAACCACCGTCCATGAGGGTGGGGGCACGCCTTACCCCCTGGGCGCGCCCCCTGCCTTGTGGGCCCCCTGGTGGCCCTCTAATGCCCATCTTTGGCTATATGGAGTCTTTCATTGAGGAAAAAAATCAAAAGCAAGCTTTCAGGATGAAACTCCGCTGCCACGAGGCGGAACCAATCTAGGGCTCCGGCGGAGCTGTTCTACTGGGGAAACTTCCCTCCGGGAGGGGGAAATCATATCCATCGTCATCACCAACGATCCTCTCATCGGGAGAGGGTCAATCTCCATCAACATCTTTACCAGCACCATATCATCTCAAACCCTAGTTCATCTCTTGTATCCAATCTTTGTCCCAAAGCCTCAGATTAGTACCTGTAGGTTGCTAGTAGTGTTGATTACTCTTTGTAGTTGATGCTAGTAGGTTTATTCGGTGGTAGATCATATGTTCAGATCATTTATGCATATTAATACCCCTCTGATTATGAACATGAATATGATTTGCGAGTAGTTACGTTTGTTCCTGAGGACATGGGAGAAGTCTTGCTATAAGTAGTCATGTGAATTTGGTATTCGTTCGATTTTTTGATGAGATGTATGTTGTCTTTCCTCTAGTGGTGTCATGTGAACGTTGACTACATGACACTTCACTATTGTTTGGGCCTAGAGGAGGGCATTGGGAAGTAATAATTATATGATGGGTTGCTAGAGTGATAGAAGCTTAAACCCTAGTTTATGTGTTGCTTCGTAAGGGGCTGATTTGGATCCATATGTTTCATGCTATGGTTAGGTTTACCTTAATACTTCTGTTGTAGTTGCGGATGCTTGCAATAGGGGTTAATCATAAGTGGGATTCTTGTCTGAGGAAGGACAGTACCCAAGCACCGGTCCACCCACATGTCAAATTATCAAAGTACCGAACACGAATCATATGAACGTGATGAAAACTAGCTTGATGATAATTCACATGTGTCCTTGGGAGCACTTTCCTTTATATAAGAGTGTGTCCAGGCTTGTACTTTGCTACAAAAAGGATTGGGGCATATTGCTGCACCTTATTTACTTTTATTACTTGTTACTCGTTACAAATTACCTTATCACTAAACTATCTATTACCGATAATTTCAGTGCTTGCTAAGAATACCTTGCTGAAAACCGCTTATCATTTCCTTTTGCTCCTCGTTGGGTTCGACACTCTTACTTATCGAAAAGGCTACGATATATCCCCTACACTTGTGGGTCATCAAGACTCTTTTCTAGCGCCGTTGCCGAGGAGTGAAGCGCCTTTGGTAGGTGGAATTCGGTAAGGAAAAATTTATATAGTGTGCTGAAATTTACTTTCACTTGTTACTATGGAACATAATCCTTTGACTGGCTTGTTCGGGGTATCTTCACCCCGACCAGTAGAGCAAAGAGTTGCTCCTCAACTGTGATGCCCCAAGACCGGAGCTTCAGAGGCCTTCCATGTTTTCTGAGTTTTCGTCGTGTGAGTTGTTGGTTTGTTGCATTCATCTTTGCATCATGTGCATTGCATCATGTCATCATGCCATCATATCATTAATTTTTGCAAATCAACTAAAAAAACCGTCTGGATCTTCGATCCGTTTAAATTGAGGGAACTCACATGGTGGTTTCTCTTTAAAACATACCCTCCTAATATTTAGGGAGATATTATAAAATATTCCATTTTTGGAATTCACCATAACACACTCGCAGATCCCAATGCCTTTGTTATCACAACTCTTGACCTCTAACTTTGCCATATATCCTTTCGTCATTTTCTGGAGCTCCACCTAAATTCTCAACATTTTTGGGCACTTCGAAAAACATGTCCTAGTTCAAACCTTTTGAATTAAATTCAAAGGAATTTGAATTCAATCTTTCAATCATGACCTTTTCTATTTTCTTGGATCATACACATTTTGTGAGTCCGGGAAAATTATCTGCGTGTTCAACTTCTTCCCCTAACCCCTCTTTCTTTTTATCCTCTTTATTTGTTTTCTGTTAAAAGAATCAAGAAGAGAAGAGAGAGGGAGAAGGGAGCCCATCAGATAGCCCACCACCAAAATGGCCCAGCAGCGCATAGCCCAGCAGCCATCTTGCGGCCTGACCTAGATGGCCCGAGGCCCAGCCGCAACCTTCATCTCCGCTTGATCCATCTCTCCCCTGCCGCCGCCTCCACGCTCGCACGCATAGTCGTGCCGATCCCCTCGCCCTCTCCTTGATTCCCTCCTCCTCACACGCATGCACCAGAGAGAGGGATCCCGATCCCAGCGAGCCACGCCTGCGCCTCCTTGCCCTGCGCCGGCCAGCGTGCCGCCCGGCGGGCTCTTCCCTGATGTCGCGCCCATTCCCCACCTCTGCCTCCGGTCGCCGCCAGTGTGCAGCTCCATGGGAGCCATGGCCTTCGTCGTCGCGCCGCCTTGCCTTCCTCCATCGACCTCGCGCCCGTCTCCTCGGCCGGACGGCCACCTCGCCGGTGACCAAGCGCCCCGCCACCAAGAAGTGTCGCCACCTCTTTCCCTCTCCCCCTCTGCCTCGCCGTTACTCCTCTACGCACTAAAGACCAGCGACCAGACGAACAGGAACCACGTCGAGGCCCCCACTGCTCGTTGGCCTCTGCTTCCCTGCTCCCTTTTGCACATCCTATCGCCCAAGCCGCCAGTCCTTCATGTCGTTCCGTCCGTCTCTAGCATGGCTGCCGTCGAACTCCTCGGCCAACTGGGTCGTGTCGTCCCTTCATCATGCCCGCCTCCTCTCCTGTCGTGGAGCCATGGCCCAAGCTCCACCTGCAGCCGCTGCTTCCCATCTCCTCCCCTACTCCTTTGCTTTGGGTCCCAGTGTCCCTAGATCGCCAGCAGCGTCAGCCTGCAGCCCCGCACCATGCCCTGAACTGCCATGGGTGTTGACCACCTGATATGGCTTCGTCTCTCTCCATTCCGCTGTTGTTCTGGAACCAACCAAGACCCCGACGACCATGAAGGAGTTCGACTACACGGCTATGACCTCGGAGTTGGACCGCAAGCGCCAAGTACCCCTCCGGCAAGACCACGAACGATGGAACGACAACTGACCGAAGACGCAAGTTCCTCTTCGGACATGTACAACTACCATCCCGTGCAGGTCGCCAAGTACCACGACACTGACGACCCTGAACATCTACGAGAACATATGCTCCACTACCGTCGACCCTCGAAGACTCCTGGACGTCAAGTTCCTCGCGTGACCCTGAACATCTATGGATACTTGTGCATCTAAGAACGTGAACCACTACCGTCGTACCCCGAAGGACTCGGATTCGCCAAGTTCCCCTCCGAACCGGGAACCACTACTTCCGCTAACATCGAACCTAAATTGTCCGGAAACGCATGCTTCGAAGGTATAACCCCGAGACGACCGCCCATGGACCGTATGCATGAGTTGTATGAGATGCATGTTGGTTGTTGTAATCCGCCCGTGAACGTTAGTTGTTCCCTTGTTTGACACCGTCGTCTACCTCTGGGAACCCGTTATCCGCGAGCACCTCACCATTCTTGCCCTATCCTTTTCACCGGTATCTCCATGAGCTACCGGAACCCGGAATGTTGTTGTGGCACCATTTCCGTTGTCGTCGCCGTGGCACCCCTTTCTTTTCCGCCACGGTGACAAATGCTTCATAATATGCTCTTGTTAACATTTTCATAAAAAAATTGCATAAACTTGAGCATTTCATCCGCATCATGATAACAACATCAAGAATGTTTAAATTGTTGTTGCTTTGAATTGCTAAATGCATATGGGGTTTTACCGGATTTGTTGTTTGTTATATCCGGCCCCATTTTAAATTGTTAGATGGTATAGTTTTGTTATGTTTCACTCTCTTGCCATGTTTAACAACATTTAATATTGTTGAGTACATAAACAAGATCGAACTAAATAACTTGTTGTGGTGTTCTGTCAATATGCAACTCGTTGCATATTGAGCTCCACTTAACTTGTAGTTTTGTTTGTGCCCTTTGCCATGCCATGCATATTTAAACCGGACATACATCATACTTGTTTGCGCATCATGCCTTGTTTATGTGATGGTTGTTTACTTTGTTGTTTGCTTCTTTACGGTGTTGCTTCTTCGGGTTAGTTCCGATAACATCTCGTTTGTGAGGATTCGTTCGACTACGTTCGTTTGTCATCTTCATGGACTTGTTCTTCTTCCTTGCGGGATCTCAGGCAAGATGACCATACCCTCGAAATCACGTCTATCTTTGCTTGCTAGTTGCTCGCTCTTTTGCTATGCCGCAATACCTACCACTTGCTATATCACGCCTCCCATATTGCCATGTCAAACCTCTAACCCACCTTGTTTGGCTATGTTACCGCTTTGCTCAGCCCCTCTTATAGCGTTGCTAGTTGTAGGTGAAGATAGAGTTTGTTCCATGTTGGAACATGGATATGTTGGGATATCACAATATCTCTTATTTAATTTATGCATCTATATACTTGGTAAAGGGTGGAAAGCTCGGCCTTATGCCTGGTGTTTTGTTCCACTCTTGCCACCCTAGTTTCCGTCATACCGGTGTTATGTTCCTTGATTTTGCGTTCCTTACGCGGTTGGGTTATAATGGGAACCCCTTGACAGTTCACTTTGAATAAAACTCCTCCAGCAAGGCCCATCCTTGGTTTTACCATTTGCCACCTAGCCATTTTCCCTTGGGTTCTGCAGACTCAAGGGTCATCTTTATTTTAACCCCCCCCCCCCAGGCCAGTGCTTGTCTAAGTGTTGGTCCGAACCTGTCAGCATCCGGTGGCCACCAGGGGCAACTCTGGGCTGGCCTACCAAAATCTTGGACAATCCGGTGTTGCCCTGAGAACGAGATATGTGCATCTCCTATCAGGATGTCGGCACATCGGGTGGCTTTGCTGGTTTTGTTTTACCATTGTCGAAATGTCTTATAACTGGGATTCCGAGTCTGATCGGGTCTTCCTGGGAGAAGGAATATCCTTCGTTGACCATGAGAGCTTGTGATGGGCTAAGTTGGGACACCCCTACAGGGTTTTGAACTTTCGAAAGCCGTGCCCGCAGTTATGGGCAGATGAGAATTTGTTAATATCCGGTTGTAGAGAACATGACACTTAACTTAATTAAAATGCATCAATCGCGTGTGTAGCCGTGATGGTCTCTTCTCGGTGGTGGCCGGGAAGTGAACACGGTTCTTGTGTTATGCTTGAAGGTAAGTAGTTTCAGGATCACTTCTAGTTCACGACCATGCTTTGCTTCTCTTATCACTCTCATTTGTGTAAGTTAGCCACCATATATGCTAGTGCTTGCTGCAGCTCCACCTCACTACCCTTTTCCTACCCATAAGCTTAAATTGTCTTGATCGTGAGGGTGTGAGATTGCTGAGTCCCCGTGACTCACAGATTACTTCCAAAAACCAGTTACAGGTGCCGGTGATACCAGTGCAGGTGACGCAACCGACCTCAAGGAGGAGCTCGATGAAGATCTTGTTCGTTGTGTTGTTTCATTTCTAGTTGATCAGTAGTGGAGCCCAGTCAGGGCGATCGGGGATCTTTCGCATTAGGGGTTGTCTTTCTTTATTTGGTTCCGTAGTCGGACCTTGATTGTATTCTGGATGATGTAATGCTATATTTATGTATTGTGTGAAGTGGCGATTGTAAGCCAACTCTTTATCCCTTTCTTATTCAGTACATGGGATGTGTAAAGATTACCCCCTCTTGAGACATGCCTACTATGCAGTTATGCCTCTAAGTCATGCTCCGACACATGGGAGATATAGCCGCATCGTGGGTGTTTCAAGTTGGTAATCAGAGCCTTCCCCGACTTAGGAGCCCCCTGCTTGATCGAATCGTTGGCGTTGTTGAGTCTAGAAAAATGTTTTGAGTCTTATAGGATTATATATATCGGAGAGTAGGATTCTTTTTACTCCTCAGTCCCTTTGTCGCTCTGGTGAGGCCTCTTGACATAGAGTTTTGACTCTTCTCTTCTCAAATTTAATGAAAAAAATTACGATCACGCGGGTATCTTGGAATCGTTCCGATGGTTTTGTGATGAGAACATTGTTCTTGGTGCCTCCTGACATTTAGGGGTTGGGGCAGTGTCCCGTGGAATTGAGCTCTGAGGTGTTGTCATCACAATTTTATCGTTGCAGTTCTGGAATACCTGAGTTTCGCCGACATCGAAAATCTCTTTTATGCAGTTGTTGGTGAGATAACCTCGACGCCACCCAGTACAGGGGCGGGAGTTAGGGAGTATTGCCATAACTCGTATAACGGATGCTTTTCGAAGGTTGAGGTAAATGATTTCCGAAGGTTTCTTGGTTATGTGTTGAAGGATGGATACAACTGGATGTAGGATTTGCTAGTTTTGGGTGAGATATTATGCTTCCCCTGTATCCCGAACACCTGATTGCATAACCAGAAAGTTTCAGGAGTTTATAAGTGGGAATTCAAGTAGCTCCTAGGATATCTTTCCGACAGATGTATGATATGAAATTGGGGTTCGACGTCTAGTGGTCCGCCTATCCACGGTTTGTTTTATAGTGGTCTCGTTGTGTCTTAAAGAGTCCTTGGCTATGCTGACTCGGGGATGCTTCGTATGTCATGTGCACTGCCTTGTACATGATGGTGTTGTACGATCGAGCCCATGTGGGCCCCACCATGAAAACTTCGGACGAAATCTCTATCATGTGTTTGTTCCGGCTTATTTTGCAAGCCAATCCTTTGTTTTGTTTTCATTGTGGTATTCGAGTTGCTTCAATGTCAAGTGTTGATTCCATGCCTTCCCTAAGTGGTGTTCTCATATTTCTATGGGAGTGCTAATCCTTTTCGATCATCGAGATGGTCATGCCAATTCGTTTTCAACCGGCATGTTTCTCTTCAAGTGAATCCGATCATTTCAACATTCGCAAGATCAACTCAAGTCTTCTCAACGTTGTTTGTTTCATCCGTCCCAAGTTGCCTTTGTTTTCCCGCCCTCCCACCCTTTTTTCTTCGAGGACTCGAATTTCTTAATCAAGTATCAATTTTATTCATGTGAAGACTCTTCATTCCTTTCCTTCAATGTTCTTATCCGGAGATTATCAAGAAGATACTAACGGAGCTTCAAGTTATCATTATTCGTTCTCTTTCTTCTCCGGTGGATTCAATTCAAGCTTTGTCGATCATATCCTTTCCTCGTTTCAAATGTTTTCTCATGCCAGTGCACCTCTTAATCATTCACTTCTCGCTATTCAATTTTTCCGGAGTGCTGAAGATATCTCAGAAGATTCGTGTTTCCACTCTGCATTTGTTCAAGCTCTTTTGAGGATGTTATCCCATTGAATCCAAGTAATTCAACCGGTGCTATCTCTCTTTTAAATCATTCAACGGTGTTTCTCTTGAGTGGGCCCTAACCCATAGGTCTTTTCCCAGGATCTAACCTGACTCCTCTATTTTCCTGGAGTTATTCTCAAATTCATTTCAAAGTCTGACGTAATTATCATCAGTCATATGTATTTCTCCAAGACCGGTCAAATTCTTTTCATCGTTGGCTCAATCTCTTCGCTTTTGATTCTCCCAGAGTGTCTAAACAATTCATGGTGGTGTTTCTCGTCGTTATTCTCTGATTTTGAAGACCGAAGAAGAGTTTCTCTTAAATCTTGATCCATTCTCTTCAAGATTCATGGTTCTAGCTTGATGCCCTCCTCTCATAATTGTTTTGATTGCGAGAATTCTTTTCACCTATCCGGAGCAATTCATGAGTCTTTTGAGTTTGTTTCTCCGAAGGCCATCATTTCGGGTTTATTCATTCTCAGCTTTCATCTCTCATTCTCCAAATCTTACCGGTGCTTCGTTCAAGTATCCCCTAATCAGCTCGGGCTCTCTTCGTTCACTTGTATCTAAATCCTAGCAAGCATCTTCGTTCATTTGCAAATTCTTCCCGGTGTTTCTTTATATATTTTTTCTTTGTTCATTTTCAATTCTTATGGTGGTTTGCTCAAGATTCTATTCCATGGTTATCATATTAATTCATCCGTTGTTTCAATCCTACCGGTGGTTCGTTGAAGACCTTCCCAAGTTTGACGCTATATCTGTCTTAATCCTTTCTACGAGAATAAGTAGCATGCCAAATCCAATGTGGGTCATCAATTTAATTGGTGAAGGATACGCATAACGTAATTCTTATTCTTGTTTCATCCAACTGATTAATTCCTTATTCCGGAGGCTCATCAAATTCTCGGTTTCATTTGTTTCATATTTTCTTTTCCCAAAGTTCCAAGCTCTCTCAATTATATCGTCGCGAAGATCCATCTAAATCATTGCAAGGATTCACCTTGTGTTTTCAACTTATCTTTCCTTTCGTTTGGTCATTCTTTTGTTACCGGAGTTCTTCATGGAGGCTCTACATGATGGTTCATCAAGGATTTAATTCCTTCTCGAAGTGTTCGTCGAGATTCTTTTCAGAGGAGTTCAAGCATTCTTCATCTTGCATCCCAAAGTCCAATTCGTTCCATCTTATCATTTGAGGTGATGTTATGCCATTCGTGACAATTTCAGTTCGTGTTTCATGATGCAACAATTGCCAAGAATGAGATAGTTAAACCCACCAATTTCTTCGAGCATGAGCTCTTCTCAATCATTCAATCGCTTTGTTGGAGTTATCTTGGGTTATATTTCACCTAAAGCTTTCCCTAAGGATTGTTGCTATTTATGGTGCTTATAAATGACCCAAGTCTTATTTTATCCTTCTGGTGAAATAAGTTTCTCGTCTGCTTGTTTATATCAATCAAATCCATTGTTTTTCGTTAGTGGCAGAATTTCACCTCAAGTTTTTTGAGATGTTTTCCATAAGCCCATTACAAGCTTACTCTTTTCGTTGTTGGATTCCCAACAACTCCGTTCGACACTTCTCCTAAAGATGCTTTTTCAAGCTCATTTGAGGTAGAAGATGTCGTTTTCTCCTCTGTTCTTTTGATTCCATTCTCACATTTGTTCTGAAGGCATTGTGATGTTGCTCTCTTCGACCCATCATCTTGTTTTGTTAAGGTCATGTTCTTTCCTTTGCTAATCCATTCGACCGGAGTGTTGTGTCATCCCTTCAATTTATTTTCATCTTATCAAGTTTTCTTCTCTTTTCTACCAGAGTGCTCTCCAAATTATATCATTATTATGCCTTCTCTGTCTTGTTTTAACCGGAGTGTTGTGTCATCTGCTCAAGTTCTTTTCGTCTTATAAAGTCTTGCATCTACTTCTTGTCCATTGTAACCTTTTCTTATGTCTTTCAACCCACAAGGTTCCCGTAATGTTCCTCCTTTCTAACGGAGTGTTTTCAACCTCGTTCATCTTTGTTGTATTCTTTCTTCCAATTTGTTCCACCTCTCAAGGTTCTTTGGTTTCATTCGTTTGCCAAAGAAGCAACTTAGTTTTACCTTTTCTCTTCCTCTTCCGTTTTCCCTCCGGTGCCATCCTAGATCTCGGGACGAGATCCTCTTGTAGTGGTGGAGTGTTGTGATGCCCCAAGACCGGAGCTTCAGACGCCTTCCATGTTTTCTAAGTTTTCGTCGTGTGAGTTGTTGGTTTGTTGCATTCATCTTTGCATCATGTGCATTGCATCATGTCATCATGCCATCATATCATTAATTTTTGCAACTCAACTAAATAAACCGTATGGATCTTCGATCCATTTAAATTGAGGGAACTCACATGGTGGTTTCTCTTCAAAACATACCCTCCCGATATTTAGGGGGATATTATAAAATATTCCATTTTTGGAATTCACCATAACACACTTGCAGATCCCAATGCCTTTGTTATCACAACTCTTGACCTCTAACTTTGCCATATATCCTTTCGTCATTTTCCGGAGCTCCACCTAAATTCTCAACATTTTTGGGCACTTCAAAAAACATGTCCTAGTTCAAACCTTTTGAATTAAATTCAAAGGAATTTGAATTCAATCTTTCAATCATGACCTTTTCTATTTTCTTGGATCATACACATTTTTGTGAGTCCGGGAAAATTATCTGCGTGTTCAACTTCTTCCCCTAACCCCCTCTTTCTTTTTATCCTCTTTATTTGTTTTCTGTTAAAGGAATCAAGAAGAGAAGAGAGAGGGAGAAGGGAGCCCATCAGCCAGCCCACCACCAAAATGGCCCAGCAGCGCGCAGCCCAGCAGCCATCCTGCGGCCTGACCTAGATGGCCGGAGGCCTAGCCACAACCTTCATCTCCTCTCAATCCATCTCTCCCCTGCCGCCACCTCCATGCTCGCACGCATAGTCGTGCCGATCCCCTCGCCCTCTCCTCAATTCCCTCCTCCTCACACGCACGCACTAGAGAGAGGGCTCCCGATCCCAGCGAGCCACGCCTGCGCCTCCTTGCCCTGCACTGGCCAGCGTGCCGCCCGGCGGGCCATTCCCTGATGTCACGCTCGTTCCCCACCTCTGCCTCCGGCCGCCGCCAGTGTGCAGCTCCGCGGGAGCCATGGCCTTCGTCGTCGCGCCGCCTTGCCTTCCTCCATCGACCTCGCGCCCGTCTCCTCGGCCAGACGGCCACCTCACCGGTGACCAAGCGCCCCGCCACCAAGCAGCGCCGCCACCTCTTTCCCTCTCCCCCTCTGCCTCGCCCTTGATCCTCTACACACCGACGACTAGCGACCAGACGAACAGGAACCACGTCGAGGCCCCCACTGCTTGTCGGCCTTTGCTTCCCTGCTCCCTTTTGCACATCCTGCCGCCCAAGCCACCCGTCCTTCGTGTCGTTCCGTCTGTCTCCAGCATGGCTGCCGTCGAACTCCTCGGCCAACCGGGTCGTGCTGTCCCTTCGTTGCGCCCTCCTCCTCTCCTGTCATGCAGCCATGGCCCAAGCTCCAGCTGCAGCCGCTGCCGCTGCTTCCCATATCCTCCCCTGCTCCTTTGCTTTGGGTCCCGGTGTCCCTAGATCGCCAGCAGCGTCGGCTTGCAGCCCCACACCATGCCCTAAACTGCCATGGGCGTTGACCACCCGTTGCGGCTTCGGCTCTCTCCATTTCTGCTGTTGTTCTGGAACCCGCCAAGACCCTGATGACCATGACAGAGTTCGACTACACAGCTATGACCTCGGAGTTGGACCGCAAGCGCCAAGTACCCCTCCGGCAAGACCATGGACGATGGAACGACAACTGACCGAAGACGCAAGTTCCTCTTCGGACATGTACAACTACCATCCCGTGCAGGTCGCCAAGTACCACGACACCGATGACCCTGAACATCTACGAGAACGTATGCTCCACTACCGTCGACCCTCGAAGACTCCTGGACGTCAAGTTCCTCACGTGACCCTGAACATCTACGGATACTTGTGCATCTAAGAACGTGAACCACTACCGTCGTACCCCGAAGGACTCAGATTCGCCAAGTTCCCCTCCGAACCGGGAACCACTACTTCCGCTAACATCGAACCTGAATCGTCCGGAAACGCATGCTTCGAAGGTATAACCCCAAGACGACCGCCCTTGGACCGTATGCATGAGTTGTATGAGATGCATGTTGGTTGTTGTAATCCACCCGTGAACGTTAGTTGTTCCCTCTTTTGACACCTTCGTCTACCCGTGGGAACCCGGTATCCGCGAGCACCTCACCATTATTGCATGACTCGCTCATGCCCTATCCTTTTCACCGGTATCTCCTTGAGCTATCGGAACCCGGAATGTTGTTGTGGCACCATTTCCGTTGTCGTCGCCGTGGCACCCCTTTCCTTTCCGCCACGGTGAAAAATGCTTCATAATATGCTCTTGTTAACATTTTCATAAAAAATTGCATAAACTTGAGCATGTCATCCGCATCATGATAACAACATCAAGAATGTTTAATCTGTTGTTGCTTTGAATTGCTAAATGTATATGGGGTTTTACCGAATTTGTTGTTTGTTATATCCGGCCCCATTTAAATTGTTAGATGGTATAGTTTTGTTATGTTTCACTCTCTTGCCATGTTTAACAACATTTAATATTGTTGAGTACATAAACGAGATCGAACTAAATAACTTGTTGTGGTGTTCCGTCAATATGCAACTCGTTGCATATTGAGCTCCATTTAACTTGTAGTTTTGTTTGTGCCCTTTCACATGCCATGCTTATTTAAACCGGACATGCATCATACTTGTTTGCGCATCATGCCTTGTTTATGTGATGGTTGTTTACTTTGTTGTTTGTTTCTTTCCGGTGTTGCTTCTTCGGGTTAGTTTCGATAACGTCGCGTTTGTGAGGATTCATTCGACTACGTCCGTTTGTCTTCTTCATGGACTCGTTCTTCTTCCTTGCGGGATCTCGGGCAAGATGATCATACCCTTGAAATCACTTCTATCTTTGCTTGCTAGTTGCTCGCTCTTTTGCTATGCCACGATACCTACCACTTGCCATATCATGCTTCCCATATTTCCATGTCAAACCTCTAACCCACCTTTCCTAGCAAACCATTGTTTGGCTATGTTACCGCTTTGCTCAGCCCCTCTTATCGCGTTGCTAGTTGCAGGTGAAGATAGAGTTTGTTCCATGTTGAAACATGGATATGTTGGGATATCACAATATCTCTTATTTAATTAATGCATCTATATACTTGGTAAAGGGTGGAAGGCTCGTCCTTATGCCTGGTGTTTTGTTCCACTCTTGCCGCCCTAGTTTCCGTCATACCGGTGTTATGTTCCTTGATTTTGCGCTCCTTACGCGGTTGGGTTATAATGGGAACCCCTTGACAGTTCACTTTGAATAAAACTCCTCCAGCAAGGCCCAACCTTGGTTTTACCATTTGCCACCTAGCCTTTTTCCCTTGGGTTCTGCAGACTCAAGGGTCATCTTTATTTTAACCCCCCCCCCCCCCGGGGCCAGTGCTGGTCTAAGTGTTGGTCCGAACCAGTCAGCAGCCGGTGGCCACCAGGGGCAACTTTGGGCTGGCCTACCGGAATCTTGGATAATCCGGTGTTGCCCTGAGAACGAGCTATGTGCAGCTCCTATCAGGATGTCGGCACATCAGGCGGCTTTGCTGGTCTTGTTTTACCATTGTCGAAATGTCTTGTAACCGGGATTCCGAGTCTGATCAGGTCTTCCTGGGAGAAGGAATATCCTTCGTTGACCGTGAGAGCTTGTGATGGGCTAAGTTGGGACACCGATGCAGGGTTTTGAACTTTTGAAAGCCGTGCCCGTGTTTATGGGCAGATGGGAATTTGTTAATATCCGGTTGTAGAAAACCTGACACTTAACTTAATTTAAAATGAATCAACAGTGTGTGTAGCCGTGATGGTCTCTTCTCGGCGGGGTCCGGGAAGTGAACACGGCTTTGGAGTTATGTTTGAACGTAAGTAGTTTCAGGATCACTTCTTGATCACTTCTAGTTCACAACCGTGCTTTGCTTCTCTTCTTGCTCTCATTTGCGTAAGTTAGCCACCATATATGCTAGTGCTTGCTGCAGCTCCACCTCACTACCTTTTACTACCCATAAGCTTAAATAGTCTTGATCGCGAGAGTGTGAGATTGCTGAGTCCCCGTGACTCACAGATTACTTCCAAAAACCAGTTGCAGGTGCCGATGATACCAGTGCAGGTGACGCAACCGAGCTCAAGGAGGAGCTCGATGAAGATCTTGTTCGTTGTGTTGTTTCGTTTCCAGTTGATCAGTAGTGGAGCCCAGTCGGGGCGATCGAGGATCTTTCGCATTAGCGGTTGTCTTTCTTTATTTGGTTCCATAGTCGGACTTTGATTGTATTCTGGATGATGTAATGCTATATTTATGTATTGTGTGAAGTGGCGATTGTAAGCCAACTCTTTATCCCTTTCTTATTCAGTACATGGGATGTGTAAAGATTACCCCTCTTTCGACATGCCTACTATGTGGTTATGCCTCTAAGTCGTGCTCCGACACGTGGGAGATATAGCCGCATCGTGGGTGTTTCATCAACCTATTGAACCTACTGAAAATGTTTACATTGAAATTCCTTCGGGTATGATAGAGAAAGTGCTAGCTAATCCTTTTACAGGAGATGGAACATTACATCCCGATTTGCACCTAATCTATGTGGATGAACTTTGTGGATTATTTAAGCTTGCAGGTATGCCCGAGGATGTTATCAAGAAGAAGTTCTTACCTTTATCTTTGAAGGGAGAGGCATTGACATGGTTTAGGCTATGTGATGACATGGGATCATGGGACTACAACCGATTGAAATTAGAATTTCATTAGAAGTTTTATCCTAGGCATCTTGTTCATCGTGATCGTAATTATATATACAATATTTGGCCTCGCGAAGGAGAAAGCATCCCTCAAGCTTGGGGGAGGCTTAAGTCAATGTTATATTCATGCCCCAATCATGATCTCTCAAAATAAATGATTATTCAAAAATATTATGCTCGGCTTTCTCTCAGTAATCGCTCCATGCTCGATACTTCTTGTACTGGATCTTTTATGATGAAGACTATTGAATTCAAATGGGATTTATTGGAAAGAATTAAGCGCAACTCTGAAGATTGGGACCTTGACAAAGGTAAGGAGTCAGGTATAACACCCAAGTTTTATTGTGTTAAATCTTTTATGGATACCGATGCTTTCTGTGAATTTAGCACTAAATATGGACTTCACTCTGAGGTAGTAGCTTCTTTCTGTGAATCCTTTGCTACTCATGTTGATCTCCCTAAGGAGAAGTGGTTTAAATCAATGTTGAGGAACTCGGTAACTGGTAACTGCTCGGTCGGCTTGGGAGTAAGGATTAATCGGTGAATCGGCCTATTAACTGGATTAATCGGTCGAACATTAATCGGTATATTAAATAGGAATTTAGCAATATATATTCAAAAAAATATGTATTGTACCACACTCCCATGCTCCTAACTATATGATATAGCAAAATATGGTACTATAGGCATATGAAAAATAAAAATCATAAACAAGATCACAAGAGATAAAATTGTTAACCCGGATATAGGAAATAACAAACAATATGCATCCAACATATCAAGATAAATATGCAACCACACAGTACAGTATGCAATCCAACATGTCAATATAAATGGCAGCCACACAAATAGGGAATACAAAATAAATGGCACCACACAATATGCATCCACATGTAAAGATAAATAGCAGCCACACAAATAGGAAATACCAAATATAATTCAAAATAAGGTTCACAAGACGAATAGGTAACAAGGTTAAGTTTAGCTATATAGATAGAAATAGCCAAATAACTAACATGCTAACAAGGTTCAGCCATACACATAGAAATAGGTATCAAGGTAATAAGGATTAAGAACATAAGGTTCGGGCACACAAATAGCAAGCAAAATAAGTTTGCGATGAATGGCTCAAGGCTGCGGGGGCTCCTCCTCCTCCTCATCATCATCATCTTTGGTTGCCATCACCCCATCATCATCGGACTCGTAATCAATCTCATCATCCTCCATATCTACCGCATGATCAGATTCATCATCATCCTCAACGTATTCTTCAACTTCATGGAGTTCTCAACTCGTGCACTCCTACGAAGCTCTGTAGGTTCGCTTTCCCCCATTGCTTCATCAATGATGTTGTATGGTACCCCCGTAGTGGGATCAAACTCATCATCAATGTATGCCTCTTCACATATCCATTCTTGTGCTCGTGATGCATCTTCACCAAGAAGAACATCACTAGAAGAGGATAACTTATTTCTTTTATCAATCATCCTTCCATTGAATTGGATATAAACTAGATTTACCCTATGGGCCACATCTAGTTTATTTCTCCTCTTTGCATCTACCTAGAAAATGAAAATGGAAGCCTCATGAAATTAATTGTGAGAAGAATATTCAGATTTGACAAATTGTGAGAAGAATATTCAGATTTGACTAATTGTTAGAAGTCTAAGAGTTACCATTTCAAAAGTGCTGCAATTTCTTTCGCATCCAGATGAACTTGTGGTCAAGTTGAGTACCCTTATGGCCATGTGTTGCAATGTAGGAGTTTGTAATCCATAAGTTGACCACCAATCAGCTACAATTTGAGACAAGTGAAAAAACATGCAATCAGCCCATAATTTCATAAATGTCATAATAAGTTTTTTTGCTTTGAGAACATGCTTACCGGCATCGAAATTGTTATTCTCCATTGCTTTAAATGCAGCCACCTTCCCAACATACCCTCTTTCTTTTTAAACTTGGTGAAGTCAATGTTAAACACCTTATTTTGCTTGATGTCATCATCATAATAAAATGTCTCCATGACTTCCATAAGCGCAGCCACTACCTCCACATCCGTAAAGATGCTCGGGTCAGCATAACTATATTTGGGATTCAAGATGTATGCTGTCATGTGCAATGGAGAATCCAGCCTCCCACTCATCTTGGTATTCATGGCATTAGTGATCACCAAATAGTCTTTTTCTGAATTTTCAACAGCAACCTTGATTTCCCTTTTTGCACTTATTAGTTCTCCATACATAGAGGCCATAGATGGACCATCCCCATCAGCCAACCGAAGCACCTTCACCAATGGCTCAAAAACCTTGCAAGGTAACATAAAAATGATCAAATGAGTCATATAAGCACGTGCAAACAGCCCCAACATTAGAAATGCACAAGTTAGAACTACAACTATGACTACTTGACAAGATGCAAACAGCCCCAATGTAGAAATACATATATGCAAACACCCCAACATATGACTAGATGTAAACAACCCCCATAAACATACCTTGATGCAAAATGATACATTTTTCCAAAAGCCCCTACTCATTATTGTGGCGTTGGCCGCCTTTCCTTTCACCGTTTTCGTGTGCTTGCATGCTTCCCATTCATCACTACAAACCATTGCCCTTAGTTCTTTATTTTTAGAAACCAAACTTTGCAACGTAAGAAATGCCGAAACAAATCGTGTCACCCCCGGTCTAACAATGTCTCTTTTTTTCGTGAAAGACCTCATCAAGGACAATGTTTTATGATGTGCATAAAGAAAAATCGTCATTTGCTTAGCTTTGATGATTGTAGGGCCAAATTGCTTCAGCTTCCCAATTGCTTCCACCATCAAATTGAGGGTGTGAGTTGCACATGAGCTCCAAAAGATTTTTGGCCATTTTCCTTTGATCATCTCCTTTGCTCCCATGTTGTTGGAAGCATTGTCCGTGACCACTTGCACAACATTTTCAGCACCTACAAGATGGAAAATCTCAAAATCAGCACCTACAACATGATGAAAATCAATGAACGAAAGTAAACTTGAGACTTCAAGAATCATACCAATTTTTCAATGCACTCAACTACATAATTGAAGATGTATAGACTTGTGTGTGCATTAGCCGACGCCTCCTTTGATTCAAGAAAGGCGGTCCCTAACTTGCAATGCACGCACAAATTCATTATACTTCTTCTTTTCTTGTCGGTCCAAGCATCGGCCATGATAGATCACCCGGTTTCCACCCTCTCAAGCTCATGTGGCTTCATCAAATCCTTTGTTCTTTCCACCTCTTGCAGCAACATCTTCTCTCGGAGCATATATTCAGAAGGTGGCTTCCATTTAGGACCAAACCGACCAAGGGCTTCACAAAACTGCTTGAAGTCATCATCATTGACAGCATTGAAAGGAAATATTTTTCTTGTACATCCATCTAGCCAAATATTGCCCTACCATGTAAGCTTTCTCCTTGTCAATTGCATCATTTATGTTCTGTTGGAACTTATTCAATGGGATGGAAGGATCAATTGGCATCACATATTTATCAATAGGCCCTGACTTGTGAGCTTCACCTTCTCCAATTGCATGAAGCTCTTCCTCGTTCTTGTCATCATCAACTTGAATGACAACCTCAGCACGTACTTCTTCATCATGTTTTTCTTTCAGCTTCTTCTTCTTTTGTGGTGCCTCATAAGCATCCTTACACCTTTTCTGCTGATCTGGTGTGGCTACATTGCAACTTGTCACGCTTCCCTTTACCTGCCCAATATGTTGCTTCATCCTATTGATGCCTCCACCCATCTCCTTTCCACACAACTTGCACTTCACTCGTTGTAGATCTAAAGGATTGATCAAGGTTGCAAACTCCCACCCCATGTCATCTGAATTTCCTTTGAGAGTATGAGAACTTGCACCGGTAGAGGCAATCATAGACCCCTACAAATATATTGAATGAGCAAACATAATAAGTATCAATGAGCGATCTGTAGTATTAAATAATTAATCTATAGTCTATAGATCATACCATAGAAAATCAGATTTGTTATGACTTTGGAGTATGTTACAGTAGCATAAGAAATCCCAGCTAGGCAACTATTGCACGTACAGATCCGCCCAAATTAAGATAACCTGCACCTAACTTGCTAAACAATGAGTTTTTAATGTACAGATCATGCCACAATTAATATTTAATATACCCTAAGCAGAATATCCATGGATTATTAGTTCATTGCTTTAATTCGAGTGTTTCTGCCTTAAAATTTTAACACATCAATTATTACTATAATAGACAGGCATACTTCAAGCCATCCATCCGTCTACTAACTTACTGTAATTGGAGTGAATGTCCACTGAATTTAGTTGGAACAACCCATCCATCTACTAATCTTAATTAGTTACATACTTACATTACATCTACTCCCCAAATAGATCATCACGACTCATACATATTAATCAGTGATCACACTCACACATCTCATTGTATGGCTGTATGAAATTGGAAATTGAATCAATGATGTACCAGACCACAACGGCTATAGAGACTGAGAGGGGAAGAAGATGTTACCTTGCTGACTGGTGAAGCCATGGATGAGTAGGTTGGCAGCGATGGCAGCAGGCAGTCGGGAGCAGATGGCGACTAGCTGCTAGGATGAGAGATTGGGAGGAGCCCACGGGTGAAGGAGTCCAACTGGTGGATGGGAAGGAGGAGCAGGTAGTCTAGCGGCCGGGCTACTACAGCATGCAGCGGCGGAGCTACTCGACCGGACATCGGCGAGGACCTGCCAGCCGCCAGCCAGTTCAAGGCTGGATGGGAAAAGGAGTGGGAGGGGTGGCAGGAGCCAAAACCTAGCTAATTTAGGAGCGGGAGGGGGGCAAGCGGGCCAAAATATTGGGCTTTTGTTTCCAAAAGTTAACTGGTCATGGCGACTAATCGGTTTGACAACCGATTACTCAGGCTGACAAACCCGTTAATCGGCTTGGGCAGTTAACACCACGAATAGCCACTATTCGAGTCGGCCACCTAGCGAGTAGCGATTAACTGGCCCGTTAACTGATTTAATCGCCGATTTCTTGTACAATGGTTTAAATATAATCCTCCCATTGAAGTAAAAGTAGTTGCACCTATTAAAGTTGAAGAAAAGACTATCACTTATAATGATCATGTTGTTCCCACTGCTTATATTGAGAAACCACCTTTCCCTGTTAGAATAAAGGATCGTGCTAAAGCTTCAACTGTGGTTTGTGAGAGCAATACTAGAACACCTACTCCCTCTGAGCAAATTAAAGTTGAACCTAGTGTTGCTATGGTTAAAGATCTCTTGGCTGATAATATTGATGGGCATGTTATTTACTTCTGTAATGAAGCTGCTAGAATTGCTAGACCTGATACTAAAAATAAACATAGACTTGTTGTAGGTATGCCTGTTATTTCTATTAAAATAGGAGATCATTGCTATCATGGCTTATGTGATATGGGTGCTAGTGCAAGTGCAATACCTCGTTCCTTATACAAAGAAATTATGCATGATATTGCACCTGCTGAGTTAGAAGAAATTGATGTTACAATTAAGCTTGCCAATAGAGACACTATTTCACCCGTTGGAATCATTAGAGATGTTGAAGTCTTGTGTGGGAAAGTTAAATGTCCTGCTGATTTTCTTGTTCTCGGTTCCCCACAAGATGACTTTTGTCCCATTATTTTTGGTAGACCCTTCTTGAATATTGTTAATGCTAAGATAGACTGCAATAAGGATATTGTTTCTGTTGGTTTAGGGGATATGTCTCATGAGTTTAATTTTGCTAAGTTTCGTAGACAACCCCATGATAAAGAATTGCCTAGTAAATATGAAATTATTGGTCTTGCTTATATTGCCGTGCCTCCTAATGATCCTTTAGAGCAATATTTGCTAGACCATGAAAATGATATGTTTATGAATGAAAGAAGGAAAATAGATGAAGTATCTTTAAACAGGGACCTATTTCAAAACACAACTTGCTTGTTGAAATCCTAGGGGGTCCTCCTCCACCCAAGGGTGATCCCGTGTTTGAGCTTAAACCATTACCTGATACTCTTAAATATGCTTATCTTGATGAGAAAGAGATATATCATGTTATTATTAGTGCTAACCTTTCAGAGCATGAAGAAAAGAAATTATTGAAAACTCTGAAGAAGCACCGTGCTGCTATTGGATACACTCTTGATGATCTTAAGGGCATTAGTCCCACTCTCTGCCAGCACAAAATAAAATTGGAGAAAGACGCGAAACCGGTTATTGATCACCAATGACGGTTAAATCCTAAGATGAAAGAAGTGGTAAGAAAAGAAATACTAAAGCTTCTGGAGGCAGGTATAATTTATCCCATTGATGATAGTCAGTGGGTAAGTCATGTCCATTATGTCCCTAAGAAGGGAGGTATTACTGTTGTTCCTAATGATAAAGATGAATTGATTCCACGAAGAATTGTCACAGGTTATAGAATGGTAATTGATTTCTGCAAACTAAATAAAGCTACTAAAAAGGATCATTACCCTTTACCTTTTATTGATCAAATGCTATAAAGACTATCCACACACATTTTTTTCTTTCTAGATGGTTATTCTGGTTTCTCTCAAATACCTGTGTCAAAAGAGGATCAAGAAAAGACAACTTTTACTTGCCCTTTCGGTACCTTTGCTTATAGACGTATGCCTTTTGGTTTATGCAATGCACCTGCTACCTTTCAAAGATGTATGACTGCTATATTCTCTGGCTTTTGTGAAAATATTGTTGAGGTTTTCATGGATGATTTCTCTGTTTACGGAACTTCTTTTGATGATTGCTTAAGCAACCTTGATCGAGTTTTGTAGAGATGTGAAGAAACTAATCTTGTCTTGAATTGGGAGAAGTGCCACTTTATGGTTAATGAAGGTATTGTCTTCGGGAAAAAAAATTCTGAAAGAGGTATTGAAGTTGATAAAGCTAAGGTTGATGCTATTGAAAAGATGACATGTCCTAAGGACATTAAAGGTCTAAGAAGCTTCCTTGGTCATGCCGGTTTTTATAGGAGGTTCATTAAGGACTTTTCTAAAATTTCTCGGCCTCTGACTAATCTCTTACAAAAAGATGTTCCTTTTGTCTTTGATGATGACTGTGTAGAAGCTTTTGAAATACTTGAGAAAGCTTTGGTTTCTGCACCTATTGTTCAGCCTCCTGATTGGAATTTACCATTTGAAATTATGTGTGATGCTAGTGATTATGCTGTAGGGGCTGTTCTAGGACAAAGAGTTGATAAGAAACTAAATGTTATTCAATATGCTAGTAAGACTCTAGACAATGCTCAAAGAAATTATACTACTACTGAAAAAGAATTTTTAGCAGTTGTGTTTGCTTGTGATAAGTTCACACCTTATATTGTTGATTCCAAAGTAACTATTCACATTGATCATGCTGCTATTAAATATCTTATGGAAAAGAAAAATGCTAAACCTAGACATATTAGATGGGTTCTCTTGCTACAAGAATTTGATTTGCATATTATTGATAGAAAGGGAGCTGAGAACCCCCGTTGCAGACAACTTGTCTAGGTTAGAGAATGTTCTTGATGACCCACTACCAATAGATGATAGCTTTCCTGATGAACAATTAGCTATCATAAATGATTCTCGTACTGCTCCATGGTATGCTAATTATGCTAATTATATTGTTGTTAAGTTTATACCACCTAGTTTCACATACCAGCAAAAGAAAAAGTTCTTCTATGATTTAAGACATTACTTTTGGGATGACCCACATCTTTATAAAGGAGTAGATGGTGTTATTAGACGTTGTGTACCTGAGCATGAACAGGAACAGATCCTACGCAAGTGTCACTCCGAGGCTTATGGAGGACACCATGCTGGAGACAGAACTGCACATAAGGTATTGCAATCCGGTTTTTATTGGCCTACTCTCTTCAAGGATGCCCATAAGTTTGTCTTGTCTTGTGGTGAATGTCAAAGAATTGGTAATATTAGTAGACGTCAATAAATGCCTATGGATTATTCACTTGTTATTGAACCATTTGATGTTTGGGGCTTTGATTATATGGGACCTTTTCCTTCCAGTAATGGGTACACACATATTTTAGTTCCTGTTGATTACGTTACTAAGTGGGTAGAATCTATTCCAACTAGTAGTGCTGATCATAACACCTCTATTAAGATGCTTAAAGAAGTTATTTTTCTGAGGTTTGGAGTCCCTAGATACTTAATGACTGATGGTGGTTCATATTTCATTCATGGTGCTTTTCGTAAAATGCTTGCTAAGTATGATGTTAATCATAGAATTGCATCTCCATATCATCCACAGTCTAGTGGTCAAGTAGAATTAAGTAATAGAGAGCTTAAATTAATTTTGCAAAAGACTCTTAATAGATCTAGAAAGACTTGGTCGAAGAAACTTGATGATGCATTATGGGCCTATAGAACTGCATATAAAAATCCTATGGGTATGTCTCCGTATAAAATGGTTTATGGTAAAGCATGTCACTTACCTCTTGAACTAGAACACAAGGCATATTGGGCCATTAAAGAGCTCAATTATGATTTCAAACTTGCCGGTGAGAAGAGGCCTTTTGACATTAGCTCACATGATGAATGGAGAACCCAGGCTTATGAGAATGCCAAATTGTATAAAGAAAAGGTTAAAAGTTGGCATAACAAAAGGATACAAAAACGTGAGTTTAATGTAGGTGATTATGTATTGTTATACAACTCTCGTTTAAGATTCTTTGCAGGCAAACTCCTCTCTAAATGGGAAGGTCCTTACATCATAGAGGAGGTCTATCATTCCGGTGCCATAAAAGCAACAAATTTGAAGGCATTAATCCGAGGGTGGTGAACGATCAAAGATTCAAACATTATATCTCAGGTAATCCCATAAATGTTGAAACTAATGTTATTGAAACCATAATCCCGGAGGAACACATAAGGGACACTTTCCAGAATGTTTTAGACTCCGAAAAGGAATAGGTACGTGGTACGGTAAGTAAACCTACTCCAAAACAGTTCTAATGGCAATTTTTATCCGTCTTGGAATATTTAAGAAAATAGGAAAATAAGAAGCAGTACGGAAAGGACATGAGGCTTCCACAAGGGTGGAGGGCGCGCCCTACCCCCCTGGGCGAGCCCCCTGCCTCGTGGGCACCTTGTGTGCTCTCCGGACTTCGTTTTCTTGCACGATACTTCTTTTGGTCGACAAAAATTCATTATATAATCTCCCGAAGGTTTTGACCACCGTACCACACAAATATCTTCTGTCTTTGTTTCGAGCTGTTTTTCTGACAGATCTAGATTACCATGGCGTCTTCAAGTGCCCCCAAGGACAAGTTCTTTGAGAAGATCATCAACCCTTACCTCGCGGAGGTGCTGCAACACCCTCAAACCATTGAGATGCGTGAGGGGTTGCTGCACATTCGCGATGTTGAGGGACCAAGGAGGACCAAAAGCATGGAGACAAGGCTCGAGGCAATGGAGCAACAAGTTTTCAAGTGCCAGGAGATGGTGGAACGTGGAATCTACTCCAATCATATAATGATGATGGAGTTCACCAACAACCACAAGCTGGATGACAAGAACATTGGGGAGGCCATCTTCAAGCTTCAAGAGAAAATCGAGCGCATCCAAGCCCAGATCTATGACCTGCAAGACCAAAACTGTGAGTATGAATATAGATTCAAGAGGATGAGTTTGGCTACAGATTTGAGGATCCCGGAGACTCGATCATCCTTCAATGATGGTGAGCCTATGCCTTGGAAGATGGACGACAAGCCTACATCATCAACAACTCCATAATCACCACCTCCGAGGAAGGAAACATAAACACATGGGTATGGGCACTCTCCTTAGCAACAGCCAAGCTTGGGGGAGTGCCCCGGTAGCGTATCACCATCACTTTAATCTTTACCGTTTTTCTTAGTTCGATCCTTTTGGTTATATCTTGATCTAGTAGAATAAAGTTTTAGTATGAATGTATGATCTAGTTCTTTAGTTTTGCTTTATGATCCTTCTATGTAATCGAGTGCGTGAGCTATATATAATAAAGATTAGTGTTGAGTCAAGGGCTTGATTATCTTACTATGATCTTGAGGGAATAAAATAAAAGAGAAGGAATAAATAGAAATAAAGAGATCATATGGATCTTATGGAGAGTAATGACTTCGCATATAAAGAGTATGATGAATAAAAGTTGTTGAGAGTTGACAAACATAGTTTTAGTCATCGTTGCAATTAATAGGAAGTAATAAAGAAAGAGAGGTTTTCACATATAAATATACTATCTTGGTGTAACGCCCCGAGACCGATGTGTCAGGTGTCTTCCAGTTATTCGTTGTCGTTGTCATGTCATTTGCTTGCGTGTTGCATCTTATCATGTGCATTGCATCATCATGTTTTAAAGCTTGCATTCATCCGGGTTCTCCGAGTTCTCTCCGTTGTCCGTTCTGAGCCCAACCACACTTGCACGTGCCCGCGGCATGTCCGAAATAGTATTTTATAAGTGGCTGGAAAATGTTCTCGGAATGGGATGAGAGTTGACGTGTGGTCTTATTATAGTGTAGATAGACTGCCTGTCAAGTTTCATCGCATTCGGAGATCGTTTGATGCCCCAACGAATAGCTATAGCGGCAGTATAGCTGGTCTAACGTCAGACATTTTCAGTCTCCAGAAACCGTGTCGGGCTGCATCTCTCCCCTCTTCTCTCAGACCAACCCGCTCTTCACAATTCGTCAGGCCCAACCTAGGCTCTGTCGTCAGTCCGCGGACCTCCTTGCGCGCGTCTGAAAGTCGTCCCGAACCCGACCCGTACTGTCGCCACCGTTGTGTCCGGATCATCCCCAAACATCTACAAAACGTCACCGTTTTTTTGGACTTCCTAATCTAGTTTTCTCGAACCGCCCGATTTTGATCGGAAGGTCCGAATCTACCCTAAACTTACCCTCTTTTCCTTATATAAAACTCCCTAGTCTAAATCTGGACAAACCCTAACTTCTAGGGAGATGTCCCATCGATCCCTCTCAGCCGCGCCACTGCTTCCTCTCCGTCCTGCTCGTCCGCGACCCCTGCTTCCTTGTCCTGTTCCCGGCCGCCAAATCCCACGCCGCCGTTGCTCGTTTTTCCTGTCGAGGAGGAGGAGAATGCCTCTGCTCACTGCGTTGACTCTCTGCATCGGCCGCGTCCAGCCCCGATCCGCCAGCGTCTCGCCTCGATCTGGAGAGGCCCAACTCCACCACCCGTTGGGCCGCTCCTGCTGGCCTGCTTCCCCGGCCCAAGGCCCGCTGTGAGCAGCTCTCTCAGCCCCTCCTCTCTGTTCAGCCCAGCAGTGCACCAGATTCGGCCCAGTGTATTTTTTTCAGTTCAGCGATTTATCTTTTTTCCAGAGCCGTCCAGTTTTACAGAAAAGCCCTTGTTGATCATGCATTTAATAATTCCATAACCGTGCACGGGATTAAAATGATCTCTATATGAAACTTGCTTAGAATTTTGTCTAGATTCATAATATTCAACTTTCATCTATGTTTGAAAAGTTTAAAATGTTGTTTGATTAAATTTGCTCCTATGCCATGTTAAAATGTTTTATTTCATAACTAAATAACCGTAGCTCGGATTTAAATAATCTTTATATGTAAATGGGATGGAAAAATGCCTAGTTTAACATGGTGGATTTATTTTGCATGTTTAATAACTCTAAAATTGTGTTTAGGGCAGAACAGTACCATAACCAAAATATGCACATGAGGATTTACTGGAATTGTTGTCTTGTTGTTCCGGCCTCATTTAAACTTGCCTAGATAGGTAGTTTTCATTTGCTTCACCATCTTGCCATGTTTAACAACATTTAATATTGTTGGGTACATAAACAAGATCGAACTAAATAAGTCATGTGGTGTTTCGTCAATATGCAACTCGTTGCATATTGATCTCCACTTAATTTGTAGAATTGCTTGTGCACTTTGCCATGCCATGCTTCATTAAACCGGACATGCATCATACTTGTTGTGCATCATGCCATGTTGTTGTAGTGGTTGTTTACTATGTTGTTTGCTTCTTTCCAGGTTGCCTTTCTCGTGAGCTTCGGTTCCGTTCCGGAGTTGTGAGGATCCATTCGAATACGACCGTTTGTCTTCTTCATGGACTCGTTCTTCTTCCTTGCGGGATTTCAGGCAAGATGACCATACCCTCAAAATCACTTCTATCTTTGCTTGCTAGTTGCTCGCACTTTTGCTATGCCTATGCTGCGATACCGACCACTTGCTTATCATGCCTCCCATATTGTTAAACCAAGCCTCTAACCCACCTTGTCCTAGCAAACCGTTGTTTGGCTATGTTACCGCTTTGCTCAGCCCCTCTTATAGCGTTGTTAGTTGCAGGTGAAGATTGGAGCTTGTTCCATGTTTGGATCATGGATATTTTGTTGGGATATCACAATACCTCTTATTTAATTAATGCATCTATATACTTGGAAAAGGGTGGAAGGCTCGGCCTTATGCCTGGTGTTTTGTTCCACTCTTGCCGCCCTAGTTTCCGTCATATCGGTGTTATGTTCCCGGATTTTGCATTCCTTACGTGGTTGGGTTATAATGGGAACCCCTTGACAGTTCGCCTTGAATAAAACTCCTCCAGCAAGGCCCAACATTGGTTTTACCATTTGCCACATAGCCTTTTCTTTCCCTTGGGACGACCAACCCAAGGGTCATCTTTATTTTAACCCCCCCGGGCCAGTGCTTCTCTAAGTGTTGGTCCAACCCAGAGCACCGTGCGGGGCCGTCCCTTGGCAACTTGGGTTACGTTGGCTCCTGTACGCTTAGCTTATCCAGTGTGCCCTGAGAACGAGATATGTGCAGCTCCTATCGGGATTTGTCGGCACAGCGGGTGGTCTTGCTGGACTTGTTTTACCATTGTCGAGGATGTCTTGTAACCAGGATTCCGAGTCTGATCGGGTCTTCCCGCTAGAAGGAATATCCTTCATTGACCGTGAGAGCTTGTGATGGGCTAAGTTGGGACACCCCTGCAGGGATTTGAACTTTCGAAAGTCGCGCCCGCGGTTATGGGCAGATGGGAATTTGTTAATGTCTGGTTGTAGAAAACCTAAAGTTGACCTTAATTAAAATACATCAACCGCGTGTGTAACCGTGCTGGTCTCTTCTCGGCGGAGTCCGGGAAGTGAACACGGTGTTGGAGTAATGTTTGGCGTAGGTTGTTCTAGGATCACTTCTTGATTATAGTTGTTCGACCGTGCTTTTGCCTTCTCTTCTCGCTCTCATTTGCGTATGTTAGCCACCATATATGCTAGTCGCTTGTTGCAGCTCCACCTCATACCTTTTACCTTACCTATAAGCTTAAATAGTCTTGATCGCGAGGGTGTGAGTTTGCTGAGTCCCCGTGACTCACAGATATTTCCAAAACCAGCTTGTAGGTGTCGTTGAACCGTGCAGATGACGCAACCGAGCTCAAGGAGGAGCTCAATGAAGATGGTATTCGTTATGTCGTTTCCGTTTACAGTTGATCAGTAGTGGAGTCCAGTTGGGGTCGATCGGGGATCTGTGTAGCTTTTGGGGTAGTCTTCTTTTATTTTGGTTCCATACTCGGACCTTGATTGTATCTGGATGATGTAATGCTTTATTCTTGTATTGTGTGAAGTGGCGATTGTTAGCCAACTATGTATCTCTTTTCCCTTATGTATTACATGGGTTGTGTGAAGATTCCCTCACTTGCGACATTGCTTTCAATGCGGTTATGCCTCTAAGTCGTGCTTCGACATGTGGGAGATATAGCCGCATCGAGGGCGTTACACTTGGACATCTTTTATGATTGTGAGCACTCATTAAAATATGACATGCGAAAGAGTTGATGTTGGACAAGGAAGACAATGTAATGGGTTATGTTTTCTTGCATCTGAGATAAATTATATTGTCATGGACCATCCAACATGTTGAGCTTGCCTTTCCCTCTCTTGCTAGCCAATTTCTTTGCACCAAGTAGAGATACTACTTGTGCTTCCAAATATCCTTAAACCCAGTTTTGCCATGAGAGCCCACCGTATCTACCTATGGGTTGAGTAAGATCCTTCAAGTAAGTTGTCATCGTTGCAAGCAATGAAAATTGCTCTCTAAATATGCATGATTTATTAGTGCGGAGAAAATAAGCTTTATACGATCTTGTGATGTGGAAGAAATAAAAGCGACGGACTGCATAATAAAGGTCCATATCACAAGTGGCAATATAAAGTGACGTTCTTTTGCATTAAGATTTTGTCCATCCAACCATAAAAGCACATGACAACCTCTGCTTCCCTCTGCGAAGGACCTATCTTTTATTCTTGCGTTATACTTCATATAAGAGTCACGGTGATTCTTCACCTTTCCTTTTTACATTTTATTCTTTGGCAAGCACAATGTGTTGGAAAGATCCTGATATATATAGCTAATTGGATGTGAGTTTTTATGAACTATTATTGTTGACATTACCCTTGAGGTAAAAGGTTGGGAGGAAAAACTATAAGCCCCTATCTTTCTCTGTGTCCGATTAAAGCTTCATAACCATAAATATCGCGTGAGTGTTAGCAATTGTGAAAGACTAAATGATGGTTGAGTATGTGGACTTGCTGAAAAGCTCTTATTGACTCTTTCTGATGTTATGATAAAATGCAATTGCCTCAATGACTGGGATTAGAGTTTGTTGGTTCTCAATGAAGTTTATGATTCATACTTTAAATTGTGATTGAATTGTTACTTTAGCATAAGAGATCATATGACAATATATATATATATATATGAATGATCATGATGCCCTCATGTTTGTATTTTATTTTTATCGACACCTCTATTTCTAAACATGTGGACATATTTTTCAATTTCGGCTTTCGCTTGAGGACAAGCGAGGTCTAAGCTTGGGGGAGTTGATACGCCCATTTTGCATCATGCTTTTATATTGATATTTATTGCATTATGGGCTGTTATTACAAATTATGTCACAATACTTATGCCTATTCTCTCTTATTTTACAAGGTTTACATGAAGAGGGAGAATGCCGGCAGCTGGAATTCTGGGCTGGAAAAGGAGCAAATATTAGAGACCTATTCTGCACAACTCCAAAATTCCTGAAACTTCACGGGATCACGTTTCAGAATATATAAAAAATATTGGGAGAAAGAAGTACCAGAGGGGGGCCACCTACCGTCCACGAGGGTGGGGGCGCGCCCCCTGCCTCGTGGGCCCCCTGGTGGCCCTCCGATGCCCATCTTTGGCTATATGGAGTCTTTCGTTGAGGAAAAAATCAAAAGCAAGCTTTCGGGATGAAACTCCGCCGCCACGAGGCGGAATCTTGGTGAAACCAATCTAGGGCTCCGGCGGAGCTGTTCTGCCGGGGAAACTTCCCTCCGGGAGGGGGAAAACATCACCATCGTCATCACTAACGATCCTCTCATCGGGAGGGGGTCAATCTCCATCAACATCTTCACCAGCACCATCTCATCTCAAACCCTAGTTCATCTCTTGTATCCAATCTTTGTCCCAAAGCCTCAGATTGGTACCTGTGGGTTGCTAGTAGTGTTGATTACTCTTTGTAGTTGATGCTAGTTGGTTTATTCGGTGGAAGATCATATGTTCAGATCCTTTATGCATATTAATACCCCTCTGATTATGAACATGAATATGATTTGTGAGTAGTTACATTTGTTCCTAAGGACATGGGAGAATTCTTGTTATAAGTAGTCATTTGAATTTGGTATTCGTTCGATATTTTGATGAGATGTATGTTATCTTTCCTCTAGTGGTGTCATGTGAACATCGACTACATGACACTTCACCATTGTTTGGGCCTAGAGGAGGGCATTGGGAAGTAATAAGTAGATGATGGGTTGCTAGAGTCATAGAAGCTTAAACCCTAGTTTATGCGTTGCTTTGTAAGGGGCTGATTTGGATCCATATGTTTCATGCTATGGTTAGGTTTACCTTAATACTTCTGTTGTAGTTGCGTATACTTGCAATAGGGGTTAATCATAAGTGGGATGCTTTTCCAAGGAAGGATAGTACCCAAGAACCGGTCCACCCACATATCAAATTATCAAAGTACTGCGCGAATCATATGAACGTGATGAAAACTAGCTTGATGATAATTCCCATGTGTCCTCGGGAGCGCTTTCCTTTAGATAAGAGTTTTTCCAGGCTTGTCCTTTGCTACAAAAAGGATTGGGCCATATTGCTGCACCTTATTTACTTTTATTACTTGTTACTCGTTACAAATTACCATATCACAAAACTATCTATTACCGATAATTTCAGTGCTTGCAGAGAATACCTTGCTGAAAACCGCTTATCATTTCCTTCTGCTCATCGTTGGGTTTGACACTCTTACTTATCGAAAAGGCTACGGTAGATCCCCTACACTTCTGGGACATCACTAGGCCTGTAGTAATGTTCAAAACTGCATGTAGGCACTAACACATTTTCTTCTTTTGCAGATAAGATTAGGCCCAGTGGTGGATAATGTGATACAATATAACAATCATGTCGAATGCCTAGATTTGCATCTCTCAAAAATTACTTTGAACTCCTACCGAGGGACCTTACCGGAGATTATATTCGCCAGGTTCTTTGTTCTCAGAGCAAGGGTGTTGAAGGAAATGTGGTTTGCCCTACATTTATTTCACAAAAATGAATGGTATGTTGATCAGTGCCGACGCCTGCGGCAGAATGGAGTAGGCTCCAAAAATACTGAATTTCATTTTGGAACTTCAGATGACAGAGTAATCGGAAGTCATCGTGTCAACCCCATACATGACTTCTCAATGGCTGACCCCTTTGCAAAAATTGTCAGGTTTCGAAGCCAAACTTAGAAGCGGTGATATTAGTTTGAACCTCTCTGATATCCATGTTCAGCGGATCAGCGTGAGCGTTTGCAGCTGATGAGCTGAATTTCATTTCTAATTTCAGTTTGAACCTTGTAATCTTCGAATTTGAGCCATATAACTCTGGGATTTGAACCTTGTAACATTTCGAGATTTTCTGGTACAATCGTTGAAATGGAATCGTATGAGACTCGTATATTGCTAGCACTATTTTGACCTTAATATGCAATGGTCTTAGATTTTATTAACCATTCTCGAATCAGTTTACCTGTTGATCTCACAGCACACGATCTGTATATCTAACTCGACTGCGATCTTCGACATTATTGCACACAGTTGGTTTCTTCCACCATGTGCACGGTAGAGCGCAGAATTAATTATCGCACTTGAGTGTCCATAATCACCCTTCTGTGTAACTTTGACCTCATCACCCAAGGGTAAACTTATGACCAAAGTCATTCCACACACTTCGTTTTTAAAAAGCTTTTTGTCAATAAACGCCCACGATTTGTCCCTCTTCTAGCCAGGCGGGAAGCTTGCACGGTAAATAGCGTGGTAGCATGGGAACAGGCTCACCGACGATACATTTGACGCCTCTTCGAGCCCACGCGTGCGGTGCGGTGTTGTGAAGCGTGCACTAGAATCCTCCGCTATGAACGCCATGACAAGACGTGGCGATTACAGGCCAGCAGGCGCCCATTTATTACAGCGGCCATTTAACCTACCCTTGTGTCTCTTCAACCTTTTGATCGCGCCCCACCATTGCAAGAAGCACATCCACCACGAGAAATTCCTAGAGGTATCCTGCGCGGCTCCAATGGCGCTCCGAGCGGCTGCCGATGACGAGCAGCAGTTCACCATGTGTGCTGTGGTGGACACTCACAGAAGGTTCATGGACCTCTCGGTGGTGTACACCAATGACCCGGTATGGGTGGAGCACTCCATCCACATCATGGAGCTGTTGCTTGCCGCGGAGAAGTACAAGGTGGTCGGGTTCGACCTCGAGTACACCCGCGCTCGTGTCGGGTCTCGTCCCAAGGTCGCCGTCGCCCAGATTTGCGTGCGCCACCACGTCCTCGTCTACCACTACTGACTGGCCACAAAGCCTTGCGAGCGTGTCGCCAGGTTTGTCAACAGCCCCCACTACATGTTCGCTACGGTGGACATCACCAACGATGTAAAGGTGCTCGAGAATTCGGGCATCGCCTGCCAGAATCTTGTCGACATCCAGGGCCAATACAAGATCTGGGGCAGCAAGGAGCATAAGAAGGACTCACTGATTCACCTCGCCGAGGCCATCATCGACCCCTACTACAGAGATGTAACGCCCGGGTAGTTAAGCTGCAGTAACCACACATGAATGGTGCCTTGTCATCGTGATTAATTTTGTAAACCTCATCTTGATCCAAACCGAACTCGATTTCAAATTCAAATGCAAGTCAAATTATTAAATTTTCAAATAATAATAAAAAATGTTCGCTGGATGGAAAATATTCACTAACTAAATTTCATGAGTGGTTCAACATCTTTTGAGATAGCTAATTTCCCGTGGGAATTAAAGCAGTTCCAAATCAGCATTTTAAATGCTTTTCCATTTGTGAAAAATCCAAAATTCAATTCAATTGCCCCTCAAACTTTTTGTGCCAATACCAAACACTACAAAGAATTTAAGTGGCCTAGTCCCTCATTCTTTAAAAAAAAGTATTTTGGTAGCCCAAACTTTTCCATAGTTGTCTCTGTTTTAATTAAAAGGGAAAATAAAAGACCAGAAAAGAGAAAGGGCCTACTTGGACTCTGGCCTAAAGCCCAGCCCACCCTGGCGTCTCCCCCTTCTCTGTTCACCAGGGAAGGCATGGCGACCATCCACGGCGCCATGGCTGCCGATTCCCACACGTCGTGCATCCGGCGGCTCCCAGGCAGGGATAAGATCACCCCATGTCATCCCTCTCTCCCCCGGAACCCTAGCTTTTCCCCATTCCCCTCGCTCTTCTCGCCCCACTCGACTTTTGTCGTTACCTGAGACCTCCGTCGTCGAGCCAGTGTCATTGTCGTGGCCGGAGGCCACCCCGAGCCTCGCAAGGATGTCGAGAAGATGTTGCTGCTTCGTCTGCTTCGACCGCAAACATGGGTTCGTCTGGAGGTGAACCACACCGCTGGATCGGTCATCGTCTTCCCCGTCGGCCGCCGCACAACCTTGCCTCGATCCGCACCATCCCGGCAACCCCGGCCTCCCCGACCATGTCCTCGAGCTTCGTTGTGAGCTCCTCCTCCTGGTTCCCTATTATTTTGGTTGTCTCGATCTTAAACCGTAGATGCCCGTGTATGCACCCTCCCGTTGTGGCTGAAGCCTTGCCGTAGTCGCGTCGCGCACGCACCCACACGCGCTCGCGACCCCCGTGGCCGTGCTTCACCGCACCTCTGGCCGCCCAGTCTGCACCTTCGCGCATGCGCGTCGGCCTGGGCCGCGCCTTACGCCGGCAGCTGCCTCCTGAGCGCTCGCCCGCTGCTGCTTCTTGAACCACTGCGGTTACTGCCTTCTTGTGGCTGGTGCTGCTGCTTGTCCCGCTGCTGCTGCTTGCTCTGCCTACTACATCCGCGCGCCACGCCCGGCCATGCCACGCACCACCGTCAATCGCCTAGCGCTCCGCCTCTGCTGTCGCGTGTTGCACAAACGCTGGCAGCCCCCCTGTGCCCACGCGCGGCCGCGCCCACCACCCCTGCTCGTGACTGGTGCCCCCACTGGCGCCCCGCCAGGCGCTCCCTGGCCTCCAAGCCCGCCCGCGGCGCGCGCCGCCACCCCTGATCGCGCCCACCTCGTGCTGCTACTGCTTTTGCTCCGCCGCCGCGGGCCGCCGCTGCCGCGCGCGAGCCCCACCCCGTGCTCCTCTGCGCCCCGTCCCGCCGACCGGGGCTACCGGCTGCGCCCACTGTGGGCCTCGCGCCTCGCTCCCTCGACGGCCGGTGGCCTCGCCCGGGCGTAGCACCCCTCAGGCATGGGCGCCCGCCCGTTAACTCGCCCGGCCCGTTGGCCTTGTGCCACTGGCTTACGGGACCCATCGGCCCCCTTTTCTTAAAGAAAATTGTTGTGTGTACAAAAATATAATAATAAAAATATATAATTAATTAAAATGGTTTAATTAAGCTAATTACCTAGTTAGCATAACTAATCCCTAATTAGTTACATGAGAGTATGACAGGAGGGCCCCACCCCCTGTTGACCAGTCAAACTTTGACTGGTCAACTGGGACCCCCCTGGACCCATATGTCACCCTCTAGTACACCTTTGTGTACACAGATCTGGGTGCACATAGCATTTCAACTTTTTAATTTCGAATTAATATTGATTCCAGAATATTGTTAAAACTTGTTAAAATCAATACAAAATAAACCGTAGCTCGGATGGAAAAACTTTGTACATGAAAGTTGCTCAGAACGACGAGACGAATCCGGATACGCAGCCCGTTCGTCTGTCACACGTCCCTAGCATAGCGAACATGCAACTTTCCCCCTCCGATTCATCTGTCCGAAAACGCGAAACACCGGGGATATTTTCCCGGATGTTTCCCCCCTTCACCGGTATCATCTCATACGGCGTTAGGTCACCCCTAGCACCGCGCATTGCCATGTTATGCTTTGTGTTGCTTTGTTTGCTATGTTATTTATTAAGTTCCCCCTCCGTTACTTCTTTTTGGTAAACCCCGAGACCCCTGTCGGTACCCTTGCGATCGACTACATCGACGACGAACACTTCTTGCCAGAGCAACCAGGCAAGCCCCCCTTTTGATCACTAGATATCGCCAATTCTTCTCTCTACTGCTTGCATTAGAGTAGTGTAGCATGTTACTGCTTTCCTTATCCTATCCTGATGCATAGCATGTCCTTGTTACAACTGTTGTTACCTTTACCTGCAATCCTAAATGCTTAGTATAGGATGCTAGTGTTCCATCAGTGACCCTACACTCTTGTCCGTCTGCCATGCTATACTACTGGGCCATGATCACTTCGGGAGGTGATCACGGGCATATGATATATACTTATACTGTTACATTACTTATGATACTGTTCGGATATGGGGGCTGAAGGGGCAGGTGGCTCCATCCAGGTAGTGGTGGGCCTGAGTTCCCGACGGCCCCCGACTATTACTTTGAGGCAGAGTGACAGGGCAGGTTGTGACCACCTAGGAGAGAGGTGGGCCTGGCCCTGGTCGGCGTTTGCGGATACTTAACACGTTTAACGAGATCTTGGTATTTGATCTGAGTCTGGCTACTGGCCTATACGCACTAACCATCTACGTAGGGACAGTTATGGGCACTCGACGTCGTGGTATCAGCCGAAGCCTTCGTGACGTCAGCGACTGAGCGGCGCGCACCGGGTTGGACTGGAACGCCTACTCTTGTATAAGGGAGGCTAGGTCTGCTCACTGGCCGCATACGCAACGTGCAGGTGTGTAATGGGCGATGGGCCCAGACCCCTGCGCCATAGGATTTAGACCGGCGTGCTGACCTCTCTGTTGTGCCTAGGTAGGGCTGCGACGTGTTGATCTTCCGAGGCTGGGCATGACCCATAAAAGTGTGTCCGGCCAAATGGGATCGAGCATGTTGGGTTATGTGGTGCACCCCTGTAGGGAAGTTAATCTATTCGAATAGCCGTGATCTTCGGTAACAGGACGACTTGGAGTTGTACCTTGACCTTATGACAACTAGAACCAGATACTTAATAAAACACACCCTTCCAAGTGCCAGATACAACCGGTGATCGCTCTCTCACAGGGCGACGAGGGGAGGATCATCGGTTAGGATTATGCTATGCGATGCTACTTGGTGAACTTACCATCTACTCCCTTCTCCTGCTGCAAGATGGAGGTTACCAGAAGCGTAATCTTCGAAAGGACTAGCTATCCCCCTCTTATTTCGGCATTTTGTAGTTCAGTCCACATATGATACCCTAAATCCATTTGATACCAATGCATACATATGTAGTGTAGCTCCTTGCTTGCGAGTACTTTGGATGAGTACTCATGGTTGCTTTGCTCCCTCTTTTCCCCCTTTCTATACTCGTTTGCTGCGACCAGACGATGGAGCCCAGGAGCCAGACGCCACTGTCGACGACGACTACTACTACACTTGAGGTGCCTACTACTACGTGCAGCCCGCTTACGACGACCAGGAGTAGTTTAGGAGGATCCCAGGCAGGAGGCATGCGCCTCTTTCGATCTGTATCCCAGTTTGTGCTAGCCTTCTTAAGGCAAACTTGTTTAACTTATGTCTGTACTCAGATATTGTTGCTTCCGCTGACTCGTCTATGATCGAGCTCTTGTATTCGAGCCCTCGATGCCACTAGCTTGTAATATGATGCTTGTATGACTTATTTTATTTGTAGAGTTGTGTTGTGATATCTTCCCGTGAGTCCCTGATCTTGATCGTACACGTTTGCGTGTATGATTAGTGTACGATTGAATCGGGGGCATCACAAGTTGGTATCAGAGCCAGGTTGTCTGTAGGAATCCCCCTTCCACACTCCTTGGCTGAAGTCGAGTCTAGATATTACAAAACTTTTTACTAACTTGGCTGAGTGGCTTACGGGCCCACGTCGCCATTGGGTGGTATTAGGATCTTTTACTCCTTGATCTGTACTCTGGGACTCTGATCTCTCTTCTATTCGGGTTAAATGATTTTGCTAAAATCTAACTCTAGGTTCTCGTTACCACTTCCTGCCGGAGAGTCCCTTCATTCCAGATGATCGACTGCTTCAACAGAAGATTCTGACAATACTCTCCGATGTTCTCCCAAGACTTTGCCATCGCTTTTGCAATTCCCTTCCATCGATAAACCCTATAGATAACCACGTACACTTGCCATTCATACAATGATTCCCCGTTGATCTTGTTATTACAAGATATCTTGAAATTCTCTCTATTGTTTCGAGAATCCTTTATGCTTACTGCCATAAAGTTCTTTGCCACAAGAATGCCCCTACATATAATTCCTTGCACTTATTGAGTATCCGCTCATTCTCAGTTGTTCAGGTGTTTCGCATAAGCCTTCGAAATACTATTTGATCTTTCAAAATCCTCAGCAGCCTATTGCTCTCGAAATTCTTGCTTGCTTGCATTATGGGTAATGCCACCAGTCTGGTAATCTTATTGGCATCCCTTGACATTATCATTTTGAGTCCCCTGATTCACTATGTCGCGAATGCTCGCAATCTTCAACATGTCCTAGAATTCATCCTTCCAGCTCAGACATCGTTTTACAAATGAGCTGGATCTAGACCAATCAAATGGCCATCGATTGTACCCCTAAGCCTACTCAACATATTCATCCTTAATCAGAGCGTTTGCTTCTGATCCCTTGAATTGGAAAACATAATTCCTTTGCATTTGAGCTTTGAATTAGTCAGTTGTTTCTATAATCTGACCTCCTTGCATTCTTCCTTTGGTTGAGTACCGATGCTCACATCAGATCCCTAGAGGACCGTCGGATCCTTTGTTGAAATATCATCCGACAGTGTCCTTCGTATACAAAAACCTCAAGAAATTCTTTCCCTGATACATAATGCCCTTGGTAAATTGTATCCTCTCGTTTTGTCACCCATGCTCTACTATCGAGCTTGTGTTATTTACTATTGAATCTTGTGGTATAAGTTCCCAAGATGCCCCTAAGGGTCGAACCTATATGCCTTCCCAAATCCGGGTAAACCCGAGAGTTATCATGAGTCATACTCTTCTGGTGTTTTGCTAGATAAAATTTAAACATTACAACTTCTTCGAAAAATGAGAAGTGAATGACAGGTTAAGCATTGGAGAAGTGGGAGTCGACCTTGAACTTTGTGTTCATGCCCATGGACACGATGTAGATCCTATCATAGAAGCTTCTTGTAATAATAACTATTTCCTTGATATGATATCATCTCGTATCTATGTATTGATCCTTTGCAATCATGGTCCCGACCACATTTTCTCCTTGATTCCATTTCTCAGCCAAGTAAAGTACCTATCTTCTGCAGATCAATACATCTGTTCAACCTTTACTTTGATCTACCATTGAGTATTACACATTGGTATCGTGAGAATATCATGGAACCGCATAACTTCTTATGGGTTCTTCATCAACTGTTATTTCTCATCGATTCCAATTTTCCTGGGTCCTGGGTTGTCGTTAACTGAGAACACCGAATAGTGAATTGAGTCCGCACTCCGATTCAATAACCCTAAATAATTTTTGTTGCTTATGAGTTTAAATAATCCTTCTAGTCATTCCTAGGCTTATCGGCTATATCATTATCGTGCAACTTTTTAACTGTGCCATCTGATCCTTCTTTCTGAAGCACAATTTTCAACGATGAGCTAATCTTACGTAGATCTTCCTCATCATATCGATTCTTCTTGAATAGCAAACTTGATTTCGAGTTTGTGCCCTACCATGGTTCCAATAACCTTTCGCTTCATCATTCCTTTGACTTGTTCTCATCGCCGATCGATTACATCTTCATGAAATCTCTCGACAAATGTGTCACGATCATCATCAGCATACCGAGCTCTTCCAGGATATTAATTGAGTTCATGATGAGGAATACCATCCTTGCCCTCAATGATTTGTGTTATCATCGACCACTTTATTGTCTTCCATCCAACACAAACTTTTGTTCGTGTTTTGTGTTATACCTTGAGATCCTTGCTACCCAGGAGTTGTTCTTCTTTACCTTGGAAGTATTACCATCTTTTATGTCAATAATGTTGTGAGAATTGCTCCACCTCTTAAGAATTCTTGGTATAGTGATGCTTCCCACCATCACCATTCTTCTTGTGTTGTTTCTAACCGAGATACCAGCAGGGAACGGTGCTGTTTGGATTCTGCCCTTCTATCAACCATATTGCTTTGGAGTTAATGGTCAGCATTACATCCTTAGGCCATTGATTATCGAATCACAATCCTAACATTGATCGTACTACCTAAGCCCATATTTCGGGTGCACCTTTGAACCAATGTTTAACTGTGTATGTTTTCCTCGAGCATACCTCATTATATCATTTGATCTGACAAATGTTATCTCCTTGTTCACATAAGTGTGGAAATCCATCTTTTGAAAATCTCAATGAATTGTCGCCGAGTTCATCAGCCACCTCCTTGTCCCCCCTTGGTTTAATGATGTACTCTTGTTTCGGGACTCGCTTCCATAGTTCATTTCTCAAGAATCTTACAATGTCATCTCATCAATTGTGTTGCACCTCTTCTACTCAGGCATCCCGAGTCTGAGGTATCTTGACACCAATCAGATCTGAATCTTGGTCAGATATGATGGTTGGAACATATGTCCAATAGTTATAACATTGATCTTATATGCCCGGTAAGGTGATGTCATGCCTAGCACACCTGGCCGAAGGACCGATTGCTTTAGTATCCTTTATAGCAAGGTTAACCATTCTTCCATAAGGAAATTGTAAGACTTATTCTATAAGTTGTTCCTGATGGATCCTTCATGTATCTAAAGTCTAATATTTACCCAGTGACCATGTCAATGCTATCTCGAAGCATGTCCGTGGTACTCCGATTTTCAACAAGAACATTTGCCCAATGTTAAAAGTTTCCTACTCAATTATCCAAACACCGTTGTATGGGTAATGTCATGAAATTTCTCTCCCCTTACCTAAAGAGCTTTCTACATTATATCCTGTCATGGATCATGCTCTGCTTGTCCTTGGGAAGGATATACCCTTGAAATATGTGTTTAAACACATTTTCCTTTCCATTGCTTTGTTGAAACTGATAATCATATTTTTCCTTTCCATTGTTTGGTTTAACCTTTCTTGTGATCTATATGATCTAAGCAATAATATTCTCCTGCTTATGTAAACACCTCGGTGTACAATTCTGGCGGTAAGACCCTGTTACTATTGTTGATGACATTCCGATAGCCACCGATGGACGAGAACTTTGCCTAATGGTCCGCCTCGTTCAACGAGCAGGAAAATGGTTCTCTTCGTCCCTCGCCCTTGGTACCGACATTGTTGCCGACATAACTGACAGGCTATCCTCTGACATGCCTTGCTTACATGATTGTGCAAGACGTCACCGCCTTTCCTACTTTTAACCCACATGGTGGACCCATAACCCAAAGGTCCCAGGATCGAAACCTGACTCTCCTGTACACCTTGTTGTCAAGGTTATTCCTCGCGCTTGACTTCTTATGTAATTCACGAGCCACCTTCCTAGTGCTCCATTCTGGTATCAGACGCAAAAATACTTACTCCCGCTGCTCTGAACCCCTTTCTCACTCTGGTTCAGACTTTGAGCAGCTATCTATCCGCTTGGACCCTCTCATTGTACCTTTGTACCTTACTCTCGATGTATTTTATATGTTCAACTCGAGAGGTAGTCTTATGCTCATTCATGGGTTAACCCCAGATTGTTTCCCTCATAAGCATTCTGACGTAGCCAAGTTGCCTCTTACCTATTCATAAGTATGTTGGAGTTCCGAAGAAAGGATGACGACTTCATCATGAAGACCTAAAGAAGAGAAATGAAGACATCAACGTAATGGATCGACCTCTTTGAGAAGAGCAGCCAAGACCGAGAAGATTTGTTAGGGTTTCGTAACCAGACTTTTCCCCCTTACTCTACCTCTTAAATCTCGGGACGAGATTTCTTGTAGTGGAGGAGAATTGTAACGCCCGGGTAGTTAAGCTATAGTAACCACACATGAATGGTGCCTTGTCATCGTAATTAATTTTGTAAACCTCATCTTGATCCAAACCGAACTCGGTTTCAAATTCAAATGCAAGTCAAATTATTAAATTTTCAAATAATAAAAAAATGTTCACTGGATTGAAAATATTCACAAACTAAATGTCATGAGTGGTTCAACATCTTTTGAGATAGCTAATTTCCCGTGGGAATTAAAGCAGTTCCAAATCAGCATTTTAAATGCTTTTCCATTTGTGAAAAATCCAAAATTCAATTCAATTGCCCCTCAAACTGTTTGTGGCAATACCAAACACTACAAAGAATTTAAGTGGCCTAGTCCCTCATTCTTTTTTTTAAAAAGTATTTTGGTAGCCCAAACTTTTCCATAGTTGTCTCTGTTTTAATTAAAAGGGAAAATAGAAGACCAGAAAAGAGAAAGGGCCTACTTGGACTCTGGCCTAAAGCCCAGCCCACCCTGGCGTCTCCCCCTTCTCTGTTCACCAGGGAAGGCATGGCGACCATCCACGACGCCATGGCTGCCGATTCCCACGCGTCGTGCATCCGGCGGCTCCGAGGCAGGGATAAGATCACCCCATGTCATCCCTCTCTCCCCCGGAACCCTAGCTTTTCCCCATTCCCCTCGCTCTTCTCGCCCCACTCGACTTTTGTCGTTACCTGAGACCTCCGTCGTCGAGCCAGTGCCGTTGTCGTGGCCGAAGGCCACCCCGAGCCTCGCGAGGATGTCGAGAAGATGCTGCTGCTTCGTCTGCTTCGACCGCAAACATGGGTTCGTCTCGAGGTGAACCACACCGCTGGATCGGTCATCGTCTTCCCCGTCGGCCGCCGCACAACCTTGCCTCAATCCGCACCATCCCAGCAACCCCGGCCTCCCCGACCATGTCCTCGAGCTTCGTTGTGAGCTCCTCCTCCTGGTTCCCTATTTTTTGGCTATCTCGATCTTAAACCGTAGATGCCCGTGCGTGCAACCTCCTGTTGTGGCTGAAGCCTCGCCGTAGTCGAGTCGCGCTCGCGACCCCCGTGGCCGTGCTTCACCGCACCTCTGGATGCCCAGGCTGCACCTTCGCGCATGCGCATTGGCCTGGGCCGCGCCTTACGCCGGCAGCTGCCTCCTGAGCGCTCGCCCGCTGCTGCTTCTTGAACCGCTGTGGTTACTGCCTTCTTGTGGTTGATGTTGCTGCTTGTCCCGCTGCTGCTGCTTCCTCTGCCTACTGCATCCGCGTGCCATGCCCGGCCATGCCACGCACCGCCGTCAATCGCCTAGCGCCCCACCTCTGCTGTCGCGTGTTGCACAAACGCCGGCAGCCCCCCTGTGCCCACGCGCGGCCGCGCCCACCACCCCTGCTCGTGCCCACTGCCCCCACTGGCGCCCCGCCAGGCGCTTCTTGGCCTCCACGCCCGCCCGCGGCGCGCCGCCGCCCCTGATCGCGCCCACCTCGTGCTGCTGCTGCTTTTGCTCCGCCGTCGCGGGCCGCCGCTGCAGCGGCGAGCCCCACCACGTGCTCCTCTGTGCCCCGTCCCACCGACCGGGGCTACCGGCTGCGCCCGCCGTGGCCCTCGCGCCCCGCTCCCTCGACGGCCGGTGGCCTCGCCCGGGCGTAGCGCCCCTCGGGCCCGAGCGCCCGCCCGTTAACTCGCCCGGCCCGTTGGCCTTGTGCCACTGGCTTACGGGACCCATCGGCCCCCTTTTCTTAAAAAAAATTGTTGTGTGTAAAAAATATAATAATAAAAATATATAATTAATTAAAATGGTTTAATTAAGCTAATTACCTAGTTAGCATAACTAATCCGCAACTAGTTACATGAGAGTATGACAGGAGGGCCCCACCCCCTGTTGACCAGTCAAACTTTGACTGGTCAACTGGGACCCCCCTGGACCCATATGTCACCCTCTAGTACACCTTTGTGTACACAGATCTTGGTGGAGATAGCATTTCAACATTTTAATTTCGAATTAATATTGATTCCAGAATATTGTTAAAACTTTTTAAAATCAATATAAAATAAATCGTAGCTCGGATGGAAAAACTTTGTACATGAAAGTTGCTCAGAACGACGAGACGAATCCGGATACGCAGCCCGTTCGTCCGTCACACGTCCCTAGCATAGCGTACACGCAACTTTCCCCCTCCGATTCATCTGTCCGAAAACGCGAAATACCGGGGATATTTTCCCGGATGTTTCCCCCCTTCACCGGTATCACCTCATACGGCGTTAGGTCACCCCTAGCACCACGCATTGCCATGTTATGCTTTGTGTTGCTTTGTTTGCTATGTTATTTATTATGTTCCCCCTCCGTTACTTATTTCCGGTAAACCCCGAGAACCCTGTCGGTACCCTTGTGATCGACTACATCGACGACGAACCCTTCTTGCCAGAGCAACCAGGCAAGCCCCCCTTTCGATCACCAGATATCGCCTATTCTTCTCTCTACTGCTTGCATTAGAGTAGTGTAGCATGTTACTGCTTTCCGTTATCCTATCCTGATGCATAGCCTGTCCTTGTTACAACTGTTGTTACCTTTACCTGCAATCCTAAATGCTTAGTATAGGATGCTAGTGTTCCATCAGTGGCCCTACACTCTTGTCCGCCTGCCATGCTATACTACTGGGCCGTGATCACTTCGGGAGGTGATCACGGCATATGATATATACTTATACTGTTACATTGCTTATGATACTGTTCGGAGATGGGTGCTGAAGGGGCTGGTGGCTCAATCTAGGTAGTGGTGGGCCTGAGTTCCCGACGGCCCCCGACTGTTACTTTGAGGCGGGGCGACAGGGCAGGTTGTGACCACCTAGGAGAGAGGTGGGTCTGGCCCTGGTCGGCGTTCGCGGATACTTAACACGTTTAACGAGATCTTGGTATTTGATCTGAGTCTGGCTACTGGCCTATACGCACTAACCATCTACGCGGGGACAGTTATGGGCACTCGACGTCGTGGTATCAGCCGAAGCCTTCGTGACGTCAGCGACTGAGCGGCGCGCGCCGGGTTGGACTGGAACGCCTACTCTTGTATAAGGGAGGCTAGGTCTGCTCACCGGCCGCGTACGCAACGTGTAGGTGTGCAATGGGCGATGGGCCCAGACCCCTGCGCCATAGGATTTAGACCGGCATGCTGACCTCTCTGTTGTGCCTAGGTAGGGCTGTGACGTGTTGATCTTTCGAGGCCGGGCATGACCCAGAAAAGTGTGTCCGGCCAAATGGGATCGAGCGTGTTGGGTTATGTGGTGCACCCCTGCAGGGAAGTTAATCTATTCGAATAGCCGTGATCTTCGGTAACAGGACGACTTGGAGTTGTACCTTGACCTTATGACAACTAGAACCGGATACTTAATAAAACACACCCTTCCAAGTGTGAGATACAACCGGTGATCGCTCTCTCACAGGGCGACGAGGGGAGGATCATCGGTTAGGATTGTGCTATGCGATGCTCTTGGTGAACTTACCATCTACTCCCTTCTCCTGCTGCAAGATGGAGGTTACCAGAAGCGTAGTCTTCGAAAGGACTAGCTATCCCCCTCTTATTTCGGCATTCTACAGTTCAGTCCACATATGATACCCTTAATCCATTTGATACCAATGCATACATATGTAGTGTAGCTCCTTGCTTGCGAGTACTTTGGATGAGTACTCATGGTTGCTTTGGTCCCTCTTTTTCCCCTTTCTATACTCGTTTGCTGCGACCAGACGATGGAGCCCAGGAGCCAGACGCCACTGTCGACGACGACTACTACTACACTGGAGGTGCCTACTACTATGTGCAGCCCGCTTACGACGACCAGGAGTAGTTTAGGAGGATCCCAGGCAGGAGGCATGCGCCTCTTTCGATCTGTATCCCAGTTTGTGCTAGCCTTCTTAAGGCAAACTTGTTTAACTTATGTCTGTACTCAGATATTGTTGCTTCCGCTGACTTGTCTATGATCAAGCTCTTGTATTCGAGCCCTCGATGCCACTGGCTTGTAATATGATGCTTGTATGACTTATTTTATTTGTAGAGTTGTGTTGTGATATCTTCCCGTGAGTCCCTGATCTTGATCGTACACGTTTGCGTGTATGATTAGTGTACGATTGAATCTGGGGCGTCACAAGAGACATGAAGGATTCATGCAACAAGGACAAGCGTGCCTGGCACTCGGTCTGGTTGGAGAAACTCGACAAAGCTCACGTCGTGTACGCGGCCAAGGAGGCGTACACGAGCTACGACATGTACAGGCGGATCGTTGACATGAGAAAGTGCGTCCTTCCCCAAAACGGCCAGGGATCCAGCCAGAAGCAGAGCAATGGCAAGCGTCATCGCAACAATAAGTAGATGATTAGATCCTCGTTTCTCCTACTTTAGTATGCATGTAGTTGCTTTCTTTGGTGTGTGGAAATGTTATGTGTGTAGTCACTTGTGTAATTGTATGCTTAATTTGGTTATGCAATGCTATATTTTTAAGTATATATGTTGATGCTCTATAGACAGAGCGTAGATGTTGTGCGGACAAAGAAAATCACATCGCACACGGACTAAACAATGGAACCCGTCGGTGATGTTTTCATCAATCACTCACAATTGTATACTAGCAATCGTTTGCTCACAACACACACGTCTTGTTAGCAGTAATCGTTTGTGTTGTTATCGGTCTTCGCACACGTTTCCGATTACAGACCTGTTTTCCTCGTATCACACACATCTTGTTCATTTGAACCATTTCTGTTCTCATGTCTCAATGCAAACAGTTCATCCGAGTGAACCGCATGCCGTATATCGCACACACCTTTGATCTGGCTGACCGTTTATTTTGTGTTGCCTAATCACAAATAGTTCATCCGAGTGAACCGTATGATGTACATCACACACACCTTCATCTGGCTACCCGTTTCTTTTGTTCCTCCTCATCGCAAACGGTTAATTGAACTGAACCGTATGCCCTCAATCGCACACGCAACTAAAATCTGAACCGTGTTTGATGCATCTGTCATCGCAAATGTTTTGCATCTTTTTTGACGAGTTTTTTTACACCACCGTTTGAGATTATGGCATCGCACACAGTTTTGTCGAAGGGTCTGTGATAGTAGTGTCGCGTTAGTAGCATCTTGCACTAGTGTAAGATGAACATATACCCTGCTAATCACCGTGTTCAAATTTGGCACTTTTCCTGGTTCATTTACCATATTTAGGGGATTATGTGCATTTTCTAGGAATTAATGCACATAATTCTAATTCAAACAATTGGTGCATGAAAAGGTGCACGAGAACGATCTGGAAAACCATGCTCGTGCTATTTAGTAAATTCATGTTGCTACAGAGAGATCCATGCTTCTTTTGAGTATGTTCAGTAAGGATGATTTGGACATATGGTTGTGCTCTATCCATCCATGTCCATGTTTGCATTTATGGAGTGCCCTAGCATGACTCAATCTTGCTCTAATTTTGCTATAATGTTCCTGGCAGATTGTTTACATGTTAATCAATTTTGCCAAGGTTGTTGTAGTTGATCCATGCATGCTATGGGATGGTTCTTGCCATGGCTAGCTTCTTGAACATGTCTTCTTGCTGGTAGTATGCTTAGCTTGTCATGCAATGCCCTGTGTTGAGTGCATCAAGCTTGCAAACATGCCTTCATAACTCTGTTTTTGCCATGTCCAGTTTTCTGCTAAGTCTGAATCTGTTAACAAAATGTGCTATGTTTACATGGGTGCCATCATATCTTCTGATCTTTTTTGGCTTATGGTCAGTAAGGGACTTTTGTTATATGCTTTGAGTAGATTCATGCCATGCCTTGTATTGCTATGTTATGATCATGTAGCATGTTGTTATCTTGCTCTAAACATTGGTTCCTGATGTTAATTCCTGGCATGTTGTTATTTTCTCTAAGTCTGTGAAGCTGATATCTTTTGCACTTTTGCCATGCTTGTTTGAACCTGCTCTTGTGTGATTTAGCCGTAGCTCTGTGTTCATCTTTTGTGAAGAATCTTGAGTAGATCACTGCCATGTGCTTTGTTTCTATGTTGGAGTGCAGTAGCTTAGTTTCTTGTTGCATTCTAGATGGCATCGTGTTGTTAATCGCAGAATTGTGCCATTCTTGTTTTGATTGCCATTTGTAAACTGTGCATCCGATTCCGGTGATCTTTATATCTATTTTGATCGAAATCAACTCATCTTTCCAGCGACGCACTTGATTTGCCAAGTTGAGGCCTGGTTCAATCTTTTCCTTCCGGAGCACGCATATACATTGCATATCACATCCCGCATATCATGCCATGTTTTGCATCATGCTGCTTGTACATTGCACCGTGGTTGATTGTTGTTTCCTTTGCTTGTGTTCTTGCTTTGGGTAGAGCCGGGAGACGAGTGCGTGATCGAGGAACCCGTTGAGTACGCTTACGATGATCAAGCTTACGTCAACTCGGAGAACTTTGTAGGCAAGATGACCATACCCTCGAAATCACTTCTATCTTTGCTTGCTATTTGCTCCCTCTATTGCTATGCCACGATACCTACCATATGCTCTACCATGCCTCCCATATTGCCATGTCAAGCCTCTAACCCACCTTGTCCTAGCAAACCGTTGTTTGGCTATGTTACCGCTTTGCTCAGCCCCTCTTATAGCGTTGCTAGTTGCAGGTGAAGATGGAGTTTGTTCCTTGTTGGAACGTGTTTATTGTTGGGATATCATTATTATATCTTGTTTACTTTAATACATCTATATACTTGGTAAAGGGTGGAAGGCTCGGCCTTATGCCTGGTGTTTTGTTCCACTCTTGCCGCCCTAGTTTCCGTCATACCGGTGTTATGTTCCTTAATTTTGCGTTCCTTACGCGGTTGGGTTATAATGGGAACCCCTTGACAGTTCGCCTTGAATAAAACTCCTCCAGGAAGGCCCAACCTTGGTTTTACCATTTGCCACCTAAGCCTTTTTCCCTTGGGTTCCACGGACTCAAGGATCATCTTTATTTAAACCCCCGGGCCAGTGCTCCTCTGAGTGTTGGTCCAAACTAGAGTCCTTTGCAGCGCCCCCTCGGGGAAACTCGAGGTTTGGTATTAGTTGTACGGAGCGCTCATCTGGTGTGCCCTGAGAACGAGATACGTGCGACTCCTATCAGGATTTGTCGGCACATCGGGCGGCTTTGCTGGTCTTATTTTACCATTGTCGAAATGTCTTGTAACCGGGATTCCGAGTCTGATCGGGTCGTCCTGGGAGAAGGAATATCCTTCGTTGACCGTGAGAGCTTGTTGTCGTGGTGTTCTCACGGGGAGCTTGCGAGTCGACAGATGCCACAAGGGCTTAGTGTGAGGGTAAGACTACTGCTGATAGGACCGGGAGCGGGTATGCGAGTAGCACGCGCTAGTTTACCCAGGTTCGGGGCTCTCCGGAGAGATAACACCCCTACTCTTGCATGTCTGAGTATATCTGGTATATCTATCTGGTACAGAGTTGCTCCTGGAGCTGTATCTGAGCTCAATGCCATAGGCATCTGGCTTTGCATATGTCTTATATGGGTGTATGAGCTAGCTAGCAAGTGGGCATGAGAGTGCTCCACCGTGAGTGGCATGTATGCATGCGTGAGGGAATTCATCCTCCCTGGATGGATGGATGTGAGCCAATATATATAGTGTGGAGCTAGCTTGATATGTAAGCTATGTGGGTAGCTTAGGAAGTAAGCTAGGTAGTGGCATGGGAACAAGGGGGCATGATGGGGTGTCATGCTTGTCCCCTGGGTCACTTCATAAATAGTGCCAGGGGACAAGTGACACTATACATGATGACACGAGGTACAGCCGTCTCGTCCGCGGTATGGCTGCCACGTCGGGGTCTTGTCGGTGTCGGGTCGGGTTGCAGTCGGCAGCCGGCTATTTGGCGTAGTCGGCAGCCGGCTGGTTGGCGCAGTCGGCAGCCGGCTGGTTGGCGCAGTCGGCAGCCGGCTGGTCAGAGCAGTCGGACGGGGAGCCGGCAGGAGCGGCCGGGCAGTCGGACTGAGGGGCTTTGCTAGCCCCGATGTCTTGAAATATCGTCTTGCCGTCCTCGGGGTACCCGTGGTCGATTACTCCGACAGTAGCCCCCAAGCCTCCGGGCAACTTGGCAAAGTTGGGCGGAGGTTTTTTGGCGAGTGTTCATGGAAATGATCATGAAAAAAGACAAAGTTAGTCCATGCGGATATATCAAATGTTTGCTTTTAGCATTGCAAGTTTTATGCGGAGGGTGCCGACTCGGTTTCGTCCGAGCCCCTTAATCTTTTTCGTGTTCCCTCCACTTTTTGGCTTGTGCTCTTGCTTGCCGGACAGCCGCTCTGCGGTCTGTGGCTAAGAGTGGGCCACGAAGTGGAGTGTACAGTACTCAGAGTCTAGGAGCAGATTCAACCGAGTAGATACTTGTAAAGGAAAAGGCCGGATCGCCTGATCCGCTTTTCTTCCCGGACATTTTTCGCGTGGGTGGCCTCCGGCGTTCACTCTTGCTAGTCGGACAGCCGCTCTGCGGTCTGTGACTGAGAGTGGGCCTTTGATACCGCGCACGGTACTAAGCTGTCTGCGGGAACTAACGTCTCAGGCCAAGCGGCCAGCCCCCGGGCCAACTCTGGCTGGCGCCGGGGCGAAAAGTGATGCTACTGTAATAAAATGCGGAGATAGCACCCGAGCATCGCTCGGGGTTATCCGTGCTTGCGTGATGCAAAAATATGCGGGCGAGGAGCTCACATTGATTTTTGTGTAGTCGCGGTCGTCGAAAACAGCCGGCGCGACTCGGCGCTCGCGGAGCGCGTCGGCGCACCCGCTGGGTGTAGCCTTCGAGCCCCCGGGTGCTCGAAGGGGGGTTCCAGCCGGTCAGGCTCGACCGGCCAGGCGGCGAGGCGTCTTGCAATGTCCTTTTTCTTCTTTTCTGCCGGCTGGGGGAGCCGGACAGAACTCTTCTCTTGTCCGCAATCTTCGCGGGGGCGCGCCAGCGCACCCGCTGGGTGTAGCCCCCGAGATTCGGGCCGACTGCTGAGCAGTCGGGCCGGATGTCCCGCCAACTACTTTGTCTTCTCTCTCGTGCGGGGGCGCGTCAGCGCACCCGCTGGGTGTAGCCCCCGAGATTCGGGCCGACTGCTGAGCAGTCAGGCCGGATCTCCCGGCGACTACTTTGTCTTCTTCCTTGCGGGGGCGCGTCAGCGCACCCGCTGGGTGTAGCCCCCGAGATTCGGGCCGACTGCTGAGCAGTCGGGCTGGATCTCCCGGCGACTAGTTTGTCATCTCTCTCTTGCGGGGGCGCGTCAGCGCACCCGCTGGGTGTAGCCCCCAAGATTCGGGCCGACTGCTGAGCAGTCGGGCCGGATCTTCCAGCGACTACTTTGTCTTCTTCCTCGCGGGGTCGCGTCAGCGCACCCGCTGGGTGTAGCCCCCGAGATTCGGGCCGACTGCTGAGCAGTCGGGCCGGATCTCCCGGCGACTACTTTGTCTTCACTCTCTTGCGGGGGCGCGTCAGCGCACCCGCTGGGTGCGTCGTTGAAGCAGGAGGCAGTCCAGCCGGCTTGGCACAGCTGGCAGCGCAGGTCACGACTGACGGTCCAAGTGGCGAAGTAGACGGACGGGTCATCCGGACGGGTTTGCCTTTTCTTCTCTTTGTCCCAGCCAATCTCTTTTCTCTTTTTTTTTGAGTCAGCCGGCTTGGCACCCGGCCACTTCTCTCTCAGCCCGCTTGGGCAGCCGGCACCTGACTTTTCTTCTCTGGCAGCCGGCCACTTCATTTTTTAGTCCTACCCGGACTTGGGCAGCCGGCCCGCTTCTTTTCTCTAGCACTCGGCCTCTTTCTTTCTTCTGCTTTTTTTCACTGCCTGAGCAGTCGGCAGGAGCGGGACGGCGGCAGCCGGCGTCCGGGTCGCGGCGAAGCCGGCAGGCCGGGCTGTGGGGGAACCGGTGAGGGCGAAGCCGGACGGAGCCGGACCCGGCCGGGCATGGACATTCGGACCTTTTTCTCTTCTTGGTCAGCCGGCCGAGGTCGGCGGCTGGAGCGGCGACCCAGAGCCGTCCTGGGGTGGGTGTCCGGAGGCGGACGGAGCCGGATCCGGCCAGGTGCGGGGCGGCGCTAGGGAGCCGGACGCGGCCGGGCTCGAGGTGGAGCCGTCGCGCGCGCAGGCCGAACGTAGGCGGCTAGCGCGGATGGGCGCAGGGCGGCCGGGAGCCGGCCAGCGCGGGAGCCGGCCGAGCGGGCAGGTCGGGCGGGCGGCACGGGAGGCCGGCCAGCGCGGGCCCCTGGCCGCGGGCAGAAGCGGATCCGGCACGCGCGACCCGGCCGTGGGCGGAGGCGGAGCCGGCAGGCGGCAGATGAGGCTGGGGCCGGCGCTGTAGCCGGAGACGGCGACGAGCGGAGGAGCGTAAGTCCTCAGGGGCGCGAGGTGACCCGGCGGGAGCGGCCCAGCCATGGCATAGGCGACCCGGCCACAGCAGGGGCGGTAGCGGGGTGAGGCGCACGAGGCATCGCCAGGAGCGAGCGCGGTGGAGGCCGGGTCGGTGGAAGCCGGCAGACGGATGGGCAGCCGACCCTGGCCAGGCCCAGGGCGGCGTCGGGGAGCCGACGCGGGGTCGGATGCGGCCTAGCTTGGGGAGTCGACCCGGAGCCGGTGCGGGGACCAGGCCGAGCGCGGCAGTGGCTGGCGGGCTAGAGTGGAGCGCTATGGTGGAGCGGGGTGTTTGAAGATCGCAGGGGAGGAGGCAGCGGCCACGGCGCGGTGGCGCGCTGAAGGACGAAACAGCAGCGGGGGCAGGGCACGGCCCCAAGCGCGAGGGGTTCCTCCCCTGGTGGCGTTTGAGCGAGGATGCAGCGGGAGCAGCTACAATCGGACAGCAATGCCATGGATATTGGAAGTGTTTGGGCATTGTCTGACTAATGCATGGCTAGTATCTGACCATAGTCAAGGAAGTGTACGACCATGGTATGGGGATTGAGTGGCTTGCTAGCTAGCGTGTATGGAGGAGCGACCGCGTGCTACGGCCGGAGCTAGACAAGCGTGGAGGGGAGCGAGCGCGAGCAGCACGCGGATTGATGCAGCCGACCGAAGCGAGGCCCTGCGCGCGGCGCGCGCGCGGACGGGCGGCGGCGTCGCAACGGTGGCGGTGAAGAAGGCGCAACCGACGGCGAGGACACGTCACCCCTCGCGGCCGCTCCGGGGGCGTATCGGTGTCGAGCCCCCGAGCGCTACCGGAGAGACGGCGCAACGCCGCGGTGACGACGAAGATGGCGAGGCCGATGGCAAGGACGCGCCGCCCCTCGCGGCCACTCCGTGGGCGGGTCGATGTCGAGCCCCCGAGCGCTACCGGAGAGACGGCGCGACGCCGCAGCGGAGGCGATGAAGAAAAAAGGGTCCCGCCCGGACAGCGAAACCAGCAGCAGCGTGGTAGCATAGTAGTAGTACCGCCCCACGGTGGGCGCCAAGTGTCGTGGTGTTCTCACGGGGGGCTTGCGAGTCGACAGATGCCACAAGGGCTTAGTGTGAGGGTAAGACTACTGCTGATAGGACCGGGAGCGGGTATGCGAGTAGCACGCGCTAGTTTACCCAGGTTCGAGGCTCTCCGGAGAGATAACACCCCTACTCCTGCATGTCTGAGTATATCTGGTATATCTATCTGGTACAGAGTTCCTCGTGGAGCTGTATCTGAGCTCAGTGACATAGGCATCTGGCTTTGCATATGTCTTATATGGGTGTATGAGCTAGCTAGCAAGTGGGCATGAGAGTGCTCCACCGTGAGTGGCATGTATGCATGCGTGAGGGAATTCATCCTCCCTGGATGGATGGATGTGAGCCAATATATATAGTGTGGAGCTAGCTTGATATGTAAGCTATGTGGGTAGCTTAGGAAGTAAGCTAGGTAGTGGCATGGGAACAAGGGGGCATGATGGGGTGTCATGCTTGTCCCCTGGGTCACTTCATAAATAGTGCCGGGGGACAAGTGACACTATACATGATGACATGAGGTACAGTCGTCTCGTCCGCGGTATGGCCGCCACGTCGGGGTCTTGTCGGTGTCGGGTCGGGTTGCAGTCGGCAACCGGCTATTTGGCGTAGTCGGCAGCTGGCTGGTTGGCGCAGTCGGCAGCCGGCTGGTTGGCACAGTCGGCAGCCGGCTGGTCAGAGCAGTCGGACGGGGAGCCGGCAGGAGCGGCTGGGCAGTCGGACTGAGGGGCTTTGCTAGCCCCGATGTCTTGAAATATCGTCTTGCCGTCCTCGGGGTACCCGTGGTCGATTACTCCGACACTTGTGATGGGCTAAGTTGGGACACCCCTGCAGGGTTTTGGACTTTCGAAAGCCGTGCCCGCGGTTATGGGCATATGGGAATTTGTTAATATCCGGTTATAGAGAACTTGACACTTAACTTAATTAAAATGAACCAACATCGTGTGTAGCCGTGATGGTCTCTTTTCGGCGGAGTCCGAGAAGAGAACACGGTCTCGTATTATGCTTGAACGTAAGTAGTTTCAGGATCACTTCTTGGTCATTATAGCTTCTCGACCGTGCTTTTCTTCTCTTCTCGCTCTCATTTGCGTAAGATAGCCACCATATATGCTAGTGCTTGCTGCAGCTCCACCTCACTACCTTTTCCTACCCATGAGCTTAAATAGTCTTGATCGCGAGGGTGTGAGATTGCTGAGTCCCCGTGACTCACATATTACTTCCAAAACCAGATGCAGGTGCCGATGATGACAGTACAGGGGATGCGACCGAACTCAAGTCGGAGTTCGACGAGGATTCAGGACGTTACTATGTTTCCTTTCCAGACGATCAGTAGTGGAGCCCAGTTGGGACGATCGGGGATCTTTTGCATTTGGGGTTGTCTTTATTTTGGTTCCGTAGTCGGACCTCATTTGTATCTGGATGGTGTAATGTTATATCTATGTATTGTGTGAAGTGGCGATTGTAAGCCAACTCTTTATCCCTTTCTTATTCAGTACATGGGATGTGTAAATATTACCCCTCTTGCGACATGCCTACTATGCGGTTATGCCTCTAAGTCATGCTCCGACACGTGGGAGATATAGCCGCATCGTGGGTGTTACAGCGGTTTATACCATTGTTGAACAATTATACACCGGAGCTCAGCGGACTGTTGCTACTATCTCCCCAATGAGCACGTGGGAGATATAGCCGCATCGTGGGTGTTACAGCGGTTTATACCATTGTTGAACAATTGTACACCGGAGCTCAGCGGACTGTTGCTACTATCTCCCCAATGAATCAAGGACCAAACCTGTTAAGTGATGTGTTGAAGAAATTGTCCATCTTGCCCACCAGACTTCAAGAAATCAAACGGTCTTGTGCAAGAGCCGGAGCTGTAACAGCCTTGAGCCGTGCCAAAGCATGGGTACCGGAATTAGACCCGGCAGATGTGGCCAGTGGGTATCCTAGCTTAAAGGAAGATGGAACCTTTTTCGATCAGCAAGACTTTGCCGCCTGTGTCAAAGAGATTCGTCCTCATGCAACAGTCATCGTTAAAGAGACCAATCTTTCCAAATATCAGCCGGCTTACGATGCGGATAATCAGAAGATGTCTACCCCAGCATATAAAGTGATGGATCTGATTCCTCCAATTCGTAAGCACACCTTCGCCCTGAAATTGACCCGTCCAATCTTATTGATGACGAAGCTGAATTCTATGCCTTGCGTGGCTTTGACTGGTCCAAAACAATCTTCCAGACGACGAAGGAGGGCGAAGAACCGGCAAGGGATGAACCGGAGGCCTCCCATCAGCAAGACCAAGAAGATTGAACCGCCGGGCGGTTTAGAGACTTAATCTTTGAAAAAACACTTGACCTCATTTTGGATCATGGAGCCATGTAATAGGGTAGTTAAAACTTGTCTTTGTCGTGCGATCGTGCACGTTTCTGTTTTGCATAATACTGCTGATCCACCAGTTTAAAAAACCATTATGGGTATGATAGTCTTTGATTTGAGCAGATTTGACTGATTATTATTATTATCATGTATATAAAGAAAACACAAAGGCCCTGCCGGCTTACCGTCGGGTGGGTCATGATACCCAATTAAAGCCGCTAGGGACGAATAGTCCATAACCAAAGCCGGTCTGATAACTGCTAAGTAAAACAACATACCTGTGGTATATACTGAAACTGCCGGCTTATCAGCTTGGTGTAATTTAGAGGTGTTAGAACTATAACTCCAACCATAGTATTCATCACGCTTTGGCGATTTAGAGTCTCTCCTGCTGATGGGTTGTATAAACCCAAAGTGTGCTTCCAATATGAGCCGTAAACAGGGCAGCTGGGCCTGACTTATAAATAACCGGAAGACAGCAAAAAACTCAAATACGAATAAGAAATCAAAAGAAATTCGAGGTTTTTGTAGACTGTCAAACTAAAGTGTCTTCTTCAATGAAACTAGCCGGAGCCACTGGATTGTTCGTGCTGCCGTGATCCTGACTCATAGTGTACCCAATCGACATTTGAACCCTGGAATAAGTCTGGTCTTGCTCAAAGACTTATCAGGAGTACGCGGGGCCAAAGTAACAATATCATGGGCCGATTTATCCAAGTTCTAAGGAAGGCGGCTTATGAAGCCTGGATCCATCTGACCCTGTAAACCGTGCTCTAGCATGACAAGCCGCTGTTTGAACCTTAATCGAGCTCAGATCTTGGTCGAATGCGCCGTAAAGACTGACCGTTAAGAGTTCGGCGGGTCAATCGGGATGACCTGATGGAGTTGAAGCAGCTGGTGTACAGGTAGGACGACCGGGTTAGAGTTTGTTCTCTTCGGTCGAATACGCCTATGTTTGAACAAACCTGGTCAAGAGGGTAGTAACGCTATGTTCTCTTTGGTCGAATACGCCTATGTTTGAACAGGAAGCCCTCAAGTGACATACTTACAAGCGTGGCGTTGAGCCGATCAAAATGGTACCGACAGCTATGTTCTCTTTGGTGAATACACCTATGTTTGAACAAGAAGCCCCCAAGTGACCATATAAACTTTTGGCCTTGCGCCGATCAAGAGGGTACCGACAGCTATGCTCGATGAGCAGGAAGCCCCCAAGTGATCACATGAACTTTGGCATTGCGTCGATCAAGAGGGTACCGACAGCTTTGCTCGATGAGCAGGATGCCCCCAAATGATCTTATGAACTTTGGCATTGCGCCGATCAAGAGGGTACCGATAGCTATGCTCGATGAGCAGGAAGCCCCCAAATGATCATCAAGGACCTATATTTGAGCTGTGCTGTGCATCCAACTCTCTTTGGTCTTTGAAGTTGTGGGCGTCAAGCCTCTTAAATGATGATAAAGACTTCAGCTTTGAAAAAGTGAAATGACAGAGGCCCTGAATTGTCAGGGATGCCGGCTTTATTATACTGCTTATAATATATACATCAGATAACTATGTACATCATGAGAGCCGGAGGCTCAAGTATAGTAGGGCCGAAGATGAGCAATGTTCCACGGCCGACGGGTCTCCTCCTCCGATGTACGCGAGTCTTTGTTGTCTCGAATGTCGATAAGGTAGTATGACCCATTATGTAAGTTCTTGCTGACCACAAAAGGTCCTTCCCAAGGTGGTGATAATTTGTGCATATCTGTCTGATCTTGGATGAGCTGGAGCACTAAGTCGCCCTCTTGAAAGGTTCTGGTTTTGACCCGGCGGTTGTGATAACGTCGTAGGTCTTTCTGGTAAATCGTCGAACGAGTCGCCGCGAGATCACGCTCCTCATCCAATAAGTCAAGTGCATCTTGACGCGCCTTTTTATTGTCAGCGTCAACATAAGCCGCCATCCGGGGTGAATCATAGCGGATGTCACTAGGAAGTATCGCCTATGCCCCATAAACCATGAAAAAAGGTGTGTAACTCGTAGATCTGTCACGGGTCGTGTTGATGATCCATAATACTGAGGGTAACTCCTCCACCCAACAACCCGGCGTTCTCTGCAAAGGAACCATAAGTCGGGGCTTGATACCTCGCAGAATCTCCTGATTTTCTCGTTCTGCCTGCCCATTGGATTGACGGTGAGCCACAGAGGAAACGTCAAGCCGAATATGCTCTCGTTGACAAAATTCTTCCATAGCTTCTTTGGAAAGATTAGTGCCATTGTCTGTGATAATGCTGTGTGGAAAGCCAAACCAGAAGATCACTTTGTTCATGAATTGAACCATTGTTGGCGCATCACATTTACTAACCGGCTCTGCTTCAACCCACTTAGTAAACTTATACACCGCCACCAAGAGGTGGGTCTTTTTATCCTTGGACCTCTTAAAAGGCCCAATCATATCAAGCCCCCAAGTTGCAAACGGCCAAGTAATTGGAATCATCCTTAATTCTTGAGCCGACACATGAGCTCGTCGTGCAAATTTCTGATAGCCATCACATCTTCTTACCAAATCCTCAGCATCAGCGTGAGCCGTCAACCAATAGAACCCATGATGAAAAGCCTTGGCTACAAGAGATAGCCGGCATGATGACCACAGTCTCCTTCGTGGATTTCTCGTAGAATCTCACAACCTTTTTCAGGAGAGACGCAACATTGAAACGCCCCCGTGACATTGCGATGGTGTAACTCCCCGTTGACAATCGTCATTAACTTAGACCGCCGGGTTATCTGTCTGGCCAAGACCTCATCCTCTGGCAACTCACCCCGGGTCATGTAAGCCAAATACGGAACCGTCCAATCAGGAATAGCATGGAGAGCCGCCACCAATTATGCTTCCGGGTCAGCAACAGCAAGGTCCTTCTCTGAAGGCAATTTAATAAAAGGGTTAAGCAAAATGTCCAGAAACGTGTTAGGTGGTACCGGCTTACGCTGAGACCCTAGCCGGCTTAAAGTATCAGCTACCTCATTCTTCCTGCGATCAATATGATCAACTTGATATCCCTTGAAATGACCCGCAATGGCATCAACCTCTCGGCGGTAAGCCGCCATAAGTGGATTTTTAGAATCCCAAGTATCAGAAACTTGCTGAGCCACCAGATCTGAATCGCCTAAGCACCTTACCCGGCTTAAGTTCATCTCCTTAGTCATCCGAAGACCATGGAGTAAAGCTTCATACTCAGCTACATTGTTCGTACAGGGGAACAATAGCCGGAGAACATAAGAAAATTTGTCACCTCGTGGGGAAGTCAAGACGACTCCAACCCCGAGCCCTCCAACTGTCTGGATCCATCAAAGTGAATGGTCCAGTATGTGTTATCCGACTTTTCCTTAGGTGCTTGCAGCTCTGTTCAGTTATTGATGAAATCCACAAGTGCTTGGGACTTGATGGTCGTACGAGGCACATATTTTAAATCGCGAGGCCCCAGCTCAATGGCCCACTTAGCAACCCGGTCTGTGGCTTCCCTGTTTTGGATGATATCTCTGAAAGGAGCAGAACTAACCACAGTGATAGGATGACCTTGAAAATATTGCTTAAGCTTCTGGCTTGCCATGAAAACCCCATATACAAGTTTCTGCCAATGCAGATACCTCTGTTTAGACTCAATAAGCACCTCACTGATGTAATAAATTGGCCACTGGACCGGGTACTCCTTACCTGCCTCTTTTCTTTCCATCACGATGGCTACACCGACAGCCCAGCTATTAGCAACCACATATAACAACAGAGGCTCTTTATCAACGGGGGCAGGAAGCACGGGGGGCTCAACCAACTATTTCTTCAGATCCTCAAACGCTTGATTAGCAGCATCACTCCAAACAAGGTGATATGTCTTCTTCATCATCTGATAAGGAGGAATAGCCTTCTCCCCCAGCCGGCTTATGAACCGGCTCAGAGCCGCAATCTGACCCGCCAGACGCTGAACATCATTAATACACGCCGGCTTAGCCAATGAAGTAATGGCTTTGATCTTCTCCGGGTTAGTTTCAATGCCCGTGTTAGAAACCAAGAAAGCCAAGAGCTTGCATGTTAGCACACCAAAGACACACTTAGCCGGATTGAGCATCATCTTGCAGACCCGGAGATTGTCAAACGTCTCCCTCAAATCATCAACAGGCTCTCCTTCTCTCTTGACTTCACCACAATGTCATCTACATAAGTATGAACATTGCGCCCAATCTGATTGTGAAGGCAATTTTGCACACACCGCTGATAAGTCGCATGGACACTCTTCAGCCCAAAAGGCATAGACACATAGCAGAAGGCTCCAAATGGACTAATGAAGGTTGTCTTCTCCTGGTCCTTAACTGTCATCTTGATCTGATGATAACCAGAATAAGCATCCAAAAAACTCAAACACTCACAACATGTCGTAGCATCAATAATTTGATCAATACGAGGGAGAGCAAACGGATCAGCCGGACAAGCTTTGTTTAAGTCCGTGTAATCCACACACATTTGCCAACTGCCGTTCTTTTTGAGTACCAGCACCGGATTAGCCAACCACTCAGGATGAAAAACTTCAATGATAAATCCGGCCGCCAGGAGACGGACCACTTCCTCACCAATGCCCTTCCGCCTCTCCTCATTAAACCGGCGAAGAAATTGCTTGATCGGTTTAAAGTTCGGATCAATATTAAAAGTGTGCTTACGAGTTCCCTCGATACACCCGGCATGTCTGAAGGCTTCCATGCAAAGATGTCCCAGTTCTCACGGATGAACTCGATGAGCACGCTTTCCTATTTCGGATCCAGATTAGCACTGATGTTGAACTGCTTAGATGAGTCGCCAGGGATGAAATCAACCAACTTACTATCATCTGTCGACTTAAACATTAACAAAGGATCATGCGCCGTGGTTGGCTTTTTCAAGGACGTCATGTCTGCCGGGTCAACATTATCTTTGTAAAATTTCAGCTCCTCCGTTGCACAAACCGATTCAGCATAAGCCGCATCTCCTTCCTCACATTTCAAAGCCACCTTGTGACTCCCATGCACTGTGATGGTGCCCTTATAACCCGGCATCTTAAGCTGCAAGTACACATAGCAAGGCCTCGCCATGAACTTAGTATAAGCCGGTAGCCCAAACAGAGCATGATAAGGGCTCTTGATCTTAACCACTTCGAATGTTAAGGTTTCGGACCAGAAATTATGCTCATCTCCAAAGGCAACTTACAAAGATATCTTACCCACCAGGTAGGCTGACTTTGCCGGCACCACACCATGGAAGACAGTGTTTGACGGCTTAAGGTTCTTATCCGTCAGTCCCATGCGACGGAAGGTCTCATAATAAAGTATGTTAATGTTGCTACCTACATCCATGAGCACCTTGGTAAACTTATAACCCCCAACCTGAGGCGCCACCACCAAAGCCAGATGACCCGGATTATCAACCCGGGGAGGATGATCCTCTCGACTCCACACAATAGGCTGCTCTGACCATCGCAGATAACGCAGCACCGCCGGCTCAATCGCCTTCACGGCCCTCTTATGAAGCTTATGGTCCCGCTTACATAAGCTAGTGGTAAAGACATGATACTGCCCACTATTCAACTGCTTCGGCTTGATCTGATAACCAGACTGCTGCTGTTGACTCCCTTGATTACTTTGCTGATTGTAACCACCCTGGTTACCGTGACCTTGAAAATCGAAACTTGAACCGCCGCCTCCATGACCCGGACCATGAGAACCAGACCCTGATCCGCCATTTGGGCCATGGTGGCGCTGGATGGATTCTCGAAAGCTTCTCATTATGCTGCAATCCCTCCATGAATGAGTAGCCGGCTGATTCGTTCCGTGTTTAGGACACGACTGATTTAACATTGCCTCAAGGTCGAATCCTGTCCTTGGAGCCGGCGGCCCCGTCTGTCCCCTACGGCGCTGGTTATCATTGCGCGTACCTGTGTTGGCTACAAAGTCATCAGCTTTGCGCTTACCGTTGCCGCCCTGATTGGTAGGGTTGTACTGTTGTCCCTTCATGCCGTTACTCTTCTTTCCCTTTCCTAATCTTTCGTCCTCTGAGTCAGGGTCCTTGGTACCACCAGAGTCGGCATATTTAACAAGAGCCGCCATCAGCACCCCCATGTCGTTGCAATGACGCTTCAGCCGCCCAAGCTTCTGCTTGAGTGGAATGAATCGGCAATTTTTCTCCAACATCAGAACTGCTGAGCCGACGTTGATATTATCTGAAGAATGAATGATAGTCGAGACCTGGCGCACCCAACTGGTTGTTGACTCGCCCTTGGCCTGCACACACGAAACCAAATCCACAATCGATATAGGCTGCTTACATGTATCTTTGAGATTCTGGATAAACTGGGCATTCAGCTCCGCCCATGACCCGATGGAATTAGCCGGCAATCCCTTTAACCAGGTACGAGCCGTCCCTTCTAACATCATGGTGAAGTACTTGGCGTAAGCAGCTTCACTAACATCCAGCATCTCCATGGCCATCTCATAACTCTCCACCCACACCTCAGTGGGTTGATCGGCTGCGTAATTAGGCACCTTACGAGGGCCTTTGAAGTCCTTGGGCAGACGCTCGTTTCGTATAGCCGCCGTTAGACATGGCACACGAAAAGCCTTGGGAGTCACACCCGCCTCAATTGAAACTGTTGGGTAAACCGGCGTGTGCTGATGAGCCACCAGTTGAGCCGCCAGCTCAGCCTCCCGGCGTGCTCTGGCCTGGTCCACCAAATCATGCGCATTGACTCCATTGTGTGCCAGGTCATGTCCATGAGGTTGGTTACGACGTCGTTCAGTACTGGAGACCGCTGGCGAGTCAATGTGCCTATTGTAGCTCCGTCTTGGGCGAGGGGTTGCATGAATCCGATCATGACTATAAGAATAAGCCTGTTGCTCCACCAGAGTTGTTTGAAGAAGCTCCTTGGCCCTTCGGGTTTCAACCGCCGCTGGAGTTTCACCCTTGATGGGCAGAGCCGCCAATCGGGTAGCCGCAGCAATCATGTTGTCTAGAGGGGTGGAGTAATGACCCGATGGTGCCACCACACGCTGAGACGGAGTGTCGTTTATATGCGGCTGGCCTGGTGGTTCAATTATCTGATTCACCACCGGCGGGTTACTGCCCCAACTCCCGAGGTGTTGAAGAGATCCCTCGACTCGTAAAGCAAGGGCAAACGACTCGGGTGCTTCCTTCTCAAGACTTCGTGTGAAGCGTTCTGATCTACCCTAAGCCAATATGAATCTGCCTGAATCCGTTGTGCTTGGGCGTCCAAAACGGCTTGTTCTGCAGCCATCCTAGCGTTCTCTGCCGCTAAGTCTGCTTTAGCTTGTGCTATTCCATCACGTAATTTAGCCACTTCTACCTTTTGTTGCTCCTAGTTTTGTGGGGTTACCTCAACCTCCATCAGAGTCGCTAGAGCATCCAATAGATCTGTTAAGACTTGAGCCAGCGGAAGAGCTGAACCGCCAGCCCAAGCTGCCGTAATCGCAGCTGCACTAGAAGTCATAGTCGCGGCGACTGTTGAGCCAAGAACCGGTTGTGTGCCAGCCATGAAGATCGCCACCCTGTTCGGCGGCTCACAGGGATCCAGAATACTGTCGCCATCAGAACAGTCCCCAAGCCTTCCATCTTGCAGTTGATACATTGAATTGGTCTCACCCGTGGACTCGTCATCAGAGCAGATTTCCATCTTACCGCCGGAGACAGAGCCTTCCAACTCAGCCCCATCGGTGCATCCAACGAAGACATGCTTTACGGCGGGCTGAGCCTGGGCGAGTCGTGCACGCTGAGCCGTCTCGATGATGTCGGTGCAGATGTCCGGCTTAGAGCCCGGCTCGCCAATCTTGCCGATGAAGACATGGATTCCGCCGAAGGGGACCCGGTACCCATACTCAATTGAGCCGGCCTCGGGGCCCCAGCCTGCATCGTAGATGTAGAGTTTGCCGCGACAACTCTTGGTCATCCGGCCCACCGCATATCCCTTGAGCCCTTTGAAGTTGCCCTTTAAGAACTCGAAACCACCATGCGCGAGCCCCACGGTGGGCGCGAACTGTCGTGGAAGTGAAATGGCAGATGTCCTTATGGAAGGACATAGTTGTGGAGCCATTGCGACGAGGTTAGCTTAAAGGGGTTAAACGGGACAAAGGACACGGAGAGTTTATACTGGTTCGGCCCCTTGAGGTGAAGGTAAAGGTGTAACACCCCGGATGTAACTTTCCCAATTTGTACTCCACTCTTGCCGTTTCTGGCGTTGAGTTATTTTATTTTCTCGGGTTCGTGTTTTTGTCTTCGTGTGTTGTTATCGTTGTCATGCATCTCATATCATGTCATCATGTGCATTGCATTTGCATACGTGTTCGTCTCATGCATTCGAGCATTTTCCCCGTTGTCCGTTTTGCATTCCGGCGCTTCGTTCTCCTCCGGTGGTCATTTCTAGATTTCGTTCGTGTGTGGGGATTAAACATTTCCGGATTGGACCGAGACTTGCCAAACGGCCTTGGTTTACTACCGGTAGACCGCCTGTCAAGTTTCGTATCATTTGGACTTCGTTTGATACTCCAACGGTTAACCGAGGGACCGAAAAGGCCTCGTGTGTGTTGCAGTCCAACACCCCTCCAATTTGGCCCAAAACCCACCTAAACCTGCTCCATCATCTAGAGCGTTCGATCACGATCGCGTGGCCGAAAACCGTATCTCATTTGGACTCTCCTAGCTCCCTCTACGCCTATAAATATCACCCCCTCCGAAATTCGCGGTCCATTCCACCCCTAACCCTAGTCCCGCTCCTCTCCGCGCGCCGGACATTGTCCGCCGGCGCTGGACACGCCGCCGCCAACCACACCCGCGCCGCCACGTGGCATCGCCGCCGCCACTCCCACCGCGGCCCGCCCGACCCAGGCGAGGCCCCCGCGGCCCAACCGGCTCCGCCGCCCCGCGCCGCCTCGCCCGAGCTGCTCCGCCGCCCGCGCCGCCTCGCCGCTTCCTCCGGCCACCGGCGCCGCCCCGCTGCCGGCCAGATCCGGCGTCCCCACGCCCGGATCCGGCGCCCGCGCCCCTCTCCGGCGAAGATCTGGCCCGGCTCCGGCGACCCCCCCCCCTCTCCGGTGAGTTCGAGCTCTCTCCGGCGAACCCCGGAATCCGCACCGTTCGGATCTGGATCTAGACCCAACGTGGGTTGACTTTTTCGCCCGAAACCCTAATCCATGTGCTCCTGTTCATCGCATCATATCTCCGCATCCGTAGCTCCGTTTTTGGCATATAGCATATCAAAATGTTCATCTCAAAGAGTACATCATTTCATTCCATTGCATCATTTTCATTTGAGTTCATCTTGATGTCCGAAATGCTACTAGAAGAGGGCTACTTGAGATAATTGTCAGATCTGCTACTCCATTTTGCATATTTGTCATTTTTGCCATGATTATTGTGTGCATGATATGCCCATGAGCTCTACATATGTTTTGTTAAGGATTTTGCCATCTTTCCAGAGGTGCAACCCATGTATTTTTGTGATGTGTGTGGTGACTAGTGCAAGCCTGCAAAGAGAGGCACTTGGTAGTGCTGATTTCAGGGACTTAGTAATTTCACTAAGTCCTTGACTTGTTTATCTCATGATGCCATATATTCTTGTTGTTTCCTAGTGATCCGTGCCTCTTTTGAAGATGATCAGTAAGGATGTTTTGTTAATCTTGTAGTGCTCTATCCATCCATGTCTTTGTTTGCAATTATAGAGCACCCTAACTTGAGTCAATCGAGCTCTACTTTTGCTACTTTGTGAATCTGGGCAGATTGTCAACTTGTTTGCAATTTTGCCGATGATGTTGTAGTTGATCCGTGCATGCTATGCTATTGTTCTTGCCATGTCTAGCTTGCATTTTGTGTACTCTTGATGGGTGTATGCTTAGATTGTCATGACTTGCTCCGAAGTGAGTGCATCGAGCTTGTAAACATGCCTACTTGATATCTGTTTTCAGCACGCTCCAGTTTTCACTAAGTCTGTGATCTGATTATGTTTTTGTCATGTTCACATGCTTGCAATTGTATTTTCTGATCCCTTTTGGCTCAAGGTCACTAAGGGACTTTTGTTAAGCTCTTTGAGTAGCTCCATGTCATGCTTTACTTTGCCATCTTCAGGTCCTGTAGCATATAGTTTTGTTACTCCGAAGAGTGCTACCTGATCTGAAATTCCAGACAAGTGTTAATTTCACTAAGTCTGTGATCTGTTTACCATATGCATTTTTGCCATGCTTGTTTGAAACTGATAATGGATGAATTGGCCGTAGCTCAGTGCTAGACTTTTATTAAGCATCTTGAATGCATCCCTGCCATGTATTTTGTTGTCATGTTTGAGTGCTGTAGCATGTTCTTCTCATTGCATTTAGATGGCTACTTGCTGTAAATCGCAGACCGGTGTCATATTTGAATCGCTTGCCATTTCCAAGCCGTAACTCCGATTCCGGCGTTCTTTATATCGTTTTCAAGCGATTTCATCTCATCTTTTCAGTGACACACTTGGATTTCCATGTTGAGGCCAGGGTAATGCATCCCTTGTCAATTCTTGCATCTGCATCCCGCATCGCATCCCGCATAGCATACCATCCTTGCATCATGTTGTTTGACCCTTGCACGTGGTTGATTGTGTCCTTGTTGCTTATTTGTCTTGTTTGGGTAGAGCCGGGGGACGAGTTCGCTAACGAGGAGCCCGTTGAATTTGCTTTCGAGAATCCAGTCAACTCTGATAACTTTGCAGGCAAGATGATCATACCCTCGAAATCACTACTATCTTTGCTTTGCTAAATAATCGCTCTTTTGCTATGCCAATGCTACGATGCCTACCACTTGCTTTCAAGCCTCCCATATTGCCATGTCAAACCTCTAATCCACCTTGTCCTAGCAAACCGTTGTTTGGCTATGTTACCGCTTTGCTCAGCCCCTCTTATACCGTTGCTAGTTGCAGGTGAAGATTGGAGGTCGTTCCTTGTTGGAACCTTTATTTACTTGTTGGGATATCATTATATTATCTTGTTATATTAATGCATCTATATACTTGGTAAAGGGTGGAAGGCTCGGCCTCTCGCCTAGTGTTTTGTTCCACTCTTGCCGCCCTAATTTCCGTCATATCGGTGTTATGTTCTCGGATTTTTGCGTTCCTTACGCGGTTGGGTTATAATGGGAACCCCTTGATAGTTCGCCTTGATTAAAGCTTTTCCAGCAATGCCCAACCTTGGTTTTACCATTTGTCACCTAGCCTCTTTTTCCCTTGGGTTTCCGGAGCCCGAGGGTCATCTTATTTAAACCCCCCCCGGGCCAGTGCTCCTCTGAGTGTTGGTCCACCTGTCAGCTGTCGGTGGCCACCAGGGGCAACTCTGGGCTGGCCTACCCGTACCTAAGACAATCTGAGTGTGCCCTGAGAAAGAGATATGTGCAGCTCCTATCGGGATTTGTCGGCACATTCAGACGGTGTTGCTGGTCTTGTTTTAACATGTCGAAGAAGAACCGAGGTACCGAGCCTGATCGGAACGTCTCGGGAGGAGGTCTATTCCTTCATTGACTGTGAGAGCTTGTCATGGGCTAAGTTGGGACTCCCCTGCAGGGATTTGAACTTTCGAAAGCCGTGCCCGCGGTTATGGGCAGATGGGAATTTGTTAATGTCCGGTTGTAGATAACTTGAACCTTAACTTAATTAAAATAAATCAACTGAGTGTGTTACCATGATGGCCTCTTCTCGGCGGAGTCTGGGAAGTGGACACGGTGTTGGAGTAATGCTTGCGCAGGTTGTCCTCTAGTTTCTCGCTCGCGCTTTGCCTCCTCTTCTCGCTCTCTTTTGCGAACAGGATAGCCACCATATATGCTAGTCGCTTGCTGCTGCTCCACTTATATTTACCTTGCCTTACCTATAAGCTTAAATAGTCTTGATCGCGAGGGTGCGAGATTGCTGAGTCCCTGTGGCTCACAGATTACTATTACACCAGATGCAGGGCCTGATGATTCCGCTCCAGGTGACGCGCTCGAGCTCAAGTGGGAGTTCGACGAGGACTCTCAACGTTATTATGTTTCTTTTCCTGATGATCAGTAGTGGTGCCCAGTTGGGGGTGATCAGGACCGTGTCGCATGTTGGGTTATTTTTTATTTTGGCGCCGTAGTCGGGTCATGAGTGTTTGGATGATATAATGTTATTTATATACCTTGATTGACGTGGCGAGTGTAAGCCAACTATGTTATCTCCCCTTTATTATTATATTACTTGGGATGTTTGTGATGATTGCCTAACTTGCGACATATGCCTTCAATGCGATTATGTCTCTAAGTCGTGCCTCGACACGTGGGAGCTATAGTCGCATCGAGGGTGTTACAAAAAGCCTACTCCAGTTTGAGGTGGTATTGTTAGGGTTTCGATTACCAGGGAGCAAACACGCTTTGTCTGGCTCTCGATCTAATGTTTCTTGCCCTCAACCGCCACCGGGTCGTCCCTTTATATACATGGATTGACGCCCTGCGCCCTACAGAGTCCCGGCCGGTTCATACAACGTGTCCGGCTCGGTGACGTATCTTACATGTCTTACATTACAAGTCTACACATACATGATGGTTTTATACTTACGGGCCTTAAGTCGCCTCTGGGCCTGGGGCTCTTATAAGCCTAACTGTGAACCGCTATCTTGTATACTCTTGGGTTTCATTTAGATGAACCGCCATTGTGGTTGACCCAGCCCCTCCTGGGCGGGTCATATCTGATAGTTATATCCCCAACAGGATCCAACCCCTGGTAGAGAGTACAAGGGTAGCGGGGTGGATGTTGACCCCGACAATGGAGGGTCGGGAGGTAGGAGACAGACACGGGGGTGGTGATCGATTCGGGAGAAAGGTAACGGGGTGAGGGATTACCGGAAGGTGATGCATGAAAAACGGAAGGGGGCAATTAAAGAGGATTTTGTAGTGGTCTCTTGCCGCGAGATCGAGCATGAATCAACAGCTTGCGCGTGGTCTGACGATGTGCTCATATCAGACTACAGATGGATAGTGTTTCCCAAAAAAAAGTTGTATTGGGACGAAGCGGGCAGAGGTGGGACACCCACGAGCAGTCCCACCTGCAGCCTGAACAGCAAAACAGAAATCATGATGAATTATTTCAGAAGAATATTCCAGCGTGTATATTCAGATACACCGCTATTCATCAGGAAAAAAGACACAAAAGCAGCACAATCTCCCACATTCTAATTACACCACATCAACTTCTAGAATTCTGACCATATATGAGTTGGCTAAAAATATTTTTTCCAACATTGTCTATGCTTGGTTAACAAACAAAATGTGTTATCAGATACGATCCATGATTACAGATCATGCGCAAGAAATTGTCATCATGATCGACTCTTCTTTCCTTCCTGCCCAGATGGTTGCTTCATGTTAAGAAGATGATGAAGGCCAGCGATAACATGCTGCCTGCTAGTTGGAACTCCGGTTTTAGCTAGGGCTCTACCATTCTTGTCCAGGAGCACAAAACAAGGAACATGTCTGACATCATAATGCAGAAGCTGCAAATATACATATAATTGTCGCTGTTAAAGCTGGAAGCATCAGACTTCAGAGTGGAAACATCATGGATATGCAAGCATGCGCAGATACTGCAGTATATGAATATGGACAACCCATAGTACTAGTAGCATCTTCAGTAACCACATGGTGTATGTCCTTTTTTTTTAAAAGACCCAGTTTCCTGGCTTTTCATTGGCTTAGCAGAAGAGAGAGTTACAGAAATTGTCACTAATCAGAGGAGATTAGCAACAGAAGAAAGACCGGGTGTGAAGGAGAGCACGCGGTAAGCAACCTCAAAACAAACAATGTCAAGAAAAATAGCATCTTCGGTGAGCTTGGTAAGTTGAGCCTGTGAGCCATAAAGGAGACTAGTATAAATAAAAAATTGTTTTCAGGAACTGATATAGACCACTAACATGCAATAAAACTTTTTTGGAATGGTGGGAATTTACCCAATCCCTTCATGTAGGGAGGGAATTTAGTTCAATTTCCCAGAACATCACAAGAGACCGAGTCCAGTCCCTCTCTACCCTAAACGAATTGGAACCCTGAGTGAGTTGGTGGATGGTTTAGGGTGTCTGCGAGACTGGAACAGTTTTTAGTACAATTTCAAAGAACTTAGGTCTAGCAACTGAGCAACCCTTTCTCAAAATGGGAAAGCAGAATGGGCCAATGTTTCTGCAGAAACCGACAGCAGTGCTGCTGACACAGTTAGAACCAAAGTAGAGATCTACCATGTTTGAAATGATTAGCAGGTCAGATATTCAAACAACCTTAACGCACAAAATAACCAAATTTAGCATCAGTCAAGCCTCTGTTATACTTATCCTGAACTGTCGTCTGCTTATCCTTCAACTAAGCCCACCATCTTCATTGCCCAAGTGCTTACTTCCAACTTTCCAAGCACTAGGGGCTTGTTCCATGGTATGGACATGTGTTTGAAAACCTATGTGGACCTACTAACAAAGGTACCACTATTACTGTTCTAAAAAAGGATACCATTACTAGTAAATACTACCTAGCACCTTCAAATGCATGCCCTAGCCCTTTTTTTTTGGCACATCAAATATCCGTAACAGAGTTCCTTAAAGTAAACAATAGCATATGCATAATACCGCTTGATCGATGCTAAGTAGAAGAAGAATAGCCATGTCTGTGCAGAAAGAGGACGTTGCGGACAAAGGGGCTAGGGCGCAAGGCAAGGCAATAGGAGCATCGTGGCAGCAATACATTCGGCAACAATGGCCAGGACATCCGACAGCAGCAAGACAGTCAGGTTGTTCGGGAGTCCGAAACTAACACTAGCAGCAGAATGCAGCAAGAGCCTGGGGCCCATGAGGATTAAGAAGTTGAATCGTATGAAAAGAACAACATATTAGAGATTGAGCCAGATGGTAGATATAGGTTAACCAAGGGTCTGTATCCCAGTCCACATAATCAGTAATTGGGGTCCGGTCATCACTATACTATATAGGGGCGCGCACTGTATGTCCTGGAGATTAGGAACCATGTCTAATCCTCATCTGAAGTGCTCTCTCATGTATAGTCTATTTCTCCTTAGTCTAGCATGTCATGCTCCTCAAGTTGCACTGTCTGAGCCATTCATCTGCATGGTATTTACTCACTCCATCATTAACCTTCAGATGACGAGAGGATAACACAGTTAAACGATTGGCTGTAACCTGACAGTCAGGAGGCATGTTCAAGTTCAACAAATTGTTGCTTCTACCGAGGCTACACTTTAGCAGTAACAAGAGTCTTCACCAATACACACTAATGACTGCAAACTATGTCCACTGATGCCACCATTGCAGCACATAAATCAGTGTGAAGTGTAAACACCACAACTCTTTGATCTCAAACAATACAGCTGACTGTGGGTTGTGGAACAGGGATTGACATAACCACATCTAAGATAAGAAGCTCGTCCTCATTCATTTACCGTTTTATGAGTTAACACGTGGCTTTCAAGGAAGTGGAACCTAAAGCAGAAACTTTCAACACCCAATTCACATACTAACTGAAATGCAAGCACACCACAGGGTTTGATTTTAAATGAAAATAACTGCACTTGACTCTTCAATACCATCCCAGCATATGCTAACGAAATTTTTTTATAAGCAACCAGCCTTCTCCTGTGTGTTATTGTCTAGTTCCATCTTATTCAGGCTAAAGGCCGGTTGCATGTATCTCACTTGGGCTTCGGCCAAAGACTTCCTTTTGTTTGTTTCTGTTACAACTGTTGGATGCTGCCTGTTGGTGGGCTTTATTAATTTAAAGCCGGACGCTTCTTGCGTCTTCGTTCTAAAAAAACCCAACCTTCTCCTGAAATATCAGTGTTTATAACCTCAGTTCTCTACAAATCACCACACGTTGCACCAGCTCCGACAAAAAATAATTAGAGCAACGAGGCTAACGAGACTAATCCATCGATTGATAGGAAAATTAACAGCATAAATCTAGAGAATATGGATAGCAACGCAATCGGCATGAACAAGAGGAGACGCCCTCACCTCCGGGAGCCACCGGTCGTCCTCGGCGTCCGCGAGCACGAAGCTCGCGGATGCATTGCCACCGTCCTCGAGCTCGCGCACGAGGCCCTGCAGCGATGAGCAGAGGCGGCAGCGCGGCGAGTAGAACTCCAGCACCGTGGTCGCCCTCGCGCTCACCAGCGCCGCCGCCAGCGCCCGCTGCTCCGCGTCCCCGCGGTACGCCTCCACCGGCGCGGTGCCCGGGTGACGCTTCCACAACCTCGCCCCATGACCTCCGCTTCCAGTGGAAGCGGAGGGGATGTCACCGGCGATGACGAGGCCTTGCGCGACGGTCGAGATGGACTTGAAGAGCCAGGGGCGCTCGAGGTCACCGCAGGGGCTTGGGCTGCCGCTAGGGCTCGCATTAAGGCTAGGGCCCCAAGGCCACTTCAAGCAGACGAAGGAAGGGGGCTTTGCGGTGGTGCCCATCTCCTGTGGCCGGAGGCTGATCGCCGCCAGGTAGGAGCGGGGACGTGTCGTTGAGCCGCTACGGACGAACTCAATTTGTTGGGGAATTTTACGTCTGCACATTAATGCGGTAGGTTACAGCAACTCGAACAAATGAATGGCCGGACCGGTTCCACCGCGTGCCTTAAACCGACCTCAAATGTTCAGGTTATCCGGCGTCTCGTGTATCCAGCCCAAATGTAGGGCAGATATAAAACGGTCTGCTGACAGCACGTCCCATCATCGACCTCACGGCTTTTCCATAAAAGACCTTAATTCAGCTCCTCGCTCGGAACCCTAGTTCACTCAATCTGTTCTCTCGCTCCGTCCTCTCCTCTCCCCTCTCTGATTCTGATCCAATCCTACGCAATGTCGAGCTCCGGCAACCACTCCGGCTCTGTCCTCAACATCAACGAGGAGCTGACCCTCTGCATTGTCTTGGAGCGGTCCAAGGTGGACATTGGGATAGCTCCAGATCTACAGCGTCGCTGCACCTCCTGTGCCAGTGTTGGGCGGACGTCGGAGCTGACTCCTCCCAGCATGAGCACAGCACCGCCAGGGGCAGCGCAGTCCGCTCCGACCCCATGGTGTCCCCTTCCCCCACCGGTCGCTGCTCTGCGCGGTCCAGCGGTGGGTGCTAGTGCCCGTGTCGCTGGCCCGCATGTGCACCCTGGAATCAGAGGCACACACCACCCGCCGCGAGAGGAAGCGGGCAAGGGAGAGGGACACAGCGGAGCAGTCCGCGCACCACCATCACAACCCGGTTGCTAGCGGAGCCCAGCGAGGAGGAGCGGCTCCTCGCTGGGTCTACCGTTGATCGCTCACGATGGCGGAGACGCACGCTCGCTACCTACAGCGGGAGAACGCGAAGGCGCTCCGGCTTGCCATAGAGCAGTCGGAGCGCGAGGAGAAGGATGCAGCGGCGAAGGCAGGACAGCGACGATGACGACCAACCATAGTTCCACCTCCTCCGATGACCAAGATCCTCGACCAACTGCAAACGCCTACAGCTACGCCGGCGACCGGATGGGAAAATGCCCGACAAGGAAGTGGTGAAGATGCTCGTGCTCCTGTGTTTATTATCTTTTTTAGTTGTTGAACTTAACAACTTGTCCGGCGATGAGCTCCAATGATTTTTTGGATGGTAAACAATTTGTTTATGTGCGTTTGGTTGTCCGTTTGATGGCGATTTCGTTTTATGTTGTTTGATCACGTAGAGTAGCTCTTATGTTGCATGTGTTGCTGTTGGAAAACGTAGTAGAAACAAAAAAAATCGCTCCATGATTGAGGGTGTCCTGGACTAGGGGTTACCAACCTAGTGGGCCCATAATACATTGGCCGAGCTTACGACCCGCCTATCTCACGAGGAAGGACCCCAGAAGCCTTGAACCCCGACATGATCAAGACGGATACCGCCGAAGACTTGGCGTGTACTTGAAGGACTGCTCCAACCGTCGGCGTGTTTATTCCTAGTTGGCAACCGACCATGTGTAATCCTAGATATCCCCAATGATGAAGGGTAGAACCCTAATAGGTGGTCTTTTCACACATGGAGGGGGGAGCAAATCAAAGAGGAACACAAGAAGAACTCTCAAATAAATAAGATCCAGTCACACATTGTAACGCCCCAAGACCGGAGCTTCAGATGCCTTCCAGGGTTTCCGGGTTTCGTTGTGTGATTTGTTTCGTCTGTTGCATTCATCTTTGCATCGTGTGCATTGCATCATGTCATCATGCCATCATGTCATTTCTTTTCTTAACTCAACTAAATAAACCGTATGGATCTTCGATCCATTTAAACCGAGGGAATTCACGTGGTGATTCTCTTTATAACATATCCTCCCGATATTAGGGAGCTATATTAAATATTCCAATAATTTGGATTCACCCATAAACACACTTGCAAATATCCCAATGCCATTGTTATCTTAAGACATTGCCATATATTCTTTCATCATATTCCGGAGCTCCACCAAAAACCCGAACATTTTTGGCCACACCGAACCTAGTCCCAATTCAAAACCATTTGAATTATATTCAAATGAATTTGAATTTAATTCCTGCAATCTTGCCACTTCTATTTTTCTGTGGTCATGTTTATTTTTATGAGTCTAGGAAAATTGTCCTCCTGCTCAAACTCTTTTCCCTAACCCCCCTTCTTTTTCCTCTCTCTCTCCTATTTTCTTTTCGTTTAAAGAAGAAAGAGAGGAGAGGGAGAGCCCAATCCAGCAAGCCCAGCTGACTCCTCCTCTCTTTTGGGCCGGCCTCCAAGGCCCAACCTTTCCCCTAAGCCCAAGGCCATCCATCCCCAGGCCTAACCCTAGCCTTCCCCGCTCGACCCTATGCCGTCTCCCTCGTTTCCCTCCCTTGAGCCGCCAGGAGAGATAGGCCACCGTGCTCGACCGCAGCCCCCACGCCCGATCCTCATCCTCCCTTCGATCTCCCCCGTCTCCCCAGTCTCTCCTGCCCTTCCCTCGATCCCTCTCCCTTCCCTCGTTCCCTCGCGCCGCCACACAGGTCGAGGAGCCCCGATCCCATCCTCGTCCTCCCTTCGATCTCCCTCTTCTTCTCGTGCTTCACCTCGCCTTCTCCCTCCTCGTCGCACCTTGCCGCCGGCCGGCCACCAGCGAGGTTTCTGTGCCGCTGCCATTGTCACGACCTGCATCGTTCCCTGCCGCGCCCCTTCATCGAGCTTCCTTGAAGTCGCACGTTGCTGGATCCCGTCCGCTGCGACCAGGAGCTCCGCCGCCCTTGACCCGCCTTGCCGTCTCGTCCAGCGACCTCACCTTCCCCTCGTCGGCATCCTGCTGCTTCACCTCGCCCGGCCCTGTGCCACCTCGTCTTGTCGCCACCTTGCACCAGCGCCGCGACTTGCTCCTCTGCTCGCGAGTCCCTGCTTCGCCGATGCGCCTCCCCTGGCCTCGCCGCCTTGCTGCGGTGTTCTTCCTCGGGCCACCCCTTCAGGGTTCCTCTTTGCTGTGGACCGCCAAGTACCACCGCCCCGAGTATTTTGCCTTGCTTCGTTTTGGAGTGAAGACCGAGACGAGACCGCCAAGATGCATCTTGGTCCCGCCAAAGACACATGCACGACTACATGACGACCCGCCAAGACCGACTACAATGCCTGAACGAGCACTGTTTTCACGGATGGCGCCAAGTTCCACTACCCTCGACCCTCAAGACCAACAAGTACCACGGCGACGCGTCATGTTCATCTACCACCATCTTCGGAACCTCTAAGAACGTCAAGTACCTATGACCAAAAAACGCCAAGTACCTCTCCGAAAAACGAACATGTACCACTATGTCCGGACACCTCGAACCCGTCAAGCACCTTCTCCGAGGATTTTGCTAAGTACCATGACATGAACGACCCTCGAACGTGTCAAGTACCACTACCGTCAAGTACCTCTTCGCAAGACCAAGTCCCTCTACGTAAACGTTGTACGACTACTTCCGTGGCCGAAGGCCCGTGTACAACTACCGTCGCCGTGGACGACTACTTCCTCTACTTCCTCTACGAACCCGAACCGCTCCGAGAATGCACCTGGAAGGTATAACCGCCGAGACGATGACCCGTGGACGAAAGCATGTTTGTATGAGATGCATGTTTAGTTGTTGTTTTCGCCCGTGAACGTTAGTGGTTCCTCCTCGTTGCCATGCCGTCGTTGACTCGTGGGAACCCGGTAACCGGGATCACCCCACCATCTTTTGCATGCTCCCATCACTTTTCCTTTTGCACCGGTATTTCCATGAGCTACCAGAACCGTTATCGTTGCCGTGGCACTCCCTTTCTTTCCACCACGGTGACAAATGCTTCATAATGCTCTTATCAACTTTTAATAAATATTGCATAACTTGCACATGTCATTCGCATCATAATAATAACATTTAAATGTTTAAAAATTGTTGTTGTACCAAATTGATAAATGCATATGAGGTTTTACCGGAATTATTGTTCGTTGTTTCCGGCCTCATTTAAACTTGCCTAGTTAGTTTTTTTTCTATGCTTCACCTCTTGCCATGTTAACCAACATTTAAATTGTTTGAGTATCTAACCGAGAGAGAACTAAATATTTGATGTGGTGTGTCGTCAATATGCAACTCGTTGCATATTGAGCTCCACTTAACTTGTAGAGTTGTTTGTGCTTTTGCCATGCCATGCATATTTAAACCGGACATGCATCATACTTGGTTGTGCATCATGCCATGTTTATGTGATGGTTGTTTACCTATGTTGTTTGCTTCTTTCCGGTGTTGCTTCTTCGGGTTGGTTCCGATAACGTGCGTTTGTGAGGATCCGTTCGACTACGTCCGTTTGTCTTCTTCATGGACTCGTTCTTCTTCCTTGCGGGATCTCAGGCAAGATGACCATACCCTCGAAATCACTTCTATCTTTGCTTGCTAGTTGCTCGCTCTTTTGCTATGCCTATGCTACGATACCTACCACTTGCTTATCATGCCTCCCATATTGTTGAACCAAGCCTCTAACCCACCTTGTCCTAGCAAACCGTTGTTTGGCTATGTTACCGCTTTGCTCAGCCCCTCTTATAGCGTTGTTAGTTGCAGGTGAAGATTGAAGTTTGTTCCTTGTTGGAACATGGAGATTGTTCCTTGTTGGAACATGTTTACTTGTTGGGATATCACAATATATCTTATTTAATTAATGCATCTATATACTTGGTAAAGGGTGGAAGGCTCGGCCTTATGCCTGGTGTTTTGTTCCACTCTTGCCGCCCTAGTTTCCGTCATATCGGTGTTATGTTCCCGGATTTTGCGTTCCTTATGCGGTTGGGTAATAATGGGAACCCCTTGACAGTTCGCCTTGAATAAAACTCCTCCAGCAATGCCCAACCTTGGTTTTACCATTTGCCACCTAGCCTTTTCTTTCCCTTGGGTTCTGCAGACTCAAGGGTCATCATTATTTTAACCCCCCCGGGCCAGTGCTCCTCTGAGTGTTGGTCCAAACTGTCAGCCGCCGGTGGCCACCAGGGGCAACTCTGGGCTGGCCTACCGGAAGTTTGGACAATCTGAGTGTGCCCTGAGAACGAGATATGTGCAGCTCCTATCGGGATTTGTCGGCACATTCGGGCGGTGTTGCTGGTTTAGTTTTACCTTGTCGAAATGTCTTGTAACCGGGATTCCGAGTCTGATCGGGTCTTCCCGCTAGAAGGAATATCCTTCGTTGACCGTGAGAGCTTGTCATGGGCTAAGTTGGGACACCCCTGCAGGGATTTGAACTTTCGAAAGCCGTGCCCGCGGTTATGGGCAGATGGGAATTTGTTAATGTCCGGTTGTAGAAAACCTGAAGTTGACCTTAATTAAAATGACATCAACCGCGTGTGTAACCGTGATGGTCTCTTCTCGGCGGAGTCCGGGAAGTGAACACGGTGTTGGAGTTATGCTTGACGTAGGTTGTTCTAGGATCACTTCTTGATCATAGTTTCTCGATGTGCTTTGCCTTCTCTTCTCGCTCTCTTTTGCGTATGTTAGCCACCATATATGCTAGTCGCTTGCTGCAGCTCCACCTCATACCTTTACCTTACCCATAAGCTTAAATAGTCTTGATCGCGAGGGTGCGAGATTGCTGAGTCCCCGTGACTCACAGATACTTCCAAAACCAGCTTGCAGGTGCCGATGAGTCCGTGCAGATGACGCAACCAAGCTCAGGAGGAGCTCGATGAAGATCTTGTCCTTTGTGTTGTTTCGTTCTAGTTGATCAGTAGTGGAGCCCAGTTGGGGTCGATCGGGGACCGTGTCGCATTTGGGGTTCTTCTTTTATTTTGGTTCCGTAGTCGGACCTTGATTGTATCTGGATGATGTAATGCTTTATTCATGTAATTGTGTGAAGTGGCGATTGTGTATCTCTTTTCCCCTATTGTATTACATGGGTTGTGTGAAGATTACCTCACTTGCGACATTGCTTTCAATGCGGTTATGCCTCTAAGTCGTGCTTCGACACGTGGGAGATATAGCCGCATCGAGGGCGTTACAAGTTAGTATCAGAGCCTTCCCCGACCTTAGGAGCCCCATTGCTTGATCGAATTAGTGGACGGGTTGAGTCTAGAAAAATGTTTTGAGTCATTTAGGAATTATATATCGGAGAGTTTAGGAATTCTTTTTACTCCTCAGTCCCTTCGTCGCTCTGGTGAGGCATCCTGACATAGAGTTTTGACTCTTCTCTTCTCATATTTCACTAAAAAAAATTTAGGATCACGCGGGTATCTTGGAATCGTTTCGATGGTTTTGTGACGAGAACATTGTCTTGGTGCCTCCTGTCAGGGGTTTTGTGGCAGTGTCCCGGGGAGTTGAGCTCCGAGGTGTTGTCGTCATAATTTTATCGTTGCAGTTCTGGAATACCTGAGTTTAGTACGCCGACATCGAAAATCTCTTTTATGCAGTTCGTTGGTGAGATAACCTCGACGCCACCCAGTACTGGGGCGGGAGTTCGGGAGTATTGCCATAACTTGTATAACGGATGCTTTTCGAAGGTTGAGGTAGATGATTTCCGAAGGTTTCTTGGTTATGTGTTGAAGGATGGATACAGCTGGATGTAGGATTTGTTAGTTTGGGTGAGATATTATGCTTCCCCTGTATCCCCAACACCTGATTGCATAACCGGAAAGTTTCGGGAGTTTATAAGTGGGAAATCAAGTAGCTCTTAGGATATCTTTCCGCCGGATTTATGATATGAAATTGGGGTTCGACGTCTAGTGGTCCGCCTATTCACGGTTAGTTTTACAGTGGTCCCGTTGTGTCTTAAAGAGTCCTTGGATATGCCGACTCGGGGACGCTTCGTATGTCATGTGCACTGCCTTGTACATGATGGTGCTGTACGATCGAGCCCGTGTAGGCCCCACCACGAAAACTTCGGACGAAATCTCTATCATATGTTTGTTCCGGCTTATTCTGCAAGCCAATCATTTGTTTTGTTTTGAGTTGTGGTATTCGAGTTGCTTCGAAGTCAAATGTTGATTCCATACCTTCCCTAAGCGGTGTTCTCATACTCCTATGTGAATACTAATCCTTCTTGATCATCAAGATTGTTTTTGTCAATCCCTTTTAACCGGTGTGTCTCTCCTCAGGTGGATCCGATCACTTCAACATTCGCAAGATCTATTATCACTTCTTCTCAATGGTGTTTGTTTTCATCCATCCCAAGTTCCTTTGTTTTTCCCGCCCACCCACCCTTGTTTCTTCAAGGACTCGGATTTCTTTATCAAGTATCCATCTTATGGATGTGAATCCTCTTTACTCCTCTCTTTGAATGTTCTTATCCAGTGATTCTCATGAAGATCCTGACGGAACCTCAAGTTCATCATTATTCATTCTCTTTTCTTCTCCTGTGGACCAATCCAAGCTTTGGTGTTGATCATATCCCTTTTTCCTCGTTTCAAATGCCTTCTCATGCCGGTGCACCTTATATTCAGTCATTTCTCGCTATTCAATTGTTCCGGAGTGCTCAAGATATCTCGAAGATTCGTGTTTCCACTCTGCAGTAGTTCAAGATCTTTTGAGGATGTTCTCTCATTCAAGCCATTTAATTCAACCGACGCAATCTATCTTTTAAGTCATTCAACGGTGTTTCTTTTGAGTGGGCCCTAACCCATAGGTTTTTTCCGAGGATCTTACCTGACTCTTCTTATTTCCCGGAGATATCCTCAAATTTCTTGTCAAAGTTTGACATAAGAATGAATTATCATCAGTCAAATGCCTTTCTCCTTGATCTTTCAAATTCTTTCATCGTTGGTTCAACCTTTCCATTTTCATCCCGGAGTATCTCAACAATTTGGTGGTTTTTCTCATCATGTGAAGACCGAAGAAGATTTTTTTTCTCCCAATCTTGTTCTTGTCTCTTCAAGACTCGTCATTCTAGCTTGTTGCCATTCTCTCATAGTTGTTTTTGGATTGTGAGAATTTTTTTCACCTATCCGGAGCAATTCAAGAGTCTTTTCAGTTTGATTCTCCGGAGCCCATCATCTCAGAATTTATTCATTCTCAGCTTTCAGCTCTCTTTCTCTAATTCTTACCGGTGCATCATTCAAATATTCTCTAATCAATTCGTGATCCCTTCGTTCTCATGTATCTAAACTCTCTCATATATCTTCGTTCATTTGCTAATTCTTACCGGTGATTCACCCCTACTTCGTTCATTTTCAATTCTTACGGTGGTTTGTTCAAGATTCCTCTTCTTACGTTATCATACTTCTGTTCTTTCAAATCCTACCGGTGGATCATCGAAGGCCTCTTCAAGTTTGCGAATTATCTATCTTAATCCTTTCTACGAGAATAAGTAGTATGCCAATTCCATTGGTTGTCATGAATTTGAATTGGTGAAGGATAAGCATAATGTAATTCTTATTCTTGTTTCATCGAGTTGATTCAATTCCTTATTCCGGAGTGGTTCATCATACATATTCTTGGTTTCAAGTGCTCATCTTTCTTTCCCGGAGTTCCAAGCTCTCGCAATTATATCACCACGGAGATCCATCTAAATCATTACAAGGTTTCACCTTGTGTTTTTCGACCTCTCTTTCCTTCCGTTTGATCATTTCTTTTGTTGCCAGAGTTCTTCATGAAGGTTCTTCATGATGGTTCATCAAGGATTTAATTCCTTCTCGAAGTGTTCGTCAAGATTCTTTTCAGGGGAGCTCAAGTTTTCTTCTTCTTGCTATCCGGAGTGCAATTCTTTCTACCGTATCATTGGAGGTGGTATTATATCATTCTTGATAATTTGAGTTCATGTTTCATGATTCACATGTTGTCAAGAATGAGGTATTTAAACCCATCACTTTCTTCATTGGAATTATCTTGGGTTATATTCCACCTAAAGCTTTCCTTTAAGGATTGTCGCTCTTATGGTGTTTATCAATGATACAAGTTCTTCATTTATCCTCCCGATGAGATAGTTTCTCGTCTCCTCGTTCATATCAATCCAATTCTTTTCCCGTGAGTGGCCTGGTGTCACCTCAAAAAAAATTGAGATGTTTTCCACAAGACCATACCAAGCTTATTCTTTTCGTTGTTGTTTTTCCAACAACTCCGTTCTAGCATTTGTTGTAAGCGTGCTCCCTCAAGATCTTGTTTCCCTGCGTTCCGGAGGCATTGTGATGTTGCTCTCTCCAACCCATCTTCTTGCTTTGTCAGGATCGTGTTCTTTCATGCCTATCCATTAAACCGGAGTGTCGTGCCCTTTTGCTCAAGTTCTTTTCATTTTATCAAGTTTTTGCCTTCCGTTTCAACCGGAGTGCTATCGGAATTTGTTCTTCCTTGAAACTCTCCCTACCGGACTGCTTTCAACTTTGTTCACCTTCGTTGTATTCTTTTCTCGAATTTGTTCAACCTCGCAAGGTTCTTTGGTCTCACTCGTTTGTCAAAGAAGCAACTTAGTTTTACCTCTTCAATTTCTCTTTCGTTGTCCCTCCGGTGCCATTCTAGATCTCGAGACGAGATCCTCTCATAGTGGTGGAGTGTTGTAACGCCCCAAGACCGGAGCTTCAGATGCCTTCCAGGGTTTCCGGGTTTCGTTGTGTGATTTGTTTCGTCTGTTTCATTCTCATGTCATCATGCCCATCATGTCATTTCTTTTCTAACTCAACTAAATACCGTATGGATCTTCGATCCATTTAAACCGAGGGAATTCACGTGGTTGATTCTCTTTATAACATATCCTCCCGATATTAGGAGCCTATATTTTAAATATTCCAATAATTTGGATTCAACCCATAAACACACTTGCAAATATCAATGCCATTGTTATCTTAAGTCTTGGTCTCCAACATTGCCATATATTCTTTCATCATAGCACGGAAGATCACCAAAAAAACCCGAACATTTTGGCCACACCCGAACCTAGTCCCAATTCAAAACCATTTGAAGGTATATTCAAAAGAATTTGAATTTAATTCCTGCCATTCTTGCCACTTCTATTTTTCTGTGGTCATGTTTATTTTTATGAGTCTAGAAATGTCCTCCTGCTCAAAAACTCTTTTCCCTAACCCCCTTCTTTTTCCTCTCTCTCTCTCTCACTATTTTCTTTTCGTTTAAAGAATAAAGAGAGGAGAGGGAGAGCCCAATCCGGCAAGCCCAGCTGACTCCTCCTCTCTTTTGGGCCGGCCTCCAAGGCCCAGACCTTTCCCTCCTAAGGCCCAAGGCCATCCATCCCCAGTCCTAACCCTAGCCTTCCCCGCTCGACCCTATGCCGTCTCCCTCGTTTCCCTCCCTTGAGCCGCCAGGAGAGATAGGCCACCGTGCTCGACCGCAGCCCCCACGCCCGATCCTCATCCTCCCTTCGATCTCCCCCGTCTCCCCAGTCTCTCCTGCCCTTCCCTCGATCCCTCTCCCTTCCCTCGTTCCCTCGCGCCGCCACACAGGTCGAGGAGCCCCGATCCCATCCTCGTCCTCCCTTCGATCTCCCTCTTCTTCTCGTGCTTCACCTCGCCTTCTCCCTCCTCGTCGCACCTTGCCGCCGGCCGGCCACCAGCGAGGTTTCTGTGCCGCTGCCATTGTCACGACCTGCATCGTTCCCTGCCGCGCCCCTTCATCGAGCTTCCTTGAAGTCGCACGTTGCTGGATCCCGTCCGCTGCGACCAGGAGCTCCGCCGCCCTTGACCCGCCTTGCCGTCTCGTCCAGCGACCTCACCTTCCCCTCGTCGGCATCCTGCTGCTTCACCTCGCCCGGCCCTGTGCCACCTCGTCTTGTCGCCACCTTGCACCAGCGCCGCGACTTGCTCCTCTGCTCGCGAGTCCCTGCTTCGCCGATGCGCCTCCCCTGGCCTCGCCGCCTTGCTGCGGTGTTCTTCCTCGGGCCACCCCTTCAGGGTTCCTCTTTGCTGTGGACCGCCAAGTACCACCGCCCCGAGTATTTTGCCTTGCTTCGTTTTGGAGTGAAGACCGAGACGAGACCGCCAAGATGCATTTTGGTCCCGCCAAAGACACATGCACGACTACATGACGACCCGCCAAGACCGACTACAATGCCTGAACGAGCACTGTTTTCATGGATGGCGCCAAGTTCCACTACCCTCGACCCTCAAGACCAACAAGTACCACGGCGACGCGTCATGTTCATCTACCACCATCTTCGGAACCTCTAAGAACGTCAAGTACCTATGACCAAAAAACGCCAAGTACCTCTCCGAAAAACGAACATGTACCACTATGTCCGGACACCTCGAACCCGTCAAGCACCTTCTCCGAGGATTTTGCTAAGTACCATGACATGAACGACCCTCGAACGCGTCAAGTACCACTACCGTCAAGTACCTCTTCGCAAGACCAAGTCCCTCTACGTAAACGTTGTACGACTACTTCCGTGGCCGAAGGCCCGTGTACAACTACCGTCGCCGTGGACGACTACTTCCTCTACTTCCTCTACGAACCCGAACCGCTCCGAGAATGCACCTGGAAGGTATAACCGCCGAGACGATGACCCGTGGACGAAAGCATGTTTTGTATGAGATGCATGTTTAGTTGTTGTTTTCGCCCGTGAACGTTAGTGGTTCCTCCTCGTTGCCATGCCGTCGTTGACTCGTGGGAACCCGGTAACCGAGATCACCCCACCATCTTTTGCATGCTCCCATCACTTTTCCTTTTGCACCGGTATTTCCATGAGCTACCAGAACCGTTATCGTTGCCGTGGCACTCCCTTTCTTTCCACCACGGTGACAAATGCTTCATAATGCTCTTATCAACTTTTAATAAATATTGCATAACTTGCACATGTCATTCGCATCATAATAATAACATTTAAATGTTTAAAAATTGTTGTTGTACCAAATTGATAAATGCATATGAGGATTTACCGGAATTATTGTTTGTTTCCGGCCTCATTTAAACTTGCCTAGTAGTTTGTTTTCATATGCTTCACCTCTTGCCATGTTAACCAACATTTAAATTGTTGAGTATCTAACCGAGAGAGAACTAAATATTTGATGTGGTGTGTCGTCAATATGCAACTCGTTGCATATTGAGCTCCACTTAACTTGTAGAGTTGTTTGTGCTTTTGCCATGCCATGCATATTTAAACCGGACATGCATCATTCTTGGTTGTGCATCATGCCATGTTTATGTGATGGTTGTTTACCATGTTGTTTGCTTCTTTCCGGTGTTGCTTCTTCGGGTTGGTTCCGATAACGTTGCGTTTGTGAGGATCCATTCGACTACGTCCGTTTGTCTTCTTCATGGACTCGTTCTTCTTCCTTGCGGGATCTCAGGCAAGATGATCATACCCTCGAAATCACTTCTATCTTTGCTTGCTAGTTGCTCGCTCTTTTGCTATGCCTATGCTGCGATACCTACCACTTGCTTATCATGCCTCCCATACTGTTGAACCAAGCCTCTAACCCACCTTGTCCTAGCAAACCGTTGTTTGGCTATGTTACCGCTTTGCTCAGCCCCTCTTATAGCGTTGTTAGTTGCAGGTGAAGATTGAAGTTTGTTCCTTGTTGGAACATGGAGATTGTTCCTTGTTGGAACATGTTTACTTGTTGGGATATCACAATATATCTTATTTAATTAATGCATCTATATACTTGGTAAAGGGTGGAAGGCTCGGCCTTATGCCTGGTGTTTTGTTCCACTCTTGCCGCCCTAGTTTCCGTCATATCGGTGTTATGTTCCCGGATTTTGCGTTCCTTACGCGGTTGGGTTATAATGGGAACCCCTTGACAGTTCGCCTTGAATAAAACTCCTCCAGCAATGCCCAACATTGGTTTTACCATTTGCCACCTAGCCTTTTCTTTCCCTTGGGTTCTGCAGACTCAAGGGTCATCATTATTTTAACCCCCCCGGGCCAGTGCTCCTCTGAGTGTTGGTCCAAACTGTCAGCCGCCGGTGGCCACCAGGGGCAACTCTGGGCTGGCCTACCGGAAGTTTAGACAATCTGAGTGTGCCCTGAGAACGAGATATGTGCAGCTCCTATCGGGATTTGTCGGCACATTCGGGCGGTGTTGCTGGTTTGTTTTACCATTGTCGAAATGTCTTGTAACCGGGATTCCGAGTCTGATCGGGTCTTCCCGCTAGAAGGAATATCCTTCGTTGACCGTGAGAGCTTGTGATGGGCTAAGTTGGGACACCCCTGCAGGGATTTGAACTTTCGAAAGCCGTGCCCGCGGTTATGGGCAGATGGGAATTTGTTAATGTCCGGTTGTAGAAAACCTGAAGTTGACCTTAATTAAAATACATCAACCGCGTGTGTAACCGTGATGGTCTCTTTCCGGCGGAGTCCGGGAAGTGAACACGGTGTTGGAGTTATGCTTGACGTAGGTTGTTCTAGGATCACTTCTTGATCATAGTTTCTCGATCGTGCTTTGCCTTCTCTTCTCGCTCTCTTTTGCGTATGTTAGCCACCATATATGCTAGTCGCTTGCTGCAGCTCCACCTCATACCTTTACCTTACCCATAAGCTTAAATAGTCTTGATCGCGAGGGTGCAGAGATTGCTGAGTCCCCGTGACTCACAGATACTTCCAAAACCAGCTTGCAGGTGCCGATGAGTCCGTGCAGATGACGCAACCAAGCTCAAGGAGGAGCTCTTTGAAGATCTTGTCCTTTATGTTGTTTCGTTCTAGTTGATCAGTAGTCGAGCCCAGTTGGGGTCGATCGGGGACCTTTGTCGCATTTGGGGTTCTTCTTTTATTTTGGTTCCGTAGATGGACCTTGATTGTATTTGGATGTTGTAATGCTTTATTCATGTAATTGTGTGAAGTGGCGATTGCCAACTATGTATCTCTTTTCCCCTATTGTATTACATGGGTTGTGTGAAGATTACCTCACTTGCGACATTGCTTTCAATGCGGTTATGCCTCTAAGTCGTGCTTCAACACGTGGGAGATATAGCCGCATCGAGGGCGTTACACACATGTGCTAAATCCACATACACATAAAGAAGATATGAGGATCCAAAGTCAACACTAGAGGATGCAAAGGATAACTACTTCATCCCAATCCTTGGAGGAGAGAGGTCTTGAATCCTAGAGGGATCTTCCCATGAAGGGGTCTTAAATCCACTTGGGCATCATCTCACATGGAGGTCTTGAACTCCAATGGAGTGGTGAGTGGATGAGTAAAGCTCAATCTCAAATGAGCTCTAACCTTTGTTAACCCTAGAAGGAGAAGGGGGTAGTCTATTTGTAGTGCTAGTACAAGTGGGGTGAAAGGAGAGGGGTACATGGGCCTTTGGCCCCATCTCTGCGCACAGGCAGGTGCCGTATGTCCGGGCTTGGGGCATATGTCCGACAGCTTAGGACGAGCCGGATGTCCGGGCCTCTGACCGGATGTCCGGCTTGTCTTTGCTGAACTTCTGTTGCTCCTTGATTTGGTCGAGCCGGATATCCGGGCAGGGCCGGATGTCCTGGTGGGCCCCGGATGACTAGGTCCGATACGTCTCCAACGCATCTATAATTTTTGATTGTTCCATGCTATTATATTATTTGTTTTGGATGTTTTATATGCATTAGACTACCCTATTAACCCAGAGCCCAGTGCCAGTTTCTGTTTTTTCCTTGTTTTTCAGTTTCGCAGAAAAGGAATACCAAACGGAGTCCAAACAGAATGAAACCTTCGCGATGATTTTTCTTGGACCAGAAGACACATGTTGGACTTGGACTCCGAGTCAAAAGACCTTGGAGTAGACGACAAGCCACAGGGGTGCGCCCCTGCCTTGTGTCCTACTCCAACACCCCCTGACCTAATTCTTCGTCCTATATATTCACATCTATTCCCAAACCTCCAGAGGCATCCACAAAAACACTTTTCCACCGCCGCAACCTTCTATACCCGTGAGATCCCATCTAGGGACCTTTTCTGGCACCTTGCCGGAGGGAAATTCGATCATGGAGGGCTTCTACATCAACTCCATTGCCCTTCTGATGAAGCGTGAATAGTTTACCTCAAACCTATGGGTCCATAGCTAGTAGCTAGATGGCTTCTTATCTCTCTCTTTGATTCTCAATACCATGTTCTCCTTGATGTTCTTGGAGATCTATCAGATGTAATATTCTTTTTGCGATGTGTTTGCCAAGATCTGATGAATTGTGGATTTATGATCAGCTTATCTATGAATATTATCTGATTCTTCTCTGAATTCTTATATACATGATTTGGTATCTTCACTACAACAAAAAGACATATCCGTGACATTTTGGGCCAAACGAATTTTTTTGTCATGCTTATGACACTTCTATGATGATAATTGTGACAAAACCCGGTATCATCATAGATGTGGTGGTCTCCTACTTCTATGACAAAAAATCATGACAGAAAAATGGGCTTTTCGTCCTGGGCGGGCTGGAGACGCAGCTGCATGACATTCTTTGGGCCGTCCATGACGGAAAAAACCATGGTAGAAGCGAGGGCGAGGAAAATATCGGGGTGTTCCCGGTTACGCTGGGTGGTCGGGACCGAGCGATGCACGGAGGTTTGTGCATTTCTCTCCTACACGTACGTGCGTGTGTGCTAGGTGTTGCGCTCTAACTGAACCCGAGCGATTGCACTAGCTACGTTACTGAACCCGAGCGATCGATCCCTTGCTGTTAACTGAACCCGAGTGATTCCTTCACTACTGCTGCTAACTGAAGCCGATCGAACCCTGCTGCCTCCTTCCCTTGATGAACAGTGAGTGTTGTTGGGGGGGGGGGGTTGGATGAACAGTTCCTAGTTGGGGGTTGGATGAACAGGACCCCGTGGTGTTGCCGCTAGATGAACATGACCCTGATTGAGCCGGTTGGGGGTTGATGAACAGGACCCCGTGGAGGGCTGGTTGAACAGTAGCCGGTGGACGGCTGGATGAACAATAGCCTATGGAGAGGTGGTTGAACAGGACCCCATGGAGAGGGTTAGTTGAACAGTAGCTGGTGGAGGAGCGGTGGAGGCTGGATGAACAGGAGCCCGTGGATGAACAGTCGCAGGTGGAGGCTGGAGGAGGTCGACGGTGGATGAACAGTAGCTCGTGGAGGCTGGAGGAGGTCGACAGTGGAGATGAACTATATCCCGTAGAGTCCCGTTTTTCGGTACGCCACACCCTCCCGATGAAGAGGACCCCCGTTTCGACCGTAGCGCTCCAACACAAGTTTGTTTCCTCCGTTTTGCCATACGCCACACCCCTCCCGATCAACAGGACCCCGTTTCGACCGTATGAGGTCCAAGAGAAGTCCGTTTCCTCCATTTTGTGGTACGCCAGACCCCTCCCGATGAACAGGATCTTGTTTTGACCATGGCCGGTCGAAGACAAGGCCATTTCCTCCATTCTGCGTTACGCCAAGCCTCGTTTTGATCGGCTGTTCCGTCCAAGCCGGTTGGCTCCCGATGAACACGACGTATTCCGTTGCCTCCCGATGAACATGACGCATTCCTTCGCCTCCCGATGAACACGAGGACACAGTTTCTCCGTTCCGACCCAGCCATGTACACGAGCCCTGGCCGTACGTATGCGCGAGTAGGCGTTCGAGTGTTGGTGAACGCAGTAATTTCAGAAAAATTCCTACGCACACACAAGATCATGGTGATGCATAGCAAGGAGAGGGAATAGTATTGTCCATGTACCCTCGTAGACCGTAAGCGGAAGCGTTATGACAACGTGGTTGATGTAGTCGTACGTCTTCACAATCGACCGATCCTAGTACCGAAAGTACGACACTCTGTGATCTGCACACGTTCAGCTCGGTGACGTCCCACGAACTCACGATCCAGCAGAGTGTCGAGGGAGAGCTTTGTCAGCACGACGGCGTGATGACGGTGATGATGATGCTATCGGAACAGGGCTTCGCCTAAGCACCGCTACAATATGACCGACGCACACGGCTAAGGGATCAATGATCAACTTGTGTGTCTCTGGGGTGCCCCCTGGCCACGTATATAAAGGATGGAGGGAGGAGGAGGCCGGCCTTCATAGGGCGTGCCCAAAGTGTGGAGTCCTACTAGGACTCCCTAGTCCTAGTAGGATTCTACCTCCCACGTGGAATAGGAAAAAGGGAAGGGAGAAGGAGAAGGAAGGAAGGAAGGGAGCGCCCCCTTTCCCTAGTCCAATTCGGACCAGTCCATGGGAAAGGGGAGCGGCCACCCTTGAGGCCTTTCTCGCCCTTCTCATATGGCCCATTAAGGCCCAATACGAATTGCCGTAACTCTCCGGTACTCCGAAAAATACCCGAATCACTCGGAACCTTTGCGATGTCCGAATATAGCCTTCCAATATATCGATATTTACGTCTCGACCATTTCAAGACTCCTCGTCATGTCCCCGATCTCATCGGGACTCCGAAAAAACTTCGGTCATCAAATCACATAACTCATAATACAAATCGTCATAGAACGTTAAGCGTGTGGACCCTACGGGTTCGAGAACTATGTAGACATGACCGAGACACATCTCCGGTCAATAACCAATAGCGGAACCTGGATGTTCATATTGGCTCCTGCATATTCTATGAAGATCTTTATCGGTCAAACCACATAACAACATACGTTGTTCCCTTTGTCATTGGTATGATACTTGCCCAAGATTCGATCGTCGGTATCTCAATACCTAGTTCAATCTCGTTACCGGCAAGTCTCTTTACTCGTTCCGTAATGCAACATCCCGTAACTAACTCATTAGTCACATTGCTTGCAAGGCTTATAGTGATGTGCATTACCGAGAGGGCCTAGAGATACCTCTCCGATACACAGAGTGACAAATTCTAATCTCGATCTATGCCAACTCAACAAACACCATCGGAGCACACAAGGTGTTCCTCCGATATTCAGGAGTTGCATAATCTCATAGTCAGAGGAACATGTATAAGTTTTGAAGAAAGTAGTAGCAATAAAACTGAACGATCATTATGCTAAGCTAACGGGTGATTATAAAGGTGCTCTACAGGTGTCTCCGATGGTACTTGTTGAGTTGGCATAGATCGAGATTAGGATTTGTCACCCCGATTGTCGGAGAGGTATCTCTGGGCCCTCTCGGTAATGCACATCACTATAAGCCTTGCAAGCAATGCAACTAATGAGTTAGTTGTAGGATAGTGCATTACGGAATGAGTAAAGAGACTTGCCGGTAACGAGATTGAACTAGGTATTGAGATACCGACAATCGAATCTCGGGCAAATAACATACCGATGACAAAGGGAACAACGTATGTTGTTATGCGGTTTGACCGGTATAGATCTTCATAGAATATGTAGGAGCCAATATGAACATCCAGGTTCCGCTATTGATTATTGACCGAAGACGTGTCTCGGTCATGTCTACATAGTTCTCGAACCTGTAGGGTCCGCACGCTTAACGTTCGGTGATGATCGGTATTATGAGTTTATGTGATTTGATGTACCGAAGGTAGTTCAGAGTCCCGGATGTGATCAAGGACATGACGAGCAGTCTTGAAATGGTCGAGATGTAAAGATCGATATATTGGATGACTATATTCGGACATCAGAAAGGTTCTGAGTGATTCAGGTATTTTTCGGAGTACCGGGGAGTTACAGGAATTCGTATTGGGCCTTAATGGGTCACCGAACGTTAAGCGTGCGGACCCTACGGGTTCGAGAACTATGTAGACATGACCGAGACACGTCTCCGGTCAACAACCAATAGCGGAACCTGGATGTTCATATTGGCTCCTACATATTCTACAAAGATCTTTATCGGTCAAACCGCATAACAACATAAGTTGTTCCCCTTGTCATCGGTATGTTACTTGCACGAGATTCGATCGTCAGTATCTCAATACCTAGTTCAATCTCGTTACCGGCAAGTCTCTTTACTCGTTCCGTAATGCAACATCCTTTAACTAACTCATTAGTCACATTGCTTGCAAGGCTTATAGTGATGTGCATTACCGAGAGGGCCCAGAGATACCTCTCCGATACACAGAGTGACAAATCCTAATCTCGATCTATGCCAACTGAACAAACACCATTGGAGACACCTGTAGAGCATCTTTATAATCACCCAGTTACGTTGTGATGTTTGATAGCACACAAGGTGTTCCTATGGTATTTGGGAGTTGCATAATCTCATAGTCAGAGGAACATGTATAAGTTTTGAAGAAAGCAGTAGCAATAAAATTGAACGATCATTATGCTAAGCTAACGGAAGGGTCTTGTCCATCACATCATTCTCTAATGATGTGATCACGTTCATCAAATGACAACACATGTCCATGGCTAGGAAACTTAACCATCTTTGATTAACGAGCTAGTCAATTAGACGCATACTAGGGACAATCTGTTTGTCTATGTATTCACACATGTACTAAGTTTCCAGTTAATACAATTCTAGCATGAATAATAAACATTTATCATGATATAAGGAAATATAATTAACAACTTTATTATTGCCTCTAGGTCATATTTCCTTCATCGAGACCCCACCCATATGTACGTACGTGGTCGTATTTTTTGGCGTGTGGCTGTATGTACATGTACAAGGTTTAGACGAGACAGCCTGAACTGCTACGTGGGGGGGGGCTCTACTATGACATGTGCTGCTACTTACTCAGCCATGGTTCATCGTTGCAGAGCGATTGATCGACCAGTATGCACGTACATGTTCTGACAAGATAGACAACGGTACGTACGCTTCGACCGGGTGGGTCCCAGCTGTCAGGGAGGATAAGGACACACTTCCTTGCGTGTGAAGATATAGCTACTGGGTCCCAGCTATCAGGGGGGGTATTTTTTTTTCCTGTAATAAGGACGCACTTCCTTGCGTGCGAAGATGTAGCTGGTGGGTCCCAGCAGTCAGGGGGAGAAAACATTATTTTTAGGGTAAAAAGGATGCAGTTGCATGCATGCGTCCATGGGCGTGGTGCGTCCCCACTGTCAGCTTCTCACGTATAGTCATCTTCTGATGATTCTCATTTGTTGACCATGTTGATCACATCGTGCTGAGCGCACCAAGGCCAGTGGACGATGACGAGGCCCCAGACTGGAACGACCCGGAGATGGGGAAGACACGGCGGTGGAGTCGCAGATGGAGAGGAGTGGGAAATTTGACTGGTTCGGGTGCGCGGCAGCACTGCTACTCACGGGAGACAGGAGCAAGAACAGAGGTTGAAGAAGGAGCACGGCTGCTGGATCAACATCTAAGGGAGTCCTGGACTAAGGGGTCCTCGGGTGTCCGACCTATTAGACATGGGTCGGACTGATGGGCTGTGAAGATACAAAGGCCGAAGACTCTACCCGTGTCTGGATGGGACTCTCCTTGGCGTGGAAGGCAAGCTTGGCGGCCAAATATGAAGATTCCTTTCTCTGTAACTAACCTTATGTAACCCTAGATCCCTCCTGTGTCTATATAAACCGGAGGGCTAGGTCTGTAGATATATCCTCATAATCATAGTCAGACATGCTAGACTTTTAGGGTTTAGCCATTACGATCTTGTGGTAGATCAACTCTTGTAATACTCATATTCATCAAGATCAATCAAGCAGGAAGTAGGATATTACCTCCATAGAGAAGGCCCGAACCTGGGTAAACATTGTGTCCCCCGTCTCCTGTTACCATCGACCTTAGACGCATATTCGGGACCCCCTACCCAAGATCCGCCAGTTTTGACACCGACATTGGTGCTTTCATTGAGAGTTCCACTGTGCCGTCGTCAAGAGGATTGATGGCTCCTTCTACCATCCTCAACGACGCTGTCCAAGGGGAAGTCTTCCTCCCCGGACAGATATTCGTATTCGGCGGCTTCGTACTGCGGGCCAACTCGCTTGGCCATCTGGAGCAGATCGAAAGCGATGCCCCCGGCCATCAGGTCAGATTTGGGAGCTTGAACTATGCCGCGGATATCCGTGGAGACTTGATCTTCGATGGATTCGAGACCACGGCAGCCGCCCCTGTCACCACGATGAACATGACATAAATCTGTCATCGGTCCATACGCAGGAGATAGTACCTGTAGCTGCTCTGGCCCTAGATTCGGAGCAGATCGCGCCATCCGAAGACGGGAAGCTTAACCCCGTCGCGGAAGCCGAAGACTCAGCGGCGTTGGAGCCGCACATAGACTTAACTTCAAGTGACATCTATGTCACCGGAACCATGGATTCGTCTCCGGCTACAGGTTCCGAACCTTGTGCGTCCGCGTACGTCAAGCTTGATCGGTCATCGATCGTCGAATTCAGCTCCGTGGACATCTTCCGACACTCGCCCTTGGGCGACGTGTTAAACTCGTTAAGAGCACTATCCTTAGCAGGGGACTCACAGCCGAATTGTATCCGGTTCTAACAGGAGGCTGATGACGGAGAGTTTCGCTTCCCACCCACGCCCACTTTGTAGCCACTGTCGAAGACTTAACTGACATGCTCGATTATGGCTCCGACGACATCAACAGTATGGACGCCGATGCTGGAGAAGAAGAGGCTTAAAACCCGCCGTTTACCGGACGCTGGACGACCACTTCCTTGTATGATGTATACATGGCGGATGCACAAAAAGAGAATAGCAGCGATGACAAGAAAGATCCAGTTGAGGATAAACCTCCCGAGATACAATCAAAACGCCGGCGTCAGTGGCGCCGCTCTAAGTCACGCCGCAGCAAAGATAGCAACACTGACACATGAGAAGATAACACTCCGGAAGGTGCTGAAGACAACGAAGACCCTGTTGATGCAATTGCCGAACAGGATAAACGGGAAGATGGGAAAGTTAGCCCTGGTAAACAGGCCACACACGAAGACTCAGAGGACAGTAATTATCTTCTGCTCTCTAAGGATGAGGCAAGCCTCGGCACTGAGGATTTCACCGTGCCCGAGCAACCTCTTGAGCAGGAGCACTTCAAGCGCTAGCTAATAGACACTGCAAGGAGCCTAAAAAAGAAGCAGCAGAAGCTTCAAGATGACCAGGATCTGCTCAACGATAAATGGACCGATGTCCTAGCAGCCGAAGAATACGACCCCAAGTGCCCAGCCAAAAGCTACCCGAAGCGCAAATTTCTACCTCAGTTCGACGACGAGGTGCCGGAGCACATACCACCATCGCGCAATGCGGCCGACCGACCACCACGTGGTCGGGATAAAACGACAACTCAAGCCGAACACCAGCCCGCTCCGCCTCATCGCAAATGCAGAGGTAAAACAGCTCGCGGTCATACATATGACCTTCGGCAGGACCTGAACAATAGAGCAGGACATACCAGATCGATCTACGGATCGCGAGGACGTGCCTCAACACGTGACGGCGGCTATCTATTCGGACGTGACAAACCTAGTCATGCGCGGGCCGAAAGCCGCAGACGGACTCCATCGGAGCTACGTCGCGATGTGGCCCAACATAGAGGCGCCACACACCCTCTTTGCTTCACTAACGAAGTCATGGAACATGAATTCCCAGAAGGGTTCAAACCTGTGAATGTTGAATCATACGATGGAACCACCGATCCCGCGGTATGGATCGAAGACTTCATTCTCCATATTCATATGGCCCGCGGCGATGACCTTCATGCCATTAAATACCTCCCCCTAAAACTCAAAGGACCAGCCGGGCACTGGCTGAACAGCCTGCCCGAAAATTCCATCGGCAGCTGGGAGGACTTGGAAGAAGCCTTCCTTTACAACTTCCAAGGTACATATGTTCGACCCCCGGATGCTGATGACTTAAGCCATATAGTTCAACAACCCGGAGAGTCAGCCAGGAAATTCTGGACTAGGTTCCTAACTAAAAAGAACCAGATCGCCAACTGTCCGGATGTCGAAGCCCTAGAGGCCTTCAAACACAACATTCGCGACGAATGGCTCGCCCGCCACCTCGGCCAAGAAAAGACGAAGTCCATGGCAGCCCTCACGGCACTCATGACCCGCTTTTGTGCGGGTGAGGATAGTTGGCTGGCCCATAGCAAAAACAATGCAAGCGACGCCGGCACCCCTAAAGCAAGAAATAGCAACGACAAGTCTCGACGCAACAGACACAAGCGTCGAAACAACAATGACAACACCGATGATACGGAGGTTAATGCCGGATTCAGTGGCTCTAAGTCCGATCAGCGGAAAAAGCCGTTCAAAAAGAACAATTCGGGCTCATCCAGCTTGGACTGCGTACTAGATCATCTGTGCGAGATTCATGGCACCCCGGAAAAACCACCCAATCATACCAACAGAGATTGTTGGGTTTTTAAACAGGCCGGCAAGTGAAATGCCGAAAGCAAGGAGAAGGGGTCACAAAGCGAGGACGACGACGAGGAGCCCCAGCCACTGAACACAGGGGGACAAAAGAAGTTTCTCCCTCAGGTCAAAATGGTGAACATGATATACGCTACCCACATCCCCAAGAGGGAGCGTAAGCGCTCGCTCAGGGACATCTAGACGATAGAGCCAGTCGCCACAAAATTTAATCCACAGTCGTCATTGCTACCTCTTGAGCACTGCGTTGGTTTTCCATTGAATAGGAAAGGGTGATGCAGCAAAGTAGCATAAGTATTTCCCTAAGTTTTTGAGAACCAAGGTATCAATCCAGTAGGAGACTACACGCAAGTCCCTCGTACCTACACAAACAAATAAGAACCCCGCAACCAACGCAATAAAGGGGTTGTCAATCCCTTCACAGTCACTTACGAGAGTGAGATCTGATAGAGATAATAATATTAAGATAAATATTTTTGGTAATTTTATGATATAGATTGGAAAATAAAGATTGCAAAGTAAAATAGATTGGAAACTTATATGATGGAAAATAGACCCGGGGGCCATAGGTTTCACTAGTGGCTTCTCTCAAGATAGCATCAGTATTACGGTGGGTGAACAAATTAATGTCGAGCAATAGATAGAAAAAGTGCATAATTATGAGAATATCTAGGCATGATCATGTATATATGCATCACGTCCGCGACAAGTAGACCAAAATGATTCTGCATCTACTACTATTACTCCACACATCGACCGCTATCCAGCATGCATCTAGAGTATTAAGTTCATAAGAACAGAGTAATGCATTAGGCAAGATGACATGATGTAGAGGGATAAACTCAAGCAATATGGTATAAACACCATCTTTTTATCCTCTATGGCAACAATACAATACGTGCCTTGCTGCCCCTACTGTCACTGGGAAAGGACACCGCAAGATTGAACCCAAAGCTAAGCACTTCTCCCATTGCAAGAAAGATCAATCTAGTAGGCCAAACCAAACTAATAATTCGAAGATACTTGCAAAGATAACCAATCATACATAAAAGATTTCAGAGAAGAATCAAATATTGTTCATAGATAAACTTGATCATAAACCCACAATTCATCGGATCTCGACAAACACACCGCAAAAAGAGTTACATCAAATAGATCTCCAAGAAGATCGAGGAGAACATTGTATTGAGATCCCAAGAGAGAGAAGAAGCCATCTAGCTAATAACTATGGACCCGAAGGTCTGAGGTAAACTACTCACACATCATCGGAGGGGCCATGGAGTTGATGTAGAGGCCCTCCGTGATTGATTCCCCCTCCGGCGGAGCTCCGGAAAAGGCCCCAAGATGGGATCTCTTGGGTACAGAATATTTCGGGGGTGGAAATAGGGTTTCGTGGTGCTCCTGGATGTTTTGGGGGTATATGAATCTATATAGGAGGAAGAAGTAGGTCGGTGGTGCCACGAGGGGCCCACGAGGGGGAGGGCGTGCCCAGGGGGAGGGCGCGCCCCCTGCCTCGTGGCCTCCTTGTTGGTTGCTTGACGTCCACTCCAAGTCCCCTGGACCACATTTGTTCCAAAAATAACTCTCCCGAAGGTTTTATTCCATTTGGATTCCGTTTGATATTCCTTTTCTGCGAAACACTGAAATAGGCAAAAAAACAACAATTTGCACTAGGCCTTGGGTTAGTACGTTAGTCCCAAAAATAATATAAAAGTGTATGAATAAGCCCATTAACATCCAAAACAGATAATATAATAGCATGGAACAATGAAAAATTATAGATACATTGGAGACGTATCAAGCATCCCCAAGCTTAATTCCTGCTCGTCCTCGAGTAGGTAAATGAAAAAAAACAGAATGTTTGATGTGGAATGCTACCTAGCATAATTCTCAATGTTATATTCTTTATTGTGGCATGACTATTCAGATCCGAAAGATTCAAGACAAAGGTTTAATATTGACATAAAAATAATAATACTTCAAGCATACTAACTAAGCAATCATGTCTTCTCAAAATTACATGGCAATAGAAAGTTCATCCCTACAAAATCATATAGCTTGGTCATGCTTCATTTTCGTCACACAAGAATTCTCTCATTTTGCACAACCCCGATGACAAGCCAAGCAATTGTTTCATACTTTAGTAATCTCAAACTTTTTTCAACTTTCATGCCATACATGAGCGTGAGCCATGGATATAGCACTATGGGTGGAATAGAATAATGATAGGGGGTTATGTGGAGAAGACAGAAAAGGAGAAAATCTCACATCGATGAGGCTAATCAACGGGCTAGGGAGATGCCCATCAATTGATGTCAATGCAAGGAGTAGGGATTGCCATGCAACGGATGCACTAGAGCTATAAATGTATGAAAGCTCAACAAAAGAAACTAAGTGGGTGTGCATCCAACTTGCTTGCTCACGAAGACCTCGGGCATTTGAGGAAGCCCATTGTTGGAATATACAAGCCAAGTTCTATAATCAAAAATTCCCACTAGTATATGAAAGTGACAAAACAAGAGACTCTCTATCATAAAGATCATGGTGCTACTTTGAAGCACAAGTGTGGAAAAAAGGATAGTAGCATTTCCTTTTTTATTTCTTTTCCTTTTTTTCTTTTTTGGGCCTTTTTTATTTGGCCTTTATCTCTTTTTATTTGGTACAATACTCTATTAATGATGATCATCGCACTTCTATTTATTTACCACTTGATACTAGAACAAAATATGACTCTATATGAATGCCTACGGCGGTGTACCGGGAAGGGCAATGAATCAAGAGTGACATGTATGAAAAATTATGCATGGTGGCTTTGCCACAAATACGATGTCAACTACATGATCATGCAAAGCAATATGACAATGATAAAGCGTGTCATAAATGAAACCGTGGAATGTTGCATGGCAACATATCTCGGAATGGCTATGGAAATGCCATGATAGGTAGGTATGGTGGCTGTTTTGAGGAATATATAAGGAGGTTTATGTGTGATAGAGCATATCATATCACAGGGTTTTGATGCACCGGCGAAGTTTGCACCAACTCTCAAGGTGAGAAAGTGCAATGCATGGTACCGAAGAGGCTAGCAATGATGGAAGGGTGAGAGTGCGTATAATCCATGGACTCAACATTAGTCATAAAGAACTCACATACTTATTGCAAAAATGTACAAGTCATCAAAAACCGAGCACTACGCGCATGCTCCTAGGGGGATAGATTCGTAGGAAAAGACTATCGCTCGTCCCCGACCGCCACTCATAAGGAAGACAATCTAAGAACACCTCATGTTTCAAATACACAACAGTTACCATATGTGCATGCTACCGGACTTGCAATCTTCAACACAAGTATTTCTCAAATTCACAATTACTCAACTATCATACTCTAATATCACCACGTTTATATCTCAAAACAATTATCAAGTATCAAACTTCTCATAGTATTCAATGCACTTTCTATGATAGTTTTTATTATACCCATCTTGGATGCCTATCATATTAGGACTATTTTCATAACCAAAGAAAATTACCATGCTGTTCTAAAGGACTCTCAAAATAATGTAAGTGAAGCATGTGAGATAAATAATTTCTATAAAATAAAACCACCACCATGCTCTAAAAGATATAAGTGAAGCACTAGAGCAAAATTACCTAGCTCAAAAGATATAAGTGAAGCACATATAGTATTCTAATAAATTCCAATTCATGTGCGTCTCTCCCAAAATGTGTGTACAGCATGGATGATTGTGGTAAACTAAAAAGCAAAGACTCAAATCATACAAGACTCTCCAAGAAAAACACATATCATGTGGTGAATAAAAATATAGCCTCAAGTAAAGTTACCGATAGAAGAAGAGGAAAGAGGGGATGCCTTCCGGGGCATCCCCAAGCTTAGGCTTTTGGTTGTCCTTTAATTTTACCTTGGGGTGCCATGTGCATCCCCAAGCTTAGTCTCTTGCCACTCCTTGTTCCATAATCCATCAAATCTTTACCTAAAACTTGAAAACTTCACAACACAAAACTTAAACAGAAAATCTCATGAGCTCCGTTAGTAAAAGAAAAAACAAACCACCACTTAAGGTACTGTAATGAACTCATTTTTTATTTATATTGGTGTTAAACCTACTGTATTCCAACTTCTCTGTGGTTCATAACCTCCGATACTAGCCATAGATTCATCAAAATAAGCAAACAACACACGAAAAACAGAATCTGTCAAAAACAGAACAATATGTAGTAATCTGTAGGTTTTGAATACTTCTGTAACCCCAAAAATTCTAAAATAAATTGCTTGACGTGAGGAATTTATATATTAATCATATGCAAAAATAATCAACTTAATCACACTCTCCAGTAAAAAATGGCAGCAAATCTCGTGAGCGCTAAAGTTTGTGATTTTTACAGCAAGATCGCAAAGACTTTCCCCAAGTCTTCCCAAAGGTTCTACTTGGCACAAACACTAATTAAAAGCATAAAACCACATCTAAACAGAGGCTAGATGAATTATTTATTACTAAACAGAACCAAAAATCAAGGAACAAAAATAAAATTGGGTTGCCTCCCAACAAGCGCTATCGTTTAACGCCCCTAGCTAGGCATAAAAGCAAGAATAGATCTAGGTATTATCATCTTTGGTATGCAATCCATAAGTGGATCTCATAATAGATTCATATTTAATTTTGTTTCTAGGAAAGTGTTCCATGCCTTTCCTTAACGGAAATTGGAATCTAATATTCCCTTCCTTCATATCAATAATTGCACCAATCGTTCTAAGGAAAGGCCTACCAAGAATAATAGGACATGTAGGATTGCAATCAATATCAAGAACAATGAAATGTACGGGCACATAATTCCTATTTGCAACAATAAGAACATAATTAATCCTTCCCATAGGTTTCTTAATAGTGGAATCCGCAAGGTGCAAATTTAAAGAACAATCATCAAATTGACGGAAACCTAACACATCACACAAAGTTTTTGGAATCGTGGAAACGCTAGCACCCAAATCACATAAAGCACAAGATTCATGATCTTTAATATTAATTTTAATAGTAGGTTCCCACTCATCATGAAGTTTTCTAGGCATAGAAACTTCCAATTCAAGCTTTTCTTCATAAGATTGCATTAAAGCATCAGCGATATGTTTAGTAAAAGCTTTATTTTAACTATAAGCAAGCGAAGAATTTAACACGGACTGCAACAAGGAAATACAATATATTAAAGAATAATTATCATAATTAAATTCCTTGAAATCCAGAATGGTGGGTTCATTGCTATGTAAAGTTTTGACCTCACCAATCCCACTTTTATTAATTTTTGCATCAAGATCAAAAAACTCCCAATCATTGGGACGCCTTTTAACTAAAGTTGAATCATCTCCAATCCCATCATTATCAAGATTCATATTGCAAAAGAAAGACTTAATAGGGGACACATCAATCACTTTTAGATCTTCATCCTTATTATCATCAAAACTAGAGGAACACGCTTTCACAAAGCAATCTTTTTTAGCACGCATCCTAGCATTTCTTTCCTTGCACTCATCATTGGAAATTCTCATAGCTTTGAGAGACTCATTGATATCATGCTTATGTGGAATAGATCTAAGTTTCAAAGAATCAACATCAAGAGAAATTCTATCCATGTTCCTAGCCAACTCATCAATCTTAGACAATTTTTCTTCAATCAAGGTATTGAAACTCTTTTGTGAACTAATAAATTCTTTAATATTAGAGTCAAAATCAGAGGGCATCTTATTATAACTTCCATAAGAATTGTTGTAGGAATTACCATAATTATTAGAGGAATTACTAGGAAACGGCCTAGGATTAAAAAAACCTCTATACGCGTTATTACCAAAATTGTTCCTATCAACAAAATTCAAATCCATAGATTCATTATTATTCTCAATCAAAGTAGACAAAGGCATATCATTAGGATTAGAAGAAACACTCTTATTAGTAAACAATTTCATAAGTTCATCCATCTTTCCACTCAAAACATTAATTTCTTCTATAGCATGCACCTTTTTACTAGTGGATCTTTCAGTGTGCCATTGAGAATAGTTAACCATAATATTATCTAGGTTTAGTAGCTTCTCCTAAAGTGATTTCCATAAAAGTGCCTCCCGCGGCCGAATATAAAAGATTTCTAGAAGCAAAATTCAATCCGACATAATTTTTTTGTATAATCATCCAAAGATTCAAACCATGTGTGGGGGCAATTACATCCTCTCCCAAGCTTGTGCAACATGTTCATGATCAAGTTGCTTAAAATTCATAATATCATTTCTAAGAGAGATGATCTTAGCGGGAGGAAAATACTTAGAGATAAAGCATCTTTGCACTTATTCCATGAATCGATACTGTTTTTAGGCAAAGACGAAAACCAAGTTTTAGCACGATCTGAAAGTGAAAACGGGAATAGCTTCAATTTAATAATATCATTATCCACATCTTTCTTTTGCATATCACACAAATCAACAAAGTTGTTTAGATGGGTAGCGGCATCTTCACTAGGAAGGCCGGAAAACGGATCTTCAATGACAAGATTCAGCAAAGCGGCATTAATTTCACAAGATTCAGCATTGGTAAGAGGAGCAATCGAAGTGCTAATAAAATCATTATTGTTGGTATTGGAAAAATCACATAATTTAGTATTATCTTGAGCCATCGTGACAAACAATCCAACACACAAGCACACAAGAGGCAAGCGAAAAGAGGCAAACAGAAGAGAGAAGGGGAACAGAAAAAGAGGTCGAATAAAATGACAAGGATGAAGTGGGGGAGAGGAAAACGAGAGGCAAATGACAAATAATGTAATGCGAGGGATAAGAGTTTGTGCTGGGTACTTGGTATGTCTTAACTTGTGCGTAGATCTCCCCGGCAATGGCGCCAGAAATCCTTCTTGCTACCTCTTGAGCACTGCATTGGTTTTCCCTTGAAGAGGAAAGGGTGATGTAGCAAAGTAGCGTAAGTATTTCCCTCAGTTTTTGAGAATCAAGGTATCAATCCAGTAGGAGACTACACGCAAGTCCCTCATACCTACACAAACAAATAAGAACCTCGCAACCAACGCGATAAAGGGGTTGTCAATCCCTTCACGGTCACTTACGAGAGTGAGATCATATAGATATAATAATAAATAAATAAATATTTTTGGTATTTTTATGATATAGATTGGAAATTAAAATAGATTGGAAACTTGTATGATGGAAAATAGACCCGGGGGCCATAGGTTTCACTAGTGGCTTCTCTCAAGATAGCATAAGTATTACGGTGGGTGAACAAATTACTGTCGAGCAATTGATAGAAAAGTGCATAATTATGAGAATATCTAGGCATGATCATGTATATAGGCATCACGTCTGTGACAAGTAGACCGAAATGATTCTGCATCTACTACTATTACTCCACACATCGACCGCTATCCAGCGTGCATCTAGAGTATTAAGTTCATAAGAACAGAGTAATGCATTAGGCAAGATGACATGATGTAGAGGGATAAACTCAAGCAATATGATATAAACCCCATCTTTTTATCCTCGATGGCAACAATACAGTATGTGCCTTGCTGCCCCTGCTGTCACTGCGAAAGGACACCGCAAGACTGAACCCAAAGCTAAGCACTTATCCCATTGCAAGAAAGATCAATCTAGTAGGCCAAACCAAACTGATAATTCAAAGAGACTTGCAAAGATAACCAATCATACATAAAATATTTCAGAGAAGAATCAAATATTGTTCATAGATAAACTTGATCATAGACCCACAATTCATCGGATCTCGACAAACACACCACAAAAAGAGTTACATCAAATAGATCTCCAAGAAGATCGAGGAGAACATTGTATTGAGATCCAAAGAGAGAGAAGAAGCCATCTAGCTAATAACTATGGACCCGAAGGTCTGAGGTAAACTACTCACACATCATCGGAGGGGCCATGGAGTTGATGTAGAGGCCCTCCGTGATTGATTCCCCCTCCGGCAGAGCTCCGGAAAAGGCCCCAAGATGGGATCTCTTGGGCACAGAAGGTTGCGGCGGTGGAAATAGGGTTTCACGGTGCTCCTGGATGTTTTCGGGGTATACGAATATATATAGGAGGAAGAAGTAGGTTGGTGGAGCCACGAGGGGCCCATGAGGGGGGAGGGCGTGCCCCCTGCCTCATGGCCTCCTTGTTGGTTGCTTGACGTACACTCCAAGTCCCCTGGATCACATTTGTTCCAAAAATAACTCTCCCGAAGGTTTTATCCGTTTGGATTCCGTTTGATATTGCTTTTCTGCGAAACACTGAAATAGGCAAAAAAACAACAATTTGCACTGGGCCTTGGGTTAGTAGGTTAGTCCCAAAAATAATATATAAGTGTATAAATATGCCCATTAACATCCAAAACAGATAATATAATAGCATGGAACAATCAAAAATTATAGATATGTTGGAGACGTATCAGTCATGCCCGATCACCTTCGATTGTCGGGATCACCCCACCAGTATCCGTCACGGAGGTTCAGCCGCACTGGTCCTGGACCCAATAATTGATGGGTTCCACCTGACGCGAGTCCTCATGGATGGTGGCAGCAGCTTCAACCCGCTCTATCAGGATACAGTGCATAAAATGGGCATCAATCCATCATGGATCAAGCCCACAAAGACTACCTTTAAAGGAGTCATACCAGGTGTAGAGGCCCGCTGTACGGGCTCAATCACACTAGAGGTTGTCTTCGGATCTCTGGACAACTTCCGAAGTGAGGAGTTAATCTTCGATATCGTCCCTTTTCGCAGTGGATATCATGCACTGCTCGGACGAAACACATTTGCTCGATTCAACGCAGTGCCACACAACGCTTATCTCAAGCTCACGATGTCCAGACCACAAGGCGTCATAACAGTTAATGGAAACACGAAACGCTCCCTCCGCACTGAGGAGCACACTGCTGCCTTAGCAGCAGAAGTATAGAGCGGCCTTTTCAAGCAGAACCTTAATTCGGCGGCCGATCCCCCGGACACTGTCAAGAGAGTCCGGACTATTCTGCAGCAGGACAACTCGGCTCGTCAAGAGCTCGACTAGAAATTCGGCCTCCGTCCCAGTCCCGACCAAGTGGCGACAATTGTACCATGCGTACATAGCTACGCACTAAAAATACCATGGGCATGGATGGAGGCATAACCAGCTTGGACAGGCGTTCACCAGCCGTTTCGCGAGCCCGAAGTAGCTGCCGGGCATAGCTTCGACAGGCCATAGCCGGATTATTGAATCCTTCATGGCTAGTTCGGCCACCCTATGCAGCTCGACCAACTGTTTTAGCTGATCGCTAAAGGGCACTGGATGTTCTAGCGCAAGATATTGCGACCAGAACAACTTCTCCGTTGAGCTCCCCTCTTCGGCCCAGAAGAACTCCGCAGCGTTAGACACACTGCACAACAGATCTCCAAACGCCCCTGGAGAACTCTGAATCTGGGTTAGTATGAAATACTTCTTCTTCACATATTTGCTTTGCATACTAAACGCCTTACCCGCCGCGATTTTCTTGGCCTCCTGGATCTCCTGGAGGGCGCCCTGGGCCTCAACCCGGGCCTCTTCCGCGCTTTGGCGGGCCTTAGCGAGTTCAGTCTCTCGAGCCAAAACATCGCGCTCCAAGGATTCACATTTCTTCACTGCATCCTGGAGCTCTTGTTGGACTTCATCAAGGCTGGCCTCATGCTGCTCTCGAGCGGCTTTTTCCTTGGTGGCCTTCTCCTCGGCCTCGACCAGGGCCTGTTTAAGGACCTCGACCTTGGTCGTCGCTCCTATGCATGCCATGACACTATGGTCAATACACATTAATTACTCTTTCCGAAATATATAGCCAGCCAGTACATACCTTGCTGGTCTTCCGTCTGCTTTCTCGCTTGGCCGATCTCCTGCTCGGTCCGCTCTAGGCTCTGCTTTAGTCCGGAGACTTTGGTAGTGTGCACGGTCGCGGCCAGCAATGACGCCTACTTATTCATATAAGACATCTAGTTAGTTCCCTGCAAAAATAAATTGAGCCTCTGTCCGGCTCTTCTTTCTGAACACCAGACAGTGTCTCAGGGGCTACTGTCTATATGGGGATTTTCTCTTTTGCATCGCTTACCTCAAAACCTGTCAGCAGGATGCTGCAGGCTTTGGTTAGTCCACTCTTGATGGACTGAACCCTCTCAATCACCGTACCCATAAGGATACGGTGTTCATCCACAATGGAAGCGCCTCATAGCGCTTCCAGCAGATTATCCGGTGCCTCTGGTTGGACAGAGGTCATCGGCGGAACAGGCACACCCTCTTCTTTCGGAAGAGGTTGCTCACCGAATTCCGGAGCCATATAGGTCTCCAGACTTGTATTTGGCTGGGGGCTGAATTGAGCAAGGCCCCCATCCCGGTCGCCATGGGGGTCTGCTCCCCCATGTGTCTGGCAGCCGAGGCTGCGCCCTCTGGCGCCACCCTGGCGGCCTCCTGAACCTCTCCCTAGTCGGGGAAGGTCCTTTGGGACAACACCTCGTCATTGCCCTTGGTCGTAGGAGAGTGAGCGGCCAGCAGTGACTCGCTGGCCATCGCCTTCGAATCCATCGAACCTCTTGATGACGATCGCAGGGAGCTATCATGGGCCGGATGCATGGACATATGTGGGTTTCTAGTACTTACGACGCGGCCAAAGGCATGTTTCGGGGGTGTCGTTCTGGGCTGCTGTCGATGTCCCATGCAGAGTTATCCACGGGGGGACCCTTCCCCCTCTTGGGCGCCTCCGCCTCCAGATTTGTGGAGGCCGCCCTCTTCTTCCTCCCCCCATCAGGGGGAGAGGTGCTTTCTTCCTCCTCCTCGTCATCGTCTTCGGTGGCAGAGGAGAGAGTCTTGTCTTCAGACGACACGTCTGAAGCTCCCTTGCGGTGGAGGCCACTCCAAGTCCCCTTGGCCTTCTTCTCCGGCACCTTATAGGGCGCCGGCACCAGCATCTTCGCCAGGAGCGGGATGACTGGTTCTTCGGGCAGTGGAGTCGAATAGTGAATCCGCTCGACCCTCTCCGTCCATACCTGAAAAAACAATAGTGATAAGGTTTAGATATCCTCCTTGAAGGAAGCAAGTAGAGGATGCGCCTTGAGACGGGAAAAGCTTACCATATTAGCAGAATGGGTAATATCGTGCCCGTGGTTCGAGTCTATGGCGGGCGGCGTCTCATTTCCCTTAAAGAGCAACTTCCAGGCTTCTTCGTGAGTGGTTCCGAAGAGCCTTTCCAAAGTTCTGTGCTTCTTTCGGTCGAATTCCCATAAGGGGCAGCTTTGGCTCTGGCATGGGAGGATTCGGCGAACCAGCATCACCTGGATTACGTCGACGAGCTTGATGTTTTATCCACCATGCTTTGTGTCGGAGTTCTAGGAACGGGGGTCCCCAGACTTGCCTGCCTGCGGCCTGCGGCGTGGCTCAAAGGGGGGCCCAGCACGGCCCATCTTCACCAACACAAACCGAAGACCCTCGCGAGGGGCCAAGCCTCGCGAGGCGGACGACGCGAAGCTTCCTCAGGCACAGCCTCGTTAGGCTGGCTCACGAGGAGGCGGAGAGATCAAGGCAGGGTACCTCACGAGGTGCCCATGACGCAAGCCATGACAACTCAGGGCGCCAGGCGGGTGCCAGCTCGCGCAACGTCCTCCTTTCCTCTTTGGTGCAAAGGGGGCAAGCGCAGCCGCGGAGTACCGAGGCATCAGGAAAAGGTTGCCATTTCGGTGCAACGAGACCAAGACCAGGAGGACTACGAGATGGAGGTCACCGTGGAGCCCAAGACGGCGTCATCACCAGAGCTTTGCGCAGGCGAAGACTACTTTTGTCAGGATAGCTGATACTTGCTGTCCCCCTTCAAATTAGCCCGCCATTGTTGGCTCCCTTCCCTATCAATATTTGGGAAGAGGACCAGGGCCTCTATAAATAGGACCAGCCACCCACACAGCAAAGGGGATCGGTCGGCCAAAGGAGAGCAGGGCAGAGAGAGAGAGAGAGAGAAAGGTGGCTGAACTCCTCCCAGCAGTTCATCGCCTCAACCAAGAACAGACCCTCGCCAGGCTGTTCTTCCTTGTATTGTTCATCATCATCAGCCCAAGAGGCAATCCACACACCACACACTGGAGTAGGGTATTACACCACAACGGTGGCCCGAACCAGTATAAACCCTGTGTCTCTTGTGTTGTTCTTTCTTTAGTTTAGATCTTTGCATGGCGGAGGGGTGCAGGTAGGTAGGAGGCGAAATATCCACGCGCACCCTAGTGTTCGAACCTCAAGGGTCTGCCGGAACCCGAAATCCGACATTTGGTGCGCCAGGTAGGGGTGCGCCGGAATTCGTCTTCCACCGCCCCGTTCTCCTCCGACCGTCACGCCCATGTCTGATGCTTGTCGGGCCCGCGCCGAGCGCCGGGCCGCACTCGCTTCCCGCGTCGCCCAGACGGCCCCTGTCGGCGGGCATCCACGCCGTTCCCCGTCACCTGCCGTCAACGCCGCCACCGGCCCGGCAGGGGACAAGCGGCAAGCATCATCCCAGCATCCGTCCGTGCGGCAAGACGGCCGCACCGCAACCCCCTCGCTCGCCCCAGCTGGATCTTTGTCCCGCACGCTCTGCGCGCCCATGGAGGCTCGGGCCGCACTCATCGCGGCAAACGAGCTCCTGCGCTACCGTCCCGTCGACGACGTCTACGAAGAATGGCTCGACCGCGTCGCCGAGCTCATCCGCGCTGTAGGGGGCTCTTCCGCGCCGTCCGTTCTGCTGCACCGCACCCCGCCCCGCGCGGGCGAAGAGGCTCCGGCGGCGCCCCGGCCGGCTCCTCCTCAAGAAGACACCATGGCTCCAAGGCACATGGCCCCTGGGCGGAACCCGCTCCGTCAGGTGCCAGTGCAACAAGAACAGAGCTGCCAAGAAGTCCCTCGCCCACCAGAAGCTGCCCGGGCGCTCCCTGCCCCAGCACGTCGTGACCATCCCCCTGCTCCAGCGCGTGGGGACATGCAAGACCAGTCTCTCCGTCACCTAAGGCCTCCCGTGGCCACAGCAGGCTGCCGCGCCTACACCACCGAACTATGCAGCGTCGCGTGGCCCGGCAAGTTCAAACCAGACCTGCCTCCTCGCTACGATGGCATGGCCGACCCTGCGGAGTTCCTCCAGCTCTACGAGCTGGGCATCGAAGCTGCCAACGGAGACGAGAAGGTCATGGCGAACTGGTTTCCCATGGCGCTCAAGGACGGGGCCCGCACCTGGCTCCTGAACCTGGCTCCAGGCACAATCTCCTCCTGGGAAGAGATGCGCACCCGCTTCATCGCCAACTTCCAAGGTACTCGCGACCGGCCGCCCGCCGTGAGCAACATGCGCCGCATCAAGCAACAACCCGGGGAGACCCTGCAGAAGTACATCCAGCGCTTCAACAACGCACACCTCAAGATCCCCAAGGTGACTGAGGAGGCCATCATCTCAGCTTTCTCCGACGGAGTGCGCGACGTCAAGATGAAGGAGGAGCTGGCGATGCATGAAGACCTGTGCACTTCCTTGGAGCTGTTCAACTTGGCAAACAAGTGCGCCAGGGCTGAGGAGGGGCGTCTCTCCCTCCTTGAGCTGCCTGCCGCAGACCCAGAAGAGAAGAAGCTCAAGGCCAAGGATGTGAAGTGCAAGGGGGCTGCAGTGCTCGCGGCAGAACCAGACACCAAGCGGGGCAGAGATCAGCCCGAACCTCCCAAGGGCAGCTGGTACTGCGTGTACCACGACCTCCACACCCACAACACCAACGAATGCCAAGAACTCCGAGCCGTGCGTGAAGGAAGGATCGGCCGTCGCCCCGACCGCGGTGACCGGGGCTACGGTCGAGGAGGAGGAAGAAACGCAGGACGCTGGGAAGACCGTGGGCCGTGCCAAGGGTGGCGCGACCAACCTCGCGAGGATCGCTGGCAAGACCCACCTCGCGAGAGAGGATGGAGGGATCAGCCTCGCGAGGATCGCCCGCTAGGCAACGCAGGCCTCCCACCGCTGCCGCCGCAGCCAAGGAGAAACGAGGACCGCCATCAGGACGAGGAGGCTGGGGGCTTCCAGGAGCCGCGCGCGATCGCCTGCATCTTGGGCGGAGCACAAGCCCCAGCCTCTCAGCGCATCTTCAAGCAGTTCGCCCGCGAAGTGAACGCAGTACTTCCCAGACTCAAAGCCACACGCCCTCTCAGGTGGTCGGCGTGCGCCATCACATTCAGCTCAGCAGATCAGCTCAAGTGTGCGGCAACAACCGAAGTCCTCCCGATGCTTTGTTCCCCAATCATCAGCAACGTGGTGGTCACCAAGACCCTCATCGATGGCGGGGCAGGGCTCAACGTCCTGTCCGTGGAGACGTTCAACAACCTCCAAGTGCCCTACAGCCAGCTTCAGCCAACCAAGCCCTTCTCCGGTATCACTGACGGCTCCACGGTCCCGATTGGGCAGGTCCGCCTCCCTGTCACCTTCGGGGCACGCGACAACTACCGCACCGAGCTCATCGACTTCGATGTCGCTCACATTCGCCTGCCGTACAACGCCATCCTTGGGTACCCAGCGCTGGCCAAGTTCATGGCCGTAACTCACCACGGCTACAACGTCCTCAAGATGCCAGGAAGTGGCAGAGTCATCATGGTGCCCTGTGAAGAGAAGGACGCGGTGTGTTCCCTGGAACGAGCTTTTCAGGCCGCATCACTGGAAGACCCGGATCGCGGAAGCAGGAGGCTTCCCTAGACCGCCCCCAAGAACAAGAAGACATCATCCGGCCCGGCCCCTCAGGAGGCAGGCCCCTCAGGGCCTGCGCCTGCCCAGGGGGAACCTCCCTCCGTCACCTAGGAAAGCGCGCCCGGCGCCCTCCCTAGGCAGGGCTCGGGGGCTCCCCCTGGAAGGCCACCGACCTAGCTAGGGTCACGAGGGAGGCGCTTGGGCACCACATGGAGGCGTGTTTTGAAGCACGTTTCCCTCAAGAAGGAGCAAGGCAAGGAGATCCAGACCCACAGGAGTTCGTCAGCAAGGCCATTCAGGAGCTACAGGAGTCAAGAGTCATGAGAGGCGCCCGTCGCCTACCAGCAGTGGCCCCCCATCCAGGCGAGGATGGTGGGCTGCGCGTCTGCATCGACATACCAGGGCTCAACCGATTCGTCTCTCTGGAGCGCCTCTGGCCCTCGCGAGTGGGGCGCTGCGGAGGTCCACCCCACAGCTACGTTCGCATGCCTTACGGCTTGCCGAATGCGGCTGACGCGTACCAGCGCCTCATGAGGGGCATCATGGAGGTATGAGAGGCCAGGCGTTCCGCAGCCCTGGCAGAGATGGAGATGGCCCGCGAGGAGCCGCCAGCGCCTCCGGAGCCTCCCGAGGCCCCTGGGCCTGGGGGCTCGTGAGGATCGGCTCTTGCAGCCCCCCGAGCCTGCTACACCAACACCCCTTCATCCTCAACATCATCAGGTGACATCTTTTGAGTTTTACTTCCAGCTGGGAGCGCCCCCAGGGCTGCATTATTCCCAGGCCGCGTGGGTCCGTCCCTGCGGCGTGTATCCCTTTATTCCATGTTGTTAGCTTATCTTGTTGGGGGCGCCCCTCAGGCTGCATGATCCCCAAGCCGCTCGGGCCAGGCCCAGTGGCATGTATCCCATTTGCGTTTATTTCTAATCATGCGTTAGACCCACCATGCTTGATTATTTGACGCCGGTCCACGGCACCTCTTCTCCTCCATGCCGACCACTTGCACGTTAAAGGGGGGGCACCTGAGCATCGCGACTGAGGGCTCTTACTGGCTCTCCAGCCCTCACCCTCTGGCCTTGTCCATGGCATCGCGACCTGGCATACCAGCGACGGCTGAGACCAGCTCGAGGGCCGGGACCCAAGGACGTAGAGTGCCGACATCTAACCAAATTTGCAGGGACACATCACAAGATAAGGCCCAGTGCCAGGCGCAACTCGCCTAGAGGTAGGGCCCCGTGAGTCCCGCGCTGGCTCACGGGTGCCCAGATACACCTTGCCAGGCCCTACCGTGCCAGCCACGTGTCAGGGCGGGGCTGTACACGCCCCGGGGGCTCCTCCCGGAGGGGAGCCCCCTCCCACGTACCAATGGAAACACCATGCTCCGTGCTGGCTGACGACACTGCCGAGGAGCGGCTATGCCCGTACACATACGGTAGCACTATGCTCCGCGCTGGTGATAAACAACTGAGGGTGGCCCCCGGGCCGCATCAACCTCAGGGAGCCCAGAGCTCAGTGTCTAGCCTCATCGTAACGCCTCCCCTCGGGAGTGCCGCGCGATGGGGCTGGGCACGGGGGCTGCGCCTGGGTCACACCCAGACGCACGCCGCCCGGCCAGGTCCCCCCGGGCCTGGTTCGTCGCGCGTCTCTCCTCGAGCGAAGCCAAGGTACGAAGGCCGTTTGAGCGTCAAGGGGGACTCCTGAGCATCGCGACTCAGGAGCCTAACTGGTCACATAGCCCCTCACTCCGTGGCCCCGTCCTGGTTTCCGGTCGGGACCATCGCTGGGTGAGGCACGCGCGCGGCCGGGCCCTGCAGACGTAGAACGGTGGATCCACCTGCATCACACCTCCCTACTTGTTGTTCGTGCGCCAAGGGGGACTCCTGAGCATCGCGACTCAGGAGCCTAACTTGTCACGTAGCCCCTCACTCCTTGGTCCTGTCCTGGTTTCCGGTCGGGACTATTGCTGGGTGAGGTACGCGCGGGGCCGGGCTCTGCCGGCGTAGAACGTAAGCAAGTAGGAAGGAAAAGCGCTAATCTCAAGGAATTCAAAAGCAAATATTATAGTCCACACTGTTATTTCAATGCCAAACGCAAGTTTAAATGCCTCCCCGAGGCATGATACGTGTGCAGGAATTAAAAGTAGGACAGGAGCCACGACGGAGTCACTTGGCGGTGGGGGAGCAGCACGGAGCGGGTTCGCCTCACAGAGCAGTGGGGTCGGTAGCGTCTTGCTCCGGCTTGGTGCTGATGGCCCGAAACTTCCCCAGCAGAACCTCCACGCGACCCTTCACGACCTCGGCAGCGGCAGCGGCACGCTCACTGGCTCCAGCAGGCTGTCGAGGTCGACACCGGGATCGCGAAGGTAGATGTGGGTGAGGACCCGCGTCAGTGCTGCAGAAGACAGGACACGCGCCTCGGCCTCGGCCGTGGGACCAAGGCCAAGGGTGACATCTTCAAGAGCGTGAGCCAGGAAGGGAAGCAGCTTGGCGGGGCCATCCTCGGCGCCAGCCAGCGGGCTCTCCAGGCCGCTGTCGTAAAGCGTCCTCAGCGAGGAGCGAGCCTTCGCCTCCAACTCCGTGAAGGCCGCGTGGTCCTCGGCAAGAACCAGGGCCTTGCCGTCCAGCTCGGCCTTCCTCGCCCTCAACTCCTGCTCCAGCGCGCCTAGGCGGTCGCGGCGCTTCCTGAGCTTGGCCTCCCGGCCCTCGACGGCTGCCTCGCGAGCCTTCACGCCTTCTTCTTGCTCTTGGCGAAGGCGGACCTCTTCTGCGAGCCGATCCCGCAGGCCTTGCAGCTCGCCCTCCAGCGCCTTGCAGCGACCGTGGATGTCGACCACCTCCCCCAAGGCTGCATCACGGGCAGCCTTCGCCTCTAGGACGGCCTGCTTCTCCTCGTCGCATGCCGTCGAGGCCTGGACCAGCGCCGCCCGAATCGAGGCGTTGGAGCGAACCCATCCAGAAGCCAGCTCCAAACGCCCGGCCACCAAGCGGGGGTCGGTGCCAAGAAGATCCTACCGCAGTCGGTCCAGCTCAGCAACAGCACGATCCAGAACGGCAGAAGGAGTTGGAGGGACAGCGGCCGGTGGAGTATGAGGAGAAGGCGGCAGCGCAGCCACAGCATCCTGAGGCGGAGTCTGCCGCGCCCCGACAGCTGTAGTGGTGGCGGCAGGCAAGAGCACCTCGGGAGCCACTTGGGCCGTGGGGGCTGAGCTCGCCCCAGCCGGCCCAGCCAAACCTCGCGAGGATGACTGGGCAGGAGAAGCCTGTGCGTCGCGGTCACCTTCCTTTGCGGGTAGAAGCGCCGCCACGGATGGGACCTCAGGAGCCCCCTTCGGCTTCTTTGCTGCGGGCGCCAACCTATCCAAAGATGCGGACGTCAAGCCTCAGAAGTAGAGCAAGAGATAAATACAAGAATCGAATGCTTACGGGTCATCGCCAGTGAGCTCAAGCGGCCTCCGGCCAAATTTGAAGCCTGAAAGTCGGCTGGAAGGGTCGACCTCGGGAAGCTTGGAGGCAGAAGGTGTGTCTGCGGTTCGCCCCGGGGTCAGAGGAGACCCGCGGGAGATCAGCCCGGTCCTGTCCTTCTTCGGGATCGGGGGCGAGCTCTCGCCGTCCTGCTCGTCGTCGTCTTCGTCGTCATCCTCGTCGTCATCATTCGGAGAGAGGCGGAGAAAGCGGGACCTGCGCCGGGGGAGGGGATCCCTCGACTCTCCGTCAGTCGCCTTGGAGTCAGGCCCCTTTCCGCGCTCCCCTCCCTCTTCCTCTTCACTGGAGTCGCTGGAGGGCACGTCCACCGGTTCCTCGGGAGCTTCCAGGGGCACTGGCCCATCCCCGTTGAAGACGGGCATGGACTTCACCACCTGCTCCCAGTCGTTGCGGAGGAACAAGGGCGTAGGAGCGCCCTCCAGCCTCGCCACATTGCCCCCGACCAGAGATTGGAGAACCGGAGCCAGGTCTCCGGCGGCTAAGGCCGCGGGGTTCGGATGGGGCCTCCACATTGGAAGCGAGTACTGCCGAAGCGGAGCCAGCCGGTGCTCCAGGAACTCCCTCAGCAGCGACGCACCGGTCAGCTTCGCCGCCGCCATGTCGGCCGGCCTCAGATCCGCGTCCATCTTCTCCAACACCGTCTTCGCGCGGGGATCCATGAGCTCCGCTCGACCCCATTCACTGGAGCTCGTGGGCTGCTCCGTGGGCAGGATCAGCCGAGGGTGGATGCGCCCAGCATCCACCAAGATCCACTTGCTCCTGAAGCCCTCAATCCTCTTCCCAGAGTTCGAGATGGCAATGGCGCCGCCGGACGCGACGAAGCTCGTGCACGCGGAAGCGGTCCCACGAGAGGTCCGGAGGTAGAAGTAGTGGCGCAGCAAGGCCACTGAGGGCTGCACCCCAACATGTGCTTCGCAATAATAAGCAAAGATTGCCAGGAGAAGGACGGAGTTGGGATGGAGATGCAGAGCCTGTAGCTTGTAATGGCGGAGGACGGAGAAGAAGAACTCGGAGAAGGGAGGCACCAGGCCAGCAACAATGGCACTTACGAAGAGCGGATAGAAGGTGCTCCTTTGACCCTCAGGGGTGGCGGAGCCGGCCTTGAACACCTTCTCCCCGTCGATGCCCCATGCCGTCGCCATCCGGTGCAGCCGGGCAAGGCCCGCCTCCGACACGTTCGGCGTGTCCAGGGCGGACGAGTACCAAGCTGCGGCCGGGGGCTGACGAGGCGCCATGGCTCCCTAGGCCGCGCGGTCAGAGCAGATCTGGAAATCTCGGAGGAAGGAAGGAGAGGCGCAAGAAAGGGGATCTGAGCAACAGCCGGAGGAAGCAAGAAGCAGGGCCTAGGCGGATGCCACTCCTTTATCAACTCGCGCGGTTGCTGAGGTGCCCACGTCCAGTCAACCGCCACGCGGTGCCCAAGGCCGCAGGCTGTTAGGGCCCGCGGCGCTTCGCTCTTGCCCTTCCGCCTCCCTGCACGGCCAAGCCCGGGCGCGCCTTGGGCCCGGGGGCTACTGTCGGTGTTCTAGGAACGGGGGTCCCCAGGCTTGCCTGCCTGCGGCCTGCGACATGGCTCAAAGGGGGGCCCAGCACGGTCCATCTTCACCAACACAAACCCAAGACCCTCGCGAGGGGCCAAGCCTCGCGAGGCGGACGATGCGAAGCTTCCTCAGGCACGGCCTCGTCAGGCTGGCTCACGAGGAGGCGGAGAGATCAAGGTGGGGTACCTCACGAGGTGCCCATGACACAAGCCATGACAACTTAGGGCGCCAGGCGGGCGCCAGCCCGCGCAGCGTCCTCCTTTCCTCTTTGGTGCAAAGGGGCAAGCGCAGCCGCGTAGTACCGAGGCATCAGGCAAAGGTTGCCATTTCGGTGCAACGAGACCAAGACCAGGAGGACTACGAGACGGACGTCACCATGGAGCCCAAGACGGTGTCATCACCAAAGCTTTGCGCAGGCGAAGACTACTTTTGTCAGGATAGCTGATACTTGCTGTGCCCCTTCAAATTAGCCCGCCATTGTTGGCTCCCTTCCCGCTCAATATTTGGGAAGAGGACCAGGGCCTCTATAAATAGGACCAGCCACCCACACAGCAAAGGGGATCGGTCGGCCAAAGGAGAGCAGGGCAGAGAGAGAGAGAGAGAGAGAGAGAGAGAGAGAGAGAAAGGTGGCTGAACTCCTCCCAGCAGTTCATCGCCTCAGCCAAGAACAGACCCTTGCGAGGCTGTTCTTCCTTGTATTGTTCATCATCATCAGCCCAAGAGGCAATCCACACACCACACACTGGAGTAGGGTATTACACCACAACGGTGGCCCGAACCAGTATAAACCCTGTGTGTCTTGTGTTGTTCTTTCCTTAGTTTAGATCTTAGCATGGCGGAGGGGTGCAGGTAGGTAGGAGGCGAAATCTCCGCGCGCACCCCAGTGTTCAAACCTCAAGGGTCTGCTGGAACCCGAAATCCGAAACTTTGAATGCGCATTTGCAGCGCTATCAGCTCGTCCGACGAAGACCAATTCGGGCCTTTCTCTAACCAGGAGGTGAGCCATATTGGGGCTCCGGAGTTGAATTCAGGAGCCGCGGCCCAGGTGGCGCCTCGGGGTTCTGTGATGTAGAACCATAGTTTTTCCATTCCTTGACAGTCTCCACAAAAGTACCTTGGGGCCATGTGACATTGGGCATCTAGCTCACCATGGCGCCTCCGCACTCCGCGTGCTGACCGTCCACCACCTTCGGCTTCACGTTGAAGATCATGAGCCACAGTCCGAAGTGGGGTTGGATGTGGAGGAAGGCCTCACACACTACAATGGATGCCGAGATGTTTAGGAAGGAGTTCGGGGCTAGATCATGGAAATCTAGCCCGTAATAGAACATAAGCCCGCGAACGAAAGGGCGGAGAGGAAACCCTAACTGCGGACGAAATGAGGGATGAACACCACCCTCTCGTTGGGCTTCGGGGTGGGGACGATTTGCCCCTTAGCTGGAAGCTAGTGGGCTATTTCTTTCGCCAGATACCCGACCTCCCGAAGGTTGGTGATGTCCTTTGTAACACCCTGGATGTAATTTACCTTTTATGTACTCCAACTCTTGCCGTTTCCGGCGCTAAGTTATTTTATTTCCTCGGGTTTGGGTTTTTGTCTTCGTGTGTGGTTGTCGTTGTCATGCATCTCATATCATGTCATCATGTGCATTGCATTTGCATACGTGTTCGTCTTATGCATCCGAGCATTTTCCCCGTTGTCCGTTTTGCATTCCCGCGCTCCTATCTCCTCCGGTGGTCCTTTCTACCTTCTTTTCGTGTGTGGGGATTAAACATTTCTGGACTGGACCGAGACTTGCCAAGCGGCCTTGGTTTACTACCGGTAGACCGCCTGTCAAGTTTCGTACCATTTGGACTTCGTTTGATACTCCAACGGTTAACTGAGGGACCGAGAAGGCCTCGTGTGTGTTGCAGCCCAACACCCTTCCAATTTGGCCCAAAACCCACCAAAACCCTCTCCATCATCTAGAGCGTTCGATCACGATCGCATGGCCGAAAACCGCACCTCATTTGGACTCTCCTAGCTCCCTCTATGCCTATAAATAGGTCCTCCTCCGAAATTCTCGGTTCTTCTCCCCCGAAACCCTAGTCCCGCTCCTCTCCGCGCGGCCGGACACGTCCGCCGGCCGCCGGACACGTCCGCCGCACCGCCCGGTCCAACCGCACGACGTCACGTGGCAAGTGGGAGCCCCACTTTGCCGCCGCCCGCCGCGGCCCGCGAGGGCTCGAGGCCGCCCCCGGAGCGCACTTCCTCCGCCGCCAGGCCGCGCCTCTTCCCCGAGCCGCAGCTCCTGGCTCCGTCGCCTCCTTCTCCAACTCCCGTGGCCGGAGTCCCGCGCCGCCCCGTCTCTTCATCCGGCCGGAGAGCCCTCAAGTCCAGCCAGCCGTGCCCTCGTCGTCCGGCATCCCGCGCCGCCAACCACGCCGGCGACCACGCCCCGGCGCGCCCCCACCTCGCCGGCCCCGGATCCGGTGACCCGGCCCCCTCTCCGGCGACCTCCACCTCTTCCCCGATGAACTCCGGCAACCAACAGTGTTTTTGGCCAACCTCGACTTCTGTGTCGATCCGGATCTGGATCTGAGGATTTTGGATCGGTTGACTTTCTCCCGAAACCCTAGATAATTTGCATTTTTCATCATGCTATATCTCCGCATCCGTAGCTCCATTTTGGGCATGTAGCATATCAAAATGTTCGACTCAGAGAGTACATAATTTCATCTCATTGCATCATTTTCATTGTAGCTCATCTTGACGCCCGAAATGCTGTTGGAAGAGAGCTATTTGAGTTAATTGTCAGATCTGCTGCACCAAATAGCTATTTGTTTTTTTGCCATGATTAATGTGTGCATGATATGCTCCTGAGCTCTACATGTGTTTTGTTATATGCTTTGCCGTCTTTACAGAGGTGCTATCCATGTATTTTTGTGACATGTGAGGTGACTAGCACAAGCTTGCAAAGTAGTGCATTCGTTAAGGCTGATTTCAGGGACTTAGAATTTCACTAAGTCCTTGATTTGTTTTTATCAATATGCCATATGTTCATGTTGTTTCCCAGTGATCCGTGCCTCTTTTGAGGATGATCAGTAAGGATGATTTGTTAATATTGTGGTGCTCTATCCATACATGTCTTTGTTTGCAATTTTGGAGCACCCTAGCTTGAGTCAATCGAGCTCTACTTTTGCTATTTCGTGAGTCCTGGCAGATTGCCTACTTGTTAGCGATTTTGCCGAGGATGTTGTTGTTGATCCGTGCATGCTATGTTGTTGTTCTTGCCATGTCTTGATTATACAATGTGTATTCTTGATGGGTGTATTCTTAGTTTGTCATGCCTTGCTCTGTAGTGAGTGCATCGAGCTCATGAACATGCCTACTCGTTAAGATATTTGCATGCTCCAGTTTTTCTCGAAGTCTGTAACCTGATTATGTTTTTGCCATGTTCACATGCTTGCAATTGTATTTTCCGGTCACTTTTGGCTCAAGCTCACTAAGGGACTTTTGTTAAGCTCTTTTAGTAGCTCCATGCCAAGCTTTGCTTTGCCATGTTAAGTTCTTGTAGCATACAGTTTTCTTGCTCCAAAGTGGGCTACCTGATCTGGAACCTGTTTATCAATTGCACTTTTGCCATGCTTGTTTGAACCTGTTAATGGATGAATTGGCCGTATCTCAGTGTTGATCTTTTGACAAGCTTTATGAGTGGATACGTGCCATGTATTTTGTTGCCATGTTTGAGTGCTGTAGCATGATTATATTGATGCATTTAGATAGCTACTCGCTGTTTATCGCAGACCGGTGCCATATTTGTTTTGCTTGCCATTTCCAAACCGTGCATCCGATTCCGGTGTTCTTTATATCGATTTCAACCGAAATCACCTCACCTTTCCAGTGGCACTCTTGTATTTCCAAGTTTATGACAAGTTCATTCTTTCCTTGTCAAATCTTGCATATGCATCACATATCGCATCCCGCATAGCATACCATGTTTGCATCATGTTGTTTGAGCTTTGCACGTGGTTGATTGTGTTCCTTTTGCTTGTTTGTCTTGTTTGGGTAGAGCCGGGAGACGAGTTTGCTAATGAGGAGCCTGTTGAGTTTTCTTTCGAGGATACAGTCAACTCTGACAACTTTGCAGGCAAGATGATCATACCCTCGAAATCACTTCTATATTTGCTTTGCTAGATGCTCGCTCTCTTGCTATGCCTATGCTACGATGCCTACCACTTGCTTATCATGCCTCCCAAATTTCCATGTCAAACCTCTAACCCACCATGTCCTAGCAAACCGTTGATTGCCTATGTTACCGCTTTGCTCAGCCCCTCTTATAGCGTTGCTAGTTGCAGGTGAAGATTGGAGATCGTTCCTTGTTGGAACATTATTTTCTTGTTGGGATATCATTATATTATCTTGTTATCTTAATGCATCTATATACTTGGTAAAGGGTGGAAGGCTCGGCCTTTTTCCTAGTGTTTTGTTCCACTCTTGCCGCCCTAGTTTCCGTCATATCGGTGTTATGTTCCCGGATTTTGCGTTCCTTACGTGGTTGGGTGATAATGGGAACCCCTTGACAGTTCGCCTTGAATAAAACTCCTCCAGCAATGCCCAACCTTGGTTTTACCATTTGCCACCTAGCCTTTTTCCCTTGGGTTTCACGGACTCAAGGGTCATCTTTGCTTTAAACCCCCGGGCTAGTGCTTCTCTAAGCGTTGGTCCAACCCAGAGCACCGTGCGGGGCCATCCCTTGGCAACTTGGGTTACGTTGGCTCCCGTATGCTTAGCTTATCTGGTGTGGCCTGAGCACGAGATATGTGCAGCTCCTATCGAGATTTATCGGCACATTCGGGCGGTGTTGCTGGACTTGTTTTATCTTTGTCGAGGTTGTCTTGTAGAACCGGGATACCGAGTCTGATCGGAATGTCTCGGGAGAAGGTTTAACCTTCGTTGACCGTGAGAGCTTGTGATGGGCTAAGTTGGGACTCCCCTACAGGGATTTGAACTTTCGAAAGCCGTGCCCGCGGTTATGGGCAGATGGGAATTTGTTAATGTTCGGTTGTAGATAACTTGAACCTTAACTTAATTAAAATGAATCAACTGCGTGTGTGACCGTGATGGTCTCTTCTCGGCGGAGTCCAGGAAGTGAACATGGTGTTGGAGTTATGTTTGCCGTAGGTTGTTATCTAGTTCTTCGTTCGTGCTTTGCCTTCTCTTCTCACTCTCTTTTGCGAACAGGTTAGCCACCATATATGCTAGTCGCTTGCTGCAGCTCCACATATTACCTTGTCTTACCTATAAGCTTTAATAGTCTTGATCACGAGGGTGCAAGATTGCTGAGTCCCCGTGGCTCACAGATTACTTCCAAACCAGATGCAGGGCCTGATGACTCCGTTCCAGATGATGCGCTTGAGCTCAAGTGGGAGTTCGACGAAGACTCACACCGTTACTATGTGTCTTTCCCTGATGATCAGTAGTGGTGCCCAGTTGGGGTGATCGGGACCATGTCGCTTGTTGGGGTTGATCTTTTATTTTGGTACCATAGTCGGACCATGAGTGATTGGTTGATGTAATGCTATTTATGTACTTTGTGTGACGTGGCGAGTGTAAGCCAACTATGTACCTTTCCCCTTATTATCTATTTACATGGGTTGTTGTGAAGATTACCTTACTTGCGACATTGCTTTCAATGCGGTCATGCCTCTAAGTCGTGCTTCGACACGTAGGAGATATAGCCGCATCGAGGGTGTTACATCCTTCTCCCTGACGGAGGAGGCCATCCATTTGCCTTGCCCTCCTGATCCGGACATGGCTGAGGGCTTCCTCGAGGCAGAAAGAATGAGAACTTGGGCGCTGGAGCTCGAGACCGGAAGGGCGGAGAAAGAGAGAAGGTGTGGCTGAAGAAAGGGAGTCCTTATCTCCTTATAAAGACAGTGAATATCAAGCCCCTCCCCACCAGCCTTAAAACTCGCCTGTTCCGAAGGGTTGTGTAAACGGCACGGTTATATTACCCACGCTCGTATTGATGAGAATCTTGCAATAAGGGGACACGATCTCTACTTCGACAAGACGTTCCTATTAAAACCGTGTCTCGAAATGTGGAACAGCAGACGGAAAATGGTTTGAAATGATGACCAAGTAGATGTGATATCACATTACAAAAGGACCGTCAGCAGATTGGACTCGTGCAAATATTATATTCTCTACGGTTGTGTGTGGTACTTGTGTTGCAGATCCGGACATGCTCATTGCGACCGAAGACTATCTTGGAGTATTCAGAAAGGGGAACCCGCCTTGCAATGCCAAAAACAATCTGCGCACCGGACACCTCATCATTGAAGTCTGGTTCAGGGGCTACTGAGTGAGTCCTAGACTAAGGGGTCATCGGGCGTCCGACCTATTAGACATGGGCCGGACTGATGGGTTGTGAAGATACAAAGGCGGAAGACTCTACCCGTGTCCGGATGGGACTCTCCTTGGCGTGGAAGGCAAGCTTGGCGGCCAAATATGAAGATTCCTTTCTCTATAACCGACCTTATATAAACCTAGATCCCTCCTGTATCTATATAAACCGGAGGGCTAGGTCTATAGATATATCCTCATAATCATAGTCAGACAGGCTAGACTTTTAGGGTTTAGCCATTACGATCTCGTGGTAGACAAACTCTTGTAATACTCATATTCATCAAGATCAATCAAGCAGGAAGTAGGGTATTACCTCCATAGAGAGGGCCCGAACCTGGGTAAACATTGTGTCCCCCGTCTCCTATTACCATCGACCTTAGACGCACAATTCGGGACCCCCTACCCGAGATCCGCTGGTTTTAACACTAACAACATCCAATGGTCCAGCTGCTAGAATCATTTGTTGATTAAGTTGACAAAGCCCTACGTACACGTCTGCTTAGTAGGCCCACAAGTCAACCACCAATTCTGCTGGGTCCTAGCTGTCATCGCGAGGAATAGTTTTTTTTCAAATAACAAGGAGGCACTTCCTTCCGTGCGAAGATACAGTCGGTGGGTCCCAGCTGTCAAGGGGAGGAAACAGCTTAATAAAGAGGAACTTTCCTTGCATGCGACCATGGACCTCGTGGGTCCCAGCCGTCAGGCTCTTCACGTATAGTCCTCTTCCGATGACTCTCGTTTGTTGACCACACCACGCCGAGCGCAGCGAGGCGGTGGACGACGGCGAGGCCCCAAACTGGAACGACCCGGAGATGGGGAAGACGCGACAGTGGAGTGATACGTCCATTTTGCATCATGTTTTCTTATTGTTATTTATAATGCTTTTATCCATAATAATGCTTTTTGGAGTAATTCTAATGCCTTTTCTTTCATAATATGCAAGGTATACACAAAGAGGGAGAATTCTGGCAGCTGGAAATCTGGACCTGGAAAAGCTACGTCAGGCCACCTATTCTACAGAACTCCAAACAAGCTAAAACTTCACGAAGATTTTTTATGGATTATTTAATAATTATTGGAACAAACGACTACCTGGTGTTTGAATTGAAACAATTGCCAGACACTTTGAAATATGCTTATCTTGATGAAAAGAAGATATATCCTGTTATTATTAGTGCTAACCTTTCAGAACATGAAGAAGGAAGATTATTGAAGGTTCTAAGGAAGCACCGAGATCCTATTGGATATACTCTTGATGATTTAAAGGGCATTAGTCCCACTCTATGTTAGCACAAAATTAATATGGAACCTGATGCTAAACCCGTTGTTGATCACCAACGTCGGTTAAATCCAAAGATGAAAGAAGTGGTAAGAACGGAAATATTAAAACTTCTAGAAGCAGTTATAATCTATCCCATAGATGATAGTAGATGGGTAAGTCATGTTCATTGTGTTCCTAATAAAGGAGGTATAACTGTTGTTCCTAATGACAAGAATGGACTTATTCCACAAAGAATTGTTACAGGCTATAGAATGGTAATAGATTTCAGAAAATTAAACAAAGCAACTAGAAAAGATCATTACCCTTTGCCTTTTATTGATCAAATGCTTAAAAGATTATCTAAGCACACACAGTTTTGCTTCCTTAATGGATATTCTAGTTTTTCACAAATACCTGTTTCTCAACCTGATCAAGAAAAGACCACTTTTACTTGTCCCTTTGGAACCTATGCTTATAGACGTATACCTTTTGGTTTATGTAATGCATCTGCTACCTTTCAAAGATGTATGACTTCTATATTCTTTGACTTTTGTGAAAATATTGTTGAGGTTTTCATGGATGACTTTTCCGTTTATGGGAAGTCCTTTGATTATTGTTTAAGCAATCTTGATTGAGTTTTGCACAGATGTGAACAAACAAATCTTGTCTTGAATTGGGAGAAGTTCCACTTTATTGTTAATGAGGGCATTGTCTTGGGTCATAAAATTTTTGAAAGAGGTATTGAAGTGGACAAAGCTAAGGTTGATGCAATTGAGATAATGCCATGTCCTAAAGATATAAAAGGTATTCGTAGTTTCTTAGGTCATGCTGGTTTCTATAGGAGATTTATCAAAGACTTTTCAAAAATTTCTAGGCCTCTTACTAGTCTCTTGCAAAAGGATATCCCTTTTGTTTTTGATGATGATTGTTTAGAAGCCTTTGAAACACTTAAGAAAGCTTTAATTTCTGCACCTATTATTCAACCACCTGAATGGAACTTGCCTCTTGAAATTATGTGTGATGCTAGTGATTATGCTGTTGGTACTGTTCTAGAAAAAAAGAGTTGATAAAAAACTTAATGTTATTCATTATGCTAGTAAAACTCTAGACAGTGCTCAAAGAAATTATGCTACTACTAAAAAAGAATTCTTAGCGGTTGTGTTTGCTTGTGATAAATTTAGACCTTATATTGTTGATTCCAAAGTAACTATTCAATAGACCATGCTGCTATTAAATATCTTATGGAAAAGAAAGATGCTGAACCTAGACTTATTCGATGGGTTCTCTTGTTACAAGAATTTGATTTGCATATCATTGATAGAAAAGGAGTTGAGAACCCAGTAGCTGATAATTTATCTAGGCTTGAAAATGTGCTTGATGACCCACTACCTATCGATGATAGTTTTCCTCATGAGCAGTTAGCTGCAATAAATGTTTCTCATAGTACTCCTTGGTATGTTGACTATGCTAATTACATTCTTGCTAAATATTTACCACCTAGCTTTACCTACCAACAAAAGGAAAAATTCTTCTATGATTTAAGACATTACTTTTGGGATGACCCACATCTTTATAAAGAAGGAGTAGATGATATTATTAGATGTTGTGTACCAGAGCATGAACATGGATAAATCCTACGGAAATGTCACTCCGAAGCTTATGGAGGGCATCATGCTGGAGATAGAACTGCTCACAAGGTATTGCAATCTGGATTTTATTGGCCTACTCTCTTCAAGGATGCCCGTAAGTTCGTCTTATCTTGTGATGAATGTTAAAGAATAGGTAATATCGGTAAGCGTCAATAAATGCCTATGAATTATTCACTTGCTATTGAACCATTTGATGTTTGGGGATTTGATTACATGGGACCTTTTCCTTCCTCTAATGGGTATACACATATTTTGGTTGCTGTTGATTATGTTACTAAATGTGTAGAAGCTATTCCAACCAGTAGTGCTGATCACAACACCTCTATTAAAATGCTTAAGGAAGTTATTTTCCCAAGGTTTGGAGTCCCTAGATATTTAATGACTGATGGTGGTTCACACTTTATTCATGGTGCTTTCCGTAAAATGCTTGCCAAGTATGATGTTAACCATAGAATTGCATCACCATATCATCCTTAGTCTAGTGGTCAATTTGAACTTAGCGATAGAGAAAAAAAAATTAATTTTGCAAAAGACTGTCAATAGGTTCAGGAAGAATTGGTCTAAGAAATGAGATGATGCACTTTGGGCTTATAGAACAACATATAAAAATCCTATGGGTATGTCTCCGTATAAAATGGTTTATGGAAAAGCTTGTCATTTGCCTCTTGAGTTAGAACATAAAGCATTTTGGGCAATCAAAGAACCCAATTGTGACTTCAAACTTGTTGGTGAAAAGAGGTTATTTGATATTAGCACTCTAGATGAATGGAGAACCCAAGCTTATGAAATGCAAAATTATTCAAAGAAAAGGTTAAAGATGGCATGACAAAAGAATCCAAAAGCGTGAGTTAATTTCAGAGAATATGTTCTTTTGTACAACTCATGTTTCAGATTCTTTGTACGAAAGCTCCTCTCAAAATGGGAAGGCCCATATGTCATCGAGGAGGTTTATCGGTCTGGAGCCATCAAAATAAATAATTTTGAAGGTACTAACCCGAAGGCTGTCAATGGGCAACGAATAAAGCACTATATCTCAGGTACTCCTATTAATGTTGAAAGTAATATTATCCAAACTTTGACACTGGATGAACACATAAAAGAGTCCTTCTGGAACACTCCAGAATCGTGAAATAAGGAGGTACGTGATATGGTAAGTAAACGGACTACGAAAAATCCGCAAAAATATTTTTTCTCACTTTTGGAATATTTAAGAATTTTAGGAATAAAGAAACTTCCAAGAAGCGTCCCCTGGTGGGCACAGGACACCAGGGCGCCTGGCGCACCCAGGTGGGTTGTGCCCACCTGGGACACCTTCCGTGCTTCGTTTTTCTACCGTATGCTTGTCCTCCAAGATAAAAAAATCTATATATACTTCCTGAACCTGTTGATTACCGTATCGTGGAGAAATCCTGTGTTCTCTTTTCTTGCTGTTTTCTGTCAGATCTGTCAGGCCAGGCATCATGTCTTCTTCTTCCTCCAACAACGTGGAAGAGGATGCTTGGTTGATGAAGATCGAGCTAAAGAGAGAAGAGGCCGTGGAAGCCATCGGAGGAGATGTGAGCAAGGAGGTTACCATAGATTAGCCTCCGGTCCTCGAACAAGCACTGCTGGTTGAGGAGGAGGAGGAAGATATCCTTAAACCTTACCTTACTCATCTTACTCCTGCTGAGATTGAAGCCTTTCGCTTCATTGGAACAATTCATATACAAAACAAGTATCTCACTTGTGAAAATATTCTGCATCAAGAGCACATCACCCACCTCCCGAGCGTCATCCGTTGATTGGAGAACCTCTTGATCCTTAAGGATAGAATCGCTTCATCACCACCATCATCATCTTCACCACCAAAGGAGAACCGAGTTTTGGGTATGGGCACTCCCATTGGCTTCCGCCATGCTTGGGGAGGAGCCCCGGTATCGTACCATCCCACTATGTTTTTGCTTTTACTTATTTTAGTTTGATCCTTTTGCTTTTGATGAATAAAGGTTAGTTCGATCCTTTCTTCTTTGAGAGTTTGCATAGTGATCTATCCTTGTAATCGTGTGCAAGTTATATAATAAAGTCTAGTATGAGTTTTTGCTTTCTTTACTCTCATGTTGCAAATAAAGAAAAGGAATAAGAAAGGAAAAGGAGAAAGGAAATAAATAAAAGAAAGGAAATAAATCAATAAAATCATATACTAATCCTATGGTAGGTGATGGCACCACATAAGGAAAAGTATAAGTAGAAAATTTTATTAGAGATTGACAAACATAGCATTAGTCAATGATGCAATGCATTAAAGAATTAATAAGGGAAGAGAAGATTCACATATAAATATACTACCCTAGAAATCTTTTGTGATTGTGAGCCCTCATCAAAATATTATATGCCAAAATTGTTGATGTTGGACAAGGAAGACAATGTAATGGTTTATGTTCGTTCATATTCACATAGAATTCATATTGTCATGGATCCTTTAACTTGTGGTGCTTGCCCCCTATCTTTGCTAGCCAAAAATTCCGCACTAAGTAGATATACTACCACTAATGCAGGATGCTGCTAATGCGACACTACGATTAGAGACCCTTCGACGAAACTGTGGGCGATGCCATAATTGCAAACGGTGGTGTAAAAACCCGTCAAAAAAGGTGCAAAACGTTTGTGATGAAGGATGCATCAAACACGGTTCAGATTTTAGTTGCGTGTGCGATGCAGGGCATACGGTTCGGCTCAATTAACTGTTTGTGATTAGGCAACACAAAAGAAATGGGCAGCCAGACGAAGGTGTGTGCGACGTACAACATACAGTTCACTCGGATGAACTGTTTGTGATTAGGCAACACAAAAGAAATGGTCATCCAGATCAAGGTGTGTGCGATATACGGCATGCGGTTCACTCGGATGAACTGTTTGCTTTGAGACATGAGAATAGAAATGGTTCAACTTAACAAGATGTGTGTGATACGCGACAAATAGGTCTATAATCGGAAACGTGTGAGCACTGCGTTGGATTTCCCCGAAGAGGAGAGGATGATGCAGCAAAGTAGCGTAAGTATTTCCCTCAGTTTTTGAGAACCAAGGTATCAATCCAGTAGGAGGCTACGCGCGAGTCCCTCGTACCTACACAAAAACAATAGCTCAACGCAACCAACGTGCTTAGGGGTTGTCAATCCCTTCACATTCACTTACGAAAGTGAGATCTGATAGAGATGATAAATAATATTTTTGGTATTTTTGGTATAGAGATGCAAAGTAAAAGGTAAAAGTAGAGTAAAAGCAAAGCAATAATAAAGTGATGGAGATTGATATGATGAGAAAGAGACCCGGGGGCCATAGGTTTCACTAGTGGCTTCTCTCAAGAGCATAAGTATTCTGCGGTGGGTGAACAAATTACTATTGAGCAATTGACAGAATTGAGCATAGTTATGAGAATATCTAGGTATGATCATGTATATAGGCATCACGTCCGAGACAAGTAGACCGACTCCTGCCTGCATCTACTACTATTACTCCACTCATCGACCGCTATCCAGCATGCATCTAGAGTATTAAGTTAAAAACAGAGTAACGCCTTAAGCAAGATGACATGATGTAGAGGGATAGCTTCATGCAATATGATAAAGACCCCATCTTGTTATCCTCGATGGCAACAATACAATACGTGCCTTGCTGCCCCTTCTGTCACTGGGAAAGGAGATCGCAAGATCGAACCCAAAGCTAAGCACTTCTCCCATGGCAAGAACAACCAATCTAGTAGGCCAAACCAAACTGATAATTCGAAGAGACTTGCAAAGATAACCAATCATACATAAAAGAATTCAGAGAAGATTCAAATATTATTCATAGATAGACTTGATCATAAACCCACAATTCATCGGTCTCAACAAACACACCGCAAAAAGAAGATTACGTCGAATAGATCTCCACGAGAGAGGGGGAGAACATTGTATTGAGATCCAAAAAGAGAGAAGAAGCCATCTAGCTACTAACTATGGACCCGTAGGTCTGAAATAAACTACTCACACTTCATCGGAGGGGCTTGGATGATGATGTAGAAGCCCTCCGTGATCGATGCCCCTTCCGACGGAGCTCTGGAACAGGCCCCAAGATGGGATCTCGTGGATACAGAAAGTTGTGGCGGTGGAATTAGGTTTTTGGCTCCGTCCCCGATCATTTGGGGGTACGTAGGTATATATAGGAGGAAGAAGTACGCCGGTGGAGCTTCAAGGGGCCCACGAGGCAGGGGGCACGCCCTAGGGGGGCCCCTCCACCCTCGTGACCGCCTCGTGGCTTTCTTTACGGAGGGTCCAAGTCTCCTAGATCTTATCTCGTGGACTTCGTTTGATATTCTGTTTCTTCGAAACACTGAAATAGGCAAAAACAACAATTCTAGGCTGGGCCTCCGGTTAATAGGTTAGTCCCAAAAATAATATAAAAGTGGAAAATAAAGCCCAATATAGTCCAAAACAGTAGATAATATAGCATGGAGCAATCAAAAATTATAGATACGTTGGAGACGTATCAAGCATCCCCAAGCTTAATTCCTGCTCGTCCTCGAGTAGGTAAATGATAAAAACAGAATTTTTGATGCGGAGTGCTACTTGGCATAATTTTAATGTAATTCTTCTTAATTGTGGTATGAATATTCAGATCCAAAAGATTCAATGCAAAAGTTCATATTGACATAATAATGATAATACTTCAAGCATACTAACTAAACAATTATGTCTTCTCAAAATAACATGGCCAAAGAAAGTTCATCCCTACAAAATCATATAGTTTAGTCATGTTTCATTTTAGTCACACAAGAATGCTCTCATCATGCACAACCCCGATGACAAGCCAAGCAATTGTTTCATACTTTAGTAATCTCAAACCTATAAACTTTCACGCAATATATGAGCGCGAGCCATGGACATATCACTATGGGTGGAATAGAATATAATGAGGGGGGTTATATGGAGAAGACAAAAAAGGAGAAAGTCTCACATCAACGAGGCTAATCAATGGGCTATGGATATGCCCACCAATTGATGTTAATGCAAGGATTAGGGATTGCCATGCAACGGATGCACTAGAGCTATAAATGTATGAAAGCTCAACAAAAGAAACTAGTGGGTGTGCATCCAACTTGCTTGCTCACGAAGACCTAGGGCACTTGAGGAGGCCCATTGTTGGAATATACAAGCCAACTTATATAATGAAAAATTCCCACTAGTATATGAAAGTGATAACATGAGAGACTCTCTACTATGAAGATCATGGTGCTACTTTGAAGCACAAGTTTGGTAAAAGGATAGTAACATTGTCCCTTCTCTCTTTTTCTCTCATTTTTTTGGGCCTTTTCTTTTTTTATGGCCTTTCTATTTTTTTATTCCTCACTTGGGACAATGCTCTAATAATTATGATCATCACACTTCTATTTATTTACAACTCAATGATTACAACTCGATACTAGAACAAAGATGACTCTATATGAATGCCTCCGGCGGTGTACCGGGATATGCAATGAACCAAATGACATGTATGAAAGAATTATGAACGGTGGATTTGCCACAAATACTATGTCAACTACATGATCATGCTAAGCAATATGACAATGATGAATGTGCATGATGAACGGAATGATGGAAAGTTGCATGGCCATATATCTCGGAATGGCTATGGAAATGCCATAATAGGTAGGTATGGTGGCTGTTTTGAGGAAGATATAAGGAGGTTTATGTGTGAAAGAGCGTATCATATCACGGGGTTTGGATGCACCGGCGAAGTTTGCGCCAACTCTCAATGTGAGAAAGGGCAATGCACGGTACCGAAGAGGCTAGCAAGGATGGAAGGGTGAGAGTGCGTATAATCCATGGACTCAACATTAGTCATAAAGAACTCACATACTTATTGCAAAAATCTACAAGTCATCAAAAACCTCAGCACTACGCGCATGCTCCTAGGGGGATAGATTGGTAGGAAAAGACCACCACTCGTCCCCGACCACCACTCATAAGGAATACAATCAAATAACACCTCATGTTTCAAATTTGTTGCATAACATTTACCATACGTGCATGCTACGGGACTTGCAAACTTCAACACAAGTATTTCTCAATTTCACAACTACTCAACTAGCATGACTTTGATATTATTACCTCCATATCTCAAAACAACCATCAAGCATCAAACTTTTCTTAGTATTCAACACACTCATAAGAAAGTTTTATTGTTAATCTTGCATACCAAGCATATTACGATTTTAAGAAAATTACCATGCTAATAAGACTCTCAAAATAATCTAAGTGAAACATGAGAGATCAATAGTTTCTATAAAACAAATCCACCACCGTGCTCTAAAAGATATAAGTGAAGTACTAGAGCAAAACTATAAAGCTCAAAAGATATAAGTGAAGCACATAGAGTATTCTATCAAATTCCAAATCATGTATGGCTCTCTCAAAAGGTGTGTACAGCAAGGATGATTCCGGTAGACTAACAAGCAAAGACTCAAATCATAAAAGACGTTCCAAGCAAAACACATATCATGTGGTGAATAAAAATATAACTCCAAGTAAAGTTACCGATAGAAGTAGACGAAAGAGGGGATGCCTTCCGGGGCATCCCCAAGCTTTGGCTTTTAGGTGTCCTTATATTATCTTGGGGGTGCCATGGGCATCCCCAAGCATAGGGTCTTGCCACTCCTTGTTCCATAATCCATCAAATCTTTACCCAAAACTTGAAAACTTCACAACACAAAACTTAAGGTAGAAAATCTCGTGAGCTCCGTTAGCGAAAGAAAACAAAAGACCACTTCAAGGTACTGTAATGAACTCATTATTTATTTATATTGGTGTTAAACCTAATGTATTCCAACTTTTCTATGGATTATAAACTATTTTACTAGCCATAGATTCATCAAAATAAGCAAACAACACACGAAAAACAGAATCTGTCAAAAACAGAACGGTCTGTAGTAATATGTAGCTAGCGCAAGATCTGGAACCCCAAAAATTCCAAAATAAATTCCTGGATGTGAGAAATTTATATATTAATCATTTGCAAAAAGAATTAACTAAATATCGCTTTTCAAATAAAAATGACAGCAGTTCTCGTGAGCGCTAAAGTTTCTGTTTTTTACAGCAAGTTCAACAAGACTTTCCCCAAGTCTTCGCAACGGTTCTACTTGGCACAAACACTTAATTAAACACAAAAAACAAAACCAAAACATAGGCTAAATAATTTATTTATTTAATAACAGCAAGGAAAAATATTGGGTTGTCTCCCAACAAGCACTTTTCTTTAAAGCCTTATAGCTAGGCATTGGTAATTTTAATGATGCTCACAAGAAAGACAAGAATTGAAGCACAAAAGGAGCATCATAAAGCATGTGACAAACACATCTAAGTCTAACATACCTCCTATGCATAGGCATCTTAAAGGCAAACAAATTATCATAGCAAGCAAAAACTAGCATATGCAAGGAAGCGGAAAGAAACAATAGCAATCTCAACATAACGAGAGGTAATTTAGTAACATGAAAATTTCTAAAACCATATTTTCCTCTCTGATAGTAATTACATGTAGGAACATAAGCAAATTCAACAATATAGGTATCACAAAACATATTCTTAACAGGATCCACATGTATGCAAAGTTGACACTCTTCCAAAATAGTGGGATTAACATTAACTAAAGTCATGACCTTTCCAAACCCACTTTTAATATTATTGCAAACATTATAATCAATCTCATATTCATCATGGGGTTTAAATAAATTTTCAAGATTAAAAGAAGAATCACCCCAATCATGATCATTGCAACAAGTAGAGGACATAGTAAAACTAGCATCTCCAAGCTTAGGGTTTTGCATATTATTAGCACAATTGACATCAAGAGAATTTATAATAAAATCATTGCAATCATGCTTTTTATTCAAAGATCTATCGTGAATCGCTTCATAAAGTAATTCGTCACACTTTTTATTCAAAGATCTATCGTGATGGGTACTTGGTATGTTGACTTTTGCACAGACTCCCTGGCAATGGCGCCAGAAATTCTTCTTGCTACCTCTTGAGCACTGCATTGGATTTCCCCGAAGAGGAGAGGATGATGCAGCAAAGTAGCGTAAGTATTTCCCTCAGTTTTTGAGAATCAAGGTATCAATCCAGTAGGAGGCTACGCGCGAGTCCCTCGTACCTACACAAAAACAATAGCTCAACGCAACCAACGCGCTTAGGGGTTGTCAATCCCTTCACGATCACTTACGAAAGTGAGATCTGATAGAGATGATAAATAATATTTTTGGTATTTTTGGTATAGAGATGCAAAGTAAAAGGTAAAAGCAAAGTAAAAGCAAAGCAATAATAAAGTGATGGAGATTGATATGATGAGAAAGAGACCCGGGGGCCATAGGTTTCACTAGTGGCTGCTCTCAAGAGCATAAGTATTCTACGGTGGGTGAACAAATTACTGTTGAGCAATTGACAGAATTGTGCATAGTTATGAGAATATCCAGGTATGATCATGTATATAGGCATCACGTCCGAGACAAGTAGACCGACTCCTGCCTACATCTACTACTATTACTCCACTCATCGACTGCTATCCATCATGCATCTAGAGTATTAATTTAAAAACAGAGTAACGCCTTAAGCAAGATGACATGATGTAGAGGGATAGTTTCATGCAGTATGATAAAAACCCCATCTTGTTATCCTCGGTGGCAACAATACAATACGTGCCTTGCTGCCCCTTCTGTCACTGGGAAAGGACACCGCAAGATCGAACCCAAAGCTAAGCACTTCTCCCATGGCAGGAACAACCAATCTAGTAGGCCAAACCAAACCGATAATTCGAAGAGACTTGCAAAGATAACCAATCATACATAAAATAATTCATAGAAGATTCAAATATTATTCATAGATACACTTGATCATAAACCCACAATTCATCGGTCTCAACAAACACACCACAAAAAGAAGATTACATCGAATAGATCTCCACGAGAGAGGGGGAGAACATTGTATTGAGATCCAAAAAGAGAGAAGAAGCCATCTAGATACTAACTATGGACCCGTAGGTCTGAAATAAACTACTCACACTTCATCGGAGGGGCTTGGATGATGATGTAGAAGCCCTCCGTGATCGATGCCCCTTCCGGCGGAGCTCCGGAACAGGCCCCAAGATGGGATCTCGTGGATACAGAAAGTTGCGGCGGTGGAATTAGGATTTTGGCTCCGTCCCCAATCGTTTGGGGTACGTAGGTATATGTAGGAGGAAGAAGTACGTCGGTGGAGCTTCGAGGGGCCCACGAGGCAGGGGGCGCGCCCTCCACCCTTGTGACCGCCTCGTGGCTTTCTTGACGGAGGGTCCAAGTCTCCTGGATCTTATCTGATCAGAAAATCATGTTTCCGAAGGTTTCATTCCGTTTGGACTCCGTTTGATATTCTGTTTCTCCGAAACACTGAAGTAGGCAAAAAACATCAATTCTGGGCTGGGCCTCTGGTTAATAGGTTAGTCCCAAAGATAATATAAAAGTGGAAAATAAAGCCCAATATAGTCCAAAACAGTAGATAATATAGCATGGAGCAATCAAAAATTATAGATACGTTGGAGACGTATCAGTGTGCGAAGACCGACAACCACAGATGATTACTGCTAACAAGCCGTGTGTGTTGTGAGCAAATGATTGCTAGTATACAATTGTGAGTGATTGATGAAAACATCACCGACGGGTTCCATTGTTTAGTCCATGTGCGATGTGATTTTCTTTGTCCGCACGAAATCTACGCTCTGTCTATAGAGCATCAACATATATACTTAAAAAGACAGCATTGCATAACCAAATTAAGCATACGATTACACAAGTGACTACACACATAACATTTCCACACACCAAAGTCAGCAATTACATGCATACTAAAGAAGGAGAAACGAGGATCTAATCATCTACTTATTGTTGCGATGATGCTTGCCATTTCTCTGCTTCCGGCTGGATCCATGGCCGTTTTGGGGAAGGAGGCACTTCCTCATGTCAACGATCCGCCTGTACATGTTGTAGCTCGTGTATGCCTCCTTGGCCGCATACATGATGTGAGCTTTGTCAAGTTTCTCCATCCAGTCCGAGTGCCAGGAACACTTGTCCTTGTTGCACGAATCCTTCATGTCTCTGTAGTAGGGGTCGATGATGGCCTCGGCGAGGTGAACCAGTGAGTCCTTCTCATGCTCCTTGCTACCCCAGATCTTGTATTGGCCCTGGATGTTGACAAGATTCTGGCAGGCGATGCCCAAATTCTCGAGCACCTTTACATCATTGATGATGTCCACCATAGCGAACATGTAGTGGGGGCTATTGACAAACCTAGAGAAACGCTCGCATGGCCTTGTGGCCAGGTAGTAGTGGTATACGAGGACATGGTGGCGCACGCACATCTGGGTGACGACGACCTTGGGACAAGACCCGGCACGAGCGTGGGTGTACTCGAGGTCGAACCCGACCACCTTGTACTTCTCCTCGGCAAGCAACAACTCCATGACATGGATGGAGTGCTCCACCCAGACCGGGTCGTTGGTGTACACCACCGAGAGGTCCATGAACCTTTTGTGGGTGTCCACCACGGCACGCATGGTGAACTGCTGCTCGTCGGCAGTAGCCGCTTGGAGCGCCATTGGAGCCGCGCATGATACCCTCTAAGAATTTCTCATTGTGGGTGTGCTTCTTGCAATGGTGGGGCACGATCAAAAGGTTGAAGAGACACAAGGGCTAAATGGCCGCTATAATAAATGGGGCCCGACCGGCCTATAATCATCACATCTTGTCACGACGTTCATAGAGGAGGATTCCAGTGCATGCTTGACAAAACCGCAGCACATGCATGGGCTTGAAGAGGCGCTAAATGTATCGTCGGTGAGCCTGTTCCCGCGCTACCGTGCTGTTTACCGTGCAGGCTTCCCGCCCGGCTAGTTTGGCCACACGTCGGCTAGAAGAGGGACAAATCATGGGCGTTGCAAAAAGCTTTGTAAAAATGAAGTGTGTGGAATGACTTCGGTCATAAGTTTACCTGTGGGTGATGAGGTCAAAGTTACACAGAAGGGTGATGATGGACACTCGACTGCGATAATTAATTCTGTGCTCTACAATGCACATGGTGGAAGAAACCAACTGTGTGCAATAATGTCGAAGATCGCAGTCGAGTTAGCTATGCACATCGTGTGCCGTGAGATCGACAATGTAAACAGATTCGAGAATGGTTAATAAAATCTAAGACAATTGCATATTAAGGTCAAAATAGTGCTAGCAATATACGAGTCTCATACGATGCCATTACGACAAAAGCTCGAAATATTATAAGGTTCAAATTCCAGAGTTATATGGCTCAAATTCGAAGATTACAAGGTTCAAACTGATATTAGAAATGAAATTCAGCTCATCAGCTGCAAACGCTCGCACTGATCCGCTGAACATGGATATCAAAGAGGTTCAAACTAATATCACCGCTTCTAAGTCTAGTTTCGAAACCTCACAATTTTTGCGAAGGGGTCAGCCACTGAGAAGTCATGTATGGGGTTGACACGATGACTTCCGATTACTCTATCATCTGAAGTTCCAAAATGAAATTCAGCATTTTTGGAGCCTACTCCATTCCGCCGTAGGCGCCGGCGCTGATCAACAAACAATTCATTTTTGCAAAATAAATGCAGGGCAAACATCATTTCCTTCAGCACCCTTGCTCTAAGAACAAAGAACCCGGCGAATATAATCTTTGGTAAGGTCCCTCGATAGGAGTTCAAAGTAACTTCTGAGAGATGCAGATCTAGGCATTCGACGTGATTGTTATAATGTATCACATTATCCACCATTGGGCCTAATCTTATCTGCAAAAGAAGAAAACGTGTTAGTGCCTACATGCAGTTTTGAACATTACTACAGGCCTATTTGGTTTGCAGGATTTGTAAAATGCACTAACATGCCATCTTTGATCTAACATGATTAACATGTGCATTTGATTACATTCTAGGAAAATGTAGCCTTCTTCACAAGAGTTTGGAGTAGATGAAAAGTTCCCTAAGAAAACTAGTACAAATGAATCCAAAGGAGAAATGCTTATCCATTGTAACCATATGGATCAAGCAACCAATATGGGGGGGCATGTATGTACTGAAATCCTCCAAAAGAACCTTCAGAAATCGTAGTACATTGTCATTGTAAACATGGAAAAAGGTGTCACAAATTGAACTCCCTTATGGTTAAAATTTAACAGGAAAGGAACATCACCTCGATATATAGCTTCTCCATGCACGGAAAGCATCTCAGGAAACTGACAACTTGCTCTAAGTTGGGGCCGATAGATTCTAGTGCCAAGACCTTCACTGTGCGCAGTTTCGGGGTCAAGCTTGTCGGAATTATTTTCTAAATGACAGACGAACAAACAACTTCAAAATTAGAAATAATGTTAATTTGTAGAAGGAGAGGTAGAAGGCGGTTATTGTACCTGAACGGGTGTGGATCCAATAACAAGTTCGGAGTATTTGTTAGACAAGTAGCCCACCACAGTCAATTTCGGCATAGAAATGACATTGATTCTTGTTGGACCTTATTGATCAACTACAAGTAATCTCTCAACTGCAGGTGTGTCCTCAATGACCATAGCATGGTACACATCTTGTGATGTCTTCCTGCCACACCAGCAACACACATAAATAGTCCGGAGAGTCATGGAGGTGATGTGGAAGGTACTCAACCCATTGATCGCCTGAAGACGAAGGTACTCAAGTGCAGTACAGCCACGGAGCAGGCGCTCCATGTCACCGTTTGAGAGGCGGACGGCGACGAGCTCGAGGTGCTTTAGTCGTGGTAGAATCAGAGTGGGCACGTCATTAAGGGGGGATGGCAGTTCCTGAACTTGGCGATGCGCTGCGTGCGCGTGAGGCAGAGTGCGGACGTTGGCAGCGACCGCATATGCCCATCATCAAAAGTGAGCTCCTCGAGCTGATCTAGTGCTGGGGATCGGAACCAGTCATCAAGCTTGGCTCGGTCCTTGCCATTGGAATGAAACTTTCCCATTCTAAGGCCTTTGGTTGGGCCAAGGTGACTGCCGAGGATTTTGGAGAACACATCCAAGCTTTTGCGATAGCCATGGCAAAGCTTGTGGGTGTCGATGAGGTCGAGAGGGCTAGAGTTCCATAGGGGGCGCCACCACCGGGAAAGGATGGTTGTCCACGCCCCATATTTGATTGGGAGGAGGGAGATGATGACTGTCAACATATCATCGGGGAGGCTACTGATGAAGTCTAGGCCTGCTGGAGTCGCTTGCCGTTCTAGCTCGCCCCGCCTTTGCTTGTTGGCAGCCCCGTTCTCCACCTTCGGAGTCTCCTTGTCAGCGGCACTTTCTGATAGAAATGGGAGTACTGGGAATATTTAGTTAAAACAGGGCAATAGAAAAGTGTATTGGTAACTGTAACACCTCGGGTGTCACACTACAGTAAACTCCTGTTAATGGTGCCATGTCATCATATTTAATTTTTGCTAATCATCACTTTGTTCCAAACCGACCTCAAATTCATATCTAAAGGACAAGTTAAATTATCATTTTCCTCAAACTATAAAACTAAAATGTTCGGATTTTAATATAAATCCCCTTGATCAATTGTCCTATTGAAACCAACGTCATTTGACTCATCGAGTAATCCCTAGTAAAATATAAAGTTGCCCAACAACAAATAAAATAGTCATTGCAAAATAAACAAATATTGTAGTTTTTCACATTGACTTGAAACCTTGTGTGCTAGCTAAAATCTTGACTAGTATTTATGTGACAAATTTCATATATAGAAAAATTCATTTTATAGCAAAAAGAAATACAAAACTTAGGATATAGAATAAAATAGAAATAATAAAAACAGAAAACTGCACTGTTGCCACTGGACCCTAGTGGCCATAGTGCACGCGGCCCAACCCACTACCAGCCTTTCCTGTACCTCAGGCACAGGAAGAGGCAGAGGCCATGGCGTGGAGGCCATCCACGGCCATGACGGCTCGATGGCTGCCACGCACACGAGAGTGCCTCCTCAACCCTATAAACGTGTTCCCCGGAAACCCTAGCTCGTCCTCGTCCAGATCCCCCTCTTTCCCCATCGCGCCCTCTCCTCATCTTCTCGAAATCGAGCTCGAAAGCTCGCACAGTGACCGCTTGTCGTCGTTGTTGCCGTGGCCACCGGCCATCGTTCGCCGTCCGTTGAAGCCCAGAAGAATCCCGCGTCGTCCTCTTCTTCCACGCCGAGCGCCACCAGCTAGGACGCCCTTGTGTCGTTGCTCCCGTCGATCCCCTCCGCGGACAACCGTCGCTATCCACCACGATTCGCTCGACTATGAGCTCCCCCGGCCTCGCCGGCTGCTTGTCCGGTCGCATGGTGAGCTCCTCACCCACCCCCTGTTTTTCCCCCTTTTCTCGTCGTTGTTTCACGCCGCCTCCGGCGCATCCGTAGCCCATGGTGAGCTCATGCTCACCCACACACCCTGCCCCATCCGGCCGCGCCCTGGGCATCGCCCCGCGCTCGCCTGCGCGTGTGGCCGCTGCGCCTGGCCACGCCCGCGCCAGCGCCACCTGCAGCCGCTAGTTCTGCCGCCCGCCGCCCGGACCATGCCTGCTCGACCGCTGCCGCGCCTCTACCTCCGCTCGCCGTGACCACCCACACCGCCCCGCGCCACCGCGCTCACCGCTGCTGCTTCGTGTTGCCGCTGCGTAACTACTGCTGCTCGTGAGCCGCTGCCCGCACACGCGCTCGCCTTCCCCCTGGTCGCGGCCCGCACGCCTAGCCTCGTCCCCGCTGGCGCCTGTCGCGCCCCTGCATCGCCACTCTGGGACGAGGCCGCCCTCGTCCTCCTCCATCAGGTCGCGCATCGCCGCATCCCGCTTTTCTCAATGCCGCCACCCCCTGCAACCGCCCCGCCTCCGCCGCTGCTGCCGCCTCCGCTCACGCACGCCCCCGTTCCCCTCGCCCTGCTCCAGTCCGAGCTCTCGCCGACCATCGCCGCCCCCGCGGGCAACTCCGGCGCCTCGTCGGCCGTCGCTGGTGCGCCCGGGCTCGCCCCGTTGGGCGCCTGGCGCTAGCGCCCGTAACCCGCCCGCGACGCCCTGGCCAAATGACAAGCGGGGCCCGCCCCTGTTAAAAAAAGAAAAAGAAAATATGTAATTAGAAAAATTAATTAATTAATTTAATTTGGCTAATTAAATTAAGTTAACCTAATCAAGTAATTAAACTAATTAACCTTGTTTAAATTAACCTGAGACTATGACGAATGGGTCCCACCTACCAGGTTTGACCTAGTCAACTGATGGTCCTGCTAACATCATGCTGATGTCATGCTGACACAATAATTGTATTTTCTAATTAATTTAAATATGTTAAATCCAAAATTGGTTTTAAATCTTTAAAAATTAATATAAAATAATCCGTAACTAGGATGAAAATACTTTGTACATAAAAGTTGCTCAGAACGACCAGACGAATCCGAATACGCATTCCGTTTGCCAACCACACGTCCCTGGCATAGCGAACATGCAACTTTCCCCCTCCGGTTCATTTGTCCAAAAACGCGAAACACCGGGATACTTTCCCGGATGTTTCCCCCTTTCGCCGGTATCACCTCCTACTGCGGTAGGTCGCCTCTAGCACCACGTATTGCCATGTTATGCTTTGTGATGGTTAGATTGCTCTCTTATTTATTGTGTTCCCCTCCGTTACTTCTTTCCGGTAGACCCAGAGACCGATGTCGGTACCCCTGTGATCGACTACATCGACGACCCTTCCTTCTTGCCAGAGCAACCAGGCAAGCCCCCCCTGATCACCAGATACCGCCTATTCTTCTCTCTACTGCTTGCATTAGAGTAGTGTAGCATGTTACTGCTTTCGGTTAATCCTATTCTGTTGCATAGCCTGTCATTGTTGCTACAGTTGTTGATACCTTACCTGCAATCGTAAATGCTCAGTATAGGATGCTAGTATTTCATCAGTGGCCCTACATCCTTGTCCGTCTGCTATGCTATACTATCGGGCCGTGATCACTCGGGAGGTGATCGCGGGTATATACTTACATACATATTATACATGATACATGATGTCACTAAAGTCGGGTTGGCTCGTAGAGTACCCGCAAGTGATTCCGATGCGGGGGCTGATGGTGCAGGTGGTTCCATCCAGGTAGTGGTGGGCCTGGGTTCCCGACGGCCCCCGACTGTTACTTTGTAGCGGAGCGACAGGGCAGGCTGAGACCGCCTTGGAGAGAGGTGGGCCTGGCCCTGGTCGGCGTTCGCGGTTACTTCAAAATAACACGCTTAATGAGATCTTGGTATTTGATCTGAGTCTGGCCACCGGCTTATACGCACTAACCAACTACGCGGGAACAGTTATGGGCACTCGACGTCGTGGTATCAGCCGAAGCCTTTGTGATGTCAGCGACTGAGCGGCGCACGCCGGATTGGACTGGAACGCCTGCTCTTGTATTAGGGAGGCTAGGTTCGTTTCCGGCCGCCCTCGCAACGTGCAGGTGTGCAATGGGCGATGGGCCCAGACCCTTGTGCCATAGGATTTAGATCGGCGTGCTGACCTCTCTGTTGTGCCTAGGTAGTGCTGCGACGTGTTGATCTCCCGAGGCCGGGCATGACCCAGGAAGTGTGTCCGGCCAAAGGGGATCGAGCGTGTTGGGAAATGTGGTGCACCCCTGCAGGGAAGTTTATCTATTCGAATAGGCGTGTCCCACGGTAAAAGGACGACCCAGAGTTGTACCTTGACCTTATGACAAATAGAACTGGATACTTAATTAAACACACCCTTTCAAGTGCCAGATACAGCCCGGCGATCGCTCTCTCACAGGGCGACGAAGGGAGGATCGCCGGGTAGGTTTATGCTATACGATGATCCTTGCTTGCGAGTACTTTGGATGAGTACTCACGGTTGCTTTGCTACTTCTTTTTCCCCTTTCCTAGTTATTGCAATCATATGATGGAGTCCAGGAGCCAGAGGATCCCGAGGATGATTCTACGTGGAGTTCGGCTTCGAGGAGTAGTTAGGAGGTCCCAGGCAGGAGGCCTTGCCTTTTCGATCATTGCTACTTTTGTGCTAGCCTTCTTAAGGCAAACTTGTTTAACTTATGTCTGTACTCAGATATTATTGCTTCCGCTGACTCTTGTGTCTTCGAGCATTTGTATTCGAGCCTTCGAGACCCCTGGCTCGTAATATAAAGCTTGTATTATTTTAATTTGTGTCTAGAGTTGTGTTGTGATATCTTCCCGTGAGTCCCTGATCTTGATTGTACACATTTGTGTGTATGATTAGTGTACGGTTAAATCAGGGGCGTCACAAGTTGGTATCAAAGCCGACTGCCTATAGGAATTCCCCTTCCACACTCCTTGACCGAAGTTTAGTATAGTCGATGAAAACTGTTTTACTAACATGGCTGTTCTGCCCATGGGCCCACGTCGTCATTGGGTGGTATTAGGATCTTTTATTCCTCGTCTATACTCTGGGACTCTAACCTCTCTTCTATTCAGGTTAAATGAATTTTGCTAAATCTAACATTAGGATCTCGTGATCACTTTCACCCGGAGAGCCCCTTATCACAGATGATTGCCTGCTGCACCAGAAGATTCCAAAGATACTCTATGATGTTCTCTCGAGACTTGTGCCATTGCTTTTGAATTCCCTTTCATCGATAATTCCTTGTGGATAACTACTTATACTTTTCGTTCATATATTCATTCCCAGTTCCCCTTGATATTATTTGATACCCTGAAAATTTCTCCGATAGTCTGAGAATCCTTTGTGCCTACCGCCTTGCATTTCTTTACCACCCGAATACCCCTACGGATGATTTCTCACACTTATGGATTATCCTCTCATCCCCAGTTGATTCATGTATTTCATAGAAATCTTCGAATTGCCATTCGATCTTCTAAAGATCCTCAACAACCTATTGCTCTTGAAATTCTTGCTTGCATGCATTACGATTAATCCCATAAGTCTAGTAATCTTGTTGACATCCATTGTCATTATCATTTTGAGTCCATTGATTCAATATACTGCGATTGCTTGCAATCCTCAGAAGAATCTTAGAATTCTTTCTTCCAGCTCAGACGCCATTTTAAACATGAGCTGGATCTCGACCAATCAAATTGCCATCGATTTTACCCCTAAGGGTATTCAACTTATCCATCCCTAATCAGAGCATTGCTTCTGATCCCTTGTCTTCGAATTCATAATTCATTTGCATTTGAGCTTTGAGTTAGTCAGTTGTTTCTATAATTTGATCTCCTTGCATTCTTTCTTCCTCTAATAGAGTACCGATACTCGCAACAACTCTGTTGTAGACCACAAACCCCTTGTTGGATTATTATCCGGCAGTGTCCTTCATATTCAATAACCTTGCGAGCCTTTCCATGGATATATAATGCCTTTGGTAAATTGTATCCTCTACTTTCTCAACCATGCTCTGCTTTCGAGCTGGTGGTATTTACTATTGAAGCTTGTGGTATATGTTTTCCATGATACCCTGGCGGGTTGAACCTATGCCTTCCTTAATATGTGTGAACTCGGATGTTTTCACGAGTCATACTCTTCTGGTATTTTTCCAAATAAAATTTCAACACTGCAACTTCTTCGAAAGTGAGAGGTGAATGGAAGGTTATACATTAAAGAAATAGGAGTCGACCTTGAACTTTGTGTTCATGCCCATAGACACGATGTAGATCTTATCATTAAAGCTTCTCTTAAATTAATTATTCCCTTGGTATACGTTCTTATATCTGGGATCCGGCCTTTTGTAATCGTTGCTCTGACCATGTTCTCCTTTGAATACCATTTCTCATGCAAGTTTAAGCACTTATCTTCTGCAGAGCAATACCCTAGTCCAACCTCTACTTTGATCTGTCGTCGAGTATTACCCCCCTGGTATCTCGAGATTATCTTGGAACTACATAACTTCTTATGAGTTCTTCATCAAGTACTACATTCCCACTGATTACAAATTTTCATGGGCTCTGAGTTATTAAACACTCAAAGACACTGATAACTGAATCGAGTCCGCACTACGATTCAACAACTCTTAGTAATCTTATTTAAGTACGAGTTTGTACCCAATCACGCCATTCCTAGCCTGTTTGGCTATATCATTGTCATGATGATTTTAACTGTGCTACCTGGTCCTTATTCTCGGAGCACCACTTTCGACGATGAGCTAAGCTTACGTCAATTTTCCTCGTCATATCATTTCTCCCTGAACAACAAGCTTGGTTTCGAGGTTGTGTCGTACTCGTGGTTCCAATAACCTTTCGCTTCATCATTCCTTTAACTTTATGTCATCGCCGATTGATTATATCTTCATGAAATCTCTCGACAATTGTGTCATGATCATCATCAACATTCTAAGCTCTTACAGGATATCAATCGCACTCATGATGAGAAATACCATCCTTTCCCCTTGATGATTTGTGTTATCATTGACAACTTTCTTGCTTTCCCCCAACACAAAATTGTTCATGTTTTGAGTTGTATCTTGATTTCCTCGCTATCTAGCTTATATTGTGTTCTACCTTGAACTATTACCATCTGTATGACGAGGATGTTGTCAGATTATTCCACCTCTTGAGAATTCTTGACATAGAAATACTTCTCGCCATCTTTGTTCATTTCTTGGTCCCCGTGTTGATTCTGACCCTGATACCAACAAGTGAGCGGTGTTGTTTGGATTCTGTACTTCAAGCAACCCTATTGATTTGAATTTAATGGTCGCTATTTCATTCTTAAACCATTGGTTATCGAATCACCATTCTAACATTGATCATGCTACCTAAGCCCATATTTTGGGTGCATGTTTCAACCAATGTTTAACTGTGTATGTTTTCCTCGAGCATACCTCATTATATCATTTGATCTGACAAATGTTATCTCCTTGTTGACATAAGTGTGGAAATCCATCTTTTGAAAATCTCAGTAAATTGTCGCTGAGTCAATCAGCCACCTCCTCACCTCTCCTTGATTTTATGATGACTCTTGTTTCGGAACTCGCTTCCATAGATCATTTCCCAAGAATCTTACAATGTCACCTCATTAATTTGTGTTGCACCTTCTTCTCAGGCACCCTGGGTCTGAGGTATCCTGACACCAATCAGATCTGAACCTCGGGGCAGATAGGATGGTTGAAACATATTGCCAAGAGTTATAACATTGGTCTTTATATGACCTGGTAAGATGATGACATGCCTAGCACACCTGGCCAGAGGACCTATTGTTATAGTTTCCTTTTTAGCAAGGTTATCCATTCTTCCAAGAGAAAATTGTAAGACTTATTCTATGAGTTGTTCCTGATGAATCCTTTGTGTATCCAAAGTCTGACCTTTGCCTGAAGACCATGTCAATACTATCTCGAAGCATGTCTATGGTACTCCAATTTTCAATAGGAACATTTGAAGCCCAATGATAAATGCTTCTTGCTCAATTATCCAAACACCGCTGTATGGGTAATGTCATGAAATTTATCTCCCCTACGTAAAGAGTTTTCTACATTATATCATGTCATGGATATCATGCTCTGCTTGTCCTTGGGAAGGATATAACCTTGAAATATGTGTTTAAACACATTTTCCTTTCCATTGTTCTGTTTAATCTGATAATCATATTTTCCTTTCCATTGGTTGGTACAACGTTGCTTGTGATCTATATGTTCTAAGCAGTAATAAGTCACTGCTTTTTTAAGCACCTCGGTGTACAACTCTGTCAGCAAGAACCTGTTACTATTGTTAATGGCATTCCGGTAACCACTGATGGACGAGAACTTTGCCTATTGGTCCGCCTCGTTCAACGAGCAGGAAGATGGTTCTCTTTGTCCCTCGCCCTTGGTACCAACGATTGTTGCCAACATGACTGACATGCTAGCCTCTGACATACATTGCTATCCTGATCATGCAAGAAGTCAGCGCCCTTTATAATTTTAACCCGCATGGTGGGCCCATAACCCACTGGTCCCAAGACCGAAACCTGACTCTCTTGTACCCCCCGGTTTCCAAAGTTATTTCTTGCGCGTGGCCTCGTATGTAATTCACGAGCCAACCTACGAGAGATCATCAATTCTGGTATCAGCACAATACTTATTCTCGTTGCTTTGAACCCCTTTCACGCCCTGTTTCAAGCATCGAACGATTGCCTATGCGCTTGAAACTTCTCATGGTACCTTCTTACTTTGCTCTCGATATCTTCTTAAGTTTCAATTCGAGAGATAATTATGCTTCTTCCCCTGAGTTAACCATATGATGCTCAATCTTGTTAGAATCCGTCCTTATAGAGTTTTCCCTTCTTACCCTTTCGTAAGTATGGTGAAGATCCTGAAGGAAGGACGGCAACTTCATCATGATGACCTGAAGCAGGGAAATCTAGACATCAACGTAAGGAATCAACCTCTTTGAGAAGAGCAAGCAAGACCGAGAAGACCCGCTAGATTCATTACGAAACCATTCCCCCTTACACTACCTCTTAAATCTCGGGACGAGATTTCTTGTAGTGGAGGAGATTTGTAACACCCCGGGTATCACACTACAGTAAACTCCTGTTAATGGTGCCATGTCATCATATTTAATTTATGCTAATCATCACTTTGTTCCAAACTGACCTCAAATTCAAATTTAAAGGACAAGTCAAATTATTATTTTCCTCAAACTATAAAACTAAAATGTTCGGATTTTAATATAAATCCCCTTGATCAATTGTCCTATTGAAAGCAACGTCATTTGACTCATCGAGTAATCCCTATTAAAATATAAAGTTTCCCAACAACAAATAAAATAGCCATTGAAAAATAAACAAATATTGTAGTTTTTCACATTGACTTGAAACCTTGTGTGCTAGCTAAAATGTTGACTAGTATATATGTGACAAATTTCATATATAGAAAAATTCATTTTATAGCAAAAAGAAATACAAAACTTAGGAGACAGAATAAAACAGAAATAATAAAAACAAAAAACTACACTGTTGCCATTGGACCCTAGTGGCCTTAGTGCACGTGGCCCAGCCCACTACCAGCCTTTCCTGTACCTCACGCATAGGAAGAGGCAGAGGCCATGGCGTGGAGGCCATCCACGGCCACGATGGCTCGATGACCGCCACACACACGAGAGTGCCTCCTCAACCCTATAAACGTGTTCCCCGGAAACCCTAGCTTGTCCTTGTCCAGACCCCCCTCTTTCCCCATTGCGCCCTCTCCTCATCTTCTCAAAATCGAGCTCGAATTCTCGCACGGTGACCGCGTCGTCGTCGTTGTTGCCGTGGCCACCGGCCACCGTTCGCCGCCCGTTGAAGCCCAGAAGAAGCGCGTTGTCGTCCTCTTCTTCCACGCTGAGTGCCACCAGCTGGGACGCCCTTGTGTCGTTGCTCCCGTCGATCCCCTTCGCGTACAACCATCACTATCCGCCATGATTTGCTTGACTACGACCTCCCCTGTAGCGACCAGACCTCAAACAGTCTGATCCCTGTGCTCCGGTGTCATCCCTGGATCAGTAATGCTGACACCACACAGTACTCGAAGGATCTATAGCAGAGTAGCAATCACACACTTATTACATCGAGTGTCTCAAAAGAGAACTTATTACAATAAATATGGCTTAAGGCCATCTAATAACGATAACAGTGGAAGGCTTGGAAGATAAGTGAGTCCATCAACTCCAACGGCATCACTGAGTATAGAACCACGACCTAAAAACTCCTTAATCGTCGTCTGAAAAGTCTGCAACATTAACGTTGCAGCCCGAAAACGGGTCAGCACATGGAATATGCTGGCAAGGTAACACATAGAGAGTAATGGAATGCAACAACTATACTATATGCATATTTGGCTAGTGGAAAGCTCTATGGTTACATTTTTTGCGTAAAGCCAATTTTTCCCTACTTCAAAGGAATAAATTTAATTACTATCATGGTGGTTGTTAAACATTGAGAATGGTTGACAGCATTCTCAATCCCAATTAAGTAACATCATTAAAACCCAACAAAATTAACTTTTGAGTAACATGTTGAGATTCACATGATAATCCAGGTACTAGATACTCAAGATGCCCATAACCGGGGACACGGCTAATCATGATTAGTTTATTACACTCTGCAGAGGTTTGCGCACTTTTCCCCACAAGACTCGATCGCCTCCGTTGGATTTCTCGCACTACATGGTGTTTGAGAAACGGATGACCGAGACACAGTCTTTCAGAAGCGCTAGCACCTTACGATGGATAGACCGGTACACCTACTTTCCCCTACATCTGCTAGTCTACCCTGTAAGAGTTCGCACGACTTACTCAACTATGCCAGAGCCCATAATGGCTTGTGGCTGCACATGGAAGTTTCTAGTATGAATAATCTCATGATCCCTTTGAGCCTGGGTGGCGGTCCAAAATAAAAACAGGCAAGTCCTGAAATACCCAGGTGCCTCAATCCACCCAGATGTGTGTTAGGTTGCCACCTTAGATAAACCATTAATTATCAATCTCACATTTGTCATGGATATCACTCACCCAATCCACGTCTACTAGCATAGCATGGCATAATAAGCAAACGTAGAAGTAACTCCCAAAGGTTTGATAATAAACAGGTAATAGGTACTACCTCATCTACTTCCCATCCCACAATTTAATTAGATCCTAATCATGCAATGTGTGAAGATTGATCTAATGCAAGAAAAACTGGGTTGTAGAAAAAGGTATGATCGAAGTGTTACTTGCCTTGCTGATGATCCGCGAAACCTAGAGATTCAAAGTAACAGGCGGCGCACTCCGGGTATTCTATCGCAGACAAACAAACAAGCATACAATAAGTACTCATCTAATGCACAGGTAAAACTCAAATAGAAGATCTAACCAGAAAGTTCAACTTAAGAACCCTGGTTTACAAAAAGAATCAAATCGAACGAAGCAAAAGAAGTCAAACGGCGAATGAAAACAACTTCGTTCTAGTAATCTGGATCTAAGTCAAATTTTACAGTAGCAAAAACATGTTTAAGTTGATTATTCGGAAAGAGGGTTTCGAGATGAAACTCCAGGCGCTTGAATCGCCTGATTCCGATAAATGAGCGAAAAGTTATACTAAAACGAAAATCGGATTAGAAATCGCGATCAGAAAATAACCGCGGAAAATCCGACAAAAAAGAAAAACGACGAACAGATTAATCGGTAATTAACCTAATCCGGAAAAAATAAAATAAAAAAAATATTAAAATAAAAAAATAAAAAAAATTCGAAAATAAAACCGACGAGAATTTTTTAAAAAAAATTCGGCACGGAAGTCGAGGCGGCGGCGAACCTCGTGCGGCGCGCTGCTCCGGCGGCGGCGGCGGATCGGGCGCGGGGCTGGTGTGGGCTGGGGGCTCGGGTGCGGCGCTATATAAAGGCGCCTCCGGGCGGAGTCCCGCTCGGGTACGGCCCATAGTCGGTTTCGTTTTTTTAAATAATTACGCTCGGAAGAAAAATAAAAAGAAATACTAAACGGACTCCAAAAATCACGAAATAAATTTTTCCGGGTTTCTAAAATCAAGCCCGATAAAGTGAAAATTTATGTGGGCCCAAACTACAAATTTGAAAAACGCGCATTTTTCCTAAATTCAATTAAAAATACCGAAAAACTCCGAAATAAATCTTATTTGATTTTTTTATTAAATCCTCAATATTTCTATATTTTGGGAAAGTCATTTTATTCCCCCTCTCATATTTTTGTAATAGAAATAACTGATGATAAAATAAATAAAATCAAATGATCCTGTTTACAAAATTTGAGGAAACTCAAATATGTAAATAACGAAATCCCCAACTCTCTCCGTGGGTCCTTGAGTTGCTTAGGATTTTCTAGGATCAAAACCAAAAGCAAAATAAAATATGATATGCATGATGACCTAATGTATAACATTCCAAATTGAAAATTTGGGATGTTACATCCCCCGGCCTCGCCGGTTGCTCGCCCGGTCGCGCGGTGAGCTCCTCACCCGCACACCCTGCCCCGTCCGGCCGCGCCCTGGGCATCGCCCCATGCCCGCCTACGCGTGTGGCTGCTGCGGCCGGCCACGCCCGCGCCAACGCCACTTGCAGCCGTTGGTTCTGCTGCCCGCCGCCCGGACCACGCCCACTCAACCGCTGCCGCGCCTCTGCCTCCACTTGCCGTGACCACCTGCACCGCCTCGCGACACCACGCTCGCCGTTGCTGCTTCGTGTTGCCGCTGCGTAACTACTGTTGCTCGTGAGTCGCCGCCCGCACACGCGCTCGCCTTCCCCCTAGCCGCAGCCCGTGCGCCTAGCCTCGCCCCCGCTGGGGCCCGTCGCACCCCTGCATCTCCGCTCCGGGCCGAGTCCGCCCCGTCCTGCACTGTCCGGTCATGCGCCGCCGCATCCCGCTTCTCTCAACGCCGCCACCGCCCCTGCAGCTGCTGCCGCACTGCTGCTTCCGACCACCGACGCGCCCGCACCTCCCCGCTCACGCTAGCTCCCGCCCCGCCTCCGCCGCTGCTGCCGCCTCCGCGTACGCACGCCCCCGTTCCCCTCGCCCTACTCCAGCCCGGGCTCGCGCCGACCATCACCGCCCCCGCGGGCAACTCCGGCACCTCATCGGCCGCTGCCGGTGCGCCTGGGCTCACCCTGTTGGGTGCCTGGCGCTAGCGCCCGTTACCCGCCCGCGGCGCCTTGTGCCTGCTAAGGCCCCCTGGCCAAATGACAAGCGGGGCCCTTCCCTGTTAAAAAAAGAAAAGGAAAATATGTAATTAGAAAAATTAATTAATTAAATTAATTTGGCTAATTAAATTAAGTTAAACTAATCAAGTAATTAAACTAATTAACCTTGTTTAAATTAACCTGAGACTATGACGAATGGGTCCCACCTACCAGGTTTGACCTAGTCAACCCGTGGTCCTGCTGACATCATGCTGATGTCATGCTGACACAATATCTTTTCTGAGACCACCCCTGAACTGATATATCATGCTCTTCTCATCAGGGACGTCCTGCTTGGCAAAGCGGGCGAGCTTCTGAAACAACTTGTTGTAGTCATAGACAGACAAAGAGCCTTGCTTCAGATTGCGGAATTCCCCACGCTTGCTTTCAGCCACGCTCTGGGGAATATGATGAGCTCGGAAATCTCGACGGAAATCATCCCAAGTGATAACACGTCCACCTCTGGAGTCCTTGTACTGCTGGAACCATTCTGCAGCTTGATCTTTGAATTGGAAGGAAGCGAACTTGACAAAGTCCTCAGGCCTGACGTTACTGCACTCGAAATGCTTACACAGATCCACAAGCCAATCGTCAGCATCGGTTGCCTCAACACAATTGCTGAAAGTCTTTGGCCCGTTAGCAAGGAACTGGTTGAGTGTAGCAAAGTGACTCTGATTGCTGCCTTAATTCCCGGGACTGCCTTGATTGCGCTCTTGAAGAATTTGCATGATCAGCTGTGTGTTTGCATTGGTTGCGGCCATCACAGCTTGCCATGCCTCTGGAGGAGGTGGAGGTGGTGGCGGATCAGGATTCGGAGTCGTGCGCGTTGGAGGAGCCATCCTGAAGACGTTGACCACCATTAGCACATTGACAGATAAATATTGAAGCTGAATCCAACGGCATGAAAATTGCAACTTATAGTCTTCACATCCGAACAAAATGAACGAATTCATTCCTCTTGAAATGGTCACATATCCATAAATTGAGAAGCCACGTAGAATTAAGGTAGAGAAATAAATCAACAAGGTACGGATCAAGAACGAATAATCGGTAAGAAATCCCAATCTCAAACCAATATCCGTGGAAGAAAAACTAGAGCTACTAGAATTCCCACCTATGAAACTTCCGAACCTTTCCGGTTATGCAATCAGGTGTTGGGGATACAGGGGAAGCATAATATCTCACCCAAACTAGAAAATCCTACATCCAGCTGTATCCATCCTTCAACACATAACCAAGAAACCTTCGGAAACCATCTACCTCAACCTTCGAAAAGCATCCGTTATACAAGTTATGGCGATACTCCCGAACTCCCGCCTCCGTTACTTCTTTTCGGTAGACCCCCGAGACCGATGTCGATACCCTTGTGATCGACTACATCGACGACCCTTCCTTCTTGCCAGAGCAACCAGGCAAGCCGCCCCCCCCCTTGATCACTAGATATCGCCTATTCTTCTCTCTACTGTTTGCATTAGAGTAGTGTAGCATGTTACTGCTTTCGGTTAATCCTATTCTGTTGCATAGCCTATCATTGTTGCTACATTTGTTGATACCTTACCTGCAACCTAAATGCTTAGTATAGGATGCTAGTATTTCATCAATGGCCCTACATCCTTGTCCATCTGCTATGGTATACTATCGGGCCATGATCAATCGGGAGGTGATCGCGGGTATATACTTGCATACATATTATACATGATACATGATGTGACTAAAGTCGGGTCGGCTCGTAGAGTACCCACAAGTGATTCCGATGTGGGGGCTGAAGGGGCAGGCGGTTCCATCCAGGTAGTGGTGGGCCTGGGTTCCCGACAGCCCCGACTGTTACTTTGTGGTGGAGCGATAGGGCAGGTTGAGACCGCCTACGAGAGAGGTGGGCCTGGCCCTGGTCGGCGTTCGCGGTTACTTCAAAATAACATGCTTAATGAGATCTTTGTATCTGATCTGAGTCTGGCCACCGGCCTATACGCACTAACCAACTACGCGGGAACAGTTATGGGCACTCGATGTCGTGGTATCAGCCGAAGCCTTCGTGACGTCAGCGACTGAGCGGAACGCGCCAGATTGGACTGGAAGCCTGCTCTTGTATTAGGGAGGCTAGGTCTGTTTCCGTCCGCCCTCGCAACGTGCAGGTGTGCAATGGGCGATGGGCCTAGACCCCTGCGCCATAGGATTTAGATCGGCGTGCTGACCTCTCTGTTGTGCCTAGGTAGGGCTGCGACGTGTTTATCTCCCGAGGCTGGGCATGACCCAAGAAGTGTGTTCGGCCAAAGGGGATCGAGCGTGTTGGGAAATGTGGTGCACCATGTAGGGAAGTTTATCTATTTGAATAGCCGTGTCCCTCGGTAAAAGGACAACCCAGAGTTGTACCTTGAACTTATGACAACTAGAACCGGATGCTTAATAAAACACACCCTTTCAAGTGCTAGGTACAACCTGGCGATCGCTCTCTCATAGGGCGACGGGGGGAGGATCGCCGGGTAGGTTTATGCTATACGATGATACTTGGTGAATTTACCATCTACTCTCTTCTCTATGCTTCAAGATGGAGGCTGCCAGTAGTGTAGTCTTCGATAGGCCCAGCTATCCCCCTCTTATTCTGGCATTCCGTAGTTCAGTCCACAGATACTAACCATTTCATTGATACCAATGCATATGTAGTGTAGATCCTTGCTTGCGAGTACTTTGGATGAGAACTCACGGTTGCTTTGCTACTTCTTTTTCCCAATTCCTGGTTATTGCAATCATATGATGGAGTCCAGGAGCCAGAGGATCCCGAGGATGATTCTACGTGGAGTTCAGCTTCGAGGAGTAGTTAGGAGGTCCCAGGCAGGAGGCCTTGCCTTTTTGATCGTTGCTACTTTTGTGCTAGCCTTCTTAAGGCAAACTTGTTTTAACTTATGTCTATACTCAGATATTATTGCTTCCGCTGACTCTTGTGTCTTCGAGCATTTGTATAAGAGCCTTCCATGCCCCAGGCTTGTAATATAAAGCTTATATTATTTTAATTTTTGTCTAGAGTTGTGTTGTGATATATTCCCGTGAGTCCCTGATCTTGATCGTACACATTTGTGTGTATGATTAGTGTACGGTCAAATCGGGGGCGTCACAATAACTAGAAGCTATTAGGTAGGAATATATTAAGAAAATGGAATAACAATTGGTTGCTTAAATACTACACAATTCATTTGACATTGCTGGGTAAGTCAACATGCAGATAGTTGAAACGAAAACATACTTCGAATAATGTCTGGACAGATTATTTTGTCGGGGAAGTTAGCATATATCTCATGACCAGACCTTTTTATGTGCAGCGCAATTTTAGTGCCAGCTTTCAGTACATAAAAGTTAGAAATTTCTTTCCAAAAGCCAATGCCAAAATAGGAGTCACCACGTTCATAAAGCCTTAGAGTAGCAACGATTGTAGATCCATGGTTTGTGTGCAGTATGGAATCCGTGCAGCCTTGATCTATGTAAAGGGAAAAATTGTGCACTACATAATCTATTGCATAGCAAGGGATGCGCTGTAGAAAATGGTAGGATTGTTAAAGAAAATATGGTAACATGCAAATATGGGCCCAAATTGAAAGAACTGTACAACAGTTGAAATCGAAGGACAAAAATCTATAATTAAACATATAGGGTAAACATGATTTCATGGAATTATGAGAGTAATTGAGAGAACAATACATCATTAATTTTCCTAATATAGAAAGAAGAGGGGGAAAATCCCCTTTGATGTATAGGGTGCATGTGGTACCTTTTATCCAAATGTGGCAATATTTAGAATATGTTCAGGAAAGTAGGCCATGCCAACCGATTTAGGGTGAGATTGAACATACCGCGCGCGTCCTCAAGTTATCTGGTACGGTGAGATGGAATCTCTGGCGGAGGTCGCAAAGTCCTGAAGTGTCAGCGCACTGTACATTCTATGAATGAAAGAAAACCCTCAAATCAGCTCGAATAAAAATGAATTCACGGCGATTTTCGCCGGGTGATTAAAGGAGGCAGATGAACTGGGATAAGAGATGAGATAATATCTCATTAAATTAGTTACCTTGTCGTCCATGAGAAAGAACCCTCAGTACGACAGATTCCCCAACCGAGCGGAGCTGTGTCGACCGTGAGCGGCGTCGAGAAAGTCGATGGCGATAGGCAGCGGCAAGCGGAAGTGGCGAAGTGCGATGGGCTTTGCCGGCATCCTGGCGGCGGCGGCAGGTGTCGATCTAAGTGTTTGCCGTCGCGATAGGCGGTGCCATGGCATAAACGCGGAGGAGCTTGTGCAGGTGTGAATGGGGAACATACCGGAGGGGGTGGCGGGCGGCGTGATGGTTTTTGTGATGTGGGGATTGTGAGGGTTTTCTTTTTTCTTTTTTGAATTGGGTGGTGAGGGTATTTTGTCCCACAAAGAATTTTGGGGGCGACGGTTTGCTAGAGCGAACAGTGTGTGATTGACGCAACAGGCAAAATGAAAGTCATTGCACACAGTTCCAATTTTGGGAACCGTGTGTGATTGACGTACTACCTCCGTCCTGGTTTATTGGTCCCCCTTTGTAATTTTTACCAAATTTTGACCAAATATTTAACATACTCAAACATAGATAACAAGCGTACACGTACATAAGAATAGTTCAACCATAAGTACATAGTTCAACCGTCATTAAGCATACCCAAGCATACATAGTTCGATCCATCCCACATCTCATCTCACATGCCGGCACGATCCTGATGCTTCTCTAGGTACTCGGTGTACGCGCCGTGCGCCACCCTGCGAGAATACTTCTGCTTGAAGGAGCCAACGGCCCGTCCTCTTGCATGCACCAGAACACTTAGATACGCGTCATGAAGCTTTTGGTTGCATAATGGGCATCGATAGCCGCCGTTCCTGGTCCTAATATGCCTGTTATGCATTCCCGCATAAAGTTCCCTTAGGATTTTCCTCTTGTACCTCCTCTGGACATCTTCATCCTCGTTGTCCACATCGTCAGACAACACCTATAGAAATAGTAAAACAAATTTGGCATCAAACCAATGATTACATGTCGTGAAGTAGGATTAGGAATTTATGGCTATTTATTTATACATATCCAGAGATTATGGTTCGATTTTTAAGCACAATCGTCTACGTAAAGACAATCTTGAAGAAAATTATGGCACAAACATATGCAGGTCATTCAAAATCAATTGTCAAGTCCTGGCTAGGAATTATAAGCACGAACGCCAACCCTAGTCGGATTACTAGCATAAAATCATCTGCAAAGATGAAACAACTAATCACTTATCACTTGTACCATTCAAACAATCAATGCACTACACGAATGTAATGAAACTTACTCAAATTTCATGGATTGGGAGAACATAACCATAGGATTTCTATTCCAAAAATGGGGAGGCAGGAGTGACCAGAGAAACCCTATGATCTATTTGACACATAAATGGGTATAGATGACTAACCAGCTGTCCGTTGTCGTCGGAGTCATCGCCGGAGTGGTCGTCGGAGTCGTCGCCGGTGTGGTTGTCGGAGTCGTCGCCGTGGTCGTCACCAGAGTCGGTGTGGAACTCTGCCTCTAGCTGTGGAAGCTCGACGTCATCGACGTAGGGTGCAGCGATAACTCGCCGGCGGTGACGGCAACCTCTGTCTCCGTCTCCACGCCGTGCTTAGGTGCTTTAGCATCCCCGGCATCGCCACTCTCTCCAATGGGGCGCTTCGGCGGCATCCTCATACACTGACGGCTTTGAATACTGAGAGCGGCATCGAGGATGCAAGCGGAGAGAGAGAGAGGATTGTGTGCGTGTGTGTGTGGCGAGGATAGGGGTGTGGCCGCTCGGGCGCACTATTAATATGGAATTGTGGGAGAGAGGCGGGCGGCGGCCAAACCGATGGCTCACCTCCCGGTGAGCCTACACACCGGACTGCTGGCATGCCTACCCAAAGTTTCACACAGCTACTCGCACGCCTCCTGATGACACTGCGCAGCGAGCATGCCTCTGTCAATTCACACACTTACACGCACACCTCCCTGTCTGCCTGCGCGACGGATTGCTCACATGCGTCCTGTGAACACACGCCTGCTCGCACAGCACACGGGTCACCCGGCGGCACGTATATTGTTTTTCTATTTGGATGATTAATGCTGTCGCTTTATTGCTTAACCGAAGGATGGCACGTATCCATTGTTGGTCTAATGCTCATGGTTCGAATAAATAATTCGTTTGGGATATTGGTTCCCAATTACTAATAATCTCCCGTTTGTAATTAGATAAAGATTACATCAAAACTGGTCTCAAATTTGACAAAAAAGTACAATGCCACTTTGTATTGGTGTCCATATGACAACACGATAAGTTTCATGAACTTCAAATAAGTTTTGGATGTACTAGAATTTAAAAATCAAGATTCTCAATGTTTGGGATTTGTTGCATGGGGAGTAAACATGGACCCAGTGAGACACATGTGTTTTTGCAATCCATTTAGGTGCACTGTCACGTGTGTATGTAGCTCAAATTTGATTTTTGCACGTTATACCCATAGAAAATCAATCAATTAATGTACTAAAACGTCTTAATGATCTCTATGATTTTTTTGAAATTAAAACGTCCCTCCTTTGGTAACATATGTTCACCATGGGATACTTAATTTAACATGCATTGTAGTTGAGGTGGATTCAAAGTGTGTGTGTGGGTGTGTGCATCTGGGGTGGCGGGTGGCTCGTAGTACACTACGAGTTGTAAGCCACCGTGTGGGTTGGCCATTTTGTTAGGCAGGCCGGTGCCACATCAAAGTCATGAAATCGTTATTTAAAACATTACACGACCCTTTCATACATACATGTTTTGGCCACATGCAGTCGATGGTTGTCCTACACGACACTCGATACTCACGTGTGACGCTTTCTGTGGGCCCGCGAGGTCATCGTCCATCACTTTGATGAACAGTCGGCAGTGACGTTAATTTGACCAGCAAGGTAGAATCTTTTTTGTTTGTGTTATGGTGGTATATAGTACGCATCGAAGATGTGGGAGGGGACTAGCATATATACTATACGTACGCGTCCGTGAACAAGTACACCTCACTCAATGTCAGGACTTTTTGGTTTCCGAGGCACGTGCCACATCAAAATTATGAAATTGGCTATTCAAACATCACACAACACCCTTTTGGGCCACATGCATGCACGCGATGGTTATCCTAGCTAGGACACTCACATGTGATGCTTCCATCTGTGGGCCCACGAGGCCATCATCGATGCATGCATGCATCACTTTGACCTACATCGGGAGAGGTTAATTAATTTCACCATCGATGAGGATTCTTTTGGGTTGTACATATATTACAGCAGGAGCATATAGTATGCGGTGAAGAGGGGGGAAGGGGACCATCATATGTAGTACGCTTCATGAACCTCGCTCTCTGTGGGTGCATGGTTTACGGTTTTTGAGGCATGTGGCACATCAAAGTTGTGCATTCTGGGTATTCAACATATATATGTTTGGCCCATGCAAAGGGGTGGTGGTTGTCCTCTGGCACCCTCTTAAGCGGTTATCAGCGATATCGATGCTTTCCATCTATGGGCCTGCTTGGTCCATCACCACTTTTTTCCTAACAACAAGAGGTTAATTTGACTTAGGAGGGGATTATTATTTTTTCTCTTGGATGACATGCATGATACATTTTGAGCACACACACATGCATGTGTATGCATGAATCCCTCCCATCGAGTCGAAGTGGCTAGTACAACGACATATCATGACCTGATCTCGCTCTGTGTGGGGAGCTAGTGTATGATTTTTGACGCACACGCCACATCAATGTTGTGAAATGGTACTCAACATGCATGCATGCATCACCTCCATACATATGCATGTAGTGGTTTCCTTCAAACTGTACACGCCCTCGCGTGGTTATCGGTGACAAGCCTATATATTCGTGGGCCCCTGTGGACATCCATGATCACCTTGACCAACAACAAGGTAGGTTACCATGGCGGATTCTTCATTTGGTTCGTGTTATCGTAGTATAGGTCATGGTGAGATTCAGACCTTAAGTTTGAGCAAATATACTATGCACGCATGCATGCATGAATCCCCGTCATTGACTTGAAGTGTGGTGTAACATACATATGCATCGTCAACCTAACCCTCACTCAGTGTGGGGATTTCTAGTTCGAAATCATGGTGCCACATCAAAGTTGTTCCATTGTTACTCAAAAACACACCTCTCCATACATATGTTTGGGCCACACGCATGCAGTGGTTGTCTTCGGGGACTAGCTACTTGCGTGATTATTGGCGAGCTAGCCCATCTCCGGGGTCGCATGGACGGTCATCACTTTGACCAACAACAAGAGATAGGTTGTATGACCAAGGTGGATTATTCTTGGTCTGTTTTACGATCCATCTTGGTGAGATATGCCTCTCTAGCCCGTCGACTAGAAGTGTGTATGTGGGGGGGGGGGGGGTGTGCTACTTCGCACTTTGCTACGTGAACCTCGGTTGGGGGGGCATGCATTCATAGCTTAGGATTCCCCTCATGGCGACACGAGGGGGGCCTGCTAGATACTTCGCACTTTGCTAGGTGAACCTCGATGGGGGGGGCATGCATTCATAGCTTAGAATCCCCTTCGGGCCGACACGAGGGAGGGGCTACTAGCTACTTCGCACTTTCCTAGGTGAACCTCGGTTGAGGGGCTGCTAGCTACCACCCTTTTGATACATAAATTTGGTCCACATGCAAGTGTGTTTGTGTTCTGACCCTCTCCCGCGTCATTTTTCGCCAAATTTATGAACATTAGACAAGTTGGATGACGCAACAGACACGGTTCACTCAAACTAACTGTGTGCTATGCCGGTGCCCCTGTCACGCACACATCAGCATAGTACATTGGGATCCATGAGGCTCCCCCTGTCAAAAATATCTGCCCGCCTCGAGTGTTTTTCTGTTTCATAACACACTGTTGTTATCTCCGGACCGTCTGCGATGTTTCTTCTTCCCAATCCCGCCTGCATCCCTAGAAAATATCTACGCGCCTAGAGGATTTTTCTGTTTCATAACACACGGTTGTTATCTCCGGACCGTGTGCGATGTTTCTTGTTCCCAATCCCGCCTGCATCCCTAGAAAATATTCGCCCGCCATGAGGGTTTTTCTGTTTCATAACACTGGTTGTTATCTCTGGACTGTGTGCGATGCACTGTCATCAAAATTTTCAATAGCCCGGCATTTTACTCCCGCGTTTGACTCCCGCGTAGTAAAATTTTCAGTACCCGCGTCATTTCTCAAACACCCCCGCCCCACTCCACACACAATACACACACACACCCAAACCTCCTCGGGCGTGCATGCACACTCCCCCCTCCCTAGGTCGAAACCCTAGCAAAGGCCTCCACTGTCAACATCTGCCGGTTTGCCCGTGCAGCTTACCCATCGATCTCTATACCCAGGCCACCCTGAGTTTCTTAGATGACGCCTGCCAAATGCCCCTTTCCCACAGATTCCCATCCCCCACTCCAGAGCATCGCAGCCTAAGGCCGGCTACGCTTCCCGTGGAGCTCGAAGAGCGACTGGCCCAAAAGAGGTGTATAGCGGTCTCTTCGCCCGACGTCGCCGAGGAAGCTGATGACCATTACTGGCGGCAAGCACTCAAGCAGCGAGCTAGAGTATGCAGGCATGTCTCGGCCGCCGACTATGACATCAAGGTCAACGACAGCGATGGCCTGAGGTGGGCTATGTCACAGGTTAAGTGGCCCACCCCCAACCCCTCGGGTTCAACCACCGTCGATGTCATCCATGGCCCCACCACTGATCTCCTCTGGCTTGCTATCAACAATTTGCCATTCTACATTGCCATCGAGCCCGTTTTGTCATTTCTGAAGGACATGTTCTGCGACGTTGGCTTGGGATCCACAGCTTTCAAGTCAGATCTCATCGACGGTGACCATGAGGAGGGCACCCTCTTCGGCTCTTCCAAGGGGAAAGAACCCATCTGCTCTTCCAAGGGGAAAGCGCCCGTCTGCGACATCAGGGAGGGCACCCTACAGCCGTTCTCTTCCAATGGGAAGGAGCCCATCTGCGACAACATGGAGCGCATCCAGGGTCCGTGCTCTTCCCATGGGAACAAGCCCATCTGTGACAAGTGAGGAAACCCATGATTTGTTTTTCCGTGCCTCTTCATAGGGGGAAATCCATGATTTGTTTTGTCGAGTCCCTTTTGTAGTGTAGTGAGAATATGTCTAGTTTTAATTGCTATATCTGGTTGTTTGCAGTATGCCTTGTTTATTTCAGTTGTTCACAATGTGATGCTCTATATATGCAATTATTTACTATGCAGTACATTTCATTAATCAAGTTTTGAACATGCCGATAGGAATGCATATATTTGCTTGTTGTTAAGCCTGTTATAGCTAGCATATGCCTCTTTTAAAGTTTTTTGATTGTTCGGTTGTTTGTAGTTAGCATATGTTCAGTTTCAAATGCTATATTTGGTTGTTCGTAGTATGAATTGTTTATTCCAGTTATTCACAACGTGATGTTCTATATGTGCAAGTATGAACTGTGTAGTTCAATTTCATTAGTACCAGTTTCAACAATACCACTATGAATGACTACATTTGGTCGCTGCATCTTGTAGTTAACTCGCCTTTCCATTTCTATTTAACAATAAACAGTGTACTTAGACCGACACAATACTGGTTTGAATGATTATGTTTTCTTGTTGTTAAATGTTAGGCCTGTTGCAGTTAGCACATCTTTCCACTTGTTTTGCTTTACTAGCGTGCTTAAACCTGCACACTGAAGCTATCTTTTGGAGATTATTTTGTCTGCCATGGATAATTTTGGTTGATGTTTAGCCTGTTGTGCTTAACATGCTTCTCGATGTACTTACATAGGACAATTTTGGGAACGACTGCTATTTTCCATCTAGGCTAGTTTCATCCCATGGCTTATATCTGCTCACTGTTCAGTATATCGGTAGCTGGTGCCATATAGGCCGGCGGCTAATAAGGGACTAATCGGTGAATCGGACTTTTAACTGAATATATCTGCAACCCATTTATCTAGGTTAACTAGGGCCATATGTTATATATCTGAGGCTACATAGCAACATGCACTGTACTTAATGTCTAAATATGCAATCCTAGGCTACATAGAAACAAGGAAGAGCGTTACATTAATGTTCTAATGATATCTAGATATAGTTAGAAGAGCAGAAGCAGCAATAACAACAACACAACCCTGTTTAGATACTCAACTTAGCTAGAGGTTAGAGTTAGTTTCTAGCTCATGACTAACCATGAACTAACTCCATCCAAAGAGTTGTTTGGATGGCGGGGTTAGATTGACAATAAATGCACTAGGAGAACTTGCTCTAGTTAGCACCTCTTGGGTTGGATAGTTTTTTTGGGTGGGTTATAGATGCAACTAGCTCAAACTAGCCCTCATGTTTAAATATACTTTCGGGCTATTTGAGCCCGAACTAGCTCAAACTAACTGTAACCCATGGATACAGCAGCAGTTAATCAGCCGATAATTTGTAAGAATGCACTGAACTCCTTCCGGACCATAATATAAGATGTTAATTCATCTAATGTATGAGTATATTGGATGTTATAAGATACTCCCTCCGTTCCTAAATATTTGTCTTTTTAGAGATTTCAAATGGACTACCACATATGGATGTATATAGACATATTATAAAAGAGTGTTGTACTACATCATTGTGCAATTACTGTTTAGCTTCTAATATTAATTTGGTGCCTTTAGGTACATATGTCATTGGTAAAGATCCGCGCTTCGACCCTTTCTGTGTATGGGGCAATGAGATATCGATGAACCAACATCAAGTGAGGAAGCTGATAAAGATTGTTAGTAAAATGGGTCCAAAGATGGCAATTAAACTATTTGTTTACACTTTATCCAAGACAACAACGAACTGCAAGATGGTAAGTAAGAACTCTGCAGCCTTCTTTTTACTGCCCATAATGAGTTGTGTTAGATGACAATGTCTGAATCTTCTTCCTTTGCAGTGGTTGCGAAAGCAGTTTACTCAAGATTGCCTCTCAAACTACATGATTGGTGGGCATGCAAAGGTTAAAGTATTTCTACCAGAACACGATGATTATCTAGATGTTTTCATGAAGACCGTGAAGGATGGCCTGTCGACCATCACAAGGGGTTGGACTAGAGTCGTGCGTGCCTTCTGCATGGAGGAGGGCACAATATGGGCATTCCGCTTCACCTTGTTCAACAACCATAATATATTTCACCTCTTTCTTTACCATCTTTAACAATACAAGTATACAACTGTGGTTCATCATTCTTTATTTGGTTCTTATGTAATTCTTGAACATATGTACCTATGAATCGAATAATGCATTGGTTGTTTGAACCTGACGGATATGAACAAAGCTGTAGCATACATTCAAATTCAAATTAGGTACAATTTGAAATAACAGCAATTAAATTACGGTGAAATTACGCTCCCCAGGTTGTTATGGAACACACGGTTGGTAAAACACAAATGTTTGTGATATACTCCATAATCCGTGACGGTTCACACAGAGGAAACGTGTGCAAGCATGCACATAGTTGTCGTTTGCAAAGCGTGTGTGATGTCAGACAATATCACAAATGGTGCGGGAAAACTAAACGTTTGTGTTAGTTGCCTTATCGTACATGATTCGCAACCATGAAGTGTTTCTGATGAAGTATGCATCGTAAACGTTGCACCACATAATAGCGTGTGCGATAGTTGTTGTGTACGACGATGTTATGACGGTCCGATGTTTAGTAATCCTGTCTGACACTCGTACGATGATTAGCTAATCTTCTTAACAGTGAACCGTTTGTGATGGGCCGCGCATCATACAAGTTCTATAATAGTGAACGGTTTGTGATGGGCCGCACATCATAGACGTAGCACCATAGAATACCGACTGCGATGGCAATGCGAGCAGAAACGAGTAGGAGTACTGTAGGGTCCCTATCCCCGACGGTTTCTGGGTCGTGTGGGAAGGACCCGCTTATCACCCACACTCACTTGGCAACGCTTCCAAATGCCGTCACGGAAAGGGGTTAAAAACCGTTTGTATAGCACCAACGCGTACCAGTGTACTTGTGCATCCAAAAACCCTTAAACCCCAAATCTCATTTTGAAGAGTCCATCATACCTAGCTAGGGATTGAGCAAGATCCCTCAAGTAAGTTGTCATAGGTGCAAAAAGGCAATAAAAATTGCTTCTAAAAGTGTGAGACATTTGGTGTAAGAGAAAATTGAGCGTTGCACGAACTTGTGATGGTGAAGAATAAAAGCGACAAACTGCATAATAAAGGTCGCTATCACAAGGGGCAATGTAACATAACGTTCTTTTGCGCGAAGGGATTGAGCATACAAAGAAATAAGCGCATGGCAACCTCTACTTCCCTCTGCGAAGGGCCTATCTTTTACTTTTATGCAAGAGTAGTCAAAAATTTTCTCTCTATTCCTTTTATTTTTTTCCTTTGGCAAGCATCATGTGGTGAGGAAAGATATAGGCACATATATCCAGTTGAATATGGGTGGCATGAGTTATTATCGTTGACATCACCCTTGAGGTGAGTATGTTGGGAGGCGAAACCATAAGCCCCTACCTTTCTATGTGTCCGGTTGAAACGTTTTGCTCATGTGTACGCGGTGAGTGTTAGCAATCATAGAAGACTATATGATGGTTGAGTATGTGGACTTGCCTAAAGGCTCCGACACGTGACCCTTCCTAAAAAGATGATGAATTGTAGTTGCAAAGTTGACTGAGAACATAGTTTGTTAGTTTCTAATAAAGGTTTTTCTTTATACTTCGATTGTGTGATGAACTATTACTTATTCATGAGAAGTATATGATAAAAGTTCTATGATAAAAGTCCTATGTTTAATTTTGTTGTTGTTATAATAATCAACATGATGTTTCTATGTCCGTATTTTGTTTTTATCGACACCTCTCTCTCAAAGCATGTGGACATGTTTTTCGATTTTGGTTTTCGCTTGAGGACAAGCGAGGTCTAAGCTTGGGGGAGTTGATACATCCATTTTGCATCATGTTTTCTTACTGTTATTTATAATGTTATATCCATAAAAATGCTTTTTGGAGTAATTCTAATGCCTTTGTCTCATAATATGAAGGTATACACAAAGAGGGAGGATTCCTGCAGCTGGAAATCTTGACCTGGAAAAGCTATGTTAGGCCACCTATTCTGCACAACTCCAAACAAGCTGAAACTTCACGGAGATTTTTTATGGATTATTTAAGAATTATTGGAGCAAGTAACTACCAGAGGGGGCCCACCAGGTGGGCACAACCCACCTGGGCGCGCCAGGGAGCCCAGGCGCGCCCTAGTGGGTTGTGCCCTCCTCGGCCCACCTCCGGTGCCCATCTTTTGGTATATAAGTCATTTTGACCTAGAAAAAAAGAGAGTACTTTCATAACGAATCGCCGCTGCCTCGAGACGGAACTTGGGCAGGAGCACTTTTGCCCTCCGGCGGAGCGATTCCGCCGGGGGAACTTCGCTCCCGGAGGGGGAAATCATCGTCATCATCACCACCAACAACTCTCCCATTTGGGGAGGGCAATCTCCATCAACATCTTCAACAACAGATTGATACTTGTGTTCAGTCTTGTTACCCTAGTTCATCTCTTGTGGTCAGTCTTGTTACCGGAACTATAGATTGATACTTGTGGGTGACTAGTAGTGTTGATTACAGCTTGTAATTGATTACTATATGGTTTATTTGGTGGAAGATTATATGTTCAAATCCAATATGCTATTTAATACTCCTCTGATCATGAGTGTGTTTATCATTTGTGCGTAGTTACCTTCGTTCTTGAGGTCACGGGAGAAATCATGTTGCAAGAAATCATGTGAATTTGATATGCATTCGTTATTTTGATAGTATGTATGTTGTGATTGCCTTAGTGGTGTCATGTGAACGTCGACTACATGGCACTTCACCATATTTGGGCCTAAGGGAATGCATTGTGGAGTAGTAATTAGATGATGGGTTGCGAGAGTGACAGAAATTTAAACCCCAGTTTATGCGCTATTCCACAAGGGACTGATTGGATCCAAAAGTTTAATGCTACGGTTTCAATTTATTCTTATTACTTTTCTCATACTTGCGGAGGCTTGCGGGATGGTTAATCATAAGTAGGAGGTTTGTTCAAGTAAGAACAACACCTAAGCACTGGTCCACCCACATATCAAATTATCAAAGTAGCGAACACGAATTAACCCAACATGATGAAAGTGACTAGATGAAATTCCCGTGTACCCTCAAGAACGCTTTGCTTATCAGAAGAGACCGTTTTGGCCCGTCCTTTGCCTCAAAAGGATTGGTCTTCCTTGTTGCACTTTTGATACTACTATCATTACTCAATCGTTACAAATTATCTTGCTATCAAACTACTCTGCTACTTACAATTTCAACACTTGCAGACATTACCTTACTGAAAACTACTTGTCATTTCCTTCGACTCCTCGTTGGGTTCGACACTCTTACTTATCAAAAAGAGCTACAATTGATCCCCTATACTTGTGGGTCATCATGGAGTAGTAGACGGAGATGAGTGGGAAACTTGACTGGTTTGGGTGCGGGGTGGGCCTACACTCGGTAGAGAATAATAGGAGGTGCAGAGTGGAGGGATGGTTTGGCCTTCGGTGGGTAGGTTTCGCTGCAAGGCACGTAAAACAACACTGCTGGATGCCGGAGGCTAGAGCAGGCGGTCCCGACAGTGCTGGGGGAAGAAGATGAGAGTTTGAAGAAGAATGCCGGCCGTTGGATGTAAATCCAACGCCTTGCTTAGGCTTCGACCTACTGGCCCACATGTCAGCCAGTCCATTTGTTTTTTTAGTCCATTTGGTGGGCTAGGTGAAATAATGATGTAGCATCTATGGAGCCCATTTATATATATATATATATATATTGTAGAATTTAAAGCCCATTTGCATTTTGCTCGAAATCCACAGACTTGCTGGGCTGGGTGAAAATATCATGTTGGGCTGGACGGAGAATTGTTATAAAAACATAAACACATGATTACACGTCTATTACAGCATTGCTCAGTAAAATCTTCGCAAGCTTATGTACGCAATCACTAGGAGTTAACTTGCCAAGTTATATATAAACAATTATTATTATTATTTTGTAAGAACTTTCAATTTACGAAATAAAATATCATTTTATTTTGATGAGTTAATAGGATGTGGGGTATTATTATTTTTTAGGCTAGACGTGGGACAGTTGAGTTGGTTCTAGGGAAAAGTAGTGGGAGAAAACTCAGTTTACATGGAAAAAGAAAGTGGGAGAAAATTTAGATATAGGATTAATGAAAACGAAAAATAAAGGAAGTGGGAAGGTCTATAAAATGGTTGGACGAATGAAAGGTTTAACGGAACCTTATGTTGTTTCTATTATATATATGTTATAAAATAAGATATATATATATATGTACTATTATAGAAGGGAAAACATAGGTTCAGTTTTGCATTCTTATAGAAAAAATAGAACTGAGCTGTGCGTCATCTCGAAAAAACAAACATAACTTGGGCTGCTGATGTTATAGACAAGCTAGGTTGGGAGGCCCAGAGGCCGCTTGATACCCGCTGGATCCAAAAAACTTTGAAACATGTCGTGGCCTGCCCATGTTAAACAACAAAACCTAGGCCATGGACCTGGTGGGCCCGGGACTGTCAGCCTCTCGATGAACAGTTGTCTCCCGATTCCTCTTGTTTTGCTGACCGTGTTGGGAATACAGACAGCGGTGCCGCGGTGAGAGCACCAAGGTGGAGGACGACGTCGAGACCTTGGACCAAACGAACTAGAGTGGGGGAAGACGCAGGCGGAGGGGAGTACGAGGGTTGACTTGTTCGGGTGCTGGGTGGGCCGATGGATCTGCCACCGCTGGACAATGTGTGGGAGTAGAGGGATGGCCTGGCCAACGCCATAGGCTATGATGGCCAGCCATTGTATAGGAAGAGGACGAAAGATTGAACAAAATAAAGAAATACAAATGGATAGGTGGTTGGTCCCATATGTCTGTGTACGAGACCTGGTGGGTCCACCTGAGAAGGGGGATACGTTGGGAGGAAGGAAAGTCAAAGCACGGCAACCAAGTGAACTAGTTTTTTTGAAACATATGAGTGAACTAGTTACATACATAATCAAATAGCCACTAAAAAAAGCAAACAGGTCAATCAGTTCTTAGAATAAATATTTCGGACAAAACAGATAATTACGACACATAGGCTAATGCATGAAACACTCAGATGATAAAGGTGCTTATAAACAGATAAAGTACAACATCTAGACCTTCCTGGCATGCTTGATCATGACGCTGCGGCTGTCCGTGTACTCGCCGATTATGGGAAGCAGACACACCTTCATGTCCAAGATCCGCCTGTACATGTCGTAGCATGCGTATGCGTCCTTGGCCGTGTAGGTTATGTAGGCTAGATTCAGATGTACCTCCCACGTGTTCAGATCCTTGGTATTGTTATCTTCTTTCATGTTGGCGTAGCAGGGGTCTATGATGGTCTGGCGAGGTCAACCACAGAGTCTTTCTCCTGCCCGTTGCCGATGATCTTTTATTGCTTCTGGATGTCGACAAGCTTGTTGCACCAGATGGCCGAATCGTTGCATTCTTCCTTATATCCACCTTAGCGAAGGTGCAGTCGGCGCTGCCAAAGAAACGGGAAAATTCTCCAGAACCTCTGATGGACCTACAGTAGTGGTAGACGAGAACCTCGTCCCGCATGCATACTTGGGCGACCGTGATCTGCTGGTCCGTGCCACGAGACGAATGGATGGGCACAAGGTCTAGTCCTGCGACCTTGTGCTTTCTCATCCTCTATGTATTGCTTGAACTCGGTGAGGCAGAGCTTCACCGAGTCCGGATTGTTGGTGTACATCACATTCAACTTGGTGTAACCATGGGACTTAACGGTGAACTCAAAGGTGAACTCCTTGCTGAAGTCCATATCCAGCAGGCTCACCCCTCGGGTCGCCATTGGAGTCTCTTCAAGTGAACGAGTGGATAGGTGATGTCGCTTGAAGCTACGTCGGTATTTCCCCAAAGAGGAAGGGATGATGCAGAACAGCGGTGGTAGGTATTTCCCTCAGATGTGAAACCAAGGTTATCGAACAAATAGGAGAACTAAGCAACACAATGTAAACAACACCTGCACACGAATAACAACTTCTCAAAACCCGACGTGTTAAATTGGTTGTCAATCCCTTCAGTGGTACAACGCCTCAAGATAGACAAACGGACGTGAGGTAAATTTGTAGTAGATTGATAGATCGAACGCCGAATAAAATAAATAAGAATAAATTGCAGCAAGGTAATTTTGGGTTTTTGGTTTACTAGATATGAAAATAAACGCAAAGGAAAATAGATCGCAAAGGCAAATAATATGTGAAAGAGACCTGGGGGCCGTAGGTTTCACTAGTGGCTTCTCTCGAGAAAAATAGCAAACAGTGGGTAAAACAAATTACTGTTGGGCAATTGATAGAACTTCAAATACTCATGACAATATCCAGGAAATGATCACTACATAGGCATCACGTCCAAGATTACTAGACCGACTCCTGCCAGCATCTACTACTATTACTCCACACATCGACCGCTATCCAGCATGCATCTAGTGTATTAAGTTCATGGAGAAATGGAGTAATGCAATAAGAACGATGACATGATGTAGAAAAGATCTATCTATGTAGAGATAGACCCCATCATTTTATCCTTAGTAGCAACAATACATACGGGTCGGTTCCCCTTCTGTCACTAGGATCAAGCACTGTAAGATCAAACCCACTAGAAAGCACCTCTTCCCATTGCAAGATAAATAGATCAAGTTGGCCAAACAAAACCCAAACATCGGAGAAGAAATACGAGGCTATAAGCAATCATGCATAAAAGAGATCAAAGAAACTAAAATACTTTCATGGATATAAAAAGAGATAGATCCGATCATAAACTCAAAGTTCATCGGATCCCAACAAACACACCGCAAAAGAGTTACATCGTATGGATCTCCAAGAGACCATTGTATTGAGAATCAGGAGAGAGAGAGAGAGAGAGAGAGAGAGGAAGCCATCTAGCTACTAACTACGGACCCGAAGTTCTACAAAGAACTACTCATGCATCATCAGAGAGGCACCAATGGAGTTGGTGAACCCCATCCCAGATGATGCTAGATTGGATCTGGTGGTTCTGGACTCTGCGGTGGCTGGATCAATATTTCGTCGACTCCCCTAGGGTTCTGGGAATATTGGGGTATTTATAGAGCAAAGAGGCAGTCCGGGGGCACCCAAGGTGGGCACAACCCACCAGGGCACGCGTGGGCCTCCTAGTGCGCCCTGATGGGTTGTGCTCCCCTCGGGGCACCCCCAGGTGCTGCTAGGGCCCATTACGTTCCTTTTGGTCCATAAAAAATCTCTGTAAAGTTTCATGGCATTTGGACTCCGTTTGATATTGATTTTCTGCGATGTAAAAAACATGGAAAAAATAGCAACTGGCACTTGGCACTATGTCGATAGGTTAGTACCAAAAAATGATATAAAATGACTATAAAACATCCAGGATTGATAATAAAACTGCATGGAACAATAAAAATTATACATATGTTGGAGACGTATCAGCATCCCCAAGCTTAACTCCTACTCATCCTCGAGTAGGTAAGTGATAAAAACAAAAAAATTGATGTGGAATGCTGCCTAACATGTCATATCATATTCTTTTGTTTATAGCATGGACATTTGGGCTTTTATATTGTTCAAAGCAATAGTCTAGTTTTTACATGATAATTTAAATACTCAAGCATATTAACAAGCAACCATGTCTTTCAAAATATCAACGCTAAAATAAGTTATCCCTAACCCATCATGCTCAACCATTGATCCATTCATGAAGCACACTCGCATATTAGCTACACCCAATACTCACGTACGATCATATTGCCTCCTAGTTGGTGCTTTTATAAGAGAATATGGAGACTCAAACTCAAAATAAAAATTGCATAAAGTAAAAGAAAGGCCCTTCGCAGAGGGAAGTAGGGATTTGTAGAGGTGCGAGAGTTCAAAGCGAAAAACTTAGAGATAAAAGCATTTTGGGTGGTGTATCCATCCCACCAACGAAAACGACTTAGAGTTCCCAACACTTTCCATGCTTAGATATATCATAGGCAGTTCCCAAACAGAAAATAAAGTTTATTCCTTTTTCCACCATACTTTCTCTTTCCATGGCTAGCCGTATCCAGGGTTGCCCTCCATACGAACACTTTCCAAGGAATTGATTGTTTGACAACATAAAGTAAATTCATTTTTTCATTTTAGCACTGGGCATCCCTAATACCTTTGCCTTACTCTCGTGCAATGACAAGTGAATAAACACTCATCATGAGAATAACACATCTAGCATGGAAAATATTAGCCATCCCTCACCGCTCCACGAGCGAAACGAACACACAAAAAGGAAGTTTATTTTTGAAAATTAGAGATGGCACATGCAAATTTGCTTAGAACAGCAAAAGAATACCACATATAGGTAGATATGGTGGACTCATGTGGCAAAACTGATTTAAAGGTTTTTGGATGCACAAGTAGTGGTCATACTTAGTGCAAAATGAAGGCTAGCAAAAGATTGAGAAGCGACCAGCCAAGAAACTGATAATCTCATAGGCGAGCATTAAGCATAATTAACACCGAATAATGCACCACAAGTAGGATATAATTTCATTAAATGACTATTGACTTTCGTGCTTGCATGGGGAATCACAAACCTTAACACCAATATTCTTACTAAAGCATAATTACTCATCAAGATGACTCACATATCACATCATCATATCTCAAAACTATTACTAAGAATCAAGTTTATTTTGTCCAATGATCTTCATGAAAGTTTTTATTATATCCTTCTTGGATATCTATCACTTTGGGACTAATTTTCATGTGTTGCTTTGCAAAAGCTCAAACAAATATAATTGAAGATCATGAGCATAATTTTTCTTTCTCTCAAATTAATTTGTGTGAAGCAAGAGAGAATTTCTTGAAAATTTTACTAACTCTCAAATAAATCTAAGTGAATCAAGAGAGCATTTCTTCAAAAATACTAAAGCACACCATGCTCAAAAAGATATAAGTGAAACACTAGAGCAAGTCCATAGCTCATAAAAGATTTAAGTGAAGCAAAGAGAGCAATTCTAACAAGTCATGAAGTAATTTTGGCTCTCTCAAATAGGTGTGTCCAGCAAGGGATCAAGAATTAAAACACAAAATAAAACAAGCAAAGACTCATATCATACAAGACGCTCCAAGCAAAACACATAGTATGTGACGAATAAAAATATAGCTCGGAGTAAAATACCAATGGTCGTTAGAAGAAAGAGGGGATGCCACTCGGGGGCATCCCCAAGCATAGTTGGTTGCTCATTTGTGGATAATAGCTTGGGATGCCGGGGCATCCCCAAGATTAGGATCTTCTACTCCTTATTCCTTCATCCATCGTAAGATAACCGAAAACTTGAAAAATTCAATCACACAAAACTCAACAAAACCTTCGTGAGATCCATTAGTATAAGAAAATAATAATTCACTACTATAAGTGTTGTATCAAACCAATTCATATTTTTTTCTTGCATTATATCTACTGTATTCCAACTTTTCTATGGCAAAAACTCATCGAAGAAAATCATAGATCCATCAAAATAAGCACACAACACAAAGAAAACAGAATCTGTCAAAATAGAACAGTCTATAGCAATCTGACTATTTCAAATATTTCTGTAACTCCAAAAATTCTGAAAATCAGGAAGACCTGAGCAATTTGTATACTGATCTACTGCAAGTGGAATGGGTATTTTATCGGTCTTTGGTAAAAAAAATGATTATTATTTTCGTGAACGCAAAAGTTTCTGTTTTTTCAGCAAGATCAAACAACTATCACCCAAGAAGATCCTAAAGGCTTTACTTGGCACAAACACTAATTAAAACATAAAAAACACAATCATAACAGTAGCATAATTGTGCTAACACTCAAAAAGATGAAGCAAAAAGCAAAAATAAATTTTATTCATTGGGTTGCCTCCCAACAAGCGCTATAGTTTTACGCCCTTAGCTAGGCATAAAGCAAGGATCTAAGTTTTGTCATCTTTGGTTCGAGATCCATAAGATGTCCTCATGATTGATTCATATGATGGACTAATTCTTGTTCTAGGAAAGTGTTCCATACCCTTCCTCAAAGGAAATTGGAACTTAATATTACCTTCTTTCATATCAATCACGACACCAATAGTGCGTAAAAACGGTCTACCAAGAATAATTTGACAAAATGGATTGCAATCAATATCAAGAACAATAAAATCTATGGGCATATAATTCCTATTTGCAAGAATAAGAACATCATTAATTCTTCCCATAGGCTTTTTAATAGTAGAATCCGCCAAGTGCAAATTCAAAGAACACGATTCAAGATCGGTAAGACCAAGCACATCACATAAAAATTTCGGAATAGTAGAAACACTAGCATCCAAGTCACACAAAGCAAAACACTCATAATTTTTAATCATGAATTTGATATTAGGTTCCCATTCATCATGCAATTTTCTTAGAATTGAAACTTCTAATTCCAAATTTTCTTCAAAAGCTTTCATAATAGCATCAACAATATGTTTAGTAAAAGCTTTATTTTAATCATAAGGACGAGGTGAATTTATCATGGATTGCAACAAGGAAATATAGTAAATCAAAGAGCAACTATCATAATTAAAGTCTTTGTAATCCAAAAGAGTGGGCACATCACTAGCTAAAGTTTTGACCTCTTCAAACCCACTATTATCAATTTTCTCAACAAGATTTCCACCCTCTGAAATATTGGGACGCCTTCTAGCTAAAGTTGACTCTTCTCCAGTCCCTTTTCATCAATATTAACTTTACTAAACAAGGAATCAATAGAAGAAACACCGATCATTTTAAGATCTTCATCACTTTTGTGAAAGTAATCACTAGAAAACGCTTTTTCTAAAAATTCTCTTTTAGCTCAAAGCATAGCACTTCTTTTCTTACTTTCATCCATAGAAACTTAAAGACCTTTAGTTGATTCATCAACCATAGGCACAAAAAATTTCATCTTGGGATTTTCCACATCATGAGCAATTCTATCAACACTTCTAGACAAATCATCAATCTCACTCAACTTTTCTTCTATGGAAGTGTTGAAAACTTTTTGTGTATTGATAAATTCTTTAATATTATTCTCAAGATCATAGGTGTTCCTATTATTATTATAAGATTGATTTCCATAGGAATTACCATAATTATTAGAGGAATTACTAGGAAAAGGCCTAGGATTAAAATTACCTCTATAAGCATTGTTGTTGAAATTATTTCGAGAGATAAAATTCACATCTATGGCATCAGTATTTTGTTCAATCAAAGTAGACAAAGGCATATCATTAAAATCAATAGGATCACTTCTACTAGCAACCAATTCCATAAGAGCATCAACCTTTTCACTCAAAGAAGAAATTTCTTCAACCGAATTAACCTTTTTACTAGTAGGAGCTCTTTCGATATGACATTGCGAATAATTTACCATAATATTATCAAGCAATTTGGTGGCTTCACCCAAAGTAATTTCCATGAAAGTACCACTCGCAGTGGAATCTAAAAGATTACGAGAAACAAAATTCAACCCCGCATAAATTTTTTGTATGACCATCCAAAGATTTAAACCATGAGTTGGGCAATTCCTTAACATCATTTTCATCCTTTCGCAAGATTGTGCAACATGCTCATGTTCAAGTTGCTTGAAATTCATGATCTGGGTTCTAAGGGAAATAATGTTTGTGGGCGGAAAATACTTAGTGATAAAAGAATCTTTGCACTTATTCCAAGAATCGATACAATTGTGAGGCAAAGAAGAGAACCAAATTTTTGTAGTCACGCAAAGAAAACGGAAATAATTTTATCTTCACCACATCATTTTCCACATCTTTTTTATTTTGCATATCGCATAATTCCACGAAGGTATTAAGATGAGACGTGACATCCTCATTAGGAGTACCAGAAAATTGATCTTTCATAACAAGATTCAACAAAGCGGTATTAATATCACAAGTCTTCGCACTAGTGGTGGGAGGAGCAAGCGGAGTGCCAATGAAATCATTGTTGTTGCTATCTGAGAAATCACATAACTTGGTGTTCTCTTGAGTCATGATGACCACACAACAAGATTGCACTGAAAAACAGATCCGTCAAGAAAATGGCGGACGAAAAAGAGAGGCGAATAAAATGGCATTTTTTGTGAAGTGGGGAGAGGAAAATGAGAGGCAAATGCCAAATAATGTAAATTGCGAGGAGATGAGATTTATGATTAGGAACCTGGTATATGTTGAAGATCCTCCCTGACAATGGCGCCGGAAATTCCTTTTGATGTCGCTTGAAGCTACGTCGATATTTCCCCAAAGAGGAAGGGATGATGCAGCACAGCGGCGGTAGGTATTTCCCTCAGATCTGAAACCAAGGTTAACGAACCAGCATGAGAACCAAGCAACGCAATGTAAATAGCACCTGCACACAAATAACAACTTCTCGCAATCCGACGTGTTAAAGCGGTTGTCAATCCCTTACAGGGTACGATGCCTCAAGATAGGCAAATGAACGTGAGGTAAATTTGTAGTAGATTGATAGATCGAACGCCGAATAAAATAAATAAGAATAAATTGTAGCAAGGTATTTTTGGGTTTTTGGTTTAGTAGATCTGAAAATAGACGCAAAGGAAAATAGATAGCAAAGGCAAATAATATGGGAAAGAAACCCGGGGGCCGTAGGTTTCACTAGTGGCTTCTCTCGAGAAAAATAGCAAACGGTGGGTAAAACAAATTACTGTTGGGCAATTGATAGAGCTTCAAATACTCATGACGATATCCAGGCAATGATCATTACATAGGCATCACGTCCAAGATTAGTAGACCGACTCCTACCTGCATCTACTACTATTACTCCACACATCGACCACTATCCAGCATGCATCTAGTGTATTAAGTTCATGGAGAAACAGAGTAATGCAATAAGAACGATGACATGATGTAGAAAAGATCTATCTATGTAGAGATAGACCCCATCATTTTATCCTTAGTAGCAACAATACATACGGGTCGGTTCCCCTTCTGTCACTGGGATCAAGCACTGTAAGATCAAACTCACTAGAAAGCACCTCTTCCCATTGCAACATAAATAGATCAAGTTGGCCAAACAAAACCCAAACATCGGAGAAGAAATACGAGGCTATAAGAAATCATGCATAAAAGAGATCAAAGAAACTAAAATACTTTCATGGATAGAAAAAGAGATAGATCCGATCATAAACTCAAAGTTCATCGGATCCCAACAAACACACCGCAAAAGAGTTACATTGTATGGATCTCCAAGAGACCATTGTATTGAGAATCAGGAGAGAGAGAGGAAGCCATCTAGCTACTAACTATGGACCCGAAGGTCTACAAAGAACTACTCACACATCATTGGAGAGGCACCAATGGAGGTGGTGAACCCCATCCGAGATGGTGTCTAGATTAGATCTGGTGGTTCTGGACTCTGCGACGGCTGGATCAATATTTCGTCGACTCCCCTAGGGTTTTGGGAATATTGGTGTATTTATAGAGCGAAGAGGTGGTCCGGGGGGAACCCGAGGTGGGCACAACCCACCAGGGCACGCCTGGGCATCCTGGCACGCCCTGGTGGCTTGCGCCCCCCTCGGAGCACCCCCAAGCGCAGCCAGGGCCCATTACGTTCCTTCTGGCCCATAAAAATGTCCGTAAAGTTTCGTGGCATTTGGACTCCATTTGATATTGATTTTCTGCGATGTAAAAAACATGGAAAAAACAACAACTGGCACTTGGCACTATGTCAATAGGTTAGTACCAAAAATGATATAGAATGACTATAAAATTATTATAAAACATCCAAGATTGATAATATAAAAACATGGAACAATCAAAAATTATATATACATTGGAGACGTATCAATAGGCGACGGCAGCAGTTCGTTTTTCAGCTCTTGGGGAACTGGATTCTACAGTAAACTGAGTGTGTACATGCGACAACAGTTACTAACCCTCCCTCACCCGCTGCATGCCCGGCAGAACATGCACCCTTGGCGCATTCAAACGCCTCCATTAAGAAACCTATTCCGGCCACACGTCAGTTCACGAGCGGGTCTGTATTGGTACTGTAATAACAAGTGTTAGTGGTCACTTTACTTAAATTTAATTAGCTTTAATAGAAATTTATTATTAAAACAAGCAATGCATTGGCTCGTTCTATCAGTGCCATAGGATCAACATGCACAACAATTAGAATTATTATTCTCAAGACGCACACGATCAACACATTTGCCGCACTTTCACACAGAAAATACTACCAAGTTTGAACTATTTGTTATGGTTGCTGTCCTCTGCATCATCATGCCGTGTTTCCTAGCTTGCAAGGTTCAGAACCAACAAATAAGATTCAAATAATAAGTACATCAAAGATTTCTACACATCTCATTGATTCCGAGCTTGCAAGATTCAGAACCAACAAATAAGATTCAAACAATAAGTACAACAAAGATGCCTACACATCTCATTGATTCCCAGCTTGCAAGATTCAGAACCAACCCATTAGAGCCTTTTGATAAACTCAATATTGGGATTAAATCCATCTTGGCTAGCCGTGTCATACAACCCAAGAACTTGGCGAATGCTCTTGACCAACACAACATCTGTAATTGACTATTCATGTTTGCACATATAAGAACGAACATGATTACTATAATAGTGGCACTAGTTGAAGCAAACCTTATTTCCAAAACGAGAAAAGATTGCAATAGAATAGCTTTATTTTAAAAATAGAACATTAGCACAGTATGACAAAGCACAATCATGTTGATAAAAGGACAATACTGACCGGTGTGAGGGGCCCTATGTCGCCATGACTCGACGTGCTAAACCTGCAACTCCACTCGGACAAGGCCAACCTAGAGTTCCATGATTCAATTCATGTGCTTTTTTTGCAGTTCACCTGAAATGAAGCAAAGATTGCATCATTCAGCTAGCAAGAAGTACTTGCTCCCGTGAGCTGGCAGGTTCTTCTTTAGTAGTTGCACTAAAATTCAGCAACATTAAGGTTAGCTGTCCTGCTCATGTAAGGTGCAACTATAATTTGCTTATCCTTTTGTGTAGTTCCACTAAAATAAAGTGCCATTGTGGTGAGAGTGACGGGTCATCTTGCAAAAGCTAATAAAATGTTGCACGAGATTACCAGCAGAATTTGATAGAGATTTTGGAAACTCCAATCACCATTTTGTGCAGTTCCACCAAAATTGAGAGATGTTGCCCACGTGACATTTTGGTTGAACTGCACAAGACACTCATTCCAAAAAAGTGTTTTGTGCAGTTCACCAAAAGGTCACAATAACAACAAGGTGAAATGGATATCCCTATCCGCAAAAGCTAATAAAATGTTGCCCACGTGACATTTTAGTTGAACTGCAGAAGACACTCATTCAAAAAAAAGTGTTTTATGCAGTCCACCAAAAGGTCCCAATAGCAACAAGGTGAAATGGCAATCACGCAAGGACAATAGAAATTTTAAAACGCCAGCAATGCTTCATGTTGCTGGTCAATAAGAATATACGAAACATACACGAAATGAAAAGAAGCATCTTAATTATGTTCATGGCAATCACACAAGGACAGTAGAAATTTTAAAACGTCAGCAATGCTTCATGTTACCGGAAGCGTTACGATCAACTATGACAATCATCAAATATGGGTCTACTTTAATGCTGGCATTACTTATTTACCAGATACAGTAAATCAACAACAGCTAAAGAGTTGGTTTAAGGGCATGGGACCGTGGGGACACCAGGTCACTCAACAGCGTAAAGAAGCAACTTACTTATCATACTGGGGAAAACAGCAGGAGTACCATTTGTAACACAGTTTAATTGCATCATATCACTGGAGGCATTAGATTAACAATAACACTGGTTAGACATGTCCTTAAGGTAACAACGTGATCGCTTCATTTTACATGCGCCCTTACATTAACAACACCAAAAGGTTGGTATAAGGACATGCGACAATGGATGCATCAACACAATGTACCTACAAGGAGGCATAAAGTGGTGGTGCCGAGTTTGTTCATGCTCTGTGAGGGCAGCAGATCTAATCATGGAGACATTTTACTATGTGAGGGAAGCAAATCTAATCCTGGAGACCTTTTACTATCTGAGGGCATCAAATCTAATCCTGGACATACTCTGTTGACTTGTCCACCAGCCGCCACTTTCTATCCTTTTTTCAACCAATAATAGATTTGTTCCTTATCCAGTTTGTACCGAGTTTTCCCATTATTTCCCTTTTCAACCAAGAGACCGGTTGGGTATCCGGTCTCTACTACCTTCCCCCTATTATTTCCTCTTTGAATCAAGTCGTAGATTCATGCTACGACTTCCCCCCATTCTTCGTTGTTTGAATCAAGTCCTAGATTCGAATGCATGAAGTAGTTTTACCTCTAATAATACTAAAAATTTAGGTGGATTTGGAAGAGCTGATGGAAGTAGAAAAATATGCACATGCAGACACGTGGGGAGCTGGGTAGTAGAGCAAGGCTGCTTTTGAAGAACTCATACCCGAGGGTCGTCGGGATGTCGGCGGCGGCAGGTCTGATCTACGCACAATACGGGAGGGAGGAAGAAGGGTCGGAGGACCTCCCGAGCTGGCGTTGTGTAGGAGAGAATGGCACACACTACTGCATGATGTTGCTAACGCGACACTACAATTAGGGACCCTTCGAGAAACTGTGTGCGATGCCATAATCGCAAACAGTGCTGTATGAAAACCGTCAGAAATGTGTAAAACGTTTGCGATGACGGACGCGTCAAACACGGTTCAAGTTTTAGTTGCGTGTGCGATGAAGGAGATACAGTTCAGTTCAATGAACTATTTGCGATGATGAGGAACAAAAGAAATGGGCAGCCAGATGGAGGCATGTGCGATACACAACATATAGTTCACTTGGATGAACTGTTTGTGATTAGGCAACACAAAAGAAATGGCCAGCCATATCAAAGGTGTGTGCGATATACGGCATGCGGTTCACTCGGATGAACTATTTGCATTGAGACATGAGAACAAAAACGGTTCAACTTAACAAGATGTGTGTGATACGCGGCAAACATGTTTGTAATAAGAAATGTGTCTGAAGACCGATAAGAACATAGACGGTTGCTGCTAATAAGACATGTGTGTTGTGAGCAAGGATTGCTTGTATACAATTGTGAGTGATTGATGAGAACATCACCGACGGGTTCCATTGTTTAGTCCGTGTGCGATGTGATTTTATTTGTCCGCACACCATCTACGCTCTGTCTACAGAGCATCAACATATATACTTAAAAAGACAACATTGCATAACCAAATTAAGCATACAATTACACAAGTGACTACACACATAACATTTTCACACACCAAAGTAAGCAATTACATGCATACTAAAGTAGGAGAAATGAGGATCTAATCATCTACTTATTGTTGCGACGACGCTTGCCATCGCTCTTCTTCCGGCTAGATCCCTGGCCCTTTTGGGGAAAGAGGGACTTCCTCATGTCAATGATCCACCAGTACATGTCGTAGCTCGTGTATGCCTCCTTTGCCGCGTACACGACATGAGTTTTGTCGAGTTTCTCCATCCAGGCCGAGTGCCAGACACGCTTTTCCTTGTTGCACGAATCCTTCATGTCTCTGTAGTAGGGGTCGATGATGGCCTCGGCGAAGTGAAGCCGTGAGTCCTTCTCATGCTCCTTGCCGCCCCAGATCTTGTATTGCCCCTGGATGTCGACAAGATTCTGGCAGGCGATGCTCGAACTCTTGAGTGCCTTTACATAGTGGGTGATGTCCACCGTAGCGAACATGTAGTGGGGGCTGTTGACAAACCTGGCGAAACGCTCGCAAGACCTTGTGGCCAGGCAGTAGTGTTAGACGAGGACGTGGTGGCAGATGCACATCTGGGCGATAGCGACCTTGGGACGAGACCCGGCATGAGCGCGGGTGTACTCGAGGTCGAACCCGACCACCTTGTACTTCTCCTCGGTAAGCAATAGCTCCATGATGTGGATGGAGTGCTCCGCCCAGACCGGGTCATTGGTGTACACCACCGAGAGGTCCATGAACCTTCTGTGGGTGTCCACCACGGCATGCATGGTGAACTTCTGCTCGTCGTTGGCAGCCGCTCGGAGCGCCATTGGAGCCGCGCAGGATACCCTCTAAGAATTTCTCATGGTGGCTGTGCTTCTTGCAATGGTGGGGCGCGATCGAAAGGTTGAAGAGATACAAGGGTAGGTTAAATGGCCGCTGTAATAATAAATGGGGGCCGGCCTGTAATCGTCACGTCTTGTCACGACGTTCATAGTGGAGGATTCCAGAATCCAGTGCATGCTTGACAACACTGCACCCCAGGCGTGGACACTCGAGTGCAATAATTAATTCTGCGCTCTATAGTGCACACGGTGGAAGAAACCAATTGTGTGCAATAATGTCGAAGATCGCAGTCGAGTTAGCTATATATATCGTGTGCTGTGAGATCGACAAGGTAAGCTGATTCGAGAATGGTTAATAAAATCTAAAACCATTGCATATTAAGGTCAAAATAGTGCTAGCAATATATGAGTCTCATACGATGCCATTTCAATGATTGTACCACAAAAGCTTGAAATGTTGCAAGGTTCAAATTCTAGAGTTATATGGCTCAAATTCGAAGATTACAAGGTTCAAACTGATATTAGAAATGAAATTCAGCTCACAGCTGCAAACGCTCGTGCTGATGCGCTGAACATGGATATCAGAGAGGTTCAAACTAATATCACCGCTTCTAAGTCTGGCTTTGAAACCTCACAATTTTTGCAAAGGGGTCAGCCGTAGAGAAGTCATGTATGGGGTTGACCTGATGACTTCCGATTACTCTGTCGTCTGAAGTTCCAAAATGAAATTCAGCATTTTTGGAGCCTACTCCATTCTGCCACAGGCACCAGCGCTGATCAACAGACCATTCATTTTTGCGAAATAAATGTAGGGAAAACCTCATTTCCTTCAACACCCTTGCTCTGAGAACAAAGAACCTGGCGAATATAATCTTCGGTATGGTCCCTCGGTAGGATTTCAAAGTAATTTCTGAGAGATGCAGATCTAGGAATTTGACGTGATTGTTATATTGTGTCACATTATCCACCACCGGGCCTAATCTTATCTGCAAAATAAGAAAACATGTTAGTGCCTACATGCAGTTTTGAACATTACTATAGGCCTAGCTATTTGGTTTGCAGGATTTGTAAAATACACTAACATGCCATCTTCGATCTGACATGATTAACATGGGCATTTGATTACAGATGAATCCAAAGGAGAAATGCTTATTGATTGTAACCATATGGATCAAGCAACCAATATGGGGGGGCATGTATATACTGAAATCCTCCAAAAGAACCTTCAGAAATCGTAGTACATTGTCATTATAAACTTGGAAAAAGGTGTCACAAATTGAACTCCCTTATGGTTAACATTTAACAGGAAAGGAACATCACCTCGATATATAGCTTCTCCAGGCACGGAAAGCATCTCAGGAAACTGACAACTTGCTCCAGGTCGGGCCCGATAGATTCTAGTGCCAAGACCTTCACTGTGCGCAGTTTCGGGGTCAAGCTTGTCAGAATCATTTTCTGAATGACAAACGAACAAACACTTCAAAATTAGAAATAATGTTAATTTGTAGAAGGAGAGGTAGAAGGCGGCTATTGTACCTGAATGGGTGTGCATCCAATAACAAGTTTGGAGTATTTGTTAGATGAGTAGCCCACCACTATCAATTTTGGCGCAGAAATGACATAGATTCTTGTTGGGCCTTCTTGATCAACTAAGAGTAATCTCTCAAGTGCAGGTGTGTCCTGGATGACCATACCGTGGTCCACCTTTTGTGATGCCTTTCTACCGCACCAGCAACACACATAAATAGTCCGGAGAGTCATGGAGGTGATGTGGAAGGTACTCAACCCATTGATCGCCTGAAGACGAAGGTACTCGAGTGCAGTACATCCACGGAGCAGGTGCTCCATGTCACCCTTTGAGAGGCAGACGATGACGAGCTCGAGGTGCTTCGGTCGTGGTAGAATAAGAGCGGGCGCGTGATTAAGGGACGGGAAATGGCAGTTTCTGAACTTGGCGACGTGCAGCGTGGGCGCGAGGCGGAGTGCGGACGTTGGCAGTGACCGCATATAGCCATCATCAAAAGTGAGCTCCTCGAGCTGATCTAGGGATGGGGATCAGAACCAGTCGTCAAGCTTGGCTCGGTCCTTGCCGTTGGAACGGAACTTGCCCATTCTAAGGCCTTTGGTTGGGCCAAGGTGACTGCCGAGGATCTTGGAGAATGCATCCAAGCTTTTGCGATAGCCATGGCAGAGCTCATGGCTGTCGATGAGGTCGAGAGGGATGGAGTTCCATAGGGGGCACCACCGTCGGGAAAGGAGGGTTTTCCGCGCCCCATATTTGATTGGCAGGAGGGAGATGATGACTCTCAACATATCATCAGGGAGGCTGCTGATTAAGTCTAGGCCTGCTGGAGTCGCTTGCGGTTCTAGCTCGCCCTGCCTCCGCTTGTTGGCAGCCCCATTCTCCACCTCCGGAGTCTCCTTGTTAGCGGCACTTTCTGATAGAGATGGGAGTACAGGGAATATTTAGTTAAAACGGGGCAATAGAAAAGTGTATTGGTAACTAGAAGTTATTAGGTAGGAATATAGTAAGATAAGGGAATAGCAATTGGTTGCTTAAATACTACACAATTCATTTGACATTGCTGGGTAAGTCAACATATGCAGATATTTGAAAATAAAACTTACTTCGAACAAAGTCTGGATGGATGATTTTGTCAGGGAAGTTAGCATATATCTCATGACCAGGCCCTTCTATGTGCAGTGGAATTTTAGTGCTGGCTTTCAGTACATAAAACTTTGCAATTTCATTCCAAAAGCCAGCGCCAAAATATGATTCACCATGTTCATCAAGTCTTACAGTAGCAACGATTGTAAATCCATGGTTTATGCTCAGTATGACATTCGTGGAGCCTTGATGTATGTAAAGGGAAAAATTGTGCACTACATAATCTGTTTCATAGCGAGGGATCTCTTGCAGAAAATGATAGGGTTGTTAAACAAAATATGGTAACATGCAAATATGGACCCAAATTGAAAGAACTGTACAACAGTTGAAATCGAAGGACAAAAGTCTATAATTAAACAGATAAGGTAAACATGATGTCATGGAAATATGAGAGTAATCGAAAGAACAATACATCATTAGTTTTCCTAATATAGAAAGAAGAGGGGGGAAATCCCCTTTGACATATATGGTGCATGTGGCACCTTTTAACCAAATGTAGCAATATTTAGAATATGTTCAGGAAAGTAGGCCATGCCAACCGATTTTGGGTGAGATTGAACATACCGCACGGGTCCTCAAGTTATGTGGTACGATGAGATGGAATCTCTGGCGGTGGTCGCCAAGTCCTGAAGTATCGGCGCACTGTACATTCTATGAATTAAAGAAAACCCTCAAATCACCTCGAATAAAAATTAATTCACGGTGATTTCCGCCGGGTGATTAAAGGAGGCAGATGAACTGGGATAAGAGATGAGATAATCTTTCATTAAATTAGTTATCTTGTCGTCCATGAGAAAGAACCCTCAGTAAGGAAGATTCCCCAACCGAGCGGAGCTGGGTCGACCGTGAGCAGCGTCGAGAAAGTCGATGGCGATAGGTGGCAGCAAGCGGAAGTGGCGAAATGCGGTGGGCTTTGCCGGCAGCCTGGCGGTGGCGGCAGGCGTCGAGCTAAGTGTTTACCGCCATGATAGGCGGTGCCATGCATAGACGCAGAGGAGCTTGTGCAGGTGTTAATGGGGAACGTACCAGAGGGGCCGAGGTGGGTGGCAGGCGGGGTGAGGGTTTTTGTGACGTGGGGATGGTGAGAGTTTTCTTTTTTCTTTTTTGAATTGGGTAGTGAGGGTTTTTTGTCCCACAAAGAATTTTGGGGGCGACGGTTTGCTAGAGGGAACCGTGTGCGATTGACGTAGCAGGCAAAATGAAAGTCATTACACAGGGTTCCAAATTTGGGAACCGTGTGTGATTGACGTACTACCTCCGTCCTGGTTTATTGGTCCCCCATTGTAATTTTTACCAAAATTTGGTGAAATAATTAACATACTCAGACATAGATAATAAGCATACACGTAGATAAGCATAGTTCAATAGTATTAAGCATACTCAAGCGTACATATATAGTTCCATCCATCCCACATCTCATCTCACAGGCCGACACGATCCCGAAGCTTCTCCAGCTACTCGGCGTACACGCCGTGCACCACCCTGCGAGAATACTTCTGCTTGAAGGAGCCAACGGCCCGTCCTCTTGCATGCGCCAGAACACTTAGATACGCGGCATGATGCTTCTGGTTGCAAAATGGGCATCCATAGCCATCGTTCCAGGTCCTAATACGCCTGCTATGCATTCCCGCATGAAGCTCCCTCAGGATTTTCCTGTTGTACCTCCTCTGGACATCTCCATCCTCGTTGTCCACATCGTCAGACATCACCTATACAAATAGTAAAACAAATTTGGCATCAAATCACTGATTACATGTCGTGAAGTAGGATTAGGAATTTATGGCTATTTATTTATACATATCCAGAGATTATGGTTCGATTTTTAAGCACAGACGTCTATGTATAGACCAATCTTGAAGAAAATAATGGCACAAACATAGGTAGGTCATTCAAAATCAATTGTCAAGTCCTGGCTAAGAATTATTAGCCCGAACACTAACCCTAGTCGGATTACTAGCAGAAATCATTTGGACAGATGAAACAACTAATAACTTATCACCTGTACCATTCAAACAATCAATACACTACACGGATCTAACGAAACTTACTCAGATTTCATGGACTAGGAGAACATAAGCACATGATTTCTATTCCAAAAAGGGGGAGGCAGGACTAACCAGAGAAACCCTATGATCTATTTGACACATAAATGGATATAGATGACTAACCAGCTGTCCATGGTCGTCGGAGTCATCGCCGGAGTGGTTGTCGGAGTCGTCGCCAGAGTGGTCGTTGGAGTCGGTTTGGAACTCCGCCTTCGGCTGTGGAAGCTCGACGACGTTAGGGTGCAGCGATAACTTGCTGGCAGCGACGGCAACCTCTGTCTCCATCTCCACGCCATGCTCCGGTGCTTTAGCAGCCCCGGCGTCGCCACTCCCTCCGATGGGGCGCTTCGGCGGCATCCTCATACACTGATGGCTTTGGGGACTGAGAGCGGCATCGAGGTTGCAAGCGAAGAGAGAGGATTGTATGTGCGTATCAAGGATGGGGGGTGCGGCTGCTTGGGCGCACCATTAATATGGAGTAGTGGGAGTTGTGGGAGAGAGGTGGACGGCGGTCAAACCGATGGCTCGCCTCCCGGTGAGCCTGCGCACCGGACTGCTGGCATGCCTACCAAAGTTTCACATAGCTACTCGCACGCCTCCTGATGACAGTGCGCAGCGAGCACGCCTCCGTCAATTCACACACCTGCATGCATGCCTCCCCGTCTGCCTGCGCGGTGGACTGCTCGCATGTGTCCCGTCAACTCACGCCTGTCGCACGCCATACGGGTCGCACGGTGGCACGTATATTGTTTTCCTATTTGGATGATTAATGCTGCCGCTTTATTGCTTAACCGAAGCATGGCACATATCCATTGTTGGTCTAACGCTCACGATTCGAATAAATAATCCGTTTGGGATATTGGTTCCGAATTATTAATAATCTCCCGTCTGTAATTAGAAAAAGATTACATCAAAACTGGTCTCAAATTTGACAAATAAAAAGTACAATGCCACTTTGTATGGGTGTCCATATGACAACACGATAAGTTTCATGAACTTCAAATAAGTTTAGGATGTACTAGAATTTAAAAATCAAGATTCTCAATGTTTGAAATTTGTTGCATGGGGAGCAAACATGCACCCAGTGAGACACATGTGTTTTTGAAATCCATTTAGGTGCACTGTCACGTGTGCATGTAGCTCAAATTTGAATTTTTTCACATTATACCCATAGAAAATAAATCAATCAATGTACTAAAACGTCTTAATGATCTCTATGAATTCTTTGAAATTAAAACGTCCCTCCTTTGGTAACATGTATGTTCATCGCGAGATAATTAATTTGACATGCATCGTAGTTGCGGTGGATTCGCGATGTGTGTGTGTAGGTGTGTGCGTCTGGGGGTGGCGGGTGGTTCGCAGTACACTACGAGTTGTGAGCCACCTTGTGGGTTGGCCATATTGTTAGTTAGGCTAGTGCCACATCAGAGTCGTTAAATCGTTATTTAAAACATTACACAACCCTTTCATACATAAATGTTTTGGCCACATGCAGTCGATGGTTGTCCTACAAGACATTCGATACTCGCATGTGATGCTTTTTGTGGGCCCGCGAGGTCGTCGTCCATCACTTTGACGAACAACCGGTAGTGAAGTTAATTTGACCAACAAGGTATAATCTTTTTTGTTTGTGTTATGGTGGTATATAGTACGCGTCGAAGAGGTGGGAGGGGACTAGCATATATATTATACGTATGTGTCCGTGAACAAGTACACCTCACTCAGTGTCGGGACTTTTTGATTATCGAGGCACGTGCCACATCAAAATTGTGAAATTGGTTATTCAAACATCACACAACACATTTTTGGGCAACATGCATATATATATATATCCTAGCTAGGACACTCACGTGTGACACTTCCATCTGTGGGCCCACGAGGCTATCGTCGATGCATGCATGCATGCATCACTTTGACCTACATCGGGAGAGGTTAATTAATTTCACAATCGATGAGGATTCTTTTGGGTTGTACATATATTACGGTAGGAGCATATAGTATGCGGTGAAGAGGGGGGAAGGGGACCATCATTTGTAGTACACTTGATATGAACCTCGCTCTGTGTGGGTGCATGGTTTACGGTTTTTGAGGCATGTGGCACATCAAAGTTGTGCATTTTGGGTATTCAACATATATATGTTTGGCCCACATGCAAAGCGGTGGTGGTTGTCCTCTCGCACCCACTTAAGCGGTTATCAGCGATATTGATGCTTTGTATCTATGGGCCCGCTTGGTCCATCACTTCTTTTTGCCTGACAACAAGAGTGGTTAATTTGACTTAGGAGGGGATTATTATTTTTGCTCTGGGATGACATGCATGATACACTTTGAGCACACACATATGCATGTGTACGCATGAATCCCTCCCATCAAGTCGAAGTGGCTAGTACAACGACACCATCATGAACCGATCTCGCTCCGTGTGGGGAGCTAGTGTACGATTTTTGACACACGCGCCAGATCAATGTTGTGTATTCAAACATGCATGCATGCATCACCTCCATACATATGCATGTAGTGGTTGCCTTCGAACGATACACTCCCTCGCATGGTTATCGCCGACAAGCCTATATATTCGTGGGATCGCGTGGACATCCATGATCACCTTGACCAATAACAAGATAGGTTACCATGGCAGATTCTTTACTTGGTTAGTGTTATAATAGTATAGGTCATGGTGAGATTCTGACCTAATTAAGTTTGAGCGCATATACTATGCACGCATGCATGCATATATGAATCCCTGTCATTGGCTTGAAGTGTGGTGTAACATACATATGCATCGTCAACCTAATCCTCACTCAGTGTGGGGATTTCTAGTTCGAAATCACGGTGCCACATCAAAGTAGTTCATTGTTACTCAAAAACACACCTCTCCATACATATGTTTGGGCCACACGCATGCAGTGGTTGTCTTCAGGGACTAGCTACTTGCGTGACTATTGGCGAGCTAGCCCATCTCCGGGGTTGCATGGATGACCATCACTTTGACCAACAACAAGAGATAGGTTGTACGACCAAGGTGGATTATTCTTGGTCCGTTTTACGATCCATCTTGGTGAGATATATGCCTCTCTGGCCCGCTGACTGAAAGTGTGTGTGTGTTTGGGGGGGTTGCTACATAGCACTTTGCTAGGTGAACCTTGGTTGGGGGGGGGGGCATGCATTCATAGCTTAATTAGGATTCCCTTCGTGGCGACATGAAGGTGGGTGAGGAGCTACTAGCTACTTCGCACTTTGCTAGGTTAACCTCGGTTGGGGGAGGGGAGGGGGCATGCTCATAGCTTAGGATTCCCTCCGTGCCGACACGAGGGGGGCTGCTAGCTACTTCGCACTTTGCTAGGTGAACCTCCATTGGGGGGGGGGGGGGGGGGGCATGTGCATTCATAGCTTAGGATTCCCTTCATGCCGACACGAGGGAGGGGTGGCTGCTAGCTACTTCGCACTTTGCTAAGGTGAACCTAGTTGGGGGGGCATGCGTTCATAGCTTAGCTAGGATTCCCTTCGTGCCGACACGAGGGAGGGGGGGATGCTAGCTCTACTTCACACTTTGCTAGGTGAACCTCGGTTGGGGGGCATGCATTCATAGCTTAGGATTCCATTTGTGCCGACACGAGGGAGGGGGCCTGCTAGATAATTCGCACTTTGCTATGGTGAAACTCGGTTGGGGGGGCATGCATTCATATATAGCTTAGGATTCCCTTCGTGCCGACACGAGGGAGGTGGGGGATGCTAGCTACTTCGCACTTTGCTAGGTGAACCTCGGTTGAGGTGGAGGGGGCATGCATTCATATATAGCTTAGGATTCCCTTCATGCCGGCACGAGGGAGGAGGGGGGCTGCTAGCTACTTCGCACTTTGCTAGGTGAACCTCGGTTGAGGGGGAGGGGGCATGCATTCATAGGTTAGGATTCCCTTCGTGCCGACAAGAGAGGGTGGGAGCAAGCAATACCGTGCGCTTTGCGAGAGAGGTGCCACATCGAAGTTGCATTTGGTATTTGAAAATAAAACCACCCTTTTGATACATAAATTTGGTCCACATGCAAGTGTGTTCGTGTTCTGACCCTCTCCTGCGTCATTTTTCGCCAAATTTATGAACATTAGACAAGTCGGATGATGCAAGAGACACGGTTCACTCAAACTAGCCGTGTGCCACGCCGGTGCACCTGTCACACACACATCCGCGCAGTACATTGGGCTCCACGAGGCTCCCCCTCTCAAAAATATATGCCCGCTTCGAGGGTTTTTCTGTTTCATAACACACGGTTGTTATCTCCGGACCGTGTGCGATGTTTCTTGTTCTCAATCCCGCCTGCATCGAAAATATCTGCCCACCTCGAGGGATTTTCTTTTTCATAACACACGATTGTTATCTCCGGACCGTGTGTGATGCACTATCATCAAAATTTTCAATAGCCTGACATTTCACTCCCGCGTTTGACTCCCGCGTAGTAAAATTTTCAGTACCCGCGTCATTTCCTCAAACACCCCACGCCCCCTCCACACACACACACACACACCAAAACCTCCTCGGGCGTGCACGTGCGCGCGCGCACACACACACACCCCTCCTTCGCTCGAAACCCTAGCAGAGTCCCACCCCCCACCGCCGCAAGGCCTCCATTGTCAACATCTGCCGGTTTGCCCATGCAGCTTACCCACCGATATCCATACCCAGGCCGCCCTGAGTTTCTTAGATGATGCCTGCCAAACGCCCCCTTTCCCACAGATCCCCATCCCCATCCCCCACTCCAGAGCGTCTCAGCCTAAGCCCGGCTACGCTTCCCATGGAGCTCGAGGAGAGACTGGCCCAAAAGAGGTGTATAGCGGTCTCTTCGCCCAACGTCGCCGAGGAAGATAACGACCATTACTGGCGGCAGTCACTCAAGCAGTGGGCTAGAGTATGCAGGCATGTCTCGTCCGCCGGCTACGACATCAAGGTCATCGACAGCGATGCCCTGAGGCGGGCTGTGTCATAGGTTAAGTGGCCCATGCCCAACCCCTCGGGTTCAACCGCCGTCGATCTCATCCATGGCCCCGCCGCTGATCTCCTCTGGCTCGCTGTCAACAATTTGCCATTCTACATCGCCATCGAGCCCCTTCTGTCATTTCTGAAGGACACGCTCTGCGATGCTGGCTTGGGATCCACAGCTTCCAAGTCAGACCTCATCGACGGAGACCACGAGGAGGGCACCCTCTCCGGCTATTCCAAGGGGAAAGAGCCCATCTGCTCTTCCAAGGGGAAAGTGCCCGTCTGCGACATCAGGGATGGCACCCTACGGCCGTGCTCTTCCAAGGGGAAGGAGCCCATCTGCGACAACATGGAGCGCATCCAGGGTCCATGCTCTTCGCACGAGAATGAGCCCATCTATGACAAGTGAGGAAATCCATGATTTGTTTTTTTCAGTTGTTCATAATGTGATGCTCTATATGTGCAATTATTTACTGTGCAGTACATTTCATCAATCTAGTTTTAAACGTACCGATAGGAATGCATATATTTGCTTGTTGTTAAGCCTGTTATAGCTAGCATATGCCTCTTTCAAAGTTTTTTATTGTTCGGTTGTTTGTAGTTAGCGTATGTTCAGTGTCAAATGCTATCTTTGGTTGTTCGTAGTATGCCTTGTTTATTCTAGTTATTCACGATGTGATGTTCTATATGTGCAAGTATGAACTGTGCAATTCAATTTCATCAGTGCCAGTTTCAACAATACCACTATGAATGACTACATTTGGTTGCTGCATCTTGTAGTTAACACGCCTTTCCAATTTTATTTAACCATAACCAGTGTACTTAGACCAGCACAATACCAGTTTGAATGACCATGTTTGCTTGTTGTTAAATGTTAGGCCTGTTGTAGTTAGCACACCTCTCCACTTGTTTTGCTTTACTAGCGTGCTTAAACCTGCACACTGAAGCTATCTTTTGGAGATTATTTTGTCTGACATATGTAATTTTGGTTGATGTTTAGCCTGTTGTGCTTAACATGCTTATTGATGTACATACACAGGACAATTTTGGGAACGACTGCTATTTTCCATCGAGGTTAGTTTCATCCCATGGCTTACATCTGCTCACTGTTCAGGATATCCGTAGCTGGTACCATATAGGTCGGCGGCTGATAAGGGACTAATCGGTGAATCGGACTTTTAACTGAATATATCTGCAACCCATTTTTCCTTAGGTTAACTAGGGCCATATGTAATATATCTGAGGCTACATAGCAACATGCACTGTACTTAATGTCTAAATATGCAATCCTACGCTACATAGCAACAAGGAAGAGTGTTACATTAACGTTCTAATGATGTATAGATATACGTAGAAGAGCAGCAGCAACAACAACAACAACAACAACAACAACACAACCCTGTTTGGATACTCAACTTAGCTAGAGGTTAGAGTTCGTTTCTAGATCATTACTCACCCTAAACTAACTCCATTCAAAGAGTTGTTTGGATGGTAGTGTTAGATTGATAATAAATGCACCAGGAGAACTAGCTCCAATTAGCACCTCTTGGATTGGATACTAGTTTTTTTGGGTGGGTTATAAATGCAACTAGCTCAAACTAGCCATCATGTTTAGATATACTTTAGGGCTATTTGAGCCTGAACTAGCTCAAACTAACTATAACCCGTGGATACAGCAGCAGATAATTTTTAAGAACGAACTAAACTCCTTCCGTCCCATAATATAAGATGTCAATTCATCTAATATGTGAGTATATTGGATGTTATAGGATACTCCCTCCGTTCCTAAATATTTGTTCTTTTTAGAGATTTCAAATGGACTACCACATATGGATGTATATAGACATATTATAAAAGAGTGTTGTACTACATCATTGTGCCATTGCTGTTTAGCTTCTAATATTAACTTGGCGCTTTTAGGTACATATGTCATTGTTAAAGATCCGCGTTTCGACCCTTTCTGCGTATTGGGCAATGAGATATCGATGAACCAGCATCAAGTGAGGAAGCTGATAAAGATTGTTAGTAAAATGGGTCCAAAGATGGAAATTAAACTATTTGTTTACACTTTATCCAAGACAACAGCGAACTACAGGATGGTAAGTAAGAACTCTGCAGCCTTCTTTTTACTGCCCATAATGAGTTGTTTTAGATGACAATGTTTGAAATCTTATTCCACTGTAGTGGTTGCCAAAGCAGTTTACTCAAGATTACCTCTCATACTACATGACTGGTGGGCATGCAAAGGTTAAAGTATTTCTACCAGAACATGATGATTATCTAGATGTTTTCATGAAGACTGTGAAGGATGGGCGGTCGGCCATCACAAGAGGTTGGACTAGAGTCGTGCGTGCCTTCTGCATGGAGGAGGGCACAATATGGGCATTCTGCTTCACCTTGTTCAGCAACCAGAATATATTTTGCCTCTTTCTTTACCATCTTTAATAGTACAAGTATACAACTGTGGTTCATCATTCTTTATTTGGTTCTTATATAATGTTTGAACATATGTACCTATGAATCAAATAATGCATTGCTTGTTTGAACCTAATGGATATGATTAAAGCTGTAGCATACATTCAAATTCAAATCCAAATCTGGAACAATTTGGAAAAGCAGCAGTTAAATTATGGTGAAATTACGCTCTCCAGGTTGTTACGGCACACACGGTTGGTAAAACAGAAACATTTGCGATATGCACCATAATCCGAGACGGTTCACAGAGAGTAAACATGTGTAAGCATGCACACAGTTTCCGTTTGCAAAGCATGTGCGATGTTAGACAATATCACAAACGGTCTGGGAAAACTAAACGTTTGTTTTAGTTGCCTTATCATACACAATTCGCAACCATGAACTGTTTCTGATGAAGTATGCATCGTAAACGTTGCACCACATAATAGCGTGCGCGATAGTTGTCATGTACGACGATGTTACGACGGTCCGAAGTTTCGTAATCTTGTCCGACACTCGTTGATAGAGGCGAGGGTGTCCCGATGTTTTGATGAGATGGTGGCTATCGTTTTCTGTGGGAGTCGACCTTGACGATCCGACTACAAACGTGCGAGATGTCGCGCCTTACCAATCGCTAAACCAACTTTCGAGGGGTTATTGACCACGCCGGAGCATGATCAACCTGACCACGAGGGTCTGTTTCCTGCGAGCAAACGAATAACAAGCAAGAAACTGAGATTGCATTCTGGATATTGCGAATATAAGATGAAAGCTTTATTGATCAAGGCGGGGTTCTGTGACGCCTTTGTCTGGTCGTTGAACACAAACGAAGTACGTGAAGTTGCAGCTATGGCGAACTTTAATCTAAACAAAACCCAAAGTCCAAACGACGCCCTAAGGGCTGTATATATGGAGGAAGAGGGGGGAATTTCGTAGCCCTTGGAAGAGGGGTCGGAAACCAACCCTAACTCTTGTTTCCCCACACATACAGACTCTAAAAATAGCCTATACTTAAGTATTTCGAAAATACATGGGCCTGGCCCAATAATAAGGTGACGCAGCACCTAGAATAGCCTCTGGACGAAATTTATGAAGTAGCATCTTGTATATTTCGTCCAAGGCTTCATGCACTCCTTATGGTGGCCTCAAAGTCCTGAAATCATCACTTGTAACTCCGTTCTTGATCCCCTTGCGCAGGCCATCATCTCCATGCTTGGTCTTGCTCCAGTGTTCATCCCCCTTATCCATGCCAGGCCCTTCATTTGTAAGCAAAACAAATGTATCCAATTTAGGCAGCATCATATTCTCCTGAACATTAGAATCATTACCGAGAAACGAAAGTACCTGATAATTTAATTGGCATGCACGAGCTCTAGTAATTGGTCCAGTATGTATAGCAGCAGGGGATGTGGGTGTAACAATGGTATTGATGTCCTCATCATCCTCCCCTTCTCGAAATGAAGTCGCCCTCGACGGAAGCTCATCTTCCTCACCCAAATAAGGCTTCAAATCCGCAATGTTACAAGTGGGACTAACAACAAAATCTATAGGCAGCTCAAGCTTATATGCATTATCATTTATTTTCTCTAACACCTTAAAAGGACCATCAGCACGTGGCATTAGCTTTGATTTGCGCAAATTAGGAAATCTATCCTTACGCAAATGTAACCAAACAAGATCTCCACGTGCAAGCACAACATGTTTTCTACCCTTATCTCCAGCAAGTTTATATTTAGCATTCATACGCTCAATGTTTTCCTTAGTTAACTCATGCATTTTAAAATCAATTCAACATGTTCTTTAGCATCAAAATTAACCTTCTCCGAAGATGGAAGAGGCAACAACTCAATAGGTGCACGAGGTAGGAAACCATACGCAATTTCAAAAGGGCACATCTTAGTAGTAGAATGCAATGAACGATTATAAGCAAATTCAATATGGGGCAAGCATTCTTCCCACATTTTCTTATTATTCTTCAAAATAGCCCTAAGCATAGTAGGCAAATGTTCTATTGACTACTTCAGTTTGTCCATCAGTTTGGGGGTGACAAGTAGTACTAAAAAGCAGTTTAGTCCCCAACTTAGCGCATAAACATCTCCAAAAGTGGCTAAGAAATTTAGTATCACGATCTGAAACAATAGTATTTGGCACACAATGCAAGCGAATAATTTCACAAAAGAACAAATCAGCAACATTAACAACATCATCGCTTTTATGACATGGTATAAAGTGTGCCAGTTTCGAGAACCTATCCATGACAACAAATATGCTATCCCCCCCCTTCTTTGTTCGAGGTAAACCTAAAACAAAGTCCATAGATATATCCTCCCAAGGAACACTAGGTATAGGCAAAGGCATATATAAACCATGAGGATTGAGTCGTGACTTAGCTTTTTGACATCTAGTGCAGCGAGCAACAAAACGCTCAACATTCCGTCTCATCTTTGGCCAAAAGAAATGTGTAGCAAGTATATCCTCCATCTTCTTGACGCAAAGTGTCCCATTAATCCTCCTCCATGCGCCTCCTGCAACAACAAAAGATGAATAGAGCTAGCTGGAATGCATGGCTTGTTAGCATGAAACACAAATCCATCATTAAGAACAAACTTGTTCCAAGTTCTCCCTTCCTTACAATTCTGCAATACATCTTTAAATTCAACATCATGCACATATTGATCTTTGATGGTCTCCAAACCAAATATTTTAAAGTCAAGTTGTGAAAGCATAGTATAACGACGAGACAATGCATCAGCAATTACCTTTTGTTTACCCTTCTTGTGTTTAATGACATAAGGGAAAGTCTCAATGAATTCAACCCATTTAACATGTCTACGGTTCAGTTTTGCTTGACTTTTAATGCATTTCAAAGATTCATGATCAGAATGTATAACAAATTCCTTGGGCCATAAATAATGTTGCCATGTTTCTAAGGTCCGAACAAGAGCATATAATTCTTTATCATAAGTAGAATAATTCAGACTAGGCCCACTCAATTTTTTAGAAAAGTATGCAACAGGTTTGCCATCTTGTAATAACACACCTCCTAATCCAATTCCACTAGCATCACATTCAAGCTCAAAAGTCTTATTAAAATCAGGAAGTTGGAGTAAAGGAGCATGTGTCAACTTATCTTTCAATACCGTGAAGGCTTCTTCCTATGCGGTACCCCAAACAAAAGGCACATCCTTCTTTGTAAGCTCGTTGAGAGGTGCAGCAATGGTGCTGAAATCTCTCACAAAACGCCTATAGAAACCAGTGAGGCCAAGGAAACTCCTCACTTGTGTGACCATTTTGGGCTGCAGCCAACTCTCAATAGCTTCAATCTTGGCTTTATCAACTTCAATTCCCTGTGGAGTAACAACATAGCCAAGAAAAGATACTTGGTCGGTGCAAAAGGTTCACTTTCCAAGGTTACCAAACAAACATGCATTACGTAGAGCAATAAAAACAGCATGTAAATGTTCCAAATGTCCCTCCAAAGATTTGCTATAAATCAATATGTCATCAAATTAAACTACCACAAATCATCGAATGAAAGCATGTAAAACTTCGTTCATTAATCTCATGAAAGTACTAGGTGCATTAGTTAACCCAAAAGGAATGATTAATCCCTCATATAATCCAAACTTAGTTTTAAATGTTGTTTTCCATTCATCTCCCAATTTCATACGAATTTGATGGTATCCACTACGCGAATCAACTTTGGAGAATATTGTAGAGCCACTCAATTCATCAAGCATATCATCTAGCCTAGGAATAGGATGACGATAACGAATAGTAATATTATTAATGCCTCTACAATCAACGCACATACGCGACGTACCATCCTTTTTCGGCACTAAAATGATAGGAACAACATAAGGACTAAGGGATTCGCGTATATAACCTTTGTCGAGCAGTTCTTGTACTGGACGCATAATCTCCTTCGTCTCCTCTGGATTGGTACGATATGGTGCACAGTTGGGTAATGATGCACCGGGAATTAAGTCAATTTGATGCTCAATCCCTCGAATAGGTGGTAATCCCGGTGGCACGTCTTGTGGAAAGACATCAGCGAACTCCTGCAAAATGTTAATGACAGCAGGAGACAAAGAGGAAGGCACGTCCTTGAATGAAAATAATGCATCTTTGCACACAAAAGCATAGCAAACAGATTTGCTAAAATCTAGATCATCAATATCAGATTTGGTGGCAAGTAAACATGCACTTTTCAATTTAATTTCAGAAGCAACAGTAGATGGTTTATTATTAGGCTTCATTTGTTGCTCAAATTCTTTTGTCACAATCTGATTTTCACTCTTACTTTTCTCTTGTTTTGCTTTATTAGCTCTATTAATATCATCTTTCAAAATGGAATCAGGAGTCATAGGAAGCAAAGTAATATTTTTATCCTTACGAACAAGAGTATACTGATTGTTTCTACCATGGTGTACAGAAGTTTTATCAAATTGCCATGGTCTACCAAGTAATAAGGAACATGCTTGCATAGGTACCACATTACAATCAACATAATCAGCATATGTAGAGATACTAAAATGCACACAAACAGTGCGTGTTACCTTAACCTTGCCGTTGTTGTTGAACCATTGGATATAGTAAGGATGTGGATGTGGTCTTGTGGTGAGAGATAGCTTCTCCACCATCTCCATGCTAGCCAAGTTATTGCAGCTCCCTCCATCTATGATGACGCGAACAGAACGTTCCTTCACCACTCCCTTTGTATGGAACAAATTATGCCTCTATTTTTTCTCAGCTTGTGTAACCTGCACACTCAAAACACGTTGAGCAACTAAACATTCATACCTGTCAGCATCTTCAGGAGCCATGTATTGCGTCTCATGATTATAATCATCTCCACCATGTTCTTCATGTGTAATAAGAGCCAAAGTCTCCTCATCATAGTCACTAGCGGACTCATACCCACCATCCTCAGTAACAATCATCACATGCTGAGATTTGCATTCTCTCGCAAAATGTCCTCTTCCCTTACAACGACGACACATAATATCACTTGTGTGCCTTGTTGATGCCATGGAAGAATAAGAGCTCTGGGCAGGCCCAGCAGGTGTGCTCTTGGCAGATAGTGGTGGTTGTGCTTGCTTTCTCGTATCACGGCTGGAGGTGGCACCTGATGGAGGTGCTAGTGCAGTGGAAGTAGAGGATGCACGTGGTGTCCATGACGAAGATCGACCTGCAGAAAAGTTAGTTCATGCCAATGCCTGTTGATCCTGCACTTCATGTTCAACTTTATAAGCAAGATGGAATAAACGAGTGATATTAGTATAATCCTTATACTCTAGAATGGTCTGAATCTCTCTATTTAATCCACCCATAAAACATGCAAGCATAGCTTCATTCTCCTCAATAATACCACATCTAATCATGCCAGTTTGTAATTCCTGATAATATTCTTCTACAGAATTTTTTCCTTGTCTTAAACGCTGCAATTTTTGAAGTAATTCACGTTGATAATATGGTGGAACCCAACGAGTACGCATAGCGGTTTTCAAAGCAGCCCAAGTAGCTGGAATAGGATATAATCTACAATGTTCAGACCACCAAACACATGCAGAACTAGTGAAAGCACAAACATCAGCAGGAACACGTCTCTCCTTGGGATATTGTAAACATGTAAAACATTGTTCAGTTTCTAACTCCCAAGTAAGATATATATCAGGAACATATCTACCCTCAAATGGTGGAATATTCAATTTCAGTTTAGGGAGATGGTCATGATCTCGTACATGAGGGGGAGCCCTACCATTACCATTATTTGCATGTGGACGACCTGGTGGTTGTGGTGCTGGTGGTTGCACGTAGTTCTAATTTTGATCAACCTCATCCTCGTAATCTCCCGCAAAATCATCCTCCTCCACATCAGCAGCAGGAGCCACAGAAGTATCAACAACAGCACCAACAGTTTGGCCAGGCGCAAGAGGGAGACGGCTCGCTCGGCGGAGGGCTGTTTCGCAACATGGAGGTAGTCGTCGTCGTCGTCGTTGTTGTTGTTGTTGTTGTTGTTGTTGTAGAGGTGCGTTAGGTGCAGCCGGTGGTGGTGGTGGAAGACGCGCGAGCAATTCATTAAACTTGTTATCGAGCTTTGTTTTGAACGTCTTCTCCATGCCATCTATCTTCTCCATGGCCTCTTCAAATCTATTTAGCACATCTTGCACCTGTCCACTCATCATTTGCTGAAACTTATCATGCAACTCCTTATTTGTCACATTCTCCCAGTCAGTCTCGTCGGCTTGTGATCCTGCCATGGTTAGCAGCAATAGAAACACACAAGAATATGATCCTACAGACTACTAACAAGAGGTGGTGGCGGGTGTCACAAATCCATCAAGCAAATCTCAAATTATTACCAGTTCTTACCCAGCAGCAGGCGGTGATCGGCAACCGTCGTAGTCAAAACTCTCAAAGCTTGGATAGAGCGATTATCAGGGAGAGTCAAACGGACGACGTAGATGTATGTGGAGCTTGGAAGGCTTATAATATGGTAGCAAAAAGGGTCAGCAATAATCAGTTCAGAGATGCAAAGTTGAATAAACGCTCAACGACGATACTGTGCTGGTCCTAGGCTAGACCGTGCTAGAGACGCGAGCCTAGAACACTAACAAAACCATGACGCTGCACGTAAACAAGGGAGGAGCATGCTCTGATTTTTTTTTCTTTTTTTCCTTTTTTTGTACTTTTTTCCTCTTTTTTTTGCTCTGCAACAATTTTTTTTGAAAAAGTCTACAAATAGTCTCAAAACTGCCTAGCCAGAATTTTCCAGACTTAGTTTTTTTAGTTTGGAACTATTTTTCTACTACGGGTAGCACGAAAGTTGGGAGGTCCGACTTGGTCACGACTCAAAGTATCGCGTGATCTGGAAACCGAAAACAAAGCAACAAATACTGGACTCGGACTAGGACTGGTGGCGGAGATGAATCTGGTGGAACTCGGACAGTTGGCGGCGATGAATCTGGTGGAACTCGGACTGGTGGTTGTATATGGCGATGGTATATCTGGACTTGGATTGGTGGTGGTATATGGCGATGGTATATGTGGAATCGGATTGGTGGTTGTATATGGCGATGGTATATGTGGAATCGGATTGGTGGTTTTATATGGCAGCGGCGATGTATATGGTGGGGTGGTGGTATATGGCAAAGATGATGACGATGGTGCGGCGGCGGCGTGACAACCTGTGAACAGAACTCGAAACTCTAAGGGACTAGACGCTAAGACCAGCAACTCGACACGACGATGCAACCTCAAATTCAACAAAGCAAAACTCTAAAAAGACTATGCAAAGGCTCAGATTGGTTCCGATATGATGAACTAACCCTAATTTTTTTGGCTTTTTTCGTGGACTGTAGGTATGAAGAACATACTCTATCTAAACTACAAAAAACTGTAAATCTCACCGACCAACCTGGAAATATGATACCACTTGATAGAGGCGAGGGTGTCCCGATGTTTCGATGAGATGGTGGCTATCGTTTTCTGTGGGAGTCGACCTTGACGATCCGACTACGAACGTGCGAGACGTCGCGCCTTAGCAATCGCTAAACCAACTTCCGAGGGGTTATTGACCACTCCGGAGCACGATCAACCTGACCACGAGGGTATGTTTCCTGCGAGCAAACGAAGAACAAGCAAGAAACTGAGATTGCAATCTGGATATTGCGAATATAAGATGAAAGCTTTATTGATCAAGGTGGGGTTCTGTGACGCCTTTGTCTGGTCGTTGAACACAAACGAAGTACGTGAAGTTGCAGCTATGGCGAACTTTAATATAAAAAAAAACCAAAGTCTAAACGACGCCCTAATGGTTGTATATATGGATGAAGAGGGGCGAATTTTGTGTCCCTTGGAGGAGGGGTCCGAAACCAACCCTAAATCTTGTTTCCCCACACATACGGACTCTAAAAATAGCCTATACTTAAGTATTTCGAAAATACATGGGCCTAGCCCAATAATAAGGTGATGCATCACCTAGAATAGCCTCTGGATGAAATTTATGAAGTAGCATCTTGTATATTTCGTCCAAGGCTTCATGCACTCCTTATGGTGGCTTCAAAGTCCTGAAATCATCACTTGTAACTCCGTTCTTGATCCCCTTGCGCAGGCCATCATCTCCATGCTTGGACTTACTCCAGTGTTCATCCCTCTTATCCATGCCAGGCCCTTCATTTGTAAGCAAAACAAATGTATCCAATTTAGGCAGCATCATATTCTCAGGAACATTAGAATCATTACCAAGAAACGAAAGTACCTGATAATTTAATTGGCGTGCGCGAGCTCTAGTAATTGGTCCAATATTTATAACAGCAGGGGATGTGGGTGTAACAATGGTATTGATATCCTCATCACTCGTACGATGATTAGCTAATCTTCTTAATAGTGAACCGTTTTTGATGGGTTGCGCATCATACACGTTCTATAATAGTGAACCGTTTGTGATGGGCCACACATCGTAAACGTAGCACCACAGAATATCGACTGTGATGGCAATGCGAGCAGAAACGAATAGGAGTACTATAGGGGCCCTATCCCCGATAGTTTCTGGGGCGTGTGGTAAGGACCCCCCTATCGCCCACACTCACTTGGCGATGGTTCCGAATGCCGTCGCGGAAAGGGGTTTTAAACCGTTTGTTTAGGACCGACGCGCACCAGTGACGGGCAGAGGATCGGGCCCTGCCCGCAGCTATGGGTTTCCTCCATCGCCGGCGATGACCACGTGAACGATGCACTTTTAGTCCTCTACACACACTGGCCAAAGGGATCCGGCCGGATCTGTGACCAGCGATGAGCAGAGAGAAAATGTTGCCACCGCTGTCTTGTTTAGATCTGGAGAGGATGAGAGAATGAAGAGAGCAACCCTAGTAAAGCAAGCGCTCAGGCCCATGCGTACATATATAGTGGAGTGATTATATTTTTCTCTCCACAACAAGCGTTTCAATTTGTGTATGTGGCATTAAAGAAAAGAAACTCTCTATTTAAGGTGACTAACTGTACGACTCCTACTTGCTACTACTAGTAGTATTGTTCACTTGTGCTCCCCATCCCTCCATTCATTGAACATCCCCACGGGTGAATAAACATACAATACTAGCATTTATATAGAACGAACAAGCTCGAACTATTTTCGCGTAGTTAAAAGTTGAGGGCGGGGCTTTTCCCGGGTAGTATGCACATCAGTTTTTGCGTAGGCGGGTTGACAGAGAGGCGAGGAGGGTGAGGGAGTAGCGGATTCAAATTACTTACTGCTGGAAAGGTCGGGCTGTGTGATTTGACAGCGCGTTACTGCTGGAAAGACTTGTGATATGACTACTCACTATAGTCAGGAATTACTGGCGCTACGACCGGGGTGATGCCCCCTTCCTTCCGCACTCTAATCTGGTGCATGACATGTCGACCTGGATGCTGGCTCTCCCACATGTTGGCGAAGTACGTAGTAAGAAGGAGCAAAGAATCATGCGGTATATACTAGTACTACTACTCACATCGGAGGTGTGCGAACCACGGCAGCCCAGTGAACCAGCAGTAGAAAACAATGTGGTGATATGGCCATAAAACACAATGTGCTATGGTCGAGGCTATAGCATGTACAGTACTACTCCTCTTTGTTTGGATCCCTGAGTTAGAGCTAGTTTGGGTTGAAATAGCCTCAAATTATCCAAATAGGAGGGGTTAGTTTGAGCTAGTTTGCTCTAACCTTGCTAAAAAAACTAGCCCGGTGGAGAGGTTCTAATTGGGTTAGTTCTCCTCGGGCCCACTAAAAGGGAACTAAAAGAATCTCCCCTGCCCGCACCAGATCGCTCCCTCCGCCCCCCTCGCACGACTCCTCTTTGTTCCCCATCGGTTCGCCCGCCCAAGCGCCGCTCCGCCGCTCGCCCTCTCTCCTCCGACCGCCCTCTTCCTCTGGGCTCTACCGCCCTCCTCCTGCCGCCCTCTCCCTCTGGCCTTCGAAGCTCGCTCCGCTCACCCTTCACCGGTCGTTTTTCTCCCTTTGTCATGCGCGGCGGCGCATCTACCACGGAGGTCGGCAGAGGGGTGAGTTTGTTCGTTCCTTCTCTGTCTCACAGCCATATCATTGATCTTGCTCGCTCTAGCGCTAATTCTAATTTGGAAAAGTAGATCCTGGTTAAACTTTGTATAGATTTGTGGTGCACGCATGGAATTGTTTGATGTTGCTCGAGGAGGTAATAAATCTTTCTAGAGGCCCAAAGATTCCGTTCACCTTTCTAGGTATTTCAGTTTCGGGCTTGCATTATTTCTAGAGGCCCAAAGATTCAGTTCACTTTCTAGGTATTTCAATTTCAGGCTTGCATTATTTCAAGAGGCCCAAAGATTCGGTTCACAGTCACCGGCAAGCGGCCCTGCTACCCATGCCGGTGTCGACCTCAACTCGCAAGAGGCAGTGTCGGAGGGGTTCCTAGGGCTTGGGCTCTATAGAGCCTTCCTCCAGAGCAACAATGACGAGCTCCTCCCTGGGTGCGTGAGGGGCTCCGGGCTCCCTCCCTATCGTGAATGACTTCTGTGATGAGTTAGCTCATGCTTTGTTTCATGGAGTGTATTTTTTTGTGAGGCTTGATTGACAACTTGTATGTTTAAGTGGGATATATCATTTGTATGGACAAAGTACAATTTATCATGTTTTGCATGCTTGATTTTTAAAGATGGTTCGTTTATGTCAATTGTGAGCTGGAGGAGGCCACACAAGAGCCGGCCACACCAAATCCGGCAGGAAATAGGGTCCAAAGTAGTCAAATGATTGAGAAAGAGCATTTATTGTCAATCTAACCCTGCCATCCATACACCTCTTTGGTTTAGAGTTAGTTCAGGGTTAGAATCTAACTCTAACCTCTAACTGAGTTAGAGTTCTCCTCGTCTCGGTTCATCGCCATCATCATTTCCCCTTTCCTGTGTTTTTAGTATCCTGCGAATCAAAGAGGCCCTTAGACTAGTTTAGGTCTGGTCATTTTTTATAAACGTGTTATGTCCAAAATTTAATGAACATGCTCCATTTTCTATGAAAATAATCCGGTTTCATGTAGTAATTCATTCATTCATTTATTTATTCTTCTGCGGGGCGTTTGCATGTAATTCGTGAGGTCTGAAATGTAAAGTACCCCGACATGTGCTCCGAGTCGTGCATGCACTACGACCCAGATGCTCTATGTCCCACATGTCGGCGAAAGGGAGCACGTGGAAATAGCCTAGGAGTACATATAGGAGGATAAATGGGTGAAAAGATATCTACTATGAAGCGTAGCTGTGGTTTGAAAAGGAGACCTAAAGTGATGACAGGTATAGGTCTCACGCACCCAACTAGTGGTACTAGACATATGACTACTTTTTCCCTAAAAAAAGAGGTACGACTGCTCAGTACTCCTATTCTATCAACACGGTCCCATCCGACAACAGCGTCCGTGCTACAGCTAGCTCTTCTCCCTCATTTCTCTCTTCTAATTCTAAACTCATCCGATGCCCGGTGGGCGGGTTGGGGATTTTCCAATGGTCGGTTTGCTCAACTTCGGCCCCACCTCATAGTGAAAACGTTATGACTAGAATAAAAATGCCATATACTCCCTCCGTTCTTAAATATAAGCCTTTTTAGATATTTCAAATGGAATACAACATATGGATGTATGTAGACATATTTTAGAGTGTAGATTCACTCATTTTGCTCCATATATAGTCACTTGCTGGAATCTCTAGAAAGACTTATATTTGGGAACGGAGGCAGTACTATACTAACAAAACATTAACAAAACATTAAGGCCACGAGGCGATGCAATGCTGGTTACAGGAGGTAAGAAGAAGAGATGCATCCATCGATGACGTCCACCTCCTCGACTCAGGGCGCCGGCCCATCGAACGACGGCTAAGTAGCAGCGGCTTTCGTGGCCAGGTCGACGTGCTTCTGAACAATGGCATCCGAAGATTCCACCGCTGGAAGAAGGGCCAACGTCTTTCTGTCCTCGCTGGCTTTGTAGTGGCCTATGTAGACGATTTCCTCGTAGACATGGATGTGCAGGTTGATGGTTTCTTGCATGGCAAGGCGCTACACGACGAGCGTGGCCTAGAGGTGCACATTCTTCATCGTGACATCCGGCATCTGCAGGGCCACCAGGGCTTGAAAGAGTTCATCACCATGGAGGACGATGAGGGTGGAAGGCAATGAGGAGCCTAGGCGCGCGGGCTGGAGCAGTACGACAAGGTCGTCCGCGCGCTTCTTGACGGCGGTGAACTTGCGGATGGAGTGGACCATCATGTCGTCCATGCGAGAGGCGAAGCCGGCGTTGGCGAGGGCTACGACGCCGGCGGTCGCCAGCACCATCTGGAAATGTTGCACGGTGCGGGGCCGCAGGCCAGCGTCTTGGATGATTTGGCACAACCGACTCCCACTCGCGTCCATCGCCTCCATAGGTGCTTGTGGCTTCTAGTCACTTGGTCTTGGATTGGAGTGAGCAGTGTTGCGCATATACTAGGAGTAGATGGATTGGAGTGGTGGGGCGCCTTTATATGAGAGTCCAAACTCTGTTGCATTCACATCGTGCTGGCTCTATTCTGCTTCTCCAATTAATTCCCTCTACATGCTAATTGAGGATGCATCATTGACCGTTCAGCGTCTCGGGAACCGCTACCCTCTCCCTTCTTGGCATTCAAGCCGTATCAATGTAAATGCGTGTCAGGAGACGTTCCTGTCGACGACGAGGTGCCTATGGTGACTTTGTAAATTTCAAGATGATATGCCGGCCAAGTCTTTCGGAGGTGGTCATAGGGGTAGGGTGTGCGTGTGTGCATTCATAGGGGTGAGGTTAGATGTAATGGGAGTATCATGCATGCCAACTAGGAAAATTTGATGAGGTGACACAAAATTAAATGAAGAAAGAGAGGGTTGAGTATCATATAATGATACCGTATCATATTAAATGTTGTGCTACTATGTGTCATGCATGCTAATAAATGAAGTCATCTATGATATTAACATATGATACTATGCACTACGGATGTAGTATCATATGCAAGATACTAGTATATGATACTTTCCATTACAACCAGCCTAAGTGTATGCGCGTGTATATGAGCGCTTGCGTCTGTACTATGTTAAAAAAACGTAAATGCATGTCAAAAAGAGACTAGTCAGTACTAGTATACTCAATATTATGCACCGCACCCAAGGCGGAGAGGAAAATGAGAGAACTACGTATTTATTTACGGTGTAGATTCACTCATTTTGCTCATTTTGCTCCATACGTACTCCGTTTCGGTGTAGTCTAGTCACTTGTTGAAATCCCTAGAAAGGAAAATACTCCTTTCTGGTTTACAGGGCTATACTAGCAAGTACTACTATAATAGTGGGCTCACATAACAATTTTGCATACTCCAAGGTTCACAACTGCCATGTTTGGGTTGCGCTTGGCTCTTCGCCTCTTTGAGAAGACGAACAATGCTGCTGCTGCTGCTGCTGCATATAAATGAATCAAACAAATGATAAGGTCAAAGCTGAATTTAGTATATTAGGTGCACGTGCAATGTCATAAGTCAAGACCCTTGTCTTTGAAAGGTGCCCGTGCGCTGCCATAAAAAATCCAAGGGTCTTCAAATATTCTTTTTGAACGTCGACATAATTCATCTCCATCTCTCATACTCTATGAAAACAAACACATATATAAAGACACCTTTTGTATTATCATGGGCCAAGGAAGATGATCCCTCCAGACCTCTCATGCCCTCTCAATAAAACAAGTTAAAATGTCCCTTTGTGGTCCATTTCACTTCATGATCAAGCACAAATGTGCAAATCCTTAATGTTTTTCAGTAGTTGAAGATTCTTTTTCTTTAAGTTTGACAACTTTGTTTAAATGATTATCATATCCTTTACAAGAACTGGAACCGGGAAAAAAATCGTGAAGCGTTAAATAGAATTCACAAATAATAGTAACCAACGGTTGTTTCTAAAATTCAATTCCATTGCACTATATTTCTTAAAGGGAAAGACATTTAATCAAATACAGATAAAATGTCAGATAATACTATGCCATCATCTCGCAAGCTATATGGATTTGAATCAGACAGCTAAAAACTTATCAAGAAGCCTTTCATCACCTCCTTGGCCTTGAGCGACCAGATGTAGCACACTGCCAAGAGAAAGGGATTAATAAGATGTGATATTTTGGTCATGCTGCATAATATCATATTTAGAATTTAACCATATTTCCATTCCTCTCCTAACATGGAGGAGCAAACATATAATGTATGATTATCACTTGGAATATATCTCAGCAACAAATCATCAACAAAATACACAATATATTACTCCCATGTATCTATAACTAAAATGCATCTACTTGTAAAAAGGGCAAACTTTGAGGCACAACACAAAATTCCGACGTGTACAATATATCAACTTAAAAATGTAAACTTGCCGCAAACACCGGATGCCCATATGTAAAAATGACAAAAGGATAAATAGGAACAAATTCTACAAGCAGGATACTCAACTATTTGGATATATCAGTACGTTTTATTTGTTCATTTATGATTTGTAGATAGGCAGTTGCATGATTCAAAGATCAAGCGATTGCCATTTTCAACAACATAAATGGGGAGTGGGGGGTGGGGGGCATAATATTCACGTCAAGAATATAACAATGGGAGGTGAAGCTGACTCTAACAATAAGGCGATGAAGTCTACTTGAAACAAGAGTACATAGTTCTTTCCTTCACTAATCGCCACAAAATTTTAGCATGTTGTCTCACCTGATTTATAAAGCATTTTCGCACCTGACTCCTTGATCATGTCATTCATGAATAAAAAAATACATAAGTAACTCTCCGCTTCAGAACTGTACTTGGCAATTTGCCATTTTTTAAAATAATATGCTATTATGATGAACTACAAAAGGTGAAACAAAAGTCTGTCCTTATTTTAAGAACCCTACACTTGATAAAGTATAGGAAATATCCAGATAATCATAAATTTAACTGAAGTTCAGGGATGCATAAGCAGCAGTAAGAATCAAGTGTGTTAACTTGAGGATACCCTCAAACTTTCTATAGATTAAAATCTGCAAATATTCCTTCAAGTCAAAGAAACTGTTATATTAAATTTCCTCATGGAGAGGTCACCACATTTTCTTCCATACTTGCTTTGAAAAGGCGTTTAATATGTAATCTGCATTTGACTAAATAAGTTTCTATGTTGAGCTTCCAAATCATCTCCTAAATTTAAAGCCTAGACAATCTGTGAGATACTAAATGACTGAACTTCCCTGAACCTTGTACTCATACTACAGTAAAAAAACTGCCCACATGATAAATTCTGACATTTGCTGGTGTGGAAAGGATAACAAAAGCTGCCGCTACATACCTTGACATACGGCAGCAACGTTGTCGATGGACACGAACCAAGCCTCGCAGGTTGTTTGCTCTAGGTCCATCTCTTTTGTAAATCTCAAATTGAGTTGAATTGTTGCTCTTGGTCAATGAGAGGCAAGATCCATGGAGGGAGATTGGATATGTGGGTTAGAACTTGGTCTTGAACACGGCGTGGGGACGCTGTGAACGCAGTCAGGGCGCAGCTGGTAGAAAGTCAAGGAGGAATCATCTGTCGAGTCCTTGTCCTATAGACCAATGATTATTAGTATAAAATATTTCAACAACTCATTTTCTAGTGTTAGATATATACCATAGTAAGAAAAAAATACGCATAGATGTGGAATAATATCCAATCTAAAAACTTAGTTAATTTGTAAACTATTTATATTTACAGCATGATGGGGTCGAAGTTCACGAGGTTGTTCGGCCTAAAAGGCAAGCGGTATGGACAAGCGTGGATTTCTAGCCTAGGTGTCCTTTAGGAGCTCGATGGCTGGAGGATCTCCATTAATCAATTGTCTCTAAGTGCAACCAGGTTCGCCTCATGGTCACGGTCATATGTAGATCGAGATTGATCTCAAAACTCCTCAGTCATCACCATAAGTCGCAACAGAAAGAACTCCATCGTACTTGAGGGCGCTGGGTCCTCGGTCTTCTCGGCCATGGGAGACGCCGACGGTGGGCTCCTTCCTGCCACAGCCGTTAGTGCGGCGGAAATAGGGTGTTTGTGACAACATTTATTACGTATTTAAAATAGAGAAGCATTTGAGAGTAGCTAAAAAAAGTAACAATTGCTATGGTTAATAGATTGTTATATTGGTGATATATAACTGAAGTCCTGAACCAACCCATCATATTGGTTGATGTCAAAAAAAACATAATACTGTTAGTCTGCATCTTTGTTTCATTCCAAAAAGAAAGTTCAGATGCTTGTTTTTGTGATGTCTTTGACATCTCCACAATGATGGATTTACCTTTTATGTGGCCAAAGCACTGTCAGAGTATGCATCATCTTATAATTGCTCAAAAAGTATTGCGTGTGTTAGAAGTTTGAATTAGGATTCAATCAAAGAACCTGGTAATAGTTGAACATAAATTAGGATAAAATTGCAATAATAATGGCCATCAATAGTTGCAACAGGAAGAAGAGGAAGATGGACATCATGCAGGTTTGCAGGTTTACCAATAACAATGTTCACCAATAATTATTATCACCAACCATAGCTGTTTTCTGTTTGTAATAGGAATGTTTAGGAAATTAGAAGCACAAACTCGCCTTCTAACACACATGAGCACACCTGCACATATGGTGCTTCCTTCTGGCCATTTTCTGGGTGGCTTCCTCTCATCCTCGAGGCACCAAGAATCACGCAGGATAGCGGCAAAAATCACACTCACAGGCAGCATCGCCACAAGCACACACAACAGCGGTCAGCGGCACATCACACGCGCGCGCACACACACATGCACCTGCGTCAGCAAGCACACGCAGATACTGAGAGAGAGAGAGAGACGGAGAGAAAGTGGTGTGTGTGTGTGTGAGAGAGAGAGAAAGAGAGAGAGATGGAGATAGTACCAAATCCGAAGCAACATGCAGCCAATCAGCCAAAATTTCATGCCTTCTATGATAATGTATACCTGAAGCATTCCATGTCAGAATATTTTCAGTGGCCTCAGCAACAATTGGCTCAACAGTTTATAGATTTACTGCTAGGAGTGTCTTAAGGGGAGACTTGGCACAAATATACCTGTTGGAGGGCACTTCCAATTGGTGGCAATACTATGTTAGCTTTCTCCTCGGATGAGTTCAGCAAATCTTTAACATTTGGTGGCAACGACGACTTGGCCGAGCCATAGTAGTATACGAGGGACGACTTGGTTGCACTGCCCAGTGAGTGAATCCTCTGCTACAACAATTGAACATCAGTCGCCACGGCACCAGCTCCGGCCACCTTATCCTGAAATGCACCGGAAACGTCCGGGACCCCACTAGCGGCCTGCTTCTTGGTGGCTGCCACCGAGGATGTGAGGCTACCAGCGACTCCCCTTATCGCCTTCCTGTAGGCCCCGAGAGCGTCGTACGCCGACAGCCTGAGCTTGTCGTAGCCTTCGGTGAGAGCGTCCTCCGCCTGGAATATCTGCTTGCTGAGCTTGTCGATGAACCTGGCCACGGACTACTCGACGCCGGTTGCGTCGGCCGGGAACATGGTGGGCATCTCCGTGTCCATCAGGCCTGCTGCGCGGCATCATCGGTGACCGCACCGACCACAGCGTCCGCGGCCAGGTCGACGGCGGAGACGGGCATCAGCGGCGGGTCGACCCCGACGCGCCAGAGAGGGTCGGGCAGCTCGGCGACCGAGGCAACCCCGGCACGATGTTCTCGGGCGCGCCGGCGTAGGGGAGAAGATGGCAGAGTCGGAGAAGAGCGGGCGGTCGGGCACCGCCTGCGTGACGAGCGGGTCGGCGGGGAAGGACCTGAGCGCGCCGGCCTCGACCCTCCGCAGCGCCCGCGCGCCGGCGGTCACCGGGCAGAGGGGGGAGCATGGGGTGGGCGCGGCGGAGCAGAAGGCAGCATGGCGGGAGGGGTGCTGGCATCAGATGGGTGTGTGGCGGCATCCCCGAGGGGTCCCCAAGCCGATGCGTGATCCGGCGCGGCGGGAGGGGCTGGCCCCGAGGAGCGGCGAGCAGGCGTGTCCATCGGTCTGGAGCCTGGCCAGCGCCAGGGGCTCAGGGGATCGGCGTCGGCTCCTGAAGGGGATCGGTGTCGGATCCTGGACGTGGTCGGTGGCGGCTCCTCAACGGGATCGGCGCCGTCTCCTGAAGAAGATCGATGGCTCCCATCGAAGTAGCCAGGGATCGGCGGCGGCTTGATGGGCGAGGGCGGCGGCGAAGGGATGGATCGGCGGCGTTTTGATGGGCGAGGGCGGCGGCGAAGGGATGGATCGGCGGCGGCTTGATGTGCGAGGGTGGCTCTCGCTCGAGGGCACGCAGGCTTCGCTCGTTCGTGCGTACGATTCGTGGATGGAGGGCGGCGAGTGAAGCGCGGATGGAGGGCGGGGAGTGAAGCGCGGCGGCGAAGGGATGAAGGGCGGCGGCGAAGGGAGACCTCGCTGGAGGGCATGAGAGGTCGCTCGTACATGCGGGTGATAGGTTTAGGTTTTTTTGGCTGGTTAGCCTTGGTAGGTCTTTTTTCGTTGGTTAACCTTCGTAGGTCTATTTTTTGTACGTGGGTGAGTGCGGGTTAGGGCCTCAGGAGAAGGTTTTTTCGGTTTGTGATGGATAAGTCAGAGTTGGGAGGAGGTATCAAAAAAAACCAGGAAAGGTGGGATTAAAAAAAACCTGGAAGCGAGACTACCAACTGCTCCATTAGGAGTAGAGACTACTACTACTACTACTACTACTACTACTACTACTACTACTATAGTATCGAATCCACTGCTGCATGTCCATCCACTGCGTGTGGGAGGGATAGCTTGTTATAGTATAAGCAAAAGCCTGTCCTCGTCTGCGAGCCACCGCGCATGGGGGAGGGAGATGGTGTATAGTAGTAAAATCAAGCTTCTCCTTGTTGTACGAGTTGACGCGACACATCATAGCACTGGCCCCACAAGCTTGCCTCTAAACTTGGTTGAAAGACCCGCGGTGTACAATATATTTGCTGCAACCTCTAACATTTACCCCACCACAATATATTCCTGTCTTGACCAGATGAGTGTGCAAACTACAATCACCAGGATGACAGGTAGGGACAGAAGATTATTTTAATCCAAAAATGCTTCAAGACGGCCTCATAGCATGGATCAGACCCCAACGATTTTAAGCTTAGAGGCATGGTACACGCTATCCTAAACTACTCTACACATGAAACTGCCACACGAGCGTCCGGGCCGCGCTTGGCTCTTCGCCTCTTCGAGAAGTCGAACAATGATGGATTATTACTTCAGTGGAGGAGTACTATAGTATGCTTCCGACCATATGACACCGAATGCACTGCTGCATGTCCACCGCGTGCGGGAGGGAGAGCGTGTAGCGAAAGCTTCTCCTAGTCCTGCCAACCACCACGCTCATGGGCGAGGGAAGGACGCAGCTTCATTGACTTACTGCTCCTGCCTTTGCGTGTACGATAGGTGGGCCTAGTAGGTGGGTGGCCCACCTGTCATACAGCCAAAGGCAAGTGCAGTTAAGGCACCGGAGCTCAGTCCGTGAGGGAGAGGGCATTGTAGTAATCAAACTTCTCGTTGTTGTACGAGTTGACGCGACACATCAAAGCACTACACTCGATATATTTCAATAATTTGCGTTTACCGATGCATTAATTACAACGCATGCATGCATGTCGCGACTCTCCTTTTGATACTTGCATGTGTTGATTTAATGCACCTTGAAGTAGTATGAATATGTGACAGTAAAGCTTTGTAATGCCTCGGCCCTAAAGCGAGAGATGGTCGTGCACGAGGAGGGTGACATAATGCAGACGGAACAGGACCTGACGATGGAGCTCTCTATGGTCTCGATGGACCTCACCTTGCTCCACTACCCCTTGTGCCTCCGCCCCTTGAAGCCTCGAGTGTATTAGGTTCGAATACACCTCGTCCGTTCGGCTGATCGAGCAAGGTGCAGGTTTCCTGATTGATGTGTTGTTCGATTGATTTGTGCAGTGCAAGGGAGGGCACCTGGCCTGCGCGGACTGCTGCATCGAGCGCCCCAGGAACCAGCGGCAATGCCAGAAGTGCGAGCGCGGCGGTGGCTTCGACGTGCGGTGGGCTCTACATCACTTACCACAAGCTCGTCGATCACCAGAGCGTGTGTCCGCTCGCGCCCTCCAAATGCCCTGTGCCCGTCTGCAGCTACGAAGGCCCACCGCCGACGCTCTCCCACCACTTCAGCACCGTGCATCCCATGCCCGTGGACAGGATCCACTATGGCAAGGTGCTCCAGCTGCAAGTGCCACTGTCGAAGCCACGGCTCTTGCTGTTCATGGAGGAGGACGGCTGCGCGTTTTTCTTGGTCGGCGGCGTGCTCGACATCAGCGCGCCTATCACCGTGTTGGTCGTCTACATCAGAGCGGGGGTGTCCCCACTGCCTCACTACGTGGCCAAGCTGTGGGCGAATGGCCCGTCGGGGGAGCCCAAAGGCAGGACCGACACCGTCAAGGTGGAAATGGAGGTGACAAGTAGCAAGGATCCCAACGACGTCGCCGTGCAGGAGCTGACCTTCTTCACAGTTCCGCCCAAGCTGTTGGCCGGGGCTAAGCTGGTGTCCCTCCACATTCAGATTGACAAGCTCACGTCCTAAATGATTCTACAATGCCTTCTGTTTATCTTAGTAATATGCTAATATATGGGTTAGCTCGGTCTACTTTAGCTTAAGAGATGGTGGGTTTTGGTGGTGACGCAGCAATTACTTCAACATCAGATCAGTAGTTAAAGTAATTTCCAACAGTCGAACGGATATTTTGTGTCTGTTGGATATAAAGATCCTTTGGTTAAGAAGTATAATGGCAACAAATTATATGCTTGTTTGTTCAGGAAGTGTTGCATACTTGTGTGAGTTGACGTGACATATCAAAGTAGTACTCCCTCGGATCCTAATTACTCTGTGCATAAGTCGAGGCACAGATACTAAGGAGGTCCTGGTTGTGTCTATACTTGGACAACTCACCCGACTGCGCACCAGGCAGACGAAGCTCGTGTCGTGTTGGTGCCGTGTGCAGCACGCACATTAACCAAAACCTCGCGCCTCCAGCTTAACCTCCACATTTTAAACTTCTCAATCTCAAGGCCAAGGATCAATGTGAAACCTATGATAGAGCCAATCGGATGGTTGAGAACACTACAATTCGTAGGTACAGATGCGTGTGTGAGACAGGACGAGTCCGTGCATGCACCTCTTCTCTTCCTGTATAACATACTAAACTCAGAGTACAAGTGTACGTGGGTGGCATCGACCTAGGGAGCTAGAGATGGTGCGTGCAAGAAGTCCCGAGAAATAGGTCTAATGCGTCTGAAAAAATACTAGTCTATAGCTTGCCACGAGGCTATTCCTGTCGAATGCCCCAATAACCGTAAGATATGTATCCGACGATGCCAGTTATTGGACGTACACAACAGTAGAAAAAGAACTACCATGGCATATGCTACACCACGGCCGAGAACACGTACCCACGTTACGCCATCCGGGAATAGTGCCACACTTCGAAACTAGAACCGTCAATAAATTTTGAGCTCGTGTCTCGTCACATTCCAAATTACTACTCCCTCCTTTCCGGTATATAGGGCTTATCTCAAAGTTTTAGATTTCCCATTTTATAAGTGTCAATTTGATTGTTTCCCATCACATATTCAGATTTCAAGGTGCATTATATCATTGCATGCGAGGATTAAGAGAAAGTTGACCAATGCATTTACTTTATTCATGCATACATTGCAATTAATGCATTGGAAACACAATTTTGTGAAGAAAATGGGCACACTAATTGAGTGATTTTGCAAACTACAAAAATTATTCCACCACTCATCATCTACCTTGGTTGGTGAGATTTTTGAATTGAGCCCTATAAACTGGAAAGGAGGTAGTACTACCATGCTATATTTAATTCCAAACCTATTCACACGGATCACAACCTAAACGGTTTCCCACTTAGGAGCATGTTAGTACTCGGTTAGAAATACTACTATGCCAAGATGATTGCACATTCCTCCTCAACTCCTCATCCACAAAAACAAACAAGTCATTCAGCATCCATCCCTTGCGTCTGCCATGGCCAGCGTGAGTTCTGGGTCGAGGGATTACCACCAGCGAGAGGCGAGCATGGAAGTGGAAGCACGGGAGATGTCCTGCCTCGCCGCGAAAGCAGCCGACATGTCCCGCCGCGCGGAAGTAGCAGCACAAAGGTCCTGCCACGCCGCTGAACCAGCACGAAGGTCCCGCCATGCCATCGATGTAGCAGACTGGTCCGGCCGAGCCGCGGAAGCAGGAGAGATGTCCCGTCATGCCGCGAATGCAGCAGAGATGTCCCGCCGCGCCGCGGTGGCCTGGGAAAATGTCTCGCAGGCAGCGACTACTCTTACAGGCGCATGCATGTGATCGTCCATAGCCAGATGGACCAGATCTCCGGCTCTGGGCCGAGCACGTCCTGCTGAGGGTGAAGATCATCCGAAGTGCATAGCAGCAGGAGGAGACCAGTGCCTTGTTGAAGAGGACTAGCGTCATCGTCAAGAAACTTATGGACGAGAATGACATGCTCTGCATCGAGCGACAAAGGCTGATGGAGGAATCCACGGATGCTCTCAAGCAACATCTTGAGGACACAACAGAGCTCATCGCCGCTTGCCGCGGAGACTAGTTCCCGCGGCCTACAGCAACGCATCAAGAAAGTCGAGATCAGCGAGCCAGATCATTGTATTCCTTCTTCTTTTGCCCTTGTGTATTTCGGGCGTAGCCGCATGTGGATTTTTTAATTATCTTCCTAATTATGTAAGACAATTATTATCCACTGTCGTCGTCCTTATATATTCATCAGTCTTGCTGTAAGTCGGAGTATATGCTATATAGGTCCGTCGGATCTTACATCAAGATCCATGCAAATTTTTCTTTTTAGATTTTCCTTTTTCTCTCTTAACTCTCAGTCGGGTGAGACATAGACACGCCATTAAATAGAGACTCGAGTGCCAGTAATGGATACCTTGGGAGAGAGGTGGACGACAAATGGAGGTCAAAGGGCTCTCCTCCCGATAAGCACGCGCAGGGGTCTAATCGCACGCCTCCGATACTCAAATAGCTACCCTGCATGGTGCCTCATAGATAATAAAAAAGGGGATGTGTGGCGGCATGTACATGGTAAATAGAACGCCCACGGTTTCAATAATACTTGTGTTTCTGATTGTAACGTGACAACACTTGTTCCGAAATTACTTTGTTTATTGTTAATGTGTGCGCCTTCACAAATCGGACATCAAAATTACCACAACATGTTGGTGCCATGTCATGACATCAAGCCAAGTTTCATGATTTTTGTCACATCCCTAGTTCTGGTATGACCAAGACTATCTAGTCATGTGTGCATCATGTTTAAATTTCAATGAACTTGAAATGGGGATGCTCAAACCCTAGCACCAAATAGAACTCAACCAGGCTCAATTTGAAATCTTTTCAATGAACCCAAAGTGCCACCAGAAAAGTTCATGATTTTTGAGTAAGGTGAAAACCTCTGCCAAAAATGATGAATATATTTCTAGGACATTCTGGATTTTTGAATTAACTCATATTGTATTTGAATTGGGGCATTTAAATCCTATAAATATTTTAAGTGCTCTAATAATTCTGAAACTAGTTGAGGGCTGTTGGGAATAATTTCAACAGTGCCCACAAATATTTTCAGGACTTTTAAAAATGGTTTAGTATTTTCACTAAATCGAAACAAAACAGAATAAAATAGAAAACTGAAACAGATTAAAGGAGAGAGAAAGAGAGAAAACCACCTGGGCCTCACCTGTGCTAGCCCAGCCCACCTGGCCTGGTGCCAGTCATCCCTAACCTCTGCCAGTAGGCAGTAGCGCACACGCGCGCGAGGCGCCACGCCTCCTCCTGCTTGCCGCTCACCGCCTGGAGCTGGCCAGGGACGCCACGCACGTCCCCAAGCCTCCACCTTCTCGCTCCTGTCCCCGTTGCCCGCTTCTCTCTCGCTCCGCACCTCGGGCACGAACATGACCGTCGCCGCCACTCACTGCCTCCGCGCTCACCGCCCTTCCCTCGACCAACCGTCGTTTTCATCGGCTCTGCCTCGTCGTCTACATCATCCCAGATGAGCCACGCATCCTTGGGGACCCTACAACATTGCCACCATCGTCGTCTTCGTCCTCGGCCGCCGTGGTTCGTCGCCGTCGATCCGCCTTGACCCAAGCTCCCCCGAGCCCACTGACCTTCCCAACAGACTCGCGGTGAGCCCCCGTTCAAAACCCACCTTGCCCTGTTGCCGACCGCGTCCCCTAGCTTTCTTAACCGCTGGAGCCGAGAGCTCTCAAACTCCGGCAATGTCGCCGCAGCGGCCCTAGCTGCTTCCGCTCGCATTCAAGCGTGTCATCGCATTCACCGTGCTCCCAGGAGCTGACAACGCCCACCAGCTCTTCGTCCCGTACACTACAACACCGTCCCGGCCAACTCCGTGCGGGCACCACCGCGGATGTGCTCGTCGGTGTCAGCTCCGGCGACTATGCGACCAACCAGTGGCACCGTTGGACGCGGCGCATCCCCAGGGTCCCCTAGAACCCACCCGCATGATGAATGGTTGTCGGAACAGAGATTCAGGCGTGCCTCCGCCGTCGGTTGAGGTTGCCAGCGGCCTAACCCCGGCCGACTGACGTGTCAAATTAGGCTAAAACTAATTAGTCCACTAACTACCCTCCCTAGTCACTGAGATTTGGGCCCCACGCCCTAACTAACTTCAGTTAAGTTTAGTTAAACCAGTTTAACCCCTGTGTCACTTACGTGCGGGGCCCACTGTCAGATTTGACTTGGACCAGCCCCTTTGACCTGCTGACGTCATGCTTACACAATGCTGACACAATTATTTGTTTTCTGGCATTTTAATTAATCCAGAAAATTTCAGAAATTAGTTTAAACTTCAAAATTCATATAAAATCAACCGTAACTCCAAATGAAATAATTTATATACGAAAAATTATAAGAAAAATGCAATCTCTCCATCTGTACCATTTTCATGCATGTTTGAACAACTTAAAGTTGCTATATAAGAAAATTTGAATTAATGGCATTTGAAATGCCTTATGTGGAGTTTGAATTTGAATCTTGGATTCAAACCAACTTCATTTAAATTGTTGCTAGTTGCATTAGCTCAAACCACGGCATATTTCCATGTCATGATCATGCATCATATTGTTGCATTACATTGATTGTGTTTCCTCTCTGTTGTCGGTGTTTGTCCCCTCTCAGTAGACGTGGTTTCGACGATGAGATCGATGACACCGATGAAGAACTATTACTATCTTCAGAAGTGCCAGGCAAGCAAAACCCCCCTTGTTCACTCCAATACAATCCTACTCTCTCGCTCCTGCTCTCTTTTACTGCATTAGGAAAACAATGATTCATCTGTTACATGCTGCGGTAGTTGAACCCCTTTGCTCTGCATGACCTGTCATTGCCACAGTAATTAGATGAAACCCACTAGCATGAGTAGGAGTTGTTTGAGGCCTGATGTGCCTACTCAGTCATGCTTATTTGTCATGCTTGCTACTGCTTAGAGTTGAGTCGGGTCTAATTCATCGGGGATCAATTGGAGGTGTGTGAACATGTCCTACTATTGAGAGCTAAGTGTGTGAACACGATTTGATAAAGGTATCGATGAGAGGCCATGTAGGAGTACATGGTGGTTGTTTCATTGGAACCGTCCTTAGGAACTGAGATCTGTATGTGTGATTTAAGATCAGCTACCACCATGCATTGGGCCCTGAAATATGACCCCGCTGGACTTATGAACCCCCCTTGTCCACTCTCCAGGAGTTGCAAGTAGTTTGTGGTGTTTGTCGTATGCTGGAGGCCGTGCGTAGCGCTAACCCGAGGGGTGGGCTGTGATGCGGTAGGCATGTGGCCCAGTGTACCGAGTCGCCCATTTGGTAACCCGGAAACCCTGCACACATCATTCGGGGCCGTATTGGAAACCTCATCCGGACTCCCTGCGGATGGAACCTGAATAGGCGATAAACCTGGACTAGGGACTTGTGTGGTTAGTCAGGTCGTGGTCTACACCCACGTCCGGTTTCATTGAAGTCTGCCGAGCACATGTCGCGTGCAGACGCTAAGTGGTGGAAACATGTGCGAAGAAGTACACCCCTGCAGGGTTAACACCATCTATTCTAATAGTCGCGTCCGTGGTAATGGAGTACTTGGTTGCTTATACAGTTCATAGACAAGTGAAAGTGGATAATCTAAAATGCACAAGATAAGCGTGAGTGCTATGGATGGTGTTCTCATAGGGAGACGGGAGCGGATCCATAGTGGTGTATTGATTTGGTGAATATGTGACCTCATGTGCGTCACCCCAAAAGAGTTACTTGCAGACGTAGTTCAGGATAGCCACTGAGTCAAAGCTATCTTGCTGCAATTAAACTCGACCACCCCCTTTGTTAATACTGATGCATATGTAGCTAGTTCTGATGTATGTCTTGCTGGGTACATTTGTACTCACGTTTGCTTAATTTATGGTTTGCAGAAAGACTCCAGTCTCACTAGTAGTTCCGTGTGGACTTTGACGTTTAGCTTGTTACCTCAGCTACGATCTTGTACCCTTGGTAGGGTCTTGTAGATATTCAGGCTTCTCAGCCTTTTTCATTTGTAGATGTCTGTACTCAGACATGTTATGCTTCCGTTGTCTGTATGCCCTGTATGTTGGGTCATGTGACCCATGATTGTAACTCTTACTATATATGAATCTTCAGAGCCTAATGAATGAATACTTTGAGTCATAGAGTTTTGTTGTGGTGCCATGTTGTATTTGCACATATCGAACATATTGTGTGTATGTTATTGAAATTCTTGGTATGTGTGGGATCCGACAATCTAGTTGTTTATTCTTGGTAGCCTCTCTTATGGGGAAATGTCTCCTAGTGCTTCCACTGAGCCATGGTAGTTTTCTACTACTCCGAAACACTTAGGCTGGCCGGCATGTGTCCTTCTTCGTTCCCGTGTCTGTCCCTTTGGGGAAATGTCACGTGTTGTTCCTTTAAGTCATTGTAGCTTGCTATGACTTGGGTTCATACGTTGATGACCGACACGTTCATTGCTGGGTCATGTATGCCTGTCCCTGTAAGTTAGTGCCACCTTGGGTTTACGACTAGTCATGTCGGCCTGGGTTCTCTGTCATATGGATGCTAGCAACACTATCATATACGTGAGCCAAAAGGCGCAAACGGTCCCGGGCCAAGTAAGGTGCACCCGTGGGAATATCGTGCTTGAGGCCGCAATGTGATATGATGTGTTACATGCTAGATCAGTGTGACTTAGGATCGGGGTCCTGACAGCTTTGGTATCAGAGCCTGACTGCCTATAGGATTACCAAGCCAAACTGGTCAAAGTTGAGTCTAGAAATGCTTTAGTTATATAAGGGAATTGATTGTGGATGGGAACATAAGGCTATTTTTACTCCTTTACCTTGTGCCCTTCTGATCCGAGTCATCCTATCTTTCCTACGGGGTTAAGGAACTAGGCTTTCTATTCTTTCTATCCGGATCACGTGTTACTAATCCATAGACTTATAGGATTGATGGATTCAAGTCTTAGTTCAGTTTCTACTACTTCCGTATGTTCATAGCTGGCCTCAGAACCTTGATATTGTGATCTTGAGTGGCCGTACCACTATTTTACAGGATGTCTCAAATCTTTTTGAGCATTTACAGCCGTTACGTTGTCCGAGCCATCCCAGGTTTTGAAATAGTTTGATGCATTTGCAACTCCCTTCTTTTCGTTCTCGATGTATTTGGGCCAGTTGAACCACACTAATCGGTAAATTGAGGTGCTCTATAGCCTCGATGTTGGAGGTATTATTATGACCCTAGGTGTCTTAGAGGATCACCTAGTAATCTAGCCATGTTCTGTGTTCCCAGTGTGATGATTCTGGCCATCATTCTCGAAAACATCACGTGATGCCACTTAGTTAGTAGGCATTCTATTCCAGGGTTCTTAAATCCGAGATTCACCCTACTTACTTCATGTTGATAGTGTTTGCTAGTTCCTTTAGGATATTAGTAACCTTTGCGATAGTCCTCAAGATCCATGGTATTTCCTTCTTCCAAATACCATCAGCTACTTATGGCAGAATTTCCTTGTTGAACCAAAAGATCACAACCAGAGTCCTCTTGATGAGTTCTCGATTCTATGTTGTGACTCGGCTAGTTCTACCTTTTTGCATGGGTTATCTGGAAGAAATATGTTGAACTTGTTCGACATGCTAATCTATGCACCCACAACTTAGAAAATCATATGTTCCTTTGAGTTGTCCCTCTTTAGTTGTTTTCTGACCTTCGTCTATCAATTGATAGTCAAGAGTATGCGTGCATTCGTTCATCGATGTCTATTATTCTTGTGGTCCGTCAAGCCATTCTACTCCAGAACGACTAGGAGAAACAAACTCCAGTATCTTGTCCATTTCGAGGATTGGGTCAAAGTAGTTGTATTCCGTGGATCAAAATGCTAATCCAACTTTTGCTCTGTTCTGCCTTGGAGTGTTACCATCTTTATGTCCAGAATGTCATGAGAATTGCGTCAAATCTTATGAATTCTTGTTGTAGTGATACTTCTCGCCATCATTATTCATACCTCGGTTTCGTATTCTCGCAACCGGAATGCCGACAAGTGAGTTATGATGTGTGAAGTAAAAACTCCTAGCAACCGTGTTGCTTGGTAGTTAAAGGACAATAATTTCGTTCTTAGCGTGTTGGTTATTGAATCATCATTCTAAGATAGATGGTGCTACCTAGTCCATTTTCCTGGTGCACTCTTCGATCAATGAGTAAGGATTGTATTAATTCCTTGCTCTTTTGATCCTATCGTCTTGCCTTGAAAAGCAAGATTGTTCTCGAGCTTAATAACATATCGGTGGTTCGTGATTTTTTGAATATCTTCTCAGAAGTATTACCAGGTTGTTCCCTGACCATTATGTTGAGTTTGTGATCAATTGGTTTTCTTTTAAACCACCCCTTCTCCAAGAATCTGTGTTGGATGCCCTTGAGCTAGTTGGTTAAGCTAAACAACAACTTGGAGAGTTGGAAGATAAAATATTTGCCTAACTTAGTTCGTTCCGAAGGGATATCTATGCATTTAGGTGTGTGTTGAAAAAAGATGATATTTTCATCGATTGGTCCTCGTGGTCAACCGTTGGTTCTATTGTCTTGTCCAAACTCTAACTTGAGCATGGGCTATCACCAAGTCAAATCAGAACCAACGATGTTAGTAATGTTGTCTTACTCATGGTTGATCCCTTGAGAATACACCATTACATCTTTTGGTCTGACCAATGCTATCACCGTGTTCACTTAATTGTGGAATTCCATCTTCATTGGAATTTTGAAGAACTGTTGTTGATCCCATCAGCAACATTTTACCTTCTCCATGATTCGTGTTGAACATTAAAGCTAGCGTTGGAAACTTTGTAACCAATGCCTTCATGGTCCATTCATGAAGGATATGTTTGATGAAAGAAGTGACTTCCTTTGATTGACGTGCATTTGATGTAAGTTGCCGCCGTGAATTCGAGAAAGTTCATTTTTTCTTCCTCTGGAATCATCCCAAGTCAGTCACGCATGTGTGAAGTATTCTATGGTTTGATAGACTCATCATCTTCATTCCATATGTATTCCCTAGCACACCAAGCCACTGATTGATTTGTTCAGAAAATCATATGTTCCTTTGAGTTGTCCCTCTTTAGTTGTTTTCTGATCTTCGTCTATCAATTGATAGTCAAGAGTATGCGTGCATTCGTTCATCGATGCCTATTATTCTTGTGGTCCGTCAAGCCATTCTACTCCAGAATGACTAGGAGAAACAAACTCCAATACCTTGTCCATTTCGAGGATTGGGTCAAAGTAGTTGTATTCCGTGGATCAAAATGCCAATCCATCTTTTGCTCTGTTCTGCCTTCGAGTGTTACCATCTTTATGTCAAGAATGTCATGAGAATGGCATCAACTCTTATGAATTCTTGTTGCAGTGATACTTCTCGCCATCATTATTCATACCTCGGTTTCGTGTTCTCACAACCAAAATGTCGACAAGTGAGTTATGATGTGTGAAGTCAAAACTCCTAGCAACCGTGTTGCTTGGTAGTTAAAGGACAATAATTTCGTTCTTAGCGTGTTGGTTATTTAATCATCATTCTAAGATAGATGGTGCTACCTAGTCCATTTTCCTGGTGCACTCTTTGATCAATGAGTTAGGATTTTATTAATCCCTTGCTCTTTTGATCCTATCGTCTTGCCTTGAAAAGCAAGATTGTTCTCGAGCTTAATAACATATCGGTGGTTCGTGATTTTCCCAATATCTTCTCGGAAGTATTACAAGGTTGTTCCCGGACCGTTATGTTGAGTTTGTTTTCAATTGGTTTTCTAATAAACCATCCCTTCTCCAAGAAACTGTGTTGGATACCCTTGAGCTAGTTGGTTAATCTAAACAAAAGCTTTTTGAGTTGGAAGATAAAAGCATGTGCTTGTATTTCAAATTTGAATTATGCACACAAAGGTGACACGTTCCCTCTGAGAACCACGAGCCTTCTTGAGAAAAGCTCCGGTTTGCAAGAAGCTTATACCAAAACTTGTTCCTATTCAGCCATTTTTTACCACAACATGGTAGTACCATGACATGACACCATGCCATGTTTCATGATTTTCATGCGTGTTTTGGATTTACAAGAATTTTAAAACTAAGTTTCTCAATGTTCTCGGCCGAGCCAGGATGCCCAGATGTTTGAGTTTCATTCCCAATTCTTGCATGGGACCTAGAAATTGACCCGAGGACACACATGTGATTTTTCAACCAACTTTGGTGCACGGGAGCATGTGCTTGTAGTTCAAATTTCAATTATGCACATTAAATGACCAGAAACTCAAGTAATGTATAAAATAGGCCAAACGAACCGCGAATAATTCCAAAATTTAACAGGGCACTCATGTAGTTCTATGTTACCTCTGTAAAGAACCTCGAGGGGGCAGCGTGTATCGTTTTGCACTCAAAGGTGACATGTTCCCTCTCAGAACCACGAGCCTTGTTGAGAGAAGCTCTGGTTTGCAAGAAGCTTATACCAAAACTTGTTCCAAATCGGCCCAATTTTTTACCATAGCATGTTAGTGCCATGACATGACACCATGCCAAGTTTCATGATTTCCAGGCGAGTTTTGGATTTACATGAATTTGAAAACCAAGTTTCTCGATGTTCTCGGCCGAGTCACGATGCCCAGATGTTTGAATTTCATTCCTATTACTTACATGGGACCTAGAAATTCACCCAAGGACACACATGTGATTTTCCAACCAAATTTGATGCACCGGAGCATGTGCTTGCAGTTCAAATTTGGATTATGCACATTAAATGTCCAGAAACTCAACTAATGTATAAAAAGGCCAAACGAACCCGGAATAATTCCAAAATTTAAGAGGGAACTCATATAGTTCTATGTTGCCTCTATAAAGAAAATCAGGGGGAGGCAGCGTATATTGTTTCGCACACAAAGGTGACACGTTCCCTCTTGGAACCACTAGGCTTGTTGAGAGAATCTCCGATTTTGCAAGAAGCTTATACCCAAACTTGTCCCAATTCAGCAAAAAATTATACATATGAAAACAGGGTTTAGATTACCCCGAACATCTCGCTACCTAGACCAATGTACTCTAATTTGAATTCAACATAAAATGGATACAAATATCTGAATTGGAGATCATATGGTAGATGTAGTTCATAGTGAAATATCATTACTGCTATATGCATGTTTTTTGTTATCAAGATAATATTTAAATGATTGTATAACTTGACAATAATCGTATTCAAATAAGGAAAATTGATTCAAATTTAGTCCATATGGTAGACGACAATATATATGTTCATAGGGTGGAGTAAAATGTTAATATATGATGGAAGATCAAAATGTAGGACTACATCCATTATAAACCGCAAGGTCACCTAACGATATATTCGAATTCAACATAACGTGGATTCAAAAATTGAAATTTGAGATCCTGGCATTTGTAATCATATAAAAATGGACATGGCTCTTTCTTTTGGTGGGAATTGATTTGTTTTTTGTTGTTGTTGAGGGAAGTGCGAATCGATTTGGTACTATACAGGGTAATCTTGTTCTCCCGATTTTTTTACTTTTTTCTTGTAGTTTTTTCAATGGCATTTATAGCAATATAGTAAAAGGGGACATGACTCTCTTGTGTCTTGTATGAATTGTTTTTTTGTACACGTTAAGTTTGTTTGGCCGAACAAGGAATCTGTGCCTTGTTATCCCGAAATTTTCAAGCTCGAGTATCTTTTGTCTCATCTGCTTTGAAACTCCCGCCTCTTCAACCCGCGCCGCACCTTGTTATCCTGAAATTTCGACGCGCGCGAAAACTCCCTCCTCATCCGAAATAGGTCCCATAGCCTAGACACGCAAAATCCCCGTCTACCCGTCAGCCGGAAATGCTCGCTCGACGTCGCGGTGTCAAAACTGGTGGGGGGTATGCTGGTAACTTACCCTACATTTCAGACAAGGACGTCCCTAAGCCATGGCTCCCCTACCTTCCCCTTCACCCCCATTCGTACACCGAGGCTACCAAAACCCACGAAATCCCACGCTCCTCTGTTGGCCTCCTGAACAGTATCAGCCACCACATACCTGCTATGAATTCCGTTGTGCGACTGAGATACTGGAGTGTTCTGCTCTCCTGCTGCTCGGAGCAGTGCTCTGATCTGTGTCAAACCTCTACCAGATTCCGACTAGGACGGGTGAATGGATTATGCTATACGGGATGCAGCAGTAAGATTCTGAATCGGAGTGCGATATACCTGTGGTTCGGGTGGAAATAGTTGACGCTGCCGTCAACTGGACTCGGGGATCTGTCGGCGAGCACGGTCGTCGAGTGCACGCTGAAGACTCTCCAGTCGGGTGCGCTCAACCAAAGTGGCCAAACGCGCTGCCTCCAATGCCCGAGCTTCAGAGGACTCGCCGACAACGGGCGTGTGGAGGGCCTCCACATTGCGATGGTGAAGTTCCTCCCTCTGCTGAGAAGAGAGAGTTTCGGGGTGGTACACTTCATGAGCGCGTGACGGATCGCCACCGTTGTGACGCATGCCAGGCGGACTGCGAGGTGTGTCGACCATTAGGACCTCCGGCACTGGGTCGCTGCTATCGCACTTGGACAGGGTCTCGATGGAGCCAGTCGGCAGGTCGAACAGGCCGTAGAGAGATTCGTCGGGCTAGATTGCCACGACTTGAGGGGTGGACGACTGATGCGCCACCGCATGCTTCACCCACCGCTAAAGCCGTGACCGACCAGATCGCTTGTGACGGTGAGCAGCCGGGAACGAAGATACTGCGGGGGCCGATTGATACTTAGTCGACGGCTCCTGCAGTAGGATGCCGTGAACACACGCGCGGAAGTGCGTCGCCCTGCGGACGGGGAGCACCTCGATGTCGAGAGCAGCTTCCTGAAGCCAAGCGGAGTCGTCGTCGATAAAGACGAGCGCGCCGACACGGATCTCGTGGCCCTCAGCCAAACCTCCGCCAGAAACCATGATGAAAGGACTCGGAGAAATCGCAACCTCGCCGGAAAGTGGCTAAGACACCTGCCCCATGGTGGGCGCCAACTGTCGTGGTTCTAAGTTTGATAGTAAAGTAGGGCGGTAGGGATGTAGAGGCAAGATCCTAGCTACGGTGAGATTGTGCACGCAAGATGTACGAGTTCAGGCCCTTTGCGGTGGAAGTAACAACCCTACGTCTCGGTGCCCGGAGGCTCGGTCGATTGGATTATGCGTGAAGTTACAGGGGGTGCAAACCCTTGTGCTAGAGGAGGGGGTTGAGGGAGTCCTGGACTAAGGGGTCCTCGGGCGTCCGGCCTGTTATCTATGCGCCGGACTGATTGGCTGTAAGGACATGAAGACCGAAGACTGTACCCGTGTCCGGATGGGACTCTCCTTGGTGTGGAAGGCAAGCTTGGCGAACAACTATGGAGATTCCCTCTTATGTAACCGACTCTATCTAACCCTAGACCCCCCGGTGTCTATACAAACCGGAGGGTGTAGTCCGGAAAGGATATACTCAATACCTTAGTCATACAGGCTAGACTTCTAGGGTTTAGCCATTACGATCTCATGGTAGATCAACTCCTGTAATACTCGTATTCATCAATATCAATCAAGCAGGACGTAGGGTATTAAGTCCATAAAGAGGGCCCGAACCTGGGTAAAACTTCGTGTCCCCTGTGTCCTGTTAGCATCAACCTTAGATGCACAGTTCGGGACCCCCTACCTGAGATCCACCTGTTTTGACACCGACATTGGTGCTTTCATTGAGAGTTCCTATGTGCTATTGCTGAAAGGTTCGATGGCCCTTTCAATCGTCAATAATGATGTTGTCTGCGGAGAAACTTTCCTCCCCGGGCAGATCTTCGTGTTCGGCGGCTTCGCACTACAAGCCAACTCGTTTGTCCATCTAGAGCAGATCAAAAGTTACGCCCCCGGCCATCAGGTTAGATTCGGGAGCTTGAACTACGTCGCAGACATCTGTGGAGACTTGATCTTCGCCGGATTCGATTCCACGGTGGCCGCTCCCGGTCACCCCGATGATCATCACCTAAATCAGTCATCGGGCCGCGTCCAGGATATCGCTCCTGTAATCGCTCCGGCCCTAGAGCCGGAGCAGGCCGCGCCATCCGGAGACGGAAGGATTAACCCCACCTCAGAGACCGCAGATTCCACGGCGTTGGAGCCGTACATGGACCTGGTCTCACATGAGGCCTATGCCACCGAAACGTCAGACTCGTCTCCGGCCGCAGGTTCCGAACCACGCGTGCCCGCGGACGCCGAGCTTGATCGTTTATCGATCTTCAAATTCAGTGCCGTAGACATCTTCCAGCACTCGCCTTTGGGCGATATGCTGAACTCATTAAAAAACCTGTCCTTGGCGGAGGACCCACAGCCGAACTATATCCGGCTCGAACTAGGGGCTGACGATGGAGAATTTTATGTCCCACCCACCACCCACTTTATAGGCACGATCGAGGATTTGACCGATGAACTTGAGTATGACTCTGAGGACATCGACGGTATGGACGACGATGCCGGAGAAGAGGAGGCCCAGAACCTGCCGTTCACCGGACGCTGGACGTCCACTTCCTCGTATGACGTATACATGGTGGATGCACCAAAGGAGCACAGCGGCAACGATAAGGAAGACCCAGTTGAGGATAAACCTTCCGAAATACAGACAAAGCACCATCGTCAGTGGCGCCGCTCTAAGTCACGCCACAGTAAAGACAGCAACACCGACACAGGAGAAGATGACACTCCGGAAGGTGCCGAAGACAATGAAGACCCCGTCGATAAAGCAAATGAACAAGATGAATGGGAAGATGAGCAGGTTAGCCCTGTTAAACAGGCCAAGCACGAAGATTCGGAGGACGATAATTACCTCCTGCTCTCCGAAGATGAGGTGAGCCTCGGCACCGAAGATTTTATCGTGCCCGAGGAACCTCTTCAGCAGGAGCGCTTCAAGCATTAGCTAATAGCCACGACAAGGAGCCTGAAAAAGAAGCACCAGCAGCTTCAAGCTGATCAGGATCTTCTCAATGACAAATGGACGGATGTCCTAGCATCCAAAGAATACGGCCTCAAGCGCCCAACCAAAAGCAACCCAAAGCGTAAATTTCTACCTCAGTTCGACGAGGAGGTGCCGGAGTACATACCACCATCACACAATACGGCCGATCGACCACCACGTGGTCGGGAAAAAACGGCAACTCATGCCGAACACCAGCCCGCCCCGCCTCATCACTCAGGTAGAGGTAAATTATGTTGGGGAACGTAGTAATTTCAAAATTTCCTATGCACACGCAAGATCATGGTGATGCATAGCAACGAGAGGGGAGAGTGTTGTCTACGTACCCTCGTAGACCGGCAATGGAAGCGTTGACACAACATAGAGGAAGTAGTCGTACGTCTTCCCGATCTGACCGATCCAAGTACCGAACGTACGGCACCTCCGAGTTCTGCACACGTTCAACTCGGTGACATCCCTCGAGCTCCGATCCAGCAAAGTGTTGAGGGAGAGTTTCGTCAGCACGATGGCGTGATGACGGTGATGATGTTCTACCGACGTAGGGCTTCGCCTAAGCACCGCTACAATATGACCGAGGTGGAATATGGTGGAAGGGGGCACCGCACACGGCTAAGGAACGATCACGAAGATCAACTTGTGTGTCATGGGGTGCCCCCTTGCCCCCGTATATAAAGGACGGAGAGGGGGAGGTGCGGCCGGCCCAAGGGGTGCGCCTGGAGGAGTCCTACTCCCACCGGGAGTAGGACTCCCCCCTCTTGCCTTGTTGGAAAAGGAAGGGGGAAGGGAGAAAGAGGAAAGGGGGGCGCCGCCCCTCTTCCTTGTCCTATTCGGACTAGGGGGGGAGGGGGCGCGCGGCCTGCCCTGGCCGGACCTCCTCTTCTCCCTTAGGGCCCATGTAGGCCCAATAACCCCCGGCGGAGTTCCGGTAACCCCCCGGTACTCCGGTAAAATCCCGATTTCACCCGGAATGTTTTCGATATCCAAATATAGGCTTCCAATATATCAATCTTTATGTCTCGACCATTTAGAGACTCCTCGTCATGTCCGTGATCACATCCGGGACACCGAACAACCTTCGGTACATCAAAACACAAAAACCCTAATTACGATCGTCACCGAACTTTAAGCGTGCGGACCCTACGGGTTCGAGAACTATGTAGACATGACCGAGACACGTCTCGGTCAATAACCAATACCGGAACCTGGATGCTCATATTGGCTCCTACATATTCTACGAAGATCTTTATCGGTCAGACTGCATAACAATATACGTTGTTCCCTTTGTCATCGGTATGTTACTTGCCCGAGATTCGATCGTCGGTATCTCAGTACCTAGTTGAATCTCGTTACTGGCAAGTCTGTTTACTCATTCCGTAATACATCATCCCGCAACTAACTTATTAGTTGAAATGCTTGCAAGTCTTGAGTGATGTGCATTACCGAGAGGGCCCAGAGATACCTCTCCGACAATCGGAGTGACAAATCCTAATCTCGAAATACGCCAACCCAACAAATACCTTTGGAGACACCTGTAGAGCACCTTTATAATCACCCAGTTACGTTGTGACGTTTGGTAGCACACAAAGTGTTCCTCTGGTAAACGGGAGTTGCATAATCTCATAGTCATAGGAACATATATAAGTTATGAAGAAAGCAATAGCAACAAACTAAACAATCAAGTGCTAAGCTAATGGAATGGGTCAAGTCAATCACATCATTCTCCTAATGATGTGATCCCGTTAACCAAATAACAACTCATGTCTATGGTTAGGAAACATAACCATCTTTGATCAATGAGCTAGTCAAGTAGAGGCATACTAGTGTCACTCTGTTTGTCTTTGTATTCACACATGTATTATGTTTCTGGTTAATACAATTCTAGCATGAATAATAAACATTTATCATGATACAAGGAAATAAATAATAACTTTATTATTTCATCTAGGGCATATTTCCTTCAGTGTCCCACTTGCACTAGAGTCAATAATCTAGATTACACAGTAATGATTCTACGACCCATGGAGCCTTGGTGCTGATCATGTTTTGCTCGTGGAAGAGGCTTAGTCAGTGGGTCTACAACATTCACATCCGTGTGTATCTTGCAAATTTCTATGTCTCCCACTTGTACTAAATCCCGAATGGAATTGATGCGTCTCTTCATGTGCTTGGTTCTCTTGTGAAATCTGGATTCCTTTGCCAAGGCAATTGCACCAGTATTGTCACAAAAGATTTTCATTAGACCCGATGCACTAGGTATGACACCTAGATCGGATATGAACTCCTTCATCTAGACTCCTCATTTGCTGCTTCCGAAGCAGCTATGTACTCCGCTTCACATGTAGATCCCGCCACAATGCTTTGTTTAGAACCGCACCAACTGACAGATCCACCGTTTAATGTAAACACGTATCCGGTTTGCGATTTAGAATCGTCCGGATCAGTGTCAAAGCTTGCATCAACGTAACCATTTACGATGAGCTCTTTGTCACCTCCATATACGAGAAACATATCCTTAGTTCTTTTCAGGTACTTCAGGATGTTCTTGACCGCTGTCCAGTGATCCACTCCTGGATTACTTTGGTACCTCCCTGCTAGACTTATAGCAAGGCACACATCAGGTCTGGTACACAACATTGCATACATGATAGAGCCTATCGCTGAAGCATAGGGAACATCTTTCATTTTCTCTCTATCTTCTGCAGTGGTCGGACATTGAGTCTTACTCAACTTCATACCTTGTAACACAGGCAAGAACCCTTTCTTTGCTTGATCCATTTTGAACTTCTTCAAAACTTTGTCAAGGTATGTGCTTTGTGAAAGTCCAATTAAGCGTCTTGATCTATCTCTATAGATCTTAATGCCCAATATGTAAGCAGCTTCACCGAGGTCTTTCATTGAAAAACTCTTATTCAAGTATCCCTTTATGCTATCCAGAAATTCTATATTATTTCCAATCAATAATATGTCATCCACATATAATATCAGAAATGCTACAGAGCTCCCACTCACTTTCTTGTAAATACAGGTTTCTCCAAAAGTCTATATAAAACTAAATGCTTTGATCACACTATCAAAGCGTTTATTCCAACTCCGAGAGGCTTGCACCAGTCCATAAATGGATCGCTGGAGCTTGCACACTTTGTTAGCTCCCTTTGGATCGACAAAACCTTCTGGTTGCATCATATACAACTCTTCTTCCAAAAATCCATTCGGGAATGCAGTTTTGACATCCATTTGCCAAATTTCATAATCATAAAATGCGGCAATTGCTAACATGATTCGGACAGACTTAAGCATCGCTACGGGTGAGAAGGTCTCATCATAGTCAATCCCTTGAACTTGTCAAAAACCTTTCGCAACAAGTCGAGCTTTGTAGACAGTAACATTACCGTCAGCGTCAGTCTTCTTCTTGAAGATCCATTTATTCTCAATTGCTTGCCGATCAACGGGCAAGTCAACCAAAGTCCACACTTTATTCTCATACATGGATCCCATCTCAGATTTCATGGCTTCTAGCCATTTTGCGGAATCTGGGCTCACCATCGCTTCTTCATAGTTCATAGGTTCATCATGATCTAGTAGCATGACTTCCAGAATAGGATTACTGTACCACTCTGGTGCAGATCTTACTCTGGTTGATCTACGAGGTTCGGTAGTAACTTGATCTGAAGTTTCATGATCATTATCATTAGCTTCCTCACTAATTGGTGTAGGTGTCACAGAAACCGGTTTCTGTGATGTACTACTTTCCAATAAGGGAGCAGGTATAGTTACCTCATCAAGTTCTACTTTTCTCCCACTCACTTCTTTCGAGAGAAACTCCTTCTCTAGAAAAACTCTGAATTTAGCAATAAAAGTCTTGCCTTCGGATCCGTGATAGAAGGTGTACCCAACAGTCTCCTTTGGGTATCCTATGAAGACACATTTCTCCGATTTGGGTTCGAGCTTATCAGGTTGAAGCTTTTTCACATAAGCATCACAGCCCCAAACTTTCAGAAACGACAACTTTGGTTTCTTGCCAAACCACAATTCATAAGGTGTCATCTCAACGGATTTCGATGGTGTCCTATTTAATGTGAATGCAGCCGTCTCTAAAGCATAACCCCAAAACGATAGCGGTAAATCAGTAAGAGACATCATAGATCGCACCATATCTAATAAAGTATGATTACGACGTTCGGACACACCATTACGTTGTGGTGTTTCGGCTGGCGTGAGTTGCGAAACTATTCCGCATTGTTTCAAATGTAGACCAAACTCGTAACTCAAATATTCTCCTCCACGATCAGATCGTAGAAACTTTATTTTCTTGTTACGATGATTTTCAACTTCACTCTGAAATTCTTTGAACTTTTCAAATGTTTCAGACTTATGTTTCATTAAGTAGATATACCATATCTGTTTAAATCATTTGTGAAGGTGAGAAAATGATGATATCCGCCACGAGCCTCAACATTCATTGGACCACATACATCTGTATGTATGATTTCCAACGAATCCGTTGCTCTCTCCATATTACCGGAGAACGGCGTTTTAGTCATCTTACCCATGAGGCACGGTTCGCAAGTACCAAGTGATTCATAATCAAGTGGTTCCAAAAGTCCATCAGTATGGAGTTTCTTCATGCACTTTACACCAATATGACCTAAACGGCAGTGCCACAAATAAGTTGCACTATCATTATCAACTCTGTATCTTTTGATTTCAACATTATGAATATGTGTATCACTACTATTGAGATTCATCAAAAATAGACCACTCTTCAAGGGTGCATGACCATAAAAGATATTACTCATATAAATAGAACAACCATTATTCTCTGATTTAAATGAATAACCGTCTCGCATCAAACAAGATCCATATATAATGTTCATGCTCAACGCTGGCACCAAATAACAATTATTTAGGTCTAATACTAATCCCGAAGGTAGATGTAGAGGTAGCGTGCCGACCGCGATCACATCGACTTTGGAACCATTTCCCACGCACATCGTCACCTCGTCCTTAGCCAATCTTCGCTTAATCCGTAGCCCCTGTTTCGAGTTGCAAATGTTAGCAACAGAACCATTATCAAATACCCAGGTGCTACTGCAAGAATTTGTAAGGTACACATCAGTAACATGTATATCACATATACCTTTGTTCACTTTGCCATACTTCTTATCCGCCAAATACTTGGGGCAGTTCCGCTTCCAGTGACCAGTCTGCTTGCAGTAGAAGCACTCAGTCTCAGGCTTAGGTCCAGACTTGGGTTTCTTCTCCTGAGAAGCAACTTCTTTGTTGTTCTTCTTGAAGTCCCCTTTCTTCTTCCCTTTGCCCCTTTTCTTGAAACTGGTGGTCTTATTGACCATCAACACTTGATGCTCCTTTTTTATTTCTACCTCCGCGGCTTTTAGCATCGCGAAGAGCTCGGGAATAGTCTTATTCATCCCTTGCATATTATAGTTCATCACGAAGCTTTTGTAGCTTGATGGCAGTGATTGAAGAACTCTATCAATGACACTATCAACAGGAAGATTAACCCCTAGTTGAGTCAAGTGATTATGATACCCAGACATTTTGAGTACATGTTCACTGACAGAACTATTCTCCTCCATCTTGCAGCTATAGAACTTATTGGAGACTTCATATCTCTCAATCCGGGCATTTGCTTGAAATATTAACTTCAACTCCTGGAACATCTCATATGCTCCATGACGTTCAAAATGTCGTTGTAGACCCGATTCTAAGCCGTAAAGCATGGGACACTGAACTATCGAGTAGTCATCAGCTTTGCTCTTCCAGATGTTCATAACATCTGGTGTTGCTCCTGCAGCAGGCTTGGCACTTAGCGGTGCTTCCAGGACGTAATTCTTCTGTGCAGCAATGAGGATAATCCTCAAGTTACGGACCCAATCCGTGTAATTGCTACCATCATATTTCAACTTTGCTTTCTCAAGGAACGCATTAAAATTCAACGGAACAACATCATGAGACATCTATCTACAATCAAACATAGACAAGCAAGATACTATCAGGTACTAAGTTCATGATAAATTTAAGTTCAATTAATCATATTACTTAAGAACTCCCACTTAGAAAGATATCCCGCTAATCCTCTAAGTGATCACGTGATCCAAATCAACTAAACCATGTCCGATCATCACGTGAGATGGAGTAGTATCAATGGTGAACATCAATATGTTGATCATATCTACTATATGATTCACGCTCGACCTTTCGGTCTCCGTGTTCCGAGGCCATATCTATTATATGCTAGGCTCGTCAAGTTTAACCTGAGTATTTCGCGTGTGCAACTATTTTGCACCCGTTGTATTTGAACGTAGAGCCTATCACACCCGATCATCACGTGGTGTCTCAGCACGAAGAACTTTCGCAACGGTGCATACTCAGGGAGAACACTTATACTTTGATAATTTAGTGAGGTATCATCTTATAATGCTACCATCAATCAAAGCAATATAAGATGCATAAAAGATAAACATCACATGCAATCAATATAAGTGATATGATATGGCCATCATCATCTTGTACTTGTGATCTCCATCTCTGAAGTACCATCATGATCACCATCGTCACCAGCGCGACACCTCGATCTCCATCGTAGCATCGTTGTCATCCCGCCAGTCTCATGCTTCCACGACTATTGCTACCGCTTAGTGATAAAGTAAAGCATTACAACGCGATTGTATTGCATACAATAAAGCGACAACCATATGGCTCCTGCCGGTTGCCGATAACTCGGTTACAAAACATGATCATCTCATACAATAAAATTTAGCATCATGTCTTGACCATATCACATCACAACATGCCCTGCAAAAACAAGTTAGACGTCCTCTACTTTGTTGTTGCAAGTTTTACGTGGCTGCTACGGGCTTAGTAAGGACCGTTCTTACCTACGCATCAAAACCACAACGATAGTTTGTCAATTTGGTGCTGTTTTAACCTTCGCAAGGACCGCGCGTAGCCACACTTGGTTCAACTAAAGTTGGAGAAACTGACACCTGCCAGCCACCTGTGTGCAAAGCACGTCGGTAGAACCAGTCTCGCGTAAGTGTACGCGTAATGTTGGTCCGGGCCGCTTCATCCAACAATACCGCCGAACCAAAGTATGACATGCTGGTAAGCAGTATGACTTATATCGCCCACAACTCACTTGTGTTCTACTCGTGCATAACATCAACGCATAAAACCTAGGCTCTGATACCACTGTTGGGGAACGTAGTAATTTCAAAATTTTCCTACGCACACGCAAGATCATGGTGATGCATAGCAATGAGAGGGGAGAGTGTTGTCTACGTACCCTCGTAGACCGGCAATGGAAGCATTGACACAACGTACAGGAAGTAGTCGTACGTCTTCCCGATCCGACCGATCCAAGTACCGAACGTACGGCACCTCCGAGTTCTGCACACGTTCAACTCGGTGATGTCCTTCGAGCTCCGTTCCAGCAAAGTTTTGAGGGAGAGTTTCGTCAGCACGATGGTGTGATGACGGTGATGATGTTCTACCGACGCAGGGCTTCGCCTAAGCACCGCTACGATATGACCGAGGTGGAATATGGTGGAAGGGGGCACCGCACATGGCTAAGGAACGATCACGAAGATCAACTTGTGTGTCATGGGGTGCCCCCTTGCCCCCGTATATAAAGGACAGAGAGGGGGAGGTGCGGCCGGCCCAAGGGGTGCGCCTGGAGGAGTCCTACTCCCACCAAGAGTAGGACTCCCCCCTCTTGCCTTGTTGGAAAAGGAAGGGGGAAGGGAGAAAGAGGAAAGGGGGGCGCCGCCCCCTTCCTTGTCCTATTAGGACTAGGGGGGAGGGGGCGCGCGGCCTGCCCTGGCCGGACCTCCTCTTCTCCCTTAGGGCCCATGTAGGCCCAATAACCCCCGGGGGAGTTCCGGTAACCCCCCGGTACTCCGGTAAAATCCCGATTTCACCCGGAATGTTTTCGATATCCAAATATAGGCTTCCAATATATCAATCTTTATGTCTCGACCATTTAGAGACTCCTCGTCATGTCCGTGATCACATCCGGGACATCGAACAACCATCGGTACATCAAAACACAAAAACCCTAATTACGATCGTCACCGAACTTTAAGCGTGCGGACCCTACAGGTTTGAGAACTATGTAGACATGACCGAGACACGTCTCCGGTCAATAACCAATAGCGTAACCTGGATGCTCATATTGGCTCCTACATATTCTACGAAGATCTTTATCGGTCAGACCGCATAACAATATGCATTGTTCCCTTTGTCATTGGTATGTTACATGCCCGAGATTCGATCGTCGGTATCTCAATACCTAGTTGAATCTCGTTACCGGCAAGTCTCTTTACTCATTCCGTAATACATCATCCCACAACTAACTTATTAGTTGCAATGCTTGCAATGCTTGAGTGATGTGCATTACCGAGGGGGCCCAGAGATACCTCTCCGACAATCGGAGTGACAAATCCTAATCTCGAAATACGCCAACCCAACAAATACCTTCGGAGACACCTGTAGAGCACCTTTGTAATCACCCAGTTACGTTGTAACGTTTGGTAGCACACAAAGTGTTACTCTGGTAAACGGGAGTTGCATAATCTCATAGTCATAGGAACATATATAAGTTATGAAGAAAGCAATAGCAACAAACTAAACGATCAAGTGCTAAGCTAATGGAATGGGTCAAGTCAATCACATCATTCTCCTAATGATGTGATCCCGTTAACCAAATAACAACTCATGTCTATGGTTAGGAAACATAACCATCTTTGATCAACGAGCTAGTCAAGTAGAGGCATACTAGTGACACTCTGTTTGTCTATGTATTCACACATGTATTATGTTTCCGGTTAATACAATTCTAGCATGAATAATAAACGTTTATCATGATACAAGGAAATAAATAATAACTTTATTATTGCCTCTAGGGCATATTTCCTTCAAATTAGCCCACGACCATACATATGACCTCCGGCAGACACTGAACAATAAAGCAGGACACACCAGATCAATCTACGGATCGCGAGGACACGCCTTGACACACGACAACGGCCACCTATCCGGACGTGACAAACCCAGTCATGGGCAGGTTGAATACCATAGACGGACTCTATCAGAGCCGCGCCACGATACGGCCCGATACAGAGGCCCCACACATCCTCATTGCTTCACGGATGAGGTCCTGGATCACGAATTCCCAGAAGGATTCAAGCCCGTGAACATAGAATCATATGATGGAACCACGGACACCGCGGTATGGATCGAGGACTTCATTCTCCAAATTCATATGGCCCACAGAGATGACCTCCATGCCATAAAATACCTCCCTCTAAAACTCAAAGGGCCAGCTCGGCATTGGCTAAACAGTCTGCCTGAAAATTCCATTGGCAGCTGGGAGGAGTTGGAAGAGGCTTTCCTCGATAACTTCCAAGGTACATATGTTCGACCTCCGGACGTTGATGACTTAAGCCATATAGTTTAACAGCCCGGAGAGTCCCCCGGGAAATTCTAGACAAGGTTCTTAACTAAAAAGAACCAAATTGTCAACTGTCCAGATGCCGAAGCTCTAGTAGCTTTTAAGCATAGCATCTGCGACAAATGGCTCGCTCGCCACCTCGGCCAAGAAAAGCCAAAATCCAGGGCATCCCTGACGGCACTCGTGACCCGCTTTTGTGCGGGCAAGGACAGTTGGTTGGCCCGTAGCAAAAACAATGCAAGCGACGCCGGCACCCCTAATGTTAAAAGCAACAAAGACAAGTCTCGACGCAATATATACAAGCGCCAAAACAACAGTGACAACACCGATGATACAACAGTCAACGCCGGATTCAGCGGCTCTAAGTCCGGTCAGCGGAAGAAGCCGTTCCAAAAGAACAATTCAGGCGAATCCAACTTGGACCACATACTTGATCGTCCGTGCCAGATTCATGGCACCCCCGACAAGCCTCCTAATCATACAAATAGAGAGTGCTGAGTTTTCAAATAGGCCAGCAAATTAAACGCCGAGAACAGGGAAAAGGGATCGCAAAGCAAGGATGATGACGAAGAGCCACGACAACCGAACACAGGGGGACAGAAGAAGTTTACCCCTCAGGCCAAAACGGTAAACATGATATATGCTACCCACTCCCCAAGAGGGAGCACAAGCGTGCGCTCAGGGACGTCTACATGATAGAGCCAGTCGCCCCAAAATTCAATCCATGGTCATCATGCCCGATCACTTTTGATCGCCGGGATCACCTGACTAGTATCCATCACGGAGGCTCAGCATCACTGGTCTTAGACCCGATAATTGATGGGTTCGACCTGACTCATGTCCTTATGGACGGCGGTAGCAGCCTGAATCTGCTTTACCAGGATACAGTGCGAAAAATGGGCATTAACCCATCAAGGATCAAGCCTACAAAGACTACCTTTAAAGGAGTCATTCTAGGCATAGAGGCCCGTTGTACGGGCTCAATCACATTAGAGGTTCTCTTCGGATCTCCGGACAACTTCTGAAGCGAGGAGTTAGTCGTCGATATCATCCCATTCCGTAGCGGCTATCATGCACTGCTCGGACGACCTGCGTTTGCTCGATTCAACGCAGTGCCACACTATGCTTATCTCAAACTCAAGATGCCCGGCCCACGCGGCATCATAATAGTCAATGGCAATACGGAACTTTCTCTATGTACAGAAGAGCACACAGCCGCCCTAGCAGCAGAAGTACAAAGCGGCCTTCTCAAGCAGAGCCTTCATTCGGATGCTGAGCCCTCGGACACCCTTAAGAGGGTCCGGACTACTTTGCAGCGGGAGAGCTCAGCTCGTCAGGAGCTCGACTAGCAATCCGGCCTCCGTCTCAGTCCCGATCAAGCGGTGTCATGCGTGCCCCACATACATAAATACGCACTCAAAATTCCATGGGCATCGATGGAGGCATAAATAGCTTGTGATCCACGGCACGGCTCAACCGACATCGGATACACATATACTTTCACTTTTGCTTGTCTTATTTCAGGTTTTAATCCCACAGACCCCATCGGGTGGTCTGGTTATCAGTCCTCTTGAAGGACAAACACACCAAGATGGCGAGGAGCGCAGACATACGGGTACTTTTTAGGTGATTTCGTTAACGATAACTCTACCTGTCTTCCAGGACCCACATGCAGCTCTTCCCTGTTTTCGACATGTTGAATAGCCTGTTGCTTATTCCACTACTTGTATCAATGCGCCTTGACGTACTAATTACATTACATTGAAAACAGTTTGTAGCTGGAGCGTAGGACCCCAGCTTTTTACCTTTACATCTTTTCTGTTTTCTTTCTCTCTTTGCTTTATTTTTCAGTTTCCCTGTGGATAACCCCATCAGGTAGCACCCGTACACTTTAGTACATTTTGATGTTTGCCAGGGGCTTTATAGCACCCCACATTACGGCAACAAAAGTCCGGACACTTCTTGTAAGTATAGTTCGGCACCCCGAATTTAGCATTATATGCATTGGCTCCGAATCATGTCTTTGGTCAATAGTTGGGTTGCCCGGCTCCTATGCTTGTTATCATACGTTCCGCTACATCGGCTAGGGTAGTAAAGGGAGAACTACTGCGATTGTGCCCTGGTCTAAACCAGATGAGCACCTCAGTAGAGAAAGCCGAAAACTGACTGTCATGATGCCGCGAGAGACGGTCAGCAGTTCGGAGGTCTCAAATCGTTGGAGGTTTTTCCGCATTTTGCGAAGGATGGTACTTCCCGATCAGACGCTGGCAGCACTCTGGTTCATATACCAGGGGCTACGTCTATGTTTTATTATAAAACTCCTATGGCTAAGTGAGGGCGTTCAAGCCGTATACTCTGGTTGCCTGGTTCGTGCGCTAAATAACTCCTTCAAGGACCATACAATTGGATCAAGATTGTTTAGATACCATCCTGAACACCTTCGTACTACCTACATGAGGGTAGAAGCCGATGACTGGCCAAATCAGATTTCAAATAACACGGCCGCACAGGAGGACACAATCAAAACATAAATTATATCACAAAGCAGATTTGTTGTCATCATACAAGACACACTACGAGTGTATTCATTAGAAAATAATGTCCGGCCCACACTGCGTGGCTACAATACGAGACCCCTCTAGGACATCCGCAAAATAGCGCTCGGTGGCCCCTTGGTCAGCTCGACGGCGTCCATCTTCGCCCACCACATCTTGGAACGAGCAAAGGTCATTCGGGCACCCTCAATACAGACCGACCGTTTCACGACCTCAAGCTGCGGGCAGGCACTAACAAGCCGCTTCACCAGCCCGAAGTAGCTGCTGGGTACCGGCGTGGCAGGCCATAGCTGGACTATCAGGCCCCTCATGGACAGCTCGGCCGCCTTGTGTAGCTCGACCAACTATTTCAGCTGGTCGCTGAAGGATACCGGATGTTCTGGTCCAAAATATTGAGACCAGAACAACTTCTCCGTTGAACTCCCTTCCTCGGCTCGATAGAATTCAGCAGCATCGGATATGTTGCGCGGTAAATCCGTAAACGCCAGTGTAGAGCACCAAATTCAGGTAAGTAAAAGGATCATTTCCTTCACAGACTTGTTTTGCATAATGAAAGCCTTACCCGCCGCAATCTTCTTAGCTGCCTGGAGTTCCTGCAGGGCGCTCTTGGCCTCGGCTCGAGCCTCTTGTGCGCTCTGGCAGGCCTTCACAAGTTCGGACACCTACGTCTTAGAATCATGCTCCAGGGACTCGTACTGCTAGACGACATCCTGAAGCTCTTGCTGAACCTCGCTGACCCGGGCCTCGTGCTTTTTGCGTACAACGTGTTCCTTGGCCGCTTTGTCCTCGGCCTCGGCTAATGCCTTCTTTAGGGCCGCCACCTCGGCCGTGGCCCCTAGCATAGTCCATGATACTTTAGTCAGCATGAAGTATTCATCTTTCCTAACATACACCCACAGGTTACTGCATACCCTGGCTATACTCCAGCTGCTTCTTCACAAGGCTAAGCTCCTCCTCGACCCGCTCCAAGCTCTGCTTCAGTTCAGAGACCTCCGCCTGCTTTTCTTTTCGGACACCGAACAGAGCATCAGGGGCTACTGTCTACGCTGTAATTACCTCAAAGCCTGTTAAAAGGCTAGTGCAGGCTTCGGTCAGCCCGCTTCTGGTAGACTAAACCTTTGTGATCACGTACCCATGAGGACACGGTGTTCATCTACAATGGAAGCACCTTGCAGTGCTTCCAGCAGATCATCCGGCGCCTCCGGTTGGACGGAGGCCACCAGCGGAACAGGCGCACCCCCCTTTCGAGGAAGGCAGTTCACCGGACTCCGGAGCTGTATAGGTCTCTGGAATGATATCCGGCTGAGGGTCGAATGGAACTCGGCCCCCACCATCAGTCCCCATGGGGTTTCTTCCCCCATGTGTCTGGCGGCCGTGGAGTCATCCTTGGATGCCGCCCTGACGATCTCCGTAGCCTCCCCTTGATCGGGAAAGGCTCTTCGGGACACCACCTCGTCATCGCCTTTGGGCGAGGTAGAGTGAGCAGGTGGCGGCGATATGCTAGCCATCTCCTTCGAATCTAGCGATCCCTCTGTCAAGGATTGCGGAGAACTGTCGCGGGCTGGACTGCAATAGCATAAATTAAACATATTAATATGGCAAAGGGGAAGGGCCATACATTTGGACGAGCATAAGGTCTTTGGTACTCATGAAGCGGCCCGAGGCTTGGTCCGGGGCATTCACTCTAGACTGCTATCGACATCCCACGCGGAGTTATCCGTGAGAGAGCCCTTCCCCCTCTTGGGTGCCTTCACCTCCAGGTTCGTGGAGGCCACCCTTTTCTTCCCCCTCTCAGGGGGGAGTTGTCTTCTTCCTCCTCCTCCTCGTCTTCAGTGACCAAAGGGTCAGTCTTGTCTCCGGACGACAGGTCCGAAGTATCCTTTCGTCGAAGGCCACTCCTGGTCCCCTTGGACTCCTTCTTGGTCTTCTTCTCTGGCACTTCATAAGGCGCCGGGAACAACATCTTCATCAGGAGTGGGGTCTCTTCGTCTTCGGGTAGCGGGGCTGGACAGTTAATCCGCCTCGCTATGTATAAGGAAAAAATTGATAGGAGATCTTAGACTTCTTTCTCACAATGCGCTGGTAAAGATTATGCCTTGAGTGCGTGAAAGAACTTACTGAATTAGCTTGGCGCTTTGAGCTAAGCCCACGATCCCCGGTTGTAGGCGGTGGCGTCTCGCCGGCCTTGAAAAGCACTTTCCAGACATCTTCGTGCATTGTGCCGAAGAGCTCAAGTAGTGTCTCATGCTTGGCTGGATCGAATTCCCACAAATAGCAAGTCCGGCGTTGGCACGGGATGATCCAGCGGATGAGCATAACCTGGATCACATTGACAAGCTTGATCCTGTTGGATATCATGTTCTGGACACATGTCTGGAGCCCTGTCAGCTCGCCCAGAGAACCCCAGGTTAGGCCCTTCTCTTGCCAGGAGGTGAGCCGCACCGGAGCTCCGGATCGGAATTCGGGGGCCGCCGTCCAGTTGATGTCACACGGCTCGGTGATGTAGAACCACCCCGACTACCACCCCTTCATCGTTTCCATGAAAGAACCTTCGAGCCAGGTGACATTGGGCATCTTACCCAACATAGCTCCTCCGCACTCTGCCTATTGACCGCTCACCACCTTCGGCTTCACATTGAAGGTCTTCAGCCATAGGCCAAAATGAGGTGGGATGCAGAGAAAGGCCTCACACACGACTATAAAAGTCGAGATGTTGAGGATAAAGTTGGGGTCTAGATCATGGAAATCTAGCCCATAACAAAACATCAGTCCGCGGACAAATTGGTGGAGAGGGAATCCCAACCCGCAGACAAAATGCGTGAGGAACACCACTCTCTCAGGAGGCTCGGGTGGAGATGATCTGTCCCTTGGCCGGAAGTCGGTAAACGATCTCCTTGGCCAGGTATCCGGCCTCTCGGAGCTCGTCTATATTTTTCCTCTTAACGGAGGAGGCCATCCACTTGCCACTGGCTCCGGATCCGGACGTGGTTGGGTGTTTGTTTGAATGGGAACGAATGAGGACTTGGGCATTGGAGCTCAAGAGCGGAGAGGCAGGAAGAAAGCATGGGAGAATAAAGGGGAATCTTATCTCCTTATAAGGACGGTGAATATCAAACGCCACCCCCATTCGCCTTAAAATTCGCTTGCTCCCAAGGGCTATGTAAATGGCGCGGTTGGGTTACCCACACCTGTATTGATGAGAATCCTGTAATAAGGGGACACGATCTCTGCTTTGACAAGACGTGCCAGTGACAAGCGCATCTCAAAACATGGGGCGAAAAATGGTTCGAAATTATGACCGGATAGGCGTGACGTTGCATTACTAAAAGCTGTCAGCAGATTGGACTTGGGTGTTATTATATTCTCTCTACAGTTGTGTGCGGTGTGTGTTACAGGTCCGGACACGATCAATTCATCTGGAGACTATTCGGGAGTTCAGAAGGAGGAACCCGCCTTGCAATGCTGAAGACAACACTATGCGCTAGATACCTTGTCATTGAAACCAAGTTCAGGGGCTACTGAGGGAGTCCTGGACTAAGGGGTCCTCAGCTGTCCGACTTATTATCTATGGGCCGGACTGATGGGCTGTAAGGACATGAAGATCGAAGACTGTACCCGTGTCCGGATGGGACTCTCCTTGGCGTGGAAGGCAAGCTTGGCGAACAACTATGGAGATTCCCTCTTATGTAACCGACTCTATGTAACCCTAGACCCCCCCGGCGTCTATATAAACCGGAGGGTGTAGTCCGGAAAGGATATACTCAATACCTTAGTCATACAGTCTAGACTTCTAGGGTTTAGCCATTACGATCTCGTGGTAGATCAACTCTTATAATACTCGTATTCATCAATATCAATCAAGCAGGACGTAGGGTATTACCTCCATCTAGAGGGCCCGGACCTGGGTAAAACTTCGTGTCCCCTGTCTCCTATTACCATCAACCTTAGACGCACAATTCGGGACCCCCTACCCAAGGTCCGCTGGTTTTGACACCGACCGGGTTCAATATACATAAAGATGAGGCGTTACTAGTAACGCCAGTAATTAAGTCATATAATGCTGCGGGGTGAATGCCTGACAGTTGCTATCTGGAGTGACTTTAGGCCTTCTATACTCCGAGTGGTTCCTGTATGGTCGAGTGATGATGTACTAGTCGAATGGAATTGGGATATCCGAGTGGATATGTTGGTCGAGTGTGCATGTGTTGAGGTGACACCAGTCGGTAGAATCTGCTATCCTTTGACTATCTTTGACTATAGGGCAGTGTCCTTGGGAGGGGTGCTTAGATTAGGTCTATTGCCCTACTCTAGGTGCACGACATCGTCATTATCCCCCGAATGGTTCTGGGTTCGAGTGGAAAAATAGAGTTGATGATGGTTCTGACCCAACCTTTATGATGCGGAAGCATACTACTGGTTTGGTGAACCATGCAACAGCTTCGACCTCATTTTCAGTTGCCTTGAGCCATTCAGAGATTGTCGAGTGATATTTCTACTGATGAGTTTCGACTGCTAGTGTTGCATCAAATCTTCGATATGATTGACTGCCCTGCTGTTTCAGGATCTGGCGGGATTCCAAATTTGGGGAAGTGTGCGGGGCGGAGAGGGCTGTGGTAATCGGAGCAGATTAGGCAGGCGCGCCTCGATCCCCGCACCACCTTTTTCGCCAAGTACTACGCGCGCGCCTGTTGTGGGATTTGACAGGATCGCCTGGGTCCATCGGTCAGCCACTCAAGGAACGGGGCCATATAAGGTGCCGAGGCCGATGCCTTTGCACTATGCGCCCCATTCTCCTCCTCCTTCCTACGCTCCCCATTGCTTCCGCCTCTGCTCCCAGCGCTGATACGTCTCAGTCGTATCTATAATTTTTGATTATTCCATGCCAATATTCTACAACTTTCATATACTTTTGGCAACTTTTTACACTATTTTTGGGACTAACATATTGATCCAGTGCCCAGTGCCAGTTCTTGTTTGTTGCATGTTTTTTGTTTCGCAGAATATCCATATCAAACGGAGTCCAAATGGGATAAAAACTGCCTGAGATTTTTTTGGAATATATATGATTTTTGGGAAGAAAAATCAACGCGAGACAGTGCCCGAGGGAGGCACGAGGCAGGGGGGCGCGCCCCACCCCCTGGGCGCGCCCCTGACCCTCGTGGCCACCTCGTAAGGCGTTTGGTGCCCTTCTTTCGCCGCAAGAAAGCTAATATCCAGATAGAGATCGTGTTAAAATTTCGGCCCAATCGGAGTTATGGATCTCCGGGAATATAAGAAACGGTGAAAGGGTAGAATCTGACAACACAGAAACAAAGAGAGACAGAGAGACATATCCAATCTCGGAGGGGCTCTTGCCCCTCCCACGCCATGGACGCCAAGGACCAGAGGGGAAACCCTTCTCCCATCTAGGGAGGAGGTCAAGGAAGAATAAGACGAAGGGTCCCCCTCTCCCCTTCTCTTCCGGTGGCGCCGGAATGCTGCCGTGGCCATCATCATCACCGCAATCTTCACCAACAACTTCACCGCCATCATCACCAACTCTTCCCCCTCTCTGCAGTGGTGTAACCTCTCTCTTACCCGCTGTAATCTCTACTTAAACATGGTGCTCAACGCTATATATTATTTCCCAATGATGTATGGCTATCCTATGATGTTTGAGTAGATCCGTTTTGTCCTATGGGCTATTTGATGATGAAGATTTGTTTGAGTTGCATGTTTTATTATTGGTGCTGTCCTATGGTGCTCTCCGTGTAGCGCAAGCGTGAGGGATCCCCGCTGTAGGGTGTTGCAATACGTTCATGATTCGCTTACAGTGGGTTGCGTGAGTGACTGAAACACAAACCCGAGTAAGGGGGTTGTTGCGTATGGGATAAAGAGGACGCGATGCTTTAATGCTATGTTTAGGTTTTACCTTAATGATCTTTAGTAGTTGCGGATGCTTGCTAGAGTTCCAATCATAAGTGCATATGATCCAAGTAGAGAAAGTATGTTAGGTTATGCCTCTCTCTCAAATAAAATTGCAATAATGATTACCGGTCTAGTTATCGATTGCCTAGGGACAAATAACTTTCTCGTAACAAAAAGCTCTTTACTAAAACTAACTTAGTTGTGTCTTTATCTAAACAGCCCCTACTTTTTATTTACGTAATCTTTATTATCTTGCAAACCTATCCAACAACACCTACAAAGTACTTTTAGTTTCATACTTGTTCTAGGTGAAGTGAACGTTAAGCGTGCGTAGAGTTGTATCGGTGGTCGATAGAACTTGAGGGATTATTTGTTCTGCCCTTAGCTCCTCGTTGGGTTCGACACTCTTACTTATCGAAAGAGGCTACAATTGATCCCCTATACTTGTGGGTTATCAAGACCTTTTTCTGGCGCCGTTGCCGGGGAGTTATAGCATGGGGTGAATATTCTCGTGTGTGCTTGTTTGCTTTATCACTAAGTAATTTTTATTTGCCTTTCCAAGTTGTTCTCTATCTTTAGTTATGGATATGGAACATGAAATACCAAAAAATAGGTGTACCTGCTACTCATGGAGATGGGGAACCTCCTAAAACCCTTGATGCTTGTTATGTGATATATATTATGTACTATTTTGATAATCCAGAGAAAACCCCATTCAATTTGGTAATGGGAGACACGTTGGATCAACGTGAATACTTTAGGGATTATCGCTTGACTAAAAAAGGGAAACTATTATGGGATCAAATTTATATGTTGAAATGGTATGCTAGGCAACTATGCTTGAGATATGATTATACTTGTTGGTCTAGGATGAAGGTTCCACACCTTCCCTTTTTATGCAAATTTAATGATAATGAAACTTTGGCTTCTTATGCTAGAGGTATATATGACTAATATGATGTGGAACAAATAGAAGAATTTGTTGCTTTTATGGGTGCTTATGAAATTCAATCTATGTTCAAAGAATATGAAAATCTTTATGATGTTGTTTATAGACCTGATAATTTAGATATCCTTAAATATTGTTATGAGAATTATGAATACAATTCCGACATTGACGCGTTTATGGAGGAAGTCTCCGCTGTCCAAGAAGAGACTAATGTTTTGCAGGAATCTATGGAAGAAGAAATTGACGAAAATGTGAGCTCATTGGATGAAAAAGATGAGGAGGAGAGCGAAGAACAAAAGGAGGATGAGCAGATTGATCACCCATGCCCACCTTCTAATGAGAGTAACTCTTCAACTCATACATTTTTTAATTTCCCTTCGTGCTTACCGAAGGATGAATGCTATGATAATTGCTACGATCCCGTTGATTCTTTTGAAATATACCTTTTTGATGATGCTTGCTATGCTTGTGGCCTAGATGCCAATATAAATTATGCTTATGGAGATGAACTTGCTATAGTTCCTTATGTTAAACATGAAATTGTTGCTATTGCACCCACACATGATAGTCCTATTATCTTTTTGAATTCTCCAAACTACACTATATCGAAGAAGTTTGTGCTTATTAAGGATTATATTGATGGGTTGCCTTTTACTACTACACATGATGATTTTGATAGATATAATATGCATGTGCTTGCTGCTCCTACTTGCAATTATTATGAGAGAGGAACTATATCTCCACCTATCTATGTTTCCAATACGATGAAATTGCAAGAAACTGTTTATACTATGCATTGGCCTTTATTATGTGTGCATGAATTGTTGTTTTATGACATGCCGATGCATAGGAAGAGAGTTAGACTTCGTTGTTACATGATATATGTTACTTTGTTCTCGCTACTAAATTACAAATCATTGTTAATTAGAATTGGCTTTGATATACCTTGGGATCTGGGTGGATCCATTACTTGAGCACTATATTCCTAGCTTAATGGCTTTAAAGAAAGCGCTGCCAGGGAGACAACCCAGAAGTTTTAGAGAGTCATTTATTTCTGTTGAGTGCTTTCATATAGTTTTAAAACAACAAAAATAAAGTGGGGAACCCAAAAAAAATCAAAAAGGAAAGTGAAAGTGAGAGAGACAAGCATTGTTGAAGTGGGAGCTAGCCTTGAACTTTGTTCATGCTCACAGAAACTTTGTGAATCTTGATTACAGAAACTTTTCAACAAAAATAATTATCCCCTTGTACAATTCCATTGTATTATAAAAATAAATAATGTGCTAGGGTTTGCCTTTAGGATGTTTACTTTGCTTGTTGGTTTGTATGATGAAGGACAGAAACTTTGGCTGTAGTGCACGATTTTACATTTTTTACTGGAAGGTCAAATGGTTCTCATTCTTTTTGCACTGTCTTTCTATACAAATTATTTTTTCCCTAATATTGGCAGAATTTTTCAAGTATCAGAAGAATGGTGAATGTTCAGATTATTACAGACCGTTCTGTTTTAGACGGATTCTGTTTTTTGATGCATAGTTTGCTTGTTTTGATGAAACTATCGAATTATATCAGTGGATTAAGCCATGGAAAAGTTATACTACAGTAGATATAATGCGAAAACAAAATATGAATTGGTTTACAATAGTACTTAGAGTATTGATTTGCTTTATTATACTAACGGATCTTACCGGGTTTTCTGTTGAAGTTTTGTGTGGATGAAGTGTTCGATGATCGAGAAGGTATCGATATGAGAAGAAGGAAGAGAGGCAAGAGCTCAAGCTTGGGGATGCCCTAGTCACCCCAAGTAAATATTCAAGGATACTCAAGCGTCTAAGCTTGGTGATGCCCCGGAAGGCATCCCCTCTTTCTTCAACAAGTATCGGTATGTTTTCGGATTCGTTTTGTTCATGCGATATGTGCAATCTTGGAGCGTCTTTTGCATTTAGTTTTCACTTTTATTTTATGCACCATGATGGTATGAGATAGTCCTTGGTTGATTTATAGAATGCTCTATGCACTTCACTTATGTCTTTTGAGTATGGCTTTATAGAATGCTTCATGTGCTTCACTTATATCATTTGAAGTTTGGATTGCCTGTTTCCCTTTACATAGAAAACCGCCATTTGTAGAATGCTCTTTTGCTTAACTTATATTTGTTATAGCGAGGGCATATCTTTTGTAGGAAGAATTAAACTCTCTTGCTTCACTTATATCTATTTAGAGAGATGACCGGAATTGATCATTCACATGGTTAGTCATAAAATCCTACATAAAACTTGTAGATCACTGAATATGACATGTTTGATTCCTTGCAATAGTTTTGCGATATAAAGATGGTGATATTAGAGTCATGCTAGTGGGTAGTTGTGGATTAGTAAAAATACTTGTGTTGAGGTTTGTGATTCCCGTAGCATGCACATATGGTGAAACGTTATGTGATGAAGTCGGAGCATGATTTATTTATTGATTGTCTTCCTTATGAGTGGCGGTCGGGGACGAGCGATGGTCTTTTCCTACCAATCTATCCCCCTAGGAGAATGCGCGTTGTACTTTGTTTCGATATATAATAGACTTTTGCAATAAGTATGTGAGTTCTTTATGACTAATCTTGAGTCCATGGATTATACGCACTCTCACCCTTCCACCATTGCTAGCCTCTCTAGTACCGCGCAACTTTCGCCGATACCATAAACCCACCATATACCTTCCTCAAAACAGCCACCATACCTACCTATCATGGCATTTCCATAGCCATTCCGAGATATATTGCCATGCAACTTCCATCATCATCATATACATGACTTGAGCATTCATTGTCATATTGCTTTGCATGATCGTAAGATAGCTAGCATGATGTTTTCATGGCTTGTCTGTTTTTTGATGTCATTGCTATGCCAGATCATTGCACATCCCGGTACACCGCCGGAGGCATTCATATAGAGTCATATCTGTGTTCTAGTATCGAGTTGTAATATCGAGCTGTAAGTAAATAAAAGTGTGATGATCATCATTATTAGAACATTGCCCTAGTGAGGAAAGGATGATGGAGACTATGATTCCCCCACAAGTCGGGATGAGACTCCGGACGAAAAAATTAATTTTTTTAAATAATAATAAAGAAAAAAAGAAGGACCAAAAAAATGATGAGAGAAAAAGAGAGAAGGGGCAATGTTAGTATCCTTTTACCACACTTGTGCTTCAGAGTAGCACCATGTTCTTCATATAGAGAGTCTCTTAAGTTATCACTTTCATATACTAGTGGGAATTTTCATTATAGAACTTGGCTTGTATATTCCGATGATGGGCTTCCTCAAATGCCCGAGGTCTTCATGAGCAAGCAAGTTGGATGCACACCCACTTAGTTTTCAGTCTGAGCTTTCGTACAATTATAGCTCTTAGTGCATCCATTGCATGGCAATCCCTACTCACTCACATTGATATCTATTGATGGGCATCTCCATAGTCCGTTGATACGCCTAGTTGATGTGAGACTATCTCCTCCTTTTTGTCTTCTCCAGAACCACCATTCTATTCCACCTATAGTGTGGCTCACGCTCATGTATTGCGTGAAAGTTGAAAAGGTTTGAGATCGTCAAAAGTATGAAACAATTGCTTGGCTTGTCATCGGGGTTGTGCATGATGTGAATATTTTGTGTGGTGAATATGGAGCATAGTGAGACCATTTGATTTTGTAGGGATAACTTTCTTTGGCCATGTTATTTCGAAAAGACATGATTGCTTTATTAGTAGGCTTGAAGTATTATCATTTTTATGTCAAATGGTAGACTATTGCTTTGAATCACTCGTGTCTTAATATTCATGCCATGATTAGATTACATGATCAAGATTATGCTAGGTAGCATTCCACATCAAAAATTATCTTTTTTATCATTTACCTACTCGAGGACGAGCAGGAATTAAGCTTGGGGATGCTGATACATCTCCGTTGTATTTATAATTTTTGATTGTTCCATGCCAATATTCTACAACTTTCATAATCTTTTGGCAACTTTTTATACTATTTTTGGGACTAACATATTGATCCAGTGCTAGTTCATGTTTGTTACATGTTTTTGTTTCACAAAATATCCATATCAAACGGAGTCCAAACGGGATGAAAACTGATGGAGATTTTTTTGGAATATATATGGTTTTTGGGAAGAAAAATCCACGCGAGACGATGCCCGAGGGAGGCACGAGGCAGGGGGGCGCGCCCCACCCCCCTGGGCGCGCCCCTGACCCTCGTGGCCACCCCGTAAGTCGGTTGGTGCCCTTATTTCACCGCAAGAAAGCTAATATCTGGATAGAGACCGTGTTAAAATTTCAGCCCAATCGGAGTTACGGATCTACGGGAATATAAGAAACGGTGAAAGGGTAGAATCTGAGAACGCAGAAACAGAGAGAGACAGAGAGACATATCCAATCTCGGAGGGGCTCTCGCCCCTCCCACGCCATGGAGGCCAAGAACTAGAGGGGAAACCCTTCTCCCATCTAGGGAGGAGGGCAAGGAAGAAGAAGACGAAGGCCCCCCTCTCCCCTTCTCTTCCGGTGGCGCCGGAACGCTGCCGTGGCCATCATCATCACCGCAATCTTCACGAAGAACTTCACCGCCATCATCACCAACTCTTCCCACCTCTATGCAGCGGTGTAACCTCTCTCTTACCCGCTGTAATCTCTACTTAAACATGGTGCTCAACGCTATATATTATTTCCCAATGATGTATGGCTATCCTATGATGTTCGAGTAGATCCGTTTTGTCCTATGGGCTATTTGATGATCAAGATTGGTTTGAGTTGCATGTTTTATTATTGGTGCTGTCCTATGGTGCTCTCCGTGTCGCGCAAGCGTGAGGGATCCCCGTTGTAGGGTGTTGCAATACGTTCATGATTCGCTTATAGTGGGTTGCGTGAGTGACTGAAACACAAACCCGAGTAAGGGGGTTGTTGCGTATGGGATAAAGAGGACTTGATGCTGTAATGCTATGGTTGGGTTTTACCTTAATGATCTTTAGTAGTTGCGGATGCTTTCTAGAGTTCCAATAATAAGTGCATATGATCCAAGTAGAGAAAGTATGTTAGCTTATCCCTCTCCCTCAAATAAAATTGCAATAATGATTACCGGTCTAGTTATCGATTGCCTAGGGACAAATAACTTTCTCATAACCAAAAGCTCTTTACTAAAACTAACTTACTTGTGTATTTATATAAACAGCCCCTACTTTTTATTTATGTAATCTTTATTATCTTGCAAACCTATATAACAACACCAACAAAGTACTTTTAGTTTCATACTTGTTCTAGGTAAAGTGAACGTTAAGCGTGCGTAGAGTTGTATCGGTGGTTGATAGAACTTGAGGGATTATTTGTTCTGCCTTTAGCTCCTCGTTGGGTTCGACACTCTTACTTATAGAAAGAGGCTACAATTGATCCCCTATACTTGTGGGTTATCAGGCGCTGCCGCCCAGATCGATCCCACTCCACTACAATGGGGAAGGACAAGACCGCCGCTCTAGAGGGCGCGAAGAAAGCGACGGCAAAGGCGAAGGGGAAGAAGACGACCCGGGGCGGGTCGTCGTCGAGATCCGCTCTGCCGAGCGGCTGGATCCAAGACGACTCGATCCGGTTGACAATCTTGAAAGAAAACAGGGAGGATCTGGTTGACGCAGGGCTGATCGCCCACGAGTCTTGGCGGCTTCCGGGGGACGAGACCGAGCCACGACCGCAAGAGGGTGAGTGCGTCCTTCTTGCGACCCACGTCGACCGCGGTTTTTCTTTGCCCCCCATCCTTCCTTCCGTGGTTTTTTGAATTTCTTCGGAGCACAACTTCATTACTTTTTCCCCAACATTAGCACATACTTGGCTGCCTATGTGTCCATGTGAGAGAACTTTCTGGGTTGTCGATCGCACTGGGGCCTCTTCAAACACATTTTCACCTGCCGCTCTTAGTCGGTAAAAAAGTCCAATCCGAGTGATGAGAGAACTCATGTGATCCAAATGTGTGGGGTTTAGGGATCCAGATGAGAAACAAAAGCACTTTCCCCGCCCTGATCCTTCCCGAGTCAGTCAGGGGGTGGCAGTCGACCTGGTTCTATTGTAAGGATGAACCGACCCCAGGTCAGTCGACCGGTCTCCCTCCGTTTTCCACTGAGCGAGTCGAGAAGCCTTATCCATTGAGAGTGACTCATGCGGAGAAAGAGGAGGTTGCTATGCTGGTTGAGCGAGTGGTCCAACTTGTCCGCGATGGGGTGACTGGCATGGATTTGTTAGAAGCATTTCTGAGTCGACGCATTCAACCGCTCCAAGCTCGTGACCATCCATTGTGGATGTACTCGAGCGTTGAGGACAACACTCGAATCCACCCAGAGGAAGTCAACGAGGAGACGGTGGAGCTGTGGTTACAAGGCATCACTAGGAATAAGGACAACCCTAGGGGGTCCAGAAGGGTTCCTCCACTTGACAACACCACCGAACCCGACAAGGTTCAATTCTTTCCTTCCGAGTGTATTTTTCTCTCATATGTGCTAGCTCTTCAAACTGATTAATATCCACTCGACTCTATCCTTTGCAGATCTTTACTGAAATGTACTCGATGCCCAACGGAGAGCAGGAGAAGGAGGGAGAGGCGAGTGGGGGTGACAGCGGCGACTGGCACTCTGAAGGAGGAGGAGACAAGGAGAGTGAGGACTCGAGCAGTGGCGAGGAAGTCAACTCTTTGCCTCACACAGAGAGGCGCTCCAAACAGAGGCAGGATCCAGCAAGTATTCGGGGCAAAAAGACTCCTCCGACTAGACAGCCTCCAAAGCGTACCCGGACATCTTCTCGTGTGCCGACTGAAAAAGCTCCTAAGCAGCCCAAAGTCGTGATGTCAAAGCCCCGGAAGGCTTTGCCCAAGATTAAAGTGTATGTCCCCATCGCTTCTGGGTAATTGCTGAGCCCAACTCTTTAGTTTTTGCATGATTCAAACTTTGGTCGACTCACTTTCTTGTTTTGACCGAGTGAATTCTGAAATTTGTAGTGCCACCTCTAGGACCTCTATTTACCAAGATTACGATGATGAGGAGATGGAAGACACGGTCACCTCTCATGCAGGTATAACTCTTTGCCATTTTGTCATTACTTAATCTGCTCTTTTGACGATCGAGTGAACTTCTGTAAACGATTGCTTTGCAGCTCCGCCCAATGTCATTGAACTTCCGGATGATGACGAAGACGTGCCGCAGAGGGCCATGGGAAGGAGGGGCAAGGCTTCGAGCAAGAAGGCATCTGCTGGCCAAACATCTCAATCGGTGCCGGTGACGGAGCCAGTGGTTCAACAGCCTGGAGATGCAAACCCGACTTCTGTCACCTTTGTTGTTCCAGTCAAGTGAATGCCCTTCATCATCGACTGTGCCCGTCCCTGCTTCATCTGTTCAACATAACGCCTCGGATTCTCAGGCTGCCACGACTGAACCGCCGACTCCGTTCTTAACCATCCATCATGTCCCGGAGGACCAGGCAAGCGCCGCTGTAGAAGCTATACGCCAAGCGGGCCTGATGATGGAGCGGGTGAAGACTGTGCATGAGAATAGTCAAGCTGCTTATGATGCCAGTGTAGCCCTCTGAGCCAATGTCCAGGTAAGTTGGTTTCTGACTGAACTCCTATCTTGACGCTTGTTCTGTGAGGATATGCTACCCGGAAAAAAACTCTTCTTTGTGTGTCCATCTGTTAGTCTTCACTTCGCATCTGCACACCCACTGGATTTTTTAATTTATGTCGAATAATTTTTCCAGTCGACTAGGTTGTGTCGATTGTAGTTTTTGGACTAGTGGGGGCACGCAGAGTGCACCCACTGGGTGTAGTCCCCGAGGCCGCCATCGAATGTGTGATTCGGCGGGGGCCTTGATAAAAATATCTTATCCTTTAGTTCTTCCACTCGGTCTGGGCGGACCATGTCGAGTGGAACCTGAACCAGTGGGGGCACGCAGAGTGCACCCACTGGGTGTAGTCCCCGAGGCCATTGTCGAATGTGTGATACAGCGGGGGCCTTGATAAAAATATCGTATCCTTCAGTTCTTCCACTCGGTCTGGGCGGACCATGTCGGGTGGAACCCTAACCAGTGGGGGCACACAGAGTGCACCCACTAGGTGTAGTCCCCGAGACCGCGGTCTACTATGGGCAGTTGGTTGGGGTCTGAGATTTTTTTCTTCTCTTCCACTCAGTCTGGGTGGACCATGTCGAGTGGAATCTGAACCAGTGGGGGCACGCTAATTGCACCCACAGGGTGTAGTCCCCAAGACTACTCTTGAATGTTTGATTCTGCAGTAGTCTTAGAGTTCTTTCACTCGAAAGCGAATAATCTTTGATACTGTCCATTGATATATCTTTTTGCTAACTACAGAAATCCTGTGAGCTCATCTCCAAGTTTGCCAATTTCAAGGAGAAGCAGAGACAACTCAACCTTGACTTGGAGCTGGCCAATCAAAATTTGAAAAAGGCTAAAGAAGAAGTAGCTGATACGGAAGGTAACGACCTGTCGACTGTCTATCTTGATCATCTCTCAAGCTATCTCTTCGTTCTCCTCTCTGACCCGAGTGCATATTCTTCAGAGAAAATGAAGCACGCTCTGGGATAGAAGGACCTTGACCTTGCAGCTGCGCAAAAGTAGGCTCAGGAGAAGACAGCACTCGCCGACAAGAAGCTGTCTTTAGTCGGGGCACTAGAGGACGATAACGCCAAGCTAAAGGCATCCCTCACTGAAGCCAGCAAAGGAGTGACCCATCTGAAGAAAGACAAAGTTGCTTTGAATGAGAAGATTGAAGGCATTTCTCGTAAGAGGAATGACCTGGAGGCTTATCTGGGGCACTCACCAAGAAGTTGTTCCTTATGCTCGAAGGTATTTTCCGTTATCTGATTGTTTAGCTATCGTCGATTCACCATAAAACCATCGACTCATTATTTCTTTGTGTTTGTAGAATTCTGTCAAAACTTTGAGGAAGAAACTTGGCGGATCGAGATAGGACTGGACCCCATCCTTTCCCCTGTCGGTGATGAAGCTTCCATGAACATGCTCTTACTAGAATCCCGTATCGCCAGTGTTACGAACTACCTTGCTCGCCTGAAGGTTGCGGTGTCGCGGATTGACTCAGCGCTTTTGCCACGGGAGACGCTCCAGAATGACCTCGAGTCTTTGATGACTCGACTCAATGTGATCCCTGGCCGAGTGCAGGAGTGGAAGAAGTCATCTGCTCGCTATGGTGCTGACGTAGATCTATCGCTAGTTCGAGTCCACTGCAAGGAGGCCAAGGAGGAAAAGCTAGCAGTGATCAAGGTTGCCAATACCAGGAGACATGACTTCCAGTCTTTCATGGAGACATTCATTGCTGCCGCCACTCGAATTGCAGATGGAATCGATCTGGACGAGTTCGTGAGCCTGCCAGTCCTCCACCCGCGGAGTGAACAAACTTTTATAATCCGATTGAATTTGCCTCGGTATGCCAAGTGGTCTTGTAACCGTTAAATTCTTTCAGGCCTGATGGCCGAGTCCTTTGAACTGTGGTCTGGAACCTCTTAGGTTTTATCTAAACTTGTTTATTTTTGAATCTCTTGGCTTTGATTCTTCAGTCCGAATTGCTACTGACTTTGTGGTGCAAGTCAGTCGAGTGGATCATAGACAAGGGCATTCGGTGCCGTCCATGACCTGCTCGTCATCTTCTTTGCAGGTAAGGATGGAGCGGACGTTGTATTTGTGTCGCAGCTCCGAGCATAAGATCGTGGTCGACCTGCACCGTGTCGTCCTTACGGATAAGGATGGAGCGGACGTTGTATTTGTGCCACAGCTCCAAGGATAAGGTCGTGGTCGACCTGCACCTCGTTGTCCTTGCAGATAAGGATGGAGCGGACTTTAAACCTAGGCGATTACGAGACTGCAGCTAAGCCCCCGAGTGGGAGGAATGCTCTCCACTCGGTAGGATTTTTTAAACTTAGGCAAGTACTGGACTGCAGCTAAGCCTTCGAGTGGGAGGGATGCTCTCCACTTGGTAGGATTTTTTAAACTAAGGCGAGTACTGGACTATAGCTAAGCCCCCGAGTGGGAGGGATGCTCTCCACTCAGTAGGATTTTTTAAACTTAGGCGAGTACTGGACTGCAGCTAAGCCCCCGAGTGGGAGGGATGCTCTGCACTCGATAGGATTTTTTAAACTTAGGCGAGTACTGTACTGCAGCTAAGCCCCTGAATGGGAGGGATGCTCTCCACTCGGTAGGATTTTTTAAACTTAGGCGAGTACTGGACTGCAGCTAAGCTCCCGAGTGGGAGGGTTGCTCACCAGTCGGTAGGATTTTTTAAACTTAGGCAAGTATTGGACTGCAGCTAAGCCCCGAGTGGGAGGATTGCTCACCACTCGGTAGGATTTTTTAAACTTAAGCGAGTACTGGGCTGCAGCTAAGTCCCCGAGTGGGAGGGATGCTCTCCACTCAGTAGGATTTTTTAAACTTAGGCGAGTACTGGACTGCAGCTAAGCCCCCGAGTGGGATGGATGCTCTCCACTCGGTAGGATTTTTTAAACTTAGGCAAGTACTGGACTTCAGCTAAGCCCCCGAGTGGGACGGTTGCTCACCACTCAGTAGGATTTTTTTTAAACTTAGGCGAGTACTAGACTGCAGCTAAGCCCCCGAGTGCGATGGTTGCTCGCCACTCGGTAGGATTTTTTAAACTTAGGCGAATCGGATTCGCAGCTAAGCCCCCGAGTGAGAGGATTGCTCCTCACTCAGTGGGATTTTGTTTTTTGAAACTTCGGCAAATCAGATTCACGGCTAAGCCACCCACTGTGGGATTTTGGACACATGTATAAGTAATAACAATCATTCAGGAGGCTGCAAAACCATGTCTTTGATAAACAAACTGAAAGGTACTTCATATTACATCTCGACAGTCTGAATGCTTAAGTGTTAAAGTGGTGGAGAAGCTCCGCATTCCAAGCGCGTGGCTTGTCCTTCTTGTGCTCCACATCGTACAGGTGGTATGCTCCATTGTGAAGCACTTTGGTGATGATGAAAGGGCCCTCCCAAGAGGGAGCCAATTTGTCTTGTCGTTGCTAATCCACTCGAAGAACCACGTCCCCTTCCTGATATGCTCGACCTCTGACGTTTCTGGCGTGGAACCGACGAAGGTCTTGTTGATAGATGGTCGACCTGATCAGGGCTATCTCTATTTCCTCTTCCAGAAGGTCAACAGCATCTTGTCGGGCTTGTTCTGCTTCTGCCTCTGAGAAAAGCTCTACTCGTGGGGCGTTGTGAAGCAAATCAGTAGACCAATTTGGTGTTGTTCTTAGACCCCATAGTACTGATGGTAACTCATCTACCAAGGCGCCGGCTCCATGCTTGAGGTCTCGCATCAATCTGGGCTTCAACACTTGGGAAGCACAGAAAGCTCTGAACTCATCTGAATCAAAGTTTGAATCATTGTCTGTGATGATGTTGTGCGGGACTCCAAATCTAAATGTTAACCCCCTAGCGGCAGTGCCCGAATCGAGGTTCTTGATGGGCTTGGCTTCAATCCATTTAGTGAACTTGTCGACTGCAACAAGCAGGTGAGTGAAACCACTTCTGCCAGTCCTCAAGGGTCCAACCATATCCAACCCCCAAACGGAAAATGGCCAGATGAGTGGAATGGTCTTCAAGGCTGTAGCGGGCTTATGAGACATGTTGGAGTACAACTGGCAACCCTCACACTTGTCGACTATTTCCTTTGCCATTTCATTTGCTCGCGGCCAGAAAAAACTGCTCGGTATGCTTTGGCCACGATTGTCCGTGAGGACGCATGGTGACCACAGGTCCCCGAATGGATATCATTGAGAATAATTCGACCTTCCTCTGGGGTAATGCATCATCGGGAAACTCCAGTCACACATTCCCTGTATAGTCGACCACTTATCACAGTGAAGGCTTTAGATCGATGGATAATCCATCGTGCTTCATCTTCGTCTTCTGGAAGTTCTTTCTTGAGAATATATGCGTTATATGGCACTGTCCAGTCCGGGATGACGACTAAAACCTCCATTTCTAAGTCGACCATAGCTGGGACTTCGACTTTAGTCGGATCATTAGAACTTTTAGGTTGTGGGGGCTCTTCTGTGAAGGAATCCTCCTGGACTAATGGTGTGTGAAGATGCTCCAAAAACACATTGCTGGGAATGATCTCTCGCTTGGAACCTATCTTTGCCAGGTCATCTGCTGTCTGATTCTTAAGTCGGGGAATGTGGTGAAGCTCTAGCCCTTCAAACTTATTTTCTAACTTTCTCATTGCATTGCAATAGCCAGTCATAGCTGGGCTTTTGACATCCCACTCCTTCATTACTTGATTAACCACCAAATCTGAGTCTCTGCAGACCATTAGGCGACGGACGCCGAGCGAAATGGCAATTCGCAACCCATACAGAAGTGCTCCGTACTCAGCTTCATTGTTGGAGGACTCAAAGTGAATCTGAAGGACATAACTGAGTATATCACCTTGTGGGGATACTAGAACAACTCCAGCGCCAGAGCCACTCAACATCTTGGATCCATCAAAGAACATAGTACAATGTTCCGACTGAACTTGAGTCGGCAGCTGTTGTTCAATCCACTCGACGAGGAAATCTGCTATTGCTTGGGATTTAATTTCTTTCTTTGTCTCAAACATGATATCCAACGGAAGGAGTTCAATCGCCCATTTTGCCACTTCACTAGTTGCATCTCTTTTGTTCAAAATTTCAGACAATGGAGCATCGCTGACGATTGTGATCGAGTGATCTGAGAAATAATGTGCCACCTTCTTCGAAGTCATGTAAATTCCATAGAAAAGCTTCTGATAATGCGGATATCTCTGCTCGGACGGAGTTAAGACTAAAGAAATATAGTACACTAGACGCTGAACCTTGTAGGATTTACCTTCTTCTTCCCACTCGACCGTGAGTACTGTACTGACAACTTGTCCAGTGGCTGCAATATAAAGCAGTAAAGGCTCTTTGCTAATTGAAGCAGCGAGCACCGGCTAGGTGGAAAGCAGGGTTTTGAGCTCTGCAAACACTGCGTCAGCTTCAGGAGTCCACTCGAACTTATCAGATTTCTTCATCAATCGGTAAAGAGGCAATGCCTTTTCACTGAGACAAGAGATGAATTGACTCAAGGCGGCCAAAAAACCAGTAAGCTTCTGAACATCGTGTATGCGCACAGGGCTTTTCATTCGGAGTATTGCACCCACTTTCTCTGGGTTAGCATCGATCCCACGTTCCGAAACGAGGAAACCGAGTAACCTTCCGCCTGGAACTCCAAATGTACACTTTGACAGGTTAAGCTTGATATCATATCTTCTCAGGTTGGCAATGGTTTCAGCGAGGTCAGTCAGCAGGTCGGAACCTTTTCGTGACTTAATCACGATGTCATCCATGTAGGCTTCCACATTCCGACTGATTTAAGTGAGTAGGCACTTCTGTATCATATGCATGAATGTGGCGCCAGCATTCTTGAGACCACAGGGCATGGTAACATAGCAAAAGCACCCGAACAGGGTGATGAAAGCTATTTTTATTTCATCGGGTCTATACAGTTGGATCTGATGATACCCAGAATATGCATCCAGAAAGGACAATCGCTCATATCCCGCGGTCGAGTTCGCTATTTAATCGATGCGAGGGAGAGGGAAGTGATCTTTCGGGTAGGCCCAATTGTTATGCTTGAAGTCAATACACATACGAACTGAATCATCCTTGTCGGGAACCATGACTACATTGGCGAGCCACTCGGAGTGGTAAATCTCTCGGATGAACTCAGCTGCCAGAAGCTGAGCCATTTCCTCGCCAATTGCCTTTCTTTTCTCCATGGCGGACCATCGGAGGTGTTCTTTGACAGGTCTTGCTTTTGGGTCGACTCGCAAATGGTGCTCAGCCAGTTCTCTGGGTACACCTGGCATGTTAGAAGGTTTCCATGCAAAGATGTCCCAGTTCTCACGGAGGAACTGGATGAGCGCTTCTTCCTATTTGCTGTCAAGTGTTGTTGATATGTGAGTAGGAGCAGCATTGGGATCAGTTGGGTGAATATGAACTGACTTTGTTTCACTAGATGACTTAAATGTAGACTCTGAAGCAGGCTTCTTAGCTCTCAACAAATCACTCGGATCTACTGTCTTCTTGTATTCCTCCATTTCTATTGCTTCCATCTGTTCTCGGCTATCTTCGAGCCCTTCTGGAAGCACTCTTCCGCTCGCTGCCGATTACCAGTGACTGTAATCACGCCCCTAGGGCCAGGCATCTTGAGTTTAAGATACACATAACATGGTCGATCCATGAAACGGGCATACGTAGTTCTGCCCAGGATAGCATGATAGGCACTGTGAAAATCCACGACTTCAAATGTCAACTTTTCCTTCTGGTAATTCTTTGAATCACCAAAAGCCACGTCAAGATTGATCTGACCGAGTGAATCGGCTTCCTTTCCTGGTATAACTCCGTGAAACCGCATGTTACTCTCTCTAAGTTTGGGCATCGGAATGCCCATCCCTCGGAGGGTCTCAGCATACAAAATGTTCAATCCGCTGCCACCATCCTCAAAACTTTGGTCAATCGGGTGCCCCCAACGACCGGGTCGACCACCAACGCTTGCCTCCCTGGGGTTGCGACGTGCGGCAGGTGGTATGACTGGTCGAATGTGATAGGAGTCTTTGACCATTTCAGATATGTCGTAGTTGCCGGAGCAACCATGTTTACTTCCCTGTTGATGACTTTCAGTCGACTTTGGCTTTCAACATCAGCAAAAATCAGCAAAGTGGAATTGATATTGGGAAATCCATCATCATCCTCTTCTTTGTCCTCATCCTTATCAGACTCCTTTTTCTTCTCACTGGGTTGCTTTTCTCTGAACTGCTGAATAAGGACTCGGCACTGCCGAGTGGTATGCTTGGGATAGATAAGGTTTCCTTCTTAATCCATCTTGATGTGAATGTGAAATGGTAAATCCAACACGTCGTTCCCGGCTGAATCTTTCACCTTCTTAGGAGTCCAGGGCCCTTTAGGTTTTCCTTTAGGTTTCCCTTGGGTTCCAACTGCAACCTCTCCAGGCGCCGTAGGTTTTTCTTTGCGCTTCTACTTCCGTTTGGAATTACCTCCTCCAGTGTCCGGGCCGACTGGTTTTCTTCTTCGGCGTTGGTGTACCGAGTGGCTATCTCCATCATTCGAGTCAAGCACATGTCTCCTGTCTGACCGAACTTCAGGTTGAGCTCCCAGTACCGAACGCCCTCCTTGAAGGCGCAAACTGCTTGATGGTGAGACACATTCTCCACCGTGTGGTGTAAAGTGCTCCACCTCTGGATGTAATTCCTAAAAGTTTCATTCGGCTTTTGCACGCAATGTTGCAATTCTGTCAATCCTGCTGTCCGTTTGCACGTGCCCTCAAACGATTTAACAAACACTCGAGCCAACTCTTCCCAGCTGAAAATACTTCCTAGAGCCAACTAATTAAACCTAGCTCTAGCTGACCCTTCAAGCATCAGGGGAAGATGCTTCATGGCAACTTCATCATTTCCTCCACCGATCTGCACAACCACTCGGTAGTCCTCAAGCCAGGTGTCGGGCTTTGATTCACCAGTGAACTTACTGACCCCAATCGCCAACCTGAAGTTGGGAGGGATCTCTGTAGCCCTGATGGCTCTGCTAAAACACTCGGGACCCGAAACATGTACTCTACTTCTAGTAGGGCAATATCTGTCTTGCCCTTCTCTATGTGCCCGATTCCTGTCCACCAAACCTTGTACCAAAATGGACCTTGCGTCAAACCCTGGTTCTCTTGGGTCGACTAGCCTCCTCGGCACCTTGTTGTATGGGCGCCTATCATCATAATGCCGGGGCACATATGATTCGCCCCTCGGAGGGGGTGTAGGCACTCGACGGTGGTCATCACGGTCGAGCTGATGATCTTGATGCTCATGATTCCGATCCATATACTGCCCTTGCCGATGCCCACGTCCCTCACGCCGCAGGGGCGATCTTGGGCTATGAGCCAACTGAACAGAATTAGCCACCATAGGTCTGCTATGAATGCTGTTGCGCGACTGAGATACTGCAGTGTTCTGCTCTCCTACTGCTCGGAGCAGTGCTCTGATCTGCATCAAACCTCTACCAACTTCTGACTGGGATGGCTGAATGGATTCTGCTATATGGGCCGCATTAGTAAGATTCTAAATCAGAGTGCGGTATACCTATGCTTCGGGTGGAAATAGCTGACGCTGCCATCGACTGGACTCGGGGATCTATCGGCGAGCACGATCGTCGAGGGCACGCTAAAGATTCTCCAATCGGGTACGCTTAGCCAAAGTGGCCAAACGCGCTGCCTCCAAGGCCCGAGCTTTAGAGGACTCTCCGACAAAGGGCGTGTGGAGGGCCTCCACATTGTGACGGTGAAGTTCCTCCCTTTGTTGAGAAGAGAGAGTTTCGGGTGGTACTCTTCATGAGCGCGCGACAGATCGCCGCCGCCATCGTCACCGCCGTTGCGACGCATGCCAGGCGGACTGCGAGGTGTGTCGACCATCAGGACCTCCGCCGCCGGGTCGCTGCTTTCACACTCGGACAGGGTCTCGACAGAGCCAGTCGAACATGCCGTAGAGAGATTTGTCGGGCTCGATTAGCGCGCTTGAGGGGTGGCCGACTGATGCACCATCGCGTGCTTCACCCACCGCTGAAGCCGTGACAGAACGTATCGCTTGTGACGGTGAGCAGCCGGGAGCGAAGATGGTGCCGGGGCCGATCGATACCGAGTAGACGGCTGCCGCAGCAGGACGCCACGAACGCACGCGTGAAAGTGCATCGCCCTACGGACGGGGAGCACCTCGACGTCGAGAGAAGCTTCCTGAAGCCAAGCGGAGTCGTCGTCGATAAAGACGAGCGCGCCGAGACAGATCTCGCGGCCCTCAGCCAAACTTCTGCCAGAAACCATGATGAAAGGATTCGGAGAAATCACAACCTCACCGGAAAGTCGCTAAGACACCTGCCCACGGTGGGCACGAAATGTCGTGGTTCTAAGTCTGACATTAAAGTAGGGGGTAGGGATGTAGAGGCAAGATCCTAGCTACCGTGATATTGTGCACGCAAGATGTACAAGTTCAGGCCCTTCACGGTGGATTTAACAGCCCTATGTCTCTGTGCCCGGAGGCTCGGTCGATTGGATTATGCGTAAAGTTACATGGGGTGCAAACCCTTGTGCCAGAGGAGGGGGTGGCTTATATAGAGTGCGCTAGGACCCCAGTCATCCCACGTTACATAGGGTTCAATATACATAAAGATGAGGCGTTACTGGTAACACCCGTAATTAAGTCATATAACTGATCATTAATGCTGTGGAGTGAATGCCTGACCGTTGCTACTGGAGTGACTTTAGGCCTTCTATACTCCGGGTGGTTCCTATTTGGTCGAGTGATGATGTACTGGTCGAATGGAATTGGGATATCCGAGTGGAGATGTTGGTCGAGTGTTGATGTGTTAAGGTGACTCCAGTCAGTAGAATCTGCTATCCTTTTACTATCTTTGACTGTAGGGCAGTGTCCTTGGGAGGGGTGCTTAGATCAGGTCTATTGCAATACTCTAGTTGCATGGCATCGTCACCGTCTTGACCTGCCCCACCGGAACCGCAACACCCTCACCAATTCCTCTGATGAAGCCGAGCCCAACTTGTCGCCACCAAGGAGGTTCTGCACTCACCGCTGCATTTTATCTTTTATTCGATCTCACGGGGCTGCCAGTGCTCGATACCGAGCAGCCATGGCGGGTGTCCATTGACGACACCGTCACCGGCCACTTCATCCACTGTGTCTCTCCCCCATATCGTTGCTTCCTCGGCGGCGACTTCCATACCGGTACTAGCCATAGCTGCTCCGACTCTCACTCGCACTGCTGCTCCGGCTCTCGCTTGTGCTGCGGCTCTATTCTTGGTGTCGGTCGCGCTGCTGCACTACTCTTGCTTTCATTCGTGCTGCTGCTCTGCTCTGCTATTGCTGTCGGTTGCGCTACTGCTCCGCTCTTGCTCTCATTCGTGCTGCTGCTCTACTCTTGCTCTCACTCACGCTACTGCTGCTGCTGCACGACCTCTGGTAGCTACAAGAGTTACTGCTTTAGCACTCGCTCGCGGTGCTGTTGCATGACTTGCTCTTTGCTAGTGCGTTCCCTGCACGAGCGTCTGCTGATTTAGATCACTGGTTCTCTGCTACTAGTGCTCGAACGCCCTAAACATCTATTGCAATGGTCTGCTACTAGTTCAATCAGTTTCGATAGTAAAATTCAGTTTCGATTGTAAAGTTCAGTTTCTTCAGTTAAGTTCAGAGTGAACAATATTTACAACATCTGTCGGAGCGGCCATGGCGTGGCTGATGCGTTTTACATCTAGCACTTTTTGGTGATGTATTGTACATCATCTATTGCAGATGATATTAGAGTCCCACTTCATATTAACATTTTCTGTCTTGTCCTGCTTCAGCATCACTGCCGTGCACCTCACCGGAGTTGCTCCAACGACAAAACCGTCCATCACAGTGGAGCAGTACCCTCGGTGCCATTTCTAGAGGCCTCAGATCTTCTTCCCCGCCTCCGACAATCACACCAACATCACCATCCTCCACGTCCAACCCAATGATGATCAGGTTGACAAGGCTATGCCAAAGAGGTTGTACACTCGTCGCATCACTTTGTTATTCTACATTCATGTCGATCGCTCAAGGATCCTTTGCTATGGAACTACTATGGTACTACTATTCGTGCATTTGGTTAGAAGGAGTGGAGCAAAGCAAAACTGGAGGATTTTTTCCTTTAGTGTTGTCGGCGTTCTCGGAACGGGGGTCCCCAGACTTGCCTGCTTGCGGCCTGCGGCGTGGCTCAAAAGGGGGCCCAGCACGGCCCATCTTCACCAACACAAACCCAAGACCCTCGCGAGGGGCCAAGCCTCATGGGGCGGACGACGCGAAGCCTCCTCAGGAACGGCCTCGTCAGGCTGGCTCACGAGGAGGCGGAGAGATCAAGGCGGGGTACCTCATGAGGTGCCCATGACGCAAGCCATGACAACTCAGGGCGCCAGGCGGGTGCCAGCCCGCGCAGCGTCCTCCTTTCCTCTTTGGTGCAAAGGGGGCAAGCGCAGCCGCGGAGTACCGAGGCATCAGGCAAAGGTTGCCATTTCGGTGCAACGAGACCAAGACCAGGAGGACTACGAGACGGAGGTCACCGTGGAGCCCAAGACAGCGTCATCACCAGAGCTTTGCACAGGCGAAGACTACTTTTGTCAGGATAGCTGATACTTGCTGTCCCCCTTCAAATTAGCCCGCCATTGTTGGCTCCCTTCCCGCTCAATATTTGGAAAGAGGACCAGGGCCTCTATAAATAGGACCAGCCACCCACATAGCAAAGGAGGTCGGTCAGAGCAGAGAAAGAGAGAGAGAGAGAAAGGTGGCTGAACTCCTCCCAGTAGTTCATCGCCTCAGCCAAGAACAGACCCTCGCGAGGCTGTTCTTCCTTGTATTGTTCATCATCATCAGCCCAAGAGGCAATCCACACACCACACACTGGAGTAGGGTATTACACCACAACGGTGGCTCGAACCAGTATAACCCCTATGTCTCTTGTGTTGTTCTTTCCTTAGTTTAGATCTTAGCATGGCGGAGGGGTGCAGGTAGGTAGGAGGTGAAATCTCCGCGCGCACCCCAGTGTTCAAACCTCAAGGGTCTGCCAGAACCCGAAATCCAACATTTGGCGCGCCAGGTAGGGTGCGCCGGAATTCGTCTTCCACCGCCCCGTTCTCCTCCGACCGTCATGCCCATGTCTGACGCTCGTCGGGCCCGCGCCGAGCGCCGGTCCGCACAGGCTTCCCGCGTTGCCCAGACGGCCCCTGTCGGCGGGCATCCACGCCGTTCCCCGTCGCCTGCCGTCAACGCCGCCACCGGCCCAGCGGGGGACGAGCGGCAAGCATCGTCCCAGCATCCGTCCGTGCGGCAAGACGACCGCACCGCAACTCCCTCGCTCACCCCAGCTGGATCTTTGTCCTGCGCGCTCCGCACGCCCATGGAGGCTCGGGCTGCACTCATCGCGGCAAACGAGCTCCTGCGCTACCGTCCCGTCGTCGACGTCTACGAAGAATGGCTCGACCGCGTCGCCGAGCTCGTCCGCGCTGCAGGGGGCTCTTCCGCACCGTCCGTTCCACTGCACCGCACCTCGCCCCGCGTGGGCGAAGAGGCTCCGGCGGCGCCCCGGCTGCCTCCTCCTCAAGAAGACGCCATGGCTCCAAGGCGCATGGCCCCTGGGCGGAACACGCTTAATCATTGTCATATTGCGTTGCATGATCATGTAGTTGACATCATATTTGTGGCAAAGCCACCTTTCATCATTCATTATACATGTCGCTCTTGATTCATTGAACATCCCGGTACACCGCTGGAGGCATTCATATAGAGTCATATTTTGTTCTAAGTATCGAGTTGTAATTCTTGAGTTGTAAGTAAATAAAAGTGTGATGATCTTCATTATTAGAGCATTGTCCCATGTGAAAAAAGGATGATGGAGACTATGATTCCCCCAGAAGTTGGGATGGGACTCCGGACGGACAAAAAGAGGCCAAAAAAATGAGAGAAGGCCCAATAAAAAATGAGAGAAAAGAGAGAAGGGGCAATTCTACTATCCTTTTACCACACTTGGACTAGAAGTAGCACCACGATGTTCATGATAGAGAGTCTCCTATGCTGTCACTTTCATATACTAGTGGGAATTTTTCATTATAGGACTTGGCTTGTATGTTCCAATGAAATGACGGGCTTCCTCAAATTGCCCTAGGTCTTCGTGAGCAAGTGAGTTGGATGCACACCCACTTAGTTTCTTTTGAGCTTTCATAAACTTATAGCTCTAGTGCATCTGTTGCATGGCAATCCCTACTCACTCACATTTATATCTATTGATGGGCATCTCCATATCCCGTTTATACGCCTAGTTGATGTGAGACTATCTCCCTCTTTTTGTCTTCTCCACAACCACCTTCTATTCCACCTATAGTGCTATGTCCATGGCTTACGCTCATGTATTGCATGAAAGTTGAAAAAGTTTGAGAACAACAAAAGTATAAAACAATTGCTTGGCTTGTCATCGGGGTTGTGCATAATTTGAATATTTTGTGTGATATAGATGGAGCATAGCCAGACTGTATGATTTTGTAGGGATAAGCTTTCTTTGGCCATGTTATTTTGAGAAGACATAATTGCTTTGTTAGTATGTTTGAAGTATTATTTTTTAAGTCAATATTAATCTTTTGTTTTGAGTCTTATGGATCTGAACATTCTTTCCACAATAAAGAGAATTACATGGATAAGTATGTTAGGTAGCATTCCACATCAAAAATTCAGTTTTTATCATTTACCTACTCGAGGATGAGCAGGAGTTAAGCTTCGGGATGCTTGATACGTCTCCAACATATCTATAATTTTTGATTGTTCCATGATATTATATTATCTATTTTGGATGTTTTATATGCATTAATATGGTATTTTATATTATTTTGGGACTAACCTATTAACCTAGAGCCCATTGCCAATTTTTGTTTTTCCTTGTTTTTTGAGTTTCGCAGAAAAGGAATACCAAATGGAGTCCAAACGGAATGAAACCTTAGCGATGATTTTTCTTGGACCAGAAGACACCTGTTGGACTTGGACTCCAAGTCAGAAGACCTTGGAGTAGACGACAAGCCACAGGGGAGCGCCCCCTGCCTTGTGGGCTACTCCAATGCCCCTGATCTAATTCTTTGTCCTATATATTCACATATATTCCCAAACCTCCAGAGGCATCCACGAAAACACTTTTCCACCACTGCAACCTTCTGTACCTGTGAGATCCCATCTAGAGACCTTTTCCGGCACCTTGCCAGATGGGGCTTCGATCACGTAGGGCTTCTACATGAACTCTATTGCCCTTCCGATGAAGCGTGAGTAGTTTACCTCAGACCTATGGGTCGATAGCTAGTAGCTAGATGACTTCTTCTCTCTTTCTCTTTGATTCTCAATACCATGTTCTCCTCGATGTTCTTGGAGATCTATCCGACGTAATATTCTTTTGTGGTGTGTTTGCCGAGATTCGATGAATTGTGGATTTATGATCAGCTTATCTATGAATATTATTAGATTCTTCTCCGAATTCTTCTGTGCATGATTTGCTTTCTTGGTAGTTCTCTTCGAACTATCGGTTTAGTTTGGCCAACTAGATTGGTTTTTCTTGCAATGGGAAAAGTGCTTAGCTTTGGGTTCAATCTTGTGGTGTCCTTTCCCAGTGAAAGTAGGGCAGCAAGGCACGTATTTTATTGTTGCCATCAAGGATAAAAAGATGGGGTTTTCATCATATTGCTTGAGTTAATACCTCTACATCATGTCATCTTACTTATTGTGTTACTCTGTTCTTCATGAACTTAATACTTTAGATGCAGGCAGGAGTCGGCCGATGTGTGGAGTAACAATAGTAGATGTAGAGTCGTTTCAGTCTACTTGACACGGACATGATGACTATATTTCATAATCATTGCCTTAGATATCGTCAAAACTCTGCACTTTTCTATCAATTGCTCGACAGTAATTTGTTCACCCACCGTATTATTTGCTATCTTGAGAGATGCCTCTAGTGAAACCTGTGCCCCCCGGGTCTATTTTCCATCATACGAGTTTCCGATCTACAATATTAGTTTCCGATCTACTATTTTTGCAATCTTTTACTTTTCGATCTATAAACCAAAAATATTTACTTTATCGTTTGTTTAGTTTCATTTATCCCCATCAGATCTCACTTTTGCAAGTAATCGTGAAGGGATTGACAACCCCTTTATTGTGCTGGGTGCAAGTTGTTTGATTATTTGTGCAGGTATTAGGTGATTTGTGCGTTGTCTCCTACTGGATTGATACCTTGGTTCTCCAACCGAGGGAACTACTTATCTCTACTTTGCTGCATCAACCTTTCTTCTTCAAGGGAAAAACCAATGCTAGCTCATGAAGTACGAGGGTCCTATAGCACTTCGGCTGCTGGTCTACTGCTGTGACTGCGGCCTCCATGTCCCGGATGTTCGGGCTAGGGTCCGGATGTCTGGCCGCTGTAGACTTGTAGTGGTTTCTCTCGCCGTGCTTCTTCATCCATGTACTTGAAGGCTTGTCCGTGATCCCGAGCATCTTAGAGAGGGTCTTCTTGATACCTAAGCACACATAACATTCCGGATTGAGGTAGTACCCATGTCTCACATGGATTATATGGAAGCTCGTTAAGGAGAGATGTTACCTTGGTCTCGATAGCTCTTGGACGTGCTCATGTCATAGGTCCACTTGGCACTTGGGGAGATGAAGGCAGGTCCATGGGGATGATCGTGGAAAGATCCGACCTCAGATCAAAAACCTCATCGCCATGAAAGGGAGATAGATCCTTGACATTGAAGATGTCGTTCATGTTGTACTTGTAGCGTGGAATGTCGATCTTGTAGGCATTGTTATTGTAGCTTGCTAGCACCTTGAAAGGTCCATCGGCTCACGGTAGTAGCTTGGTCTTTATGTAGGTGTAGCCATACAATATCTCTGGGATTGAACACCATGGGGGTGCTTTGTTGATGTTGATCTTTGTTGCGAGGCATTGTACTCAATGGTGTGGCTTGTATCTTCATGCACCTTCTTGAGGTAGCTTGCTTGTGCACTCGCGTCCATGTTGTGGTAGCAGTAGAATGTACAATGGGGACAATGGGTTGTATTCGTAGATGACCTCAAAGGGGGACTCGCCGTTAGTAGAATGCATTGCTGCTTTGTAGGCGTACTCGGCGATGGGTAAGCATTCCTCCCACTCCTTGATGTTTTCTTGATCAACACACGAAGGAGAGTAGATAGCGTCTGGTTGGTGACCTCCGTTTGGCCGTCGGTTTGTGGATGGTATGCTTGTGAGAAGAGTAGCTTGATTTCGAGCCTTGTGCATAGTGTCTTCCAAAAGTAGCTAAGGAACTTGACATCATGATCCGATACAATCGTCTTGGGCACTACATGTGGACGCAAGATTTCACTACAAAAGAGATTTGCAATATGTGAAGCATCCTCTATCTTGTTGCATGGAATGAAATGTGCCATCTTAGAGAAACAATCCACAATGTCAAATACCGAATCCTCGACGTTTTGGGTTCGTGGCAAACCAAGAACAAATCCATAGTAATGTCTTCCCATGGGTGATATGGAATATGAAGTGGCATATAGAGACTATGGGATTGAGCAGCGGACTTAGCTTTATGACATCCACATCACCGGTTGGTGTAGCATGAGATGTCGTGAAACATCTTGGGCCAAAAGTAGTTCTTGGAGAGCATAGTCAATGTCTTGTCACATCCAAAGTGTCCCATAAGTCCTCCACCGTGAGCCTCTTGGAAAAGTAACAAACAAAGAGAAGACTCGGGTATACAAAGTTTTCTTGTCTGCATAAGATAGCCATCTTTGAGATAATATCGCTCCCAAGTAGTGTGTGTTAAGCATTTGGCATAAGGAATTGCAAATGAAACATCATGTGCATACAAGTCTTTAATGTGCTCAAATCCAATGAAATTCAATTCAAGTTTATTACTAGCATGCATTTGTGGGAAAGAGCGTCCGCCACAACATTTTCCTTAACCTTGATATACTTGATAATATAAGTAAAATACACAATGAACTCACTCCATTTGGCATGTCTCTTATTCAATTTTGTTTGACCCTTAAAGTATTTAAACGTCTCATGATCCGTATGGATGACAAATTTATGACGGCGAAGATAATGTTACCACACATGAAAAACTCTTATTAAAGCATATAACTCCTTGTCATGATGTAACATCCCAAAATTCTAACTTTTGGAATGTTATATTTAATAAATAAGTTTGAATGTTTATTTGAATGTGGTGTGATTGAAAGTGTGAAATTGGGGGAAATTTCATACTTTTGAAAGTTGAATGAGAGGAATAAAATAACTTTCCCAAAACTTTCACTTTGCATTTTGATCTGCAATGAATTCAAATCCAATTCATCACAAAAACCTTGAGTGAAGATGGTATGACTTCTTCGATTTAAATAAATGAAAAGGGTTTTTGAAAAGATTTGCATTCCATCTAAAAATATTTTAAATTCAGAAAACTTTATGCAACTCAATGATTTTCCTTAGAGAAGATAAAATGACTTCTTCAAATTATATGAAATATGAGTTGGAAGTTTAAAAGAATCAGATTGAAAGTCCCTTTGAAGGTATTTTGAAACCCACTTTCAACTTGGAGTTACTTGAATTTTCAATTTTCAAAACCTTTAGAAATATTCAAAAAGAGAGAAGGAATAGGACACTTCAAATATTCACAGGCAATTGAAATATTTTAGCCAAGGGAATAGAGAAAAGATTTGAAATTGGTTTGAAATTCAAATTAAAATCAATTGGGAGTTATTTGGGACTTATTAAAATTATTTTTCTCCAAAAATAAAATATATGGGAATTATGGTAAAATGATTCCCTACAATAGGAAAGGGGAGAAAAATGAATTTGAAATCATTTTGGTATTTTAAAATAATTTTATTTGAATTTTAAATGCAATAGTAGAACTGTTTGCATTATTTGAATTTTTCTAAATTTTATGTGAACTTGAGAAATAGTTCATGTTTTAGGATTTCTTTTTCTGAAACTTTTGATATATTATTATTTTATTTCTTTATTTTTCTTTTCTGTCTGGATTTAAAAATAAAAAATCTAGTCCAATAGTGCGAGGTCGAAGCTGTAACACCCCGGATATGACTTTCCCAATTTGTACTCCAACTCTTGCCGTTTCCGGCGTTAAGTTATTTTATTTTCTCGGGTTCGGGTCTTTGTCTCCGTGTGTTGTTATCGTTGTCATGCATCTCATATCATGTCATCATGTGCATTGCATTTGCACACGTGTTCATCTCATGCATTCGAGCATTTTCCCCGTTGTCCGTTTTGCATTCCGGCGCTTCGTTCTCCTCCGGTGGCCATTTCTAGCTTTCTTTCGTGTGTGGGGATTAAACATTTCCGGATTGGACCGAGACTTGCCAAGCGGCCTTGGTTTACTACCGGTAGACCGCCTGTCAAGTTTCGTATCATTTGGACTTTGTTTGATGCTCCAATGGTTAACCGAGGGACCGAAAAGGCCTCGTGTGTGTTGCAGCCCAACACCCCTCCAATTTGGCCCAAATCCCACCAAACCCTTCTCCATCATCTAGAGCATTCGATCACAATCGCGTGGCCGAAAACCGCACCTCATTTGGACTCTCCTAGCTCCCTCTATGCCTATATATAGACCCCTTCCCCGAAATCCGGATCCCCCTCGTTCTAAACCCTAAAAAAATCTAGCGCGCCGCACCGGACACGTCCGTGCTGGCCGGACAAGCCGCCGCCGCCGCCCACGACGAACCAGGGCACACCACGTGGGGCTCCTGCCCGCGCCGCCGCCGAGGCCCGCCGGCCCGAAGCCGGCCCCCTCCCCGCACCAACCGGGCCGCGCCCCAAGCCCGCTAGCGCCGCCACCTCCTTCGGTGTCGGCCGCCCAACGCCGCTGCATCCTCCGCTACGTGCCGCTCGACGCCGGCCGGCCGGAGCCACGCCGCGCCGCCTCGTCGCCCGCTGCCGCATCACCGTCTTTCGCCGCGGCCGAGCCCCGCCTCCGCCGTCCACCTCGTCACCGATGGGAGTCCGACAACCGCCCCGCTCTGGCCACTTCTTCCTCGCCCGCCGCCACCGTCTACAGTGATTCCGGCGAAGATCCAGCGATCCTCGATTTCTGCGCCCTAGATCCAGATCTGAAATATTAGGGTTGACCCCGTTCTTTTTCCCTAAGTCCCTAATCCATGTGCTCATGTTTGTCATGCTATATCTCCGCATCCGTAGCTCCGATTCATGCATATAGCATATCAAAATGTTCATCTCAGAGAGTACATCATTTCATTCCATTGCATCATTCCATTGCATCATTGCATCATGCTGTTAGAAGAGGGCTACTTGAGATAATTGTCAGATCTGCTACTCCATTTGCATATTTGTCATTTTTGCCATGATTATTGTGTGCATGTTATGCCCATGAGCTCTACATATGTTTTGTTAAGGGTTTTTCCATCTTTCCAGAGGTGCAACCCATGTATTTTTGTGATGTGTGTGGTGACTAGCACAAGCTTGCGAAGTGAGGCACTTGGTAGTGCTGATTTCAGGGACTTAGCAATTCCACCAAGTCCTTGGGCTGTTTATTTCATATGGCCATATGTTCTTGTTGTTTCTGGGTGATCCGTGCCTCTTTTGAGGATGTTCAGTAAGGATGTTTTGTTAATCTTGTAGTGCTCTATCCATCCATGTCTTTGTTTGCAATTATGGAGCACCCTAGCTTGAGTCGATCGAGCTCTATTTTTGCTACTTTGTGAATCTAGGCAGATTGTCAACTTGTTTGCAATTTTGCCGATGATGTTGTAGTTGACCCGTGCATGCTATGCTACTGTTCTTGCCATGTCTAGCTTGCATTTTGTGTGTTCTTGATAGATGTATGCTTAGCTTTTCATGTCTTGCTCCGTAGTGAGTGCATCGAGCTCGTAAACATGCCTACTTGATATCTGTTTTCAGCATGCTCCAGTTTTTTCACTAAGTCTGTGATCTGATTATGTTTTTGCCATGTTCACATGCTTGCAATTGTATTTTCTGATCCCTTTTGGCTCAAGGTCACTAAGGGACTTTTGTTAAGATCTTTGAGTAGCTCCATGCCATGCTTTACTTTGCCATGTTCAGGTCCTGTAGCATGTAGTTTTGTGGCTCCGAAGAGGGCTACCTGATCTGAAATTCCAGACAAGTGTTAATTTCACTAAGTCTGAGATCTGTTTACCATATGCATTTTTGCCATGCTTGTTTGAACCTGTTAATGGATGAATTGGCCATAGCTCAGTGCTAGACTTTTGTTAAGCATCTTGAATGCATCCCTGACATGTCTTTTGTTGTCATGTTTGGGTGCTGTAGCATGTTCATCTCATTGCATTTAGATGACTACTTGCTGTAAATCGCAGACCGGTGTCATATTTGTTTTGCTTGCCATTTCCAAACCATAACTCCGATTCCGGTGATCTTTATATCGTTTTCAAGCGATTTCATCTCATCTTTCCAGTGGCACACTTGGATTTCCATGTTGAGGCCAGGATCTTGCATCCCTTGTCAATTCTTGCATATGCATCCCGCATCGCATCCCGCATAGCATACCACCCTTGCATCGTATTGTTTGATCCTTGCACGTGGTTGATTGTGTCCTTGTTGCTTGTTTGTCTTGTTTGGGTAGAGCCGGGAGACGAGTTCGCTAACGAGGATCCCGTTGAGTTTGCTTTCGAGGATCCAGTCAACTCTGACAACTGTGCAGGCAAGATGATCATACCCTCGAAATCACTACTATCTTTGCTATGCTAGATTGCTCGCTCTTTTGCTATGTCAATGCTACGATGCCTACCACTTGCTTTCAAGCCTCCCAAATTGCCATGTCAAACCTCTAACCCACCATGTCCTAGCAAACCGTTGATTGGCTATGTTACTGCTTTGCTCAGCCCCTCTTATAGTGTTGCTAGTTGCAGGTGAAGATTGGAGGCCGTTCCTTGTTGGAACATTTATTTACTTGTTGGGATAAGATTATATTATCTTATTATCTTAATGCATCTATATACTTGGTAAAGGGTGGAAGGCTCGGCCTCTCGCCTAGTGTTTTGTTCCACTCTTGCCGCCCTAGCTTCCGTCATATCGGTGTTATGTTCCCGGATTTTGCGTTCCTTACGCGGTTGGGTTATAATGGGAACCCCTTGACAGTCCGCCTTGAATGAAACTCCTCCAGCAATGCCCAACCTTGGTTTTTACCATTTGCCACCTAGCCTTTTCCCTTGGGTTTCGCGGACTCAAGGGTCATCTTATTTAAACCCCCCGGGCCAGTGCTCCTCTGAGTGTTGGTCCAACCTAGAGTACCGTGAGGGGCCGTCCCTTGGCAACTTGGGTTACGTTGGCTCCCGTACGCTTAGCTTATCCGATGTGACCTGAGAACGAGATATGTGCAGCTCCTATCGGGATTTGTCGGCACAGCGGGTGATGTTGCTGGACTTGTTTTACCATTGTCGGAGTTGTCTTGAAGAACCAAAATACTGAGTCTGATCGGAACGTCTTGGGAGGAGGTCTATTCCTTCGTTGACCGTGAGAGCTTGTCATGGGCTAAGTTGGGACTCCCCTGTAGGGATTTGAACTTTCGAAAGCCGTGCCCACGGTTATGGGCAGATGGGAATTTGTTAATGTCCGCTTGTAGATAACTTGAACCTTAATTTAACTAAAATGAATCAACTGAGTGTGTTACGGTGATGGCCTCTTCTCGGCGGAGTCCGGGAAGTGGACACGGTGTTGGAGTAATGCTTGCGCAGGTTGCTCTCTAGTTTCTCGCTCGCACTTTGCCTCCTCTTCTCGCTCTCTTTTGCGAACAGGATAGCCACCATATTTGCTAGTCGCTTGCTGCCGCTCCACATATACTTTTACCTTGCCTTACCTTTAAGCTTAAATAGTCTTTATCGTGAGGGTGCGGGATTGCTGAGTCCCTGTGGCTCACAGATCACTATTACACCAGATGCAGGGTCTGATGATTCCGCTCCAGGTGACGCGCTCGAGCTCAAGTGGGAGTTCGACGAGGACTCTCAACGTTATTATGTTTCCTTTCCTGATGATCAGTAGTGGTGCCCAGTTGGGGGTGATCGGGACCATGTCGCATGTTGGGTTATCTTTTATTTTGGCACCGTAGTCAGGCCATGAGTGTTTTGAATGATGTAATGTTATTTATGTACCTTGATTGACGTGGCGATTGTAAGCCAACTATGTTCTCTCCCCTTTATTATTGTAGTACATGGGATGTGTAAAGATTACCTTACTTGCGACATATGCCTTCAATGCGATTATGTCTCTAAGTCGTGCCTCGACACGTGGGAGCTATAGTCGCATCGAGGGTGTTACAGAAGCCCAACAATATTTTCTATTTCTCTCGCCCTCAGCGGCCCAACTAGCCGAATCAGCCCAGCGAGCTTGCGCCGCGCCCAAAGTCCCTACGCATCGGCCGCCCGCCCCTCGCTGGCCTCCCTCTGCCGCTTACCCATGGGGATCGTCTCATCTTCTTCCCCTTCGCACGCAACACCGCGTGAGAGCACATTCGACACGCCACCAAATGCAGATCCTTCAAGGATTCGTATCCCCAAGATCAACCACGCCACCAGGCGTTGTCCACTATAAAACCCTTGAATCCCATGCTCGTTTGCCACTGTTCGCAAGCCCTTGCTCCGCCCATCACTGTCGCCGCCATCCGTCCACCATCTGCCACTATGGAAACCCTAACCCGCTAAATTCTGATGCCCCAATCCTCGCCCCGATCCCCTGCTCCGCCCAAGCCCTCTCCACGACCTCGTGCACCAACAAGACATCATAGTCCACACCCACGCGCCATCCATGGAGTACGACATCACTGCTGCAAGCCGAGGAGTCTACCTGTTCCGTTCACTCATCACCGTCACCCCCGAGCTCGCCTTCAACCACCCTTGGACGCACCATTTAGCGCTGCATTGACTGGACATCGTCGCCATCGCCAGAGATCGCCAAAGCACCACCACCGACGACCACGCCTTCCCCACAGTGAGCCTCATCGTCCCTCTCCCCGTTCGATCTAAATCAACGGTAGAGATTAGATTAGATCGAACAGTTAGGTTTTATTTATTAGATCGGTTTTATTTACGGTTAAGTCTGGTTTAGTTTGAACCGAGCCGCCCCAGTTTTTCCTGTTAGTCGCCGCCCACAAATTTCATTAAGTAGCGGCCATCCGCCCATAGTGCTCGTATGCTTGCCTCGCTGGCCCAATCGCGCACTGCCACGTACGATCCAGCCGACACCTAGCTTTTTTCTTTTTCCATTTTTATTTCTTTTACAAAATTAGTTATGTTTTTAATTTTGTAAAAGCTTTTGTGTTTTAAATCCAATTTGAGTGATTCTTTTTGCAATAGTTTCAAAATTTATGAAGCTTCTGTTGGTGCACTTAGTTTTCAAATTAAGTAGTTTAAATTGGAATTTGCATGAAATTTGTTCAAATCACTAATTTGGCCATATCTTGAGTTTTAAAAATATATTTTTGATTGACCTTTTTGCTACTATTTTTATTGTTTTTTATCCACTAGGATATAGTGATTTATTTTTAGTTTATTTTAGATTAGGTTTATTGTAAAAACAACAATTTTTTTGCTTATATAGTTGTTTTAGTCATTAAATTGTTGTTTTTAATTATTTTTGTAGGTTTTTAAATGTTGGTATATATTTCTGTTAGACTATGGTAGATTTTTTTTATAATCATTTATTAGTATTTAGCTAGTGTTTTCTATTTTGTTTGTTTAGTTCATAGCTATAGTTAATAGAAATAGTTTTATTAGTTTCAAAAGTATTTCTTTTTGCCACTTCAAGTTATGTTATTATCATTTCTGTTACTTAGAAATAAATTAGTTTTTATAATTCTTATAGTATTGTCTTACTGTTATCCTAGTTGTTACAATTGTTTTAGTATTAACTAGAAACTATAATAGCTTTATTAATTCTTTTTGCTGGACAATAATTTAGTAAAATATTTTCCGTGTATTTATTAAAATTGTATTTTCTTTGCTGTAGAAAGGTTGTCTAGAATAATTTAGTGCTTTTATGAGAGTTATTGGTTGATATTGTGTGATGTTGGTTTTCCCTAGTTTTTCTTTAAAGTTTTCTTTGGATTTTTGTTTCGGCTTTCTTTGATTTCATTATTGCTTTTTGATTGTGAGTATTTATTGCTAGAATTTTTTGCTTATGTAAATACTATGTTTGGCTATATATATTTCATTGGAGAGTGACGACTTATTTTATCAACTTCATGAGATCGATAACATCTTCATCAAGTAATGCCCTGCAAGTTCACTTTGATCACATTGTTTTATACCCATGATTTTACTTGCATTTAGTGCCATCTTTTTCATCAATTCCCCCAGTAGTGATTTTGAACTCTTGTAGTTGAGTAGAATGCATGAGGTAGGAACCCATCCCCCTGTTAACAAGCCCAGAGACGATATTTATTTTTAGTGCTATGCTATCATAGATGGGGTTTTGGTATGAGTGTTCAGGAGTGCTGTGAGAATGGAGCACTCTACGTCAATGACGACAACTTCATGATGGCAATTTCAAGACCGACATCCTTCAAGGCCTGCAACTACAAGACCTCAAGATTTCAAGACTCGAGACATGATTTCAATACGCACTACTGGGTGAAGGATGGGTTGGATGGACCCCTTGGGGCAACCAATGGATGGCGGGGATGCATCGAGAAGTGCCATGACATCTTGCGGAAAGCTTCAGCCAGACTCAAAGATATGGAAGAATACTTCATGCCCGGAAGATCACCTGTGCAGCCACAAGTCACTATGGGCTCTGGCTTGGTTGACCTTAGTTGTGACTCTGGCTGGGACAGTGCTAGTAGATGTACAACGATGGTAGGAATGGATGGGCACTGAACAGTGGTCAGAGGAACTCTTTGGAAGACCATGTTTCGTTCGTCCCGTTCTCAAACACCTGGGAGTGTGAGAACTTTATTAGCACTCGTCAGATCTGTTTTTTTGCGTGCAATCTTGTTTGCGTAGTCATGATGTCTCAAGAAAATACCTAGCTGTGTGATTTTCCAATACCAATAATAATGATTTTATTAGCACTCCTATTTCTCCTCCTGTCACTATTTCGGAGTCTAATGATATCAATGCCGCTTTGTTGAATCTTGTTATGAAAGATCAATTTTCCGGTACTCCTAACGAGGATGCCGCGTCCCATCTTAACACATTCGTAGAATTATGCAATATGGAAAGAAAAAAGATTTGGACAATGATATTGTGAAGTTGAAATTATTTCCGTTTTCTTTGCGAGGTCGTACAAAAATTTGGTTTTCTTCTTTGCTTCGCAATAGTATCAATTCTTGGGATAAGTGCAAAGATGCTTTTATTACTAAGTATTTTCCACCCATGAAAGTTATTTCCCTTAGGAGACAAATCATGAATTTTGAGCCACATGAGCATGAACATGTTGCGCAATCTTGGGAAAGAATGAACTTGATGCTAAGAAATTGTCCTACTCATGGTTTAAACCTTTGGATGATCAAACACATTTTTTATGCGAGTTGAATTTTGTTTCTAGAAATATTTTAGATTCCGCCACGGGTGGTACTTTTGTGGAAATTACTTTGGGTGAAGCTACCAAATTGCTTGATAATATTATGGCTAATTATTCGCAATGGCATACTGAAAGAGCACCTACTAGCAAAAAAGTTAATTTGGTTGAAGAAACAAATTGTTTGAATGAAAAAGTCGATGCTCTTATGAAATTGCTTGCTAATAAAAGTGCTCCTATTGATCTTAATGATGTGACTTTGTCTACTTTTATTGAGCAAACTAGTGATGCCGTAGATGTGAATTTTATCTCGTGAAACAATTTTAATAATGCTACCTGTTGAACACTGCGTTAGTTTTCCCTTGAAGAGGAAAGGGTGATGCAGCAAAGTAGCGTAAGTATTTCCCTCAGTTTTTGAGAACCATGGTATCAATCCACTAGGAGGCCACGCACGAGTCCCTCGCACCTACACAAACAAATAAACTCCTCGCAACCAACGCAATAAAGGGGTTGTCAATCCCTTCACGGTCACTTACGACAGTGAGATCTGATAGATATGACAAGATAATTTTTTTGGTATTTTTATGATAAAGAGAAATAAATATGCAAAGTAAAATAAAAGGCAAGATAAATAACTAAGTATTGGAAGATTAATATGATGGAGAATAGACCCGGGGGCCATAGGTTTCACTAGTGGCTTCTCTCGAGAGCATAAGTATTACGGTGGGTGAACAAATTACTGTTGAGCAATTGACAGAATTGAGCAAAGTTATGAGAATATCTAGGTATGATCATGTATATAGGCATCACGCCCGAGACAAGTAGACCGACTCTTGCCTGCATCTACTACTATTACTCCACACATCGACCGCTATCCAGCATGCATCTAGAGTATTAAGTTCAAGAGAACAGAGTAACGCTTTAAGCAAGATGACATGATGTAGAGGGATAAACTCATGCAATATGAAATAAACCCCATCTTGTTATCCTCGATGGCAACACTACAATACGTGCCTTGTTGCCCCTACTGTCACTGGGAAAGGAAACCGCAAGATTGAACCCAAAGCTAAGCACTTCTCCCATTGCAAGAAAGATCAATCTAGTAGGCCAAACCAAACTGATAATTTGAAGAGACTTGCAAAGATAACCAATCATACATAAAAGAATTCAGAGAACATTCAAATATTTTTCATAGATAAACTTGATCATAAACCCACAATTCATCGGTCTCAACAAACACACTGCAAAAGAAGATTACATCGAATAGATCTCCACAAGAGAGGGGGAGAACTTTGTATTGAGATCCAAAAAGAGAGAACAAGCCATCTAGCTCATAACTCTGGACCCGTGTGACACCCGGATAATTAAGCTACAGTAACCCTCTGCTAATGATGCCACGTCACCTCGGTTACTGTTGCTAACCTTGAGTTAGTTCGAAAACGATTCGAATTCAAATTCAAAATCAAGCAAGCAACAACAGTTTTGAAACGCTAAAACAAAAATGTCCTAAAGGTGTCGGAAAAATCATAGGTAATTGTGGTGGCGAAACCAAACTCTGAAGAAGTGTTTAAAGGCTCTAAAATAATTATGACAGTATCAAAAACAATTAATTACATGCCTTTTTCAATTAACAAAATACTAACCTATTTTATTGGGGTCCATAGTTAATGTGGCAGTAGTATATTTAGATACACTAAATTAGAAACTACTTTTACCTCTTTAGATTCGAAAATAGATTAAAGGCTAAAAGAAAACATGATAGGAGAAATAAATAAGCAGAAAAGAAAATAAATAAAAAAAGGAAAGGATAAAAAAAAGAGAACACCCCCCTTGCTGGGCCATGGCCCAGATGGCCTCGGTGCCAACCAGGCCGGCCCAGCCGGCGCCTACATCACCCATGGGGCGACCGAACCCTAAACTCCCCCCCACTTTCCCCACGATCCCACGCTCCTCTCCCCCACCCCACGATCCGATCTGGATCGGGGGCGCCTCCAGCCCCGGCCGAGCCAGCGCCCCCATCGCGCGATGCCGTCGCCCGTCTCCCTCCTCCACGGAGCCCATCCTCGCAGCCATCGCCCGGCGCTGCCTCGCCGTCGTCCTCCTCGCCCCTCCACTTCCTGAAGCCGCGGCCTCGCCTCGTCACCGACCTCGACCCCATCGCACCTCGCCGGCGCCTCGACGCCCACCACCGCCGCACGTCGTTCTCGTCTCCTCCTTGCCGGACGCGACCTCGAACCCTCCCTGAGCCCACTGCCGCCTCCCTACCCTCCGCTGTGAGCCCCTTGCTGTTTCCCCTTTTTCCCTGCCGTCCTCCGCCACCTAGGCCGCGCCCGGGCCTTGCGCTCGCCGCGTCCGCGCCCGTAGCCGCGTGCTACGTGCGAGCTCACGCGCCCTGCATCGCAGTCCCTACGCACCCGTGCCGCGCCGGCCACGCCCGACGCGCGTGCCCGCTTCGCTGCCCTCCCCGGTGCGCTCACCACCTCCGCCGCCTAGCCTCACCGCGCGGCCCTGCTCCGGCTGTGGTCACGGCTGCCGGCGCCAGGCCGCGCCCCCCCTTCGCTTGCTGCCCCATAGCGCCTCGCCGGGCTGGCACGCACTCGTCGCCCGGCTCCGCCCATAGCCGTATCCGCTGCCCGTCGCCCGCTATGGCCTCCGGGCCAAATGACAGACGGGGCCCACGCCCAAAATAAAAATAAAATAAAAAATGAATTAATAAAATTAATTAGTTATTAATTAATTAACTAATGAATTAATTAAGTTAATTAATCCTGCTTAACTAATCTGATTAAAATAAATTAGCCTAATCACTTAGTTAGTCTAATTACCCCGGTTTAGTTAACCTATGTAAATGACATGTGGGACCCAGAGGTCTGTTGACTAGTCAAAGTCCACGTTTGACCGCTGACATCATGCTGATGTCATAAATGCATTTTAGGATTAAATTAATTATGTTAATTCTAGAAAATGATAAAATCCTTTTAAAATTAATATAAAATAAACCGTAGCTCGGATGAAAATACTTTGTACACGAAAGTTGCTCAGAACGACGAGACGAACCCGGATACGCAGCCCGTTCGTCCGCCACGCATCCCTAACCTATCGAACTCGCAACTTTCCCCCTTCGGTTCACCGGTCCGAAAACGCGAAACACCGGGGATACTTTCCCGGATGTCATCCCCCTTCACGGGTATCACCTACTACTGCGTTAGGGCACCTCTAACGCCGTTACTTGTCATGTCATGCATCACTATGCATATGATCACGGGCATATACTATATACTTTACACAGTTACATTACCTGTGGTACTATTCGGAGTTGGGGGCTGAAGGGGCAGGTGGCTCCATCCCGGTAGAGGTGGGCCTGGGTTCCCGACGGCCCCCGACTATTACTTTGTGGCGGAGCGACAGGGCAGGTTGAGACCACCTAGGAGAGAGGTGGGCCTGGCCCTGGTCGGCGTTCGCGGATACTTAACACGCTTAACGAGATCTGGGTATTTGATCTGAGTTTGGCCATTTGGTCTATACGCACTAACCATCTACGCGGGAGTAGTTATGGGTATCCCGGCGTCGTGGTATCAACCGAAGCCTTCGTGACGTCAGCAACTGAGTGGCGCACGCCGGATTGGAACGTAAGCCTGCTCTTGTATTAAGGGGGCTAGTTCTGCTTCCGGCCGCGTTCGCAACGTGCAGGTGTGCTAAGGGCGATGGGCCCAGACCCCTATGCGCTTAGGTTTAGACCGGCGTGCTGACCTCTCTGTTGTGCCTAGGTGGGGCTGCGACGTGTTGATCTTTCGTGGCCGGGCATGACCCCGAAAAGTGTGTCCGGCCAAATGGGATCAAGCGTGTTGGGGTATGTGGTGCACCCCTGCAGGGAAGTTAATCTATTCGAATAGCCGTGATCTTCGGTAACAGGACGACTTGGAGTTGTACCTTGACCTTATGACAACTAGAACCGGATACTTAATAAAACACACCCTTCCAAGTGCCAGATACAACCGGTGATCGCTCTCTCACAGGGCGACGAGGGGAGGATCATCGGTTAGGGTTATGCTATGCGATGCTACTTGGAGGTCTTCAGTCTACTCTCTTCTACATGCTGCAAGATGGAGGTGGCCAGAAGCGTAGTCTTCGAAAGGACTAGCTATCCCCCTCTTATTCTGGCATTCTGCAGTTCAGTCCACACATAATAGCCTTATTCCAGTTGATACCAATGCATACATATGTAGTGTAGCTCCTTGCTTGCGAGTACTTTGGATGAGTACTCACGGTTGCTTTCTCCCTCTTTCCCCCCTATCACTTCTACCTGGTTGTCGCAACCAGATGTTGGAGCCCAGGATCCATACGCCATCGTCGACGACGACTCCTACTACACCGGAGGTGCCTACTACTACGTGCTGCCCGCTGACAATGACCAGGAGTAGTTAGGAGGATCCCAGGCAGGAGGCTTGCGCCTCTTTCGATCTGTATCCCAGTTTGTGCTAGCCTTCTTAAGGCAAACTTGTTTAACTTATGTCTGTACTCAGATATTGTTGCTTCCGCTGACTCGTCTATGACCGAGCTCTTGTATTCAAGCCCTCGAGGCCCCTGGCTTGTAATATGATGCTTGTATGACTTATTTTATTTGTAGAGTTGTGTTGTGATATCTTCCCGTGAGTCCTTGATCTTGATCGTACACATTTGCGTGCATGATTAGTGTACGGTCAAATTGGGGGCGTCACAAGTTGGTATCAGAGCCGACTGCCTATAGGAATCCCCCTTCCACACTCCTTGGCCGAAGTCGAGTCTAGACATTGCAAAACTTTTTACTAACATGGCTGTGTGTCTTACGGGCACACGTCGCCATTGGGTGGTAGTAGGACCTTTTATTCCTCAACCTATACTCTGGGACTCTGACATCTCTTCTATTCGGGTTAAATGATTTTTCTAAAATCTAACTTTAGGTTCTCGAAAGTACTTCTCCCGGAGAGCCCCTTCACTCCAGATGATCGCCTGCTGCACCTGAAAATTTTGAAGATACTCTCCGATGTTTCCTCGAGACCCTTGTGCCCTTCGCCGTTGCAATCCCATACCATCCGTAAATCCCTATGGGAAGCTACATACACTTGTCGATCATAACTTCATCTCCAATTTGGTCTTGTTATTACAAGATACCCTGAAATACTTCAGATATTCCGAGAATCCCTTGTGTCTACTGCCCTGCAGTTCTTTGCCGCCTGAATGCCCCTATGGATAATTCCTCGCACTTACCGAGTATCCGCTCACCCCTAGTTGATACATGTATTTCATAAAAGTCTTCGAAATACCATTCGATCTTCCGAAAATCCCGAGCAGCCTATTAATCTTGAAATTCTTGCTTGCTTGCATTATGGTTAATCCCATAAGTCTCATAATCTTATTGACATCCCTTGTCTTTATGGTCTTAAGTCCATTGATTCAATATATTGAGGATGCTCCCATTCCTCAGTCGAATCCTAGAATTCATCCTTTTGGCTCAGACGTCATTTTAAACATGGGCTGGATCTCGATCAATCAAATTGACATCGATTGTACCCCTTAGCCTACTCAACTTATCCATCCTTGATCAGAGCGTTTGCTCATGATCCCTTGATTTGAAAATCATAATTCCTTTACTTTTGAGCTTTGAATTAGTCAGTTGTTCCTATAATCCAATGCCCTTGCATTGTTTCTTCCTCTGATTGTGTGTCGATGCTCACATCAGCTTCATTATGGACCGTTAGATCCTTTGTTGAAATATCATCCGACAGTGTCCTTCGCATACAAAACCCTCTGGAAGTTCCTTTCCCTGATACATAATACCATTGATAATCCTATTCTCTGATTTGGCCAGCCATGCTCTGCTTTCGAGCTGGTGATAATTAATATTGAAGCTTGTGGTATATGTTTCCACGATACCCCGATGGGTTGAACCTATGCCTTCCTTAATATGTGTGAACTCGAAAGTTTCACGAGCCGTACTCTTCTGGTATTTTGCCAGATAAAATTTCAACACTACAACTTCATCGAACGCGAGAAGTGAATGAAAGGTTGTGCATTGGAGAAGTGGGAGTCGACCTTGAACTTGTGTTCATGCCCATGGACACGATGTATATCCTATCATGGAAGCTTCTTGTAATAATAACTATCCTCCTTGATATAATATCATTTGGTATCTGTGAATTGATCCTTGCAATCGTGGTTCTGACCATATGTTCTTCTTTGATCCCATGTCTCGGGCAAGTTTAAGCACTTGTCTTGTGGACCAATACACCAGTCCAACCTCTACTTTGATCTACCGTCGAGTATTACACCCTGGTATCTCGAGAATATCATGGGACATCATAACTTCTTATGGGTTCTTCATAAACTATTATCACTCGCCGGATCCAATTGTTCCTAGGTTCTGGGTTGTCATCAACCGAGAACACCGAATAGTGAATCGAGTCCGCACTCTGATTCAATAACTCTTAAGTAAATGTTGTTGCTTACGAGTTAATAATCATTTAAGTCATTCCTAGCCTGAACGGCTATATCATCATTGTGCTAAATTTTAACTGTGCTACCTGGTCCTTCTTCACGGAGCACAATTCTCGACGATGAGCTAAGCTTACGTCGATTTTCCTCATCATATCATTTCTCCCTGAACAGCAAACTTGATTTCAAGTTTGTGTCATACCCATGGTTCAAATAACCATTCGTTTCATCATTCCTTTCACTTGATGTCATCGCCGATCGATTACATCTTCGTGGAGCCTCTCGACTAAATTTCTCGTGGTCATCAAACAACATTTTGATTCCTTCTAGAATATCAGCCAAATGGATGATGACAGGTAACCATCCTTGTCCCTCAATGATTTGTGTTATCACCGACAACATTATTGCTTTCCCTCCAACACAAACTTGTTTGTGTTTTGTGTTATACCTGGAGACCCGTGCTATCCAGCAATTATTCTTCGATACCTTGGAGTATTACCATCTTTTATGTCAAGAATGTCATGAGAATTTCACCACCTCCTAAGAATTCTTGATACAGGTAATACTTATCACCATCACCATTCTTTCTTGGTCCCCGTGTTGGATCTAACCGGGATACCAACAGGTGAACGGTGCTGTTTGGATTCTGCCCTTCTAGCAACCCTATTGCTTTGAAGTTAATGGTCGAACGTTCATTCTTAGACTATTGATCACTGAATCGCCATTCTAACATTTGATCATGCTACCTAAGGCCCTACTTTGGGCACCCTTTTCCACTAATGTTTAATTGTGAATGTTTTTTTCCTTGAGCATACATCATTATATAATTTGATCCGACAAATGTTATCTCCTTGTTCACATAACTGTGGAAATCCATCTTTTTGGATACCTCGTTGTATTATCGCTGAGTCCATCAGCCACCTCCTCATCCTCTCCTTGGCTTAATGCATGATGAATCCTTTCATGTATCCAGAGTCTGACCTTTGATTGAAGACCATGCAATGCTATCTCGAAGCATGTCTGTGGTACTCTGATTTTCAACCAGAACATTTGAATCCTAATGCTAAATGTTACTTTCTCAATTATCCAAACACCGTTGTATGGGTAATGCCATGAAAATTCTCTCCCGTACCTAAAGAGTTTTCTACATTATATCCTGTCATGGATATCATGCTCTACTTGTCCTTGGGAAGGATATACCTTTGAAATATGTGTTTAAACCCATTTTCCTTTCCATTGTTCTGTTTAATCTGATAATCATAATTGCCTTTCCATTGGTTGGTTTAACGCGTCTTGTGATCTATATGATCTAAGCGGTAATATTCTCGTGCTTATGTAAACACCTCAGTGTACAATTCTGTCAGCAAGACCCTGTTACTATTGTTGATGACATTTCGGTAGCCACCGATGGACGAGAACCTTGCCTATTGGCCCGCCTCGTTGAACGAGCAGGAAAATGGTTCTCTTTGTCCCTCACCCTTAGTATCAATGTTGTTGTCGACATAGCTGACAGGCTATCCTCTGACATGCCTTACTTACATGATCTTGCAAGATGTCACTGCCCTTCCTACTTTAACCCACATGGTGGGCCCATAACCCACAGTTCCACAGGATCGAAACCTGACTCTCCTGTACACCCCCTGTTCCTAAAGTTATTCCTCACGCGTGGCCTCGTGTGTAATTCACGAGCCACCTTCCGATGAGATCATCAATCTGGTATCAGACGCAATACTTATTCCCATTGCTCTGAACCCCTTTCACACTTCGCTTCAGGCAACGAACGATTGCCTATGCGCTTGAAACTTCTATTTTGCACCTTCTTGCTTTGCTCTCGATATTGTCTTAAATTTCAATTCGAGAGTTACTTTCCGCCACCTTCCTCGTTATTGTCTACCAGATAGTCTACCCTGCAGAGATCCATTCTTCGGTATACCCCCTTAATCTTTCGTTAGTACGATGAAATTTCTGAAGAAAGGATGATGACTTCATCATGATGACCTGAAGCAGAGAAAGGAAGACATCAATATAATGGGTCGACCTCTTCGAGAAGAGCAACCAAGACTGAGAAGATCCGTTAGCATTTCATAACTAGATCCCTCCCCCCTTACTCCCGCTCCTAAATCTCGGGACGAGATTTCTTGTAGTGGAGGAGAATTGTGACGCCCGGATAATTAAGCTACAGTAACCCTCTGCTAATGATGCCACGTCACCTCGGTTACTGTTGCTAACCTCGCGTTAGTTCGAAAATGATTCGAATTCAAATTCAAAATCAAGCAAGCAACAACAGTTTTGAAACGCTAAAACAAAAATGTCCTAAAGGTGTCGGAAAAATCATAGGTAATTGTGGTGGCGAAACCAAACTCTGAAGAAGTGTTTAAAGGCTCTAAAATAATTATGACAGTATCAAAAACAATTAATTACATGCCTTTTTCAATTAACAAAATACTAACCTATTTTATTGGGGTCCATAGTTAATGTGGCAGTAGTATATTTAGATACACTAAATTAGAAACTACTTTTACCTCTTTAGATTCGGAAATAGATTAAAGGCTAAAAGAAAACATGATAGGAGAAATAAATAAGCAGAAAAGAAAAAAAAGAAAAAAAGGAAAGGATAAAAAAAAGAGAACACCCCCCTTGCTGGGCCATGGCCCAGATGGCCTCGGTGCCAACCAGGCCGGCCCAGCCGGCGCCTACATCACCCATGGGGCGACCGAACCCTAAACTCCCCCCCACTTTCCCCACGATCCCACGCTCCTCTCCCCCACCCCACGATCCGATCTGGATCGGGGGCGCCTCCAGCCCCACCCAAGCCGGCGCCCCCATCGCGCGATGCCGTCGCCCGTCTCCCTCCTCCACGGAGCCCATCCTCGCAGCCATCGCCCGGCGCTGCCTCACCGTCGTCCTCCTCGCCCCTCCACTTCCTGAAGCCGCGGCCTCGCCTCGTCACCGACCTCGACCCCGTCGCACCTCGCCGGCGCCTCGACGCCCACCGCCGCTGCACGTCGTCCTCGTCTCCTCCTTGCCGGACGCGACCTCGAACCCTCCCTGAGCCCACTGCCGCCTTCCTACGCTCCGCTATGAGCCCCTTGCCGTTTCCCCTTTTTCCCTGCCGTCCTCCGTCACCTAGGCCGCGCCCGGGCCTTGCGCTCGCCGCGTCCGCGCCCGTGGCCGCGTGCTACGCGCGAGCTCGCACGCCCCGCATCGCAGTCCCTACGCACCCGTGCCGCGCCGGCCACGCCCGACGCGCGTGCCCGCTTCGCTGCCCTCCCCGGTGCGCTCACCACCTTCGCCGCCTAGCCTCACCGCGCGGCCCTGCTTCGGCTATGGTCACGGCTGCCGGCGCCAGGCCGCGCCCCCCCTTCGCTTGCTGCCCCGTAGCGCCCCGCCGGGCGGGCAGGAGCTCGTCGCCCGGCTCCGCCCATAGCCGTATCCGCTGCCCGTCGCCCGGTATGGCCTCCTGGCCAAATGATAGACGGGGCCCACGCCCAAAATAAAAAAAAATAAAAAAATAAAATAAAAATGAATTAATAAAATTAATTAGTTATTAATTAATTAACTAATGAATTAATTAAGTTAATTAATCCTGCTTAACTAATCTGATTAAAATAAATTAGCCTAATCACTTAGTTAGTCTAACTACCCCGATTTAGTTAACCTATGTAAATGACATGTGGGACCCAGAGGTCTGTTGACTAGTCAAAGTCCACGTTTGACCGCTGACATCATGCTGATGTCATAAATGCATTTTAGGATTAAATTAATTATGTTAATTCTAGAAAATGATAAAATCCTTTTAAAATTAATATAAAATAAATCGTAGCTCGGATGAAAATACTTTGTACATGAAAGTTGCTCAGAACGACGAGATGAACCCGGATACGCAGCCCGTTCGTCCGCCACGCATCCCTAACCTATCGAACTCGCAACTTTCCCCCTCCGGTTCACCGGTCCGAAAACGCGAAACACCGGGGATACTTTCCCGGATGTCATCCCCCTTCACCGGTATCACCTACTACCACGTTAGGGCACCTCTAACGCCGTTACTTGTCATGTCATGCATCACTATGCATATGCTTGCATTATATTTATTGTTTCTTCCCCCTCTTCTCTCGCTAGACACCGAGACCGACGCCGCTGCTACCCAGTACGACTACGGTGTTGACGACCCCTCTCTCTTGCCAGAGCAACCAGGCAAGCCCCCCCTTTGATCACCAGATATCGCCTAATCTTCTCTATACTGCTTGCATTAGAGTAGTGTAGCATGTTACTGCTTTCCATTATTCCTATCCTGATGCATAGCCTGTCCTTGCTACTACTGTTGTTACCATTACCTGCTATCCTACTGCTTAGTATAGGATGCTAGTGTTCCATCAGTGGCCCTACACTCTTGTCTGTCTGCCATGCTATATTACTGGGCCGTGATCACTTCGGGAGGTGATCACGGGCATATACTATATACTTTACACAGTTACATTACATGTGGTACTGTTCGGAGTTGGGGGCTGAAGGGGCAGGTGGCTCCATCCCGGTAGAGGTGGGCCTGGGTTCCCGACGGCCCCCGACTGTTACTTTGTGGCGGAGCGACAGGGCAGGTTGAGACCACCTAGGAGAGAGGTGGGCCTGGCCCTGGTCGGCGTTCGCGGATACTTAACACGCTTAACGAGATCTGGGTATTTGATCTGAGTTTGGCCATTTGGTCTATACGCACTAACCATCTACGCGGGAGTAGTTATGGGTATCCCGGCGTCGTGGTATCAGCCGAAGCCTTCGTGACGTCAGCGATTGAGTGGCGCGCGCCGGATTGGAACGTAAGCCTGCTCTTGTATTAAGGGGGCTAGTTCTGCTTCCGGCCGCGTTCGCAATGTGCAGGTGTGCTAAGGGCGATGGGCCCAGACCCCTGTGCGCTTAGGTTTAGACCGGCGTGCTGACCTCTCTGTTGTGCCTAGGTGGGGCTGCGACGTGTTGATCTTTCGCGGCCGGGCATGACCCCGAAAAGTGTGTCCGGCCAAATGGGATCAAGCATGTTGGGGTATGTGGTGCACCCCTGCAGGGAAGTTAATCTATTCGAATAGCCGTGATCTTCGGTAACATGACGACTTGGAGTTGTACCTTGACCTTATGACAACTAGAATCGGATACTTAATAAAACACACCCTTCCAAGTGCCAGATACAACCGGTGATCGCTCTCTCACAGGGCGACGAGGGGAGGATCATCGGTTAGGGTTATGCTATGCGATGCTACTTGGAGGACTTCAGTCTACTCTCTTCTACATGCTGCAAGATGGAGGTGGCCAGAAGCGTAGTCTTCGAAAGGACTAGCTATCCCCCTCTTATTCCGGCATTCTACAGTTCAGTCCACACATAATAGCCTTATTCCAGTTGATACCAATGCATACATATGTAGTGTAGCTCCTTGCTTGCGAGTACTTTGGATGAGTACTCACGGCCGCTTTCTCCCTCTTTTCCCCCTATCACTTCTACCTGGTTGTCGCAACCAGATGTTGGAGCCCAGGATCCAGACGCCATCATCGACGACGACTCCTACTACACTGGAGGTGCCTACTACTACGTGCTGCCCGCTGACAACGACCAGGAGTAGTTAGGAGGATCCCAGGCAGGAGGCTTGCGCCTCTTTCGATCTGTATCCCAGTTTGTGCTAGCCTTCTTAAGGCAAACTTGTTTAACTTATGTCTGTACTCAGATATTGTTGCTTCCGCTGACTTGTCTATGATCGAGCTCTTGTATTCGAGCCCTCGAGGCCCCTGGCTTGTAATATGATGCTTTTATGACTTATTTTATTTGTAGAGTTGTGTTGTCATATCTTCCCGTGAGTCCTTGATCTTGATCGTACACATTTGTGTGCATGATTAGTGTACGGTCAAATTGGGGGCGTCACACCCGAATGTCTGAAGTAAACTACTCACACTTCATCAGAGAGGCTATGGTGTTGATGTAGAATCCCTCCGTGATCGATGCCCCCTCTGGCTGAGCTCCGGAAAAGGCCCCAAGATGGTATCTCGTGGATACATAAAGTTACAGTGGTGGAATTAGGGTTTTGGTTCCGTGTCTGGTAGTTTGGGGGTACGTAGGTATATATAGGAGGAAGGAGTACGTCGGTGGAGCAACGTGGGCCCCATGAGGGTGGAGGGCGCACCTAGGGGGGTGGGGTAGGCGCGCCCCCTACCTCGTGCCTTCCTGGTTGATGTCTTGACGTAGGGTCCAAGTCCTCTGGATCATGTTCGTTCCGAAAATCATGTCCCCGAAGGTTTCATTTCGTTTGGACTCCGTTTGATATTCTTTTTCCGCAAAACCCTAAAATAGGCAAAAAAACAGCAATTCTGGGCTGGGCCTCCGGTTAATAGGTTAGTCCCAAAAATAATATAAAAGTGTATAATAAAGCCCAATAATGTCCATAATAGGATATAATATAGCATGGACCAATAAAAAATTATAGATACGTTGGAGACGTATCAAGCATCCCCAAGCTTAATTCCTGCTCGTCCTCAAGTAGGTAAATGATAAAAACAGAATTTTTGATGTGGAATGCTACTTGGCATAATTTCAATGTAATTCTCTTAATTGTGGTATGAATATTCAGATCCGAAAGATTCAATACAAAAGTTCAATATTCACATAGAAATAATAATACTTCAAGCATACTAACTAAGCAATTATGTCTTCTCAAAATAACATGGCCAAAGAAAGTTATCCCTACAAAATCATATAGTCTGGCTATGCTCTATCTTCACCACAAAAAATATTTAAATCATGCACAACCCCGATGACAAGCCAAGCAATTGTTTCATACTTTTGGTATTCTCAAACTTTTTCAATCTTCACGCAATACATGAGCGTGAGCCATGGACATAGCACTATATGTGGAATAGAATGTTTGTTGTGGAGAAGACAAAAAGGGAGAAGATAGTCTCACATCAACTAGGCGTATTAATGGGCTATGGAGATGCCCATTAATAGATATTGATGTGAGTGAGTAGGGATTGCCATGCAACAGATGCACTAGAGCTATAAGTGTATGAAAGCTCAAACTGAAACAAAGTGGGTGTGCATCCAACTTGCTTGCTCATGAAGACCTAGGGCATTTTGAGGAAGCCCATCATTGGAATATACAAGTCAAGTTCTATAATGAAAAATTCCCACTAGTATATGAAAGTGATAACATAGGAGACTCTCTATCATGAAGATCATGGTGCTACTTTGACGCACAAGTGTGGTAAAATGATAGTAGCATTGTCCCTTCTCTCTTTTCTCTCATTTTTTTATTTGGGCCTTTTCTCCTTTTTTTATGGCCTCCCTTTTTTTTGTTTTTTAGTCCGGAGTCTCATCCCGACTTGTGGGGGAATCATAGTCTCCATCATCCTTTCCTCACTTGGGACAATGCTCTAAAAATGATGATCATCACACTTTTATTTACTTACAACTCAACAGTTACAACCCAATACTTAGAACAAAATATGACTCTATGTGAATGCCTCTGGCGGTGTACCGGGATATGCAATGAATCAAGAAAGACGTAAGTAATGTGTCTCCTTTTCTCCATGCCCACAACAAGTTACTGTATTAGACCTCAGTAACTGATATTTTCATCTTTTCAGTGGTTTCCGAAGCTATTTACTGATGATTACCTTGCAAACTACATGACCAGAGTTGAGGCAACTAAGGTTAAAGTATATAATTCATGCTACCATGATAATGCTCTAGAAGTCTTCCTGAAGGCGGTGAAGGATGGGGGCGATCATCACAAGGGGTTTGACAAAAGTGGTTCGTGCCTATAGCTTGCAGGAAGGCACATTATGGGCATTCCACTTCTTCAACACCGTCGGTAGTCAAAATGATTAACACTTGTCTCTTCACCTTTACCGCTTTTAAATATTGTGATTCATCATAGTTAATTGACGCCTAATCCTGTAATTACTGAAAAAATCGTGCTGGCAATTTTATTTATGGATTAGTTGTTGAACCATTGTGCAGAGAATTTGAATTGCACGTTTAATATTTCAAAATTTCCAATTTGAAAAATAAATTACAGGCAAAACTAAAAAGAGAACAAACGGTCATGGAACTTTGCAAACGGTTCTGGCAGTAAAAGCGCTTCTGATCGATAGCCCAATGCCACTCAATTTTCTACATCAAATTGTGTGTGATGTAGTTCATAAAAGCAAACAGTTAACCAAGGCAGAGAGTGTGTGATAGTTACACCTTTCACACATGAGCGTATACATAAAACTGTGTTGGATGTACATACGAGCAGAAACATTTTCCCTGGATTGACTGCGTGGGATGTACATAAAAATAGAAACATATTCCTTGGGTTGATTGTGTGTGATATACATACTAACGGAAATGTTTTTCTGGGATTCACCGTGTGGGATGTACATACGAATGAAGATGATTGGGTTTCGATGCCTCGCCCGATCGCACACGGCCCCAACCTGTGTCCCAGGAGGGCCTATCCCCGACGATTTCTGGGTCTTGTGGGAAGGACCCCCCTATAGCCCACACTCACTTGGCGACGGTTCGAAATGTCATCGCGGAAAGGGGTTAAAACCCGTTTGTATAGCATCGACGCGTACTAGTGTCAGCTACCCCATTACACAACTTCACCGGCACCAAGTTTCAGATGCAACATCTATAACCTTTTGAAATTAACATCATAGATGGTACAAAGACAGATGTATATCATCTGGAAAACTGCTGAAGCAGAAGGCCAATATTGAGCCTTCATTGATGTTGAAGGTCTTTGCAACTTTGGGCCAGTGCCTGTGGATGATTGACCGTCCATCCTTCGTCCTCTTCAGGAACACTTCAATATTGAACCATGGGTGTTGTATGAAACCTTCCTCTCCTCCTGACCATACAGGTGGTTTGAGAGGTAATCACCAGTGAACTGCTTTGGAAAGGCCTGAAAAGAAGGACGTGGATAAATATCTTCTCTATATTGGAAATGGGGCAAAGGAATAAAAAAGGCAAGGTATAATAGTTAGTACAGTCCTGTAGTGAACTGATGTCTTCTTCATTGTGCAGACAATGATCTTGTTGCTTTTGTCCTAACAATCTTTATGAGTTTCTTGACTTGACTAATATTCATGGACAACACATTTCCCCATATGCAAAAAGGGTCGAACAGTGTGTCAAAACCTCTGACAGCAGGATAATGTGCTATTAGAATAAGGACCAAATTGTTAAAAACCTAAATATTAGAATGGTTCCCAAAATTGCACAATAATGAGCTATTAGAAAAAGGACCATGCATGTGTAAACCTCGATTGTAAACCTCAGTGATACCCATTGTTTCGCTGCAACACATATAAGGTAGTTAGTCTTCTAGTTAACTAAAGGTTCGCATGCTATCAGTAAAATATGTTGATGAAAAATAAGCACATTGCAGATTCATCAGATTAATTCTAGCCACAAGGAAAACCAATTTATCCAAACCAAGCATGATTAAGAACTAGGAAATATAGGACTTGTATATGTTTCTCATGTATTAAGTGCAGCCAAATTCGATTTATTCCTCACATGCACAACAATACAAAATTCTACCCACGACAATTGGACATCGCATTGCGGAATTGAACCAAGTAGTTAACTAAACACCACAACAAATGAACCAAACGTTAACTGAGCACCACAATGCATAATATAACATACTCGTAATAGAAGATCAGACAGTTAACCAAACCAAGCATGCTTGACAACTTGGAAATATAGCAATTGTATTTTTTTCTCATGTATTTTATAAAGAAAAATTCAATTTATTTCTCACATGGAAGACAATACAAAATTGCACCCTGAAGAATTGAACATCACATTAGCACAATTGAACCAAATAGTTAACTGAACATGACAACTAATTAAGCAAACTATTAATAAGTGAGCACCACATTGCACGACATATAGAACATATACACTAGAGCAACAGATTGCATGGTAAGTAGATAGCACAATTCACTAGAATTTGTAAGGCAGTAGCTAGCAAACTAAACATGGGTCCTTATAGTGAGCTAATAAGACAAGCTACTCCTCATTGTCAGAAGAGGGCGAGGCCTCCGCATCGTGGGTGCCCACGAACTATCGTTTAAATCAGCCAACCGCGTCGCGTCGGCGGCGCATGAGGCGTCAACGGTGGCCTCGACGGCAAGGTGCTCCTCCAAGATCAGGGAGTCGGCACAAATGGCAGCCATCACGACCTCATCCAAGCGTGCGGCCGTGATTTTCTTCTCCGCTGCCAAATGCTCCTTGAGATCCTGGCTATAATGTGTGCACCATGGCTTTGGACGAAGATTATATGGTGGAGCGGTCGATGATTTGGGAGGAAGGTGTCGCGCCGGTCGTCGGGCATCTGGGATGTGGAAGGAAGAGGAGGACGGGGGTCGGGTGTGGATTACTTGCCTGGATAGACGAGGTCGAGCAGCGTGAAGGAGGGTCGCTGGCGAGGAGGCGGCACTAGAAGCAAGGAGTGAAGGTTTCAACTTGGAAAGGAAGAAGGAAAGATGGGAAATGTTGCTTTTGGTAAGGGGGAGGGGGAGGGAAGGTAGATATTTCCGCGGAAGCCAAAAATTTAGAATCGGTTCAGCGAAAAAACTAGCGCAAAGTGTCAGTAGACATGGTCCGTTATTTAAAACTGTGTATGATATGTGAACATCACAATCTATTCAGATATCTTAACCCGTGTGTGATGAGTTTGAACGTCAAAAATTTTGGTTCGAATTTCCCTGGTTACAGTAGTGATCCACTCATTGCATAATTTGGGTACACAAAGGAGACTACATCACACCCACACTACTTAATCGAGTAAGTTCAGCAATTAAACAGAGCTACCTGACCTAAACATTACTCTACCAAATTAAAGACTGGTGCTCTTAATTAAACAAAACAAAGAGTACTACTATGGCAGGTGCTCATTGTTCTCCGCCGCCGCCTCAATGTCCAGCTCGCGCCCGACGATCTCCTAGGGAAGGGGCTCCATGGCATCCATCACACCATACTCGACAAGCATCTCGCCATCTACATCCGCCATATCTTTGGAATAGGCTGCCACAAGCTGGGCGTGGGCAGTCGTGATCTGGGCTTTGGCGAGCTCCGTTGTGGCAAGGTATACCATGCAGGAACGGACAGTGGTTGCCAACTCTTCGGCCATGGGTTGCGGACCATTGTCGGAGAAGCTTCTTTCGATTTGTGCGGTGACCGCCAGGAGCTGGGCGTGGGCAGCCTCCATCAGGGCTAAGGCCGCCACTGGTGAACGGACAGCTGCTGTGCCGCTCTAGCCAGTTTCTATCACCGAGGCAGATGTTGCTGCCGCCGCCTAAGAAGCAACAACGGCCGTTTGGGCTGCCTTAGCTGCCCGGTCGTAGATTGCGGTCGCCCTCACGAAGCTTGTTAGCATGCGCCTGGCGGCTGTGGCCGTGCTCTCATCGGAGTGGGCCGCCGGAGTTGCCTCACGATGCGGGTCCACGTCTCCATCTTTCACCGCTAATGATTGGACTGTGAAATGATATTTGCGGAGCGAGCTAGTGTGCTTGACACGTCGGCTGTGGACTGTAGCCATCAGACCTTCTCGCGTAAGCCGTATGCATACTATACTCCGACGGTGCTCCAAGATATTTTGTGCTGCATCTCACATGGTTGGTGATAATAAACTGTGTGCGATCTACTTGATTTTTCGTCTTGATTTGAATTACATAATGGGCTCACAGCTGTAATGGATGGTGTTTGAATTGCTAGAACTTTTATCTACAGTGAACATGCAACTATAGGTGTGCCGTAAAAAAATTGGAATTATCCAGGGTTCGTTTGGACGTTTTTATACATTAACTTGGTTTTGTAGGCATTTCAGGTGCACAATTCAAATTTAAACTACATGCACATGCTCCGGTGCACCAACATAGGTTGTAAAATCATATATGTGTCCATGGGTTTATGCTAATGTCCCATGCAATAAATGGGGATGAATTTCGAACACCACGGCACCGTGGCTCTCCGGAAAACATTGAGATACCTGCGTTTTAAATTCTAGTAAATCCAAAACTCATCTGAAATTCAGGAAACTTGGCATGCTATCATGGAGCGGCATCAACATGCTGTGGTAAGAAATTTCTCCAATTTGGGGCAGGTTTGGGCATAAGTTTATCACAAACCAGAGCTTCTCACAACAAACCTGATGGTTTCGATAGGGAACATGCCACCTTTGGGGATGGAACGATATCATTTGCCTCTTATTGCTTTCAAAAAGTTTCTAGTGTTAACATAGAACAACTGGAGTGTTATGTTAAATTCTAGAATTTTTCGGGGTTCGTTTGGTTATACATTAACTGGGTTTTCTAGGCATTTTATGTGCATAATTCAAATTTGAACTACATGCACATGCTCCAGTGCATATAAATTGGTTGAAAAATCAAATCTGTGTCCTTGGTTGCATGCTTACGTCCCATGCAAGAAACGGGAATGAATGTCAAACACCCTGCCACCATCACTCGGCAGCAAACATTGAGATACTTGGTTTTTAAATTCTAGTAAATCCAATACTTGTCTGAAATTCATGAAACTTGGCATTCTATCATGAAGCGGCATCAACATGCCGTGCTAAATTTTTGTCCCATTTGGGGCAAGTTTGGGCATAAGCTCATCACAAACCAGAGCTTCTGACAATAAGCCTGATGGTTTCTGTATGGAACGTGCCACCTTTGCGGATGAAACGATATTCGTTGCCTCTTATTTCTTTCAAAAAATTTCTGTGGTCAAAATAGAACAACAAGAGGGTTGTGTTAAATTTTTGAATTTTTCGGGGTTCGTTTGGGCATTTTTATACATTAACAGGGCTTTCTAGGCATTTTATGTGCACAATTCAAATTTTAACTACATGGAAATGCTCTAGTGCATATAAATTGGTTGAAAAATCAAATATGTGTCCTTGGTTGCATGCTTAGGTCCCATGCAAGAAATGGGAATGAATGTCAAACACGCTGCCACCGTCACCCGACCGCAAACATTGAGATACCTGGTTTTTAAATTCTAGTAAATACAGAACTCATCTGAAATTCATGAAACATGGCATGCTATTATGGAACGACATCAACATGCCGTGGTAAAATTTTTGTCCCAATTGGGGCAGGTTTGGGAATAAGCTTCTCACAAACGAGATCTTCTTACAACAAGCATGCTGGTTTCGATAGGGAACGTGCCACCTTTGGGGATGAAACGATATCCGTTGCCTCTTGTTGCTTTAAAAAAATTCTAGTGTAAACATAGAACAACAGGAGTGTTGTGTTAAATTTTGGAATTTTTCGGGGTTCATTTGGACATTTTTATACATTAACTGGGTTTTTAAGGCATTTTATGTGCATAATTCAAATTTGAACTACCTGCACTTGCTCTAGTGCAAATAAATTGGTTGAAAAATCAAATATGTGACCTTGGTTGCATGCTTAGGTCCCATGCAAGAAATGGGAATGAATGTCAAATGTCCTGCCACCATCACTCGGTTGCAAACATTGAGATACCTGGTTTTCAAATTCTAGTGAATCCAAAACTCGTCTGAAATTCACGAAACCTGGCATGCTATCATGGAGCGGCATCAACATGCTGTGGTAAAATTTTTGTCCCTTTTGGGGCAGGTTTGGGTATAAGCTTATCACAACAAGCCTAATAGTTTTGGTAGGGAATGTGCCCCCATTGGGGACGAAATGATATCCGGTGCCTCTTATTGCTTTCAGAAAAATTGTAGTGTCAACATAGAACAACAGGAGTCTTGTGTTAAATTTTGGGTTATTTCGGGGTTCGTTTGGACATTTTTATACATTAACTGGGTTTCTAGGCATTTTATGTGCATAATTCAAACTTGAACTACATGCACATGCTCTAGTGCATATAAATTGGTTTAAAAATCAAATCTCTATCCCTGGGTGTATGCTTAGGTCCCATGCAAGAAACAGGAATGAATTTCAAACACCCGGGCACTGTTGATTGCCGGCAAAATGTTGAGATACTTTGTTTTTAAATTCTAGTAAATCCAAAACTCGTCTGAAATTCTTGAAACTTGGCATGCTATCATGGAATGGTAGCCGACATGTTGTGGTATTTTTCGTTTCCATTTTGAGAGAAGGCGCACTCGAATAACAACCAACAAAGGCGTTTTGAAACAAATAGCTGCCACTAACATCTGAAATGTTTTGTATAATTTAAACCGTGTGCGTTCTGTTAACCATTCACGTGTCACCATGCCTCACTCTTTTAATGGCTAGGAGGTTCCGTGTGGAAAGGTGCTTGACTAAACGGGAGGCGTGCGAGCTGTACTCCAATGCGCAGGCTCGCCGGGAGGTGTGCGAGCTGTACGCCATGCAGGCTCACTGGGTAGCGAGCCCTTTGAATTCTATGGCCACACGCCTTGCTCGCGTCCTCTCCATTAATGGCGCCTGTTTAATATGGTTTTTAAATATAAAACACTCATCGCAAACATTTTAGTTAGAACACCCATATGCAAACCGACATGAGTGTTGTGTTTAATTTTGGAATTTTTCAGGATTCGTTGGGACATTTTTATACATTAACATTGTTTTGTAGGCATTTCAGGTGCATAATTCAAATTTGAAGTACATGCACATTCTCCAGTGCATATAAAATGGTTGAAAAATCAAATTTGTGTCCTTGGTTCCATGCTTAGGTCCCATGCAAGAAATGGGAACGAATTTCAAACACCCTGCCACCGTCACTCAGCCGCAAACATTGAGATACCTGGTTTTTAAATTCTAGTAAATCCAAAACTCATCTGAAATTCATGAAACCTGGCATGCTATAATGGAGTGGCATCAACATGCCGTGGTAAAATTTTTGCCCCATCTGGGGAAGGATTGGGTATAAGCGTCTCACAAACCAGAGCTTCACACAAGAAGCGTGATGGTTTCGGTAGGGAACGTGTCACCTTTGTGGATGAAACGATATCCGTTGCATCTTATTGCTTTCAAAATCTTTCCAGTGTCAACATAGAATAATAGGTGTGTTGTGTTTAATTTTGGAATTTTTCGGGGTTCGTTTGGACATTTTTATACATTAACTTGGTTTTGTAGGCATTTCAGGTGCATAATTCAAATTTGAACTACATGCACATGCTCGAGTGCATAAAATAGGTTGAAAAATCAATCTGTATCCTTGGTTCAATGCTTAGGTCCAATGCAAGAAATAGGAATGAATTTCAAACACCCTGCCACCGTCACTCGGCCGCAAACATTGAGATACCTAGTTTTTAAATTCTAGTAATTCCAAAACTCGTCTGAAATTCATGAAACCTGGCATACTATCATGGAGCGGCATCAACATGCCGTGGTAAAAATTTTGTCCCATTTGGGGCAGGTTTGGGTATAAGCGTCTCACAAACCAGAGCTTCTCACAACAAGCATGATGGTTTCAGTAGGGAATGTGCCACCTTTGAGGACGAAACAATATCCATCGCGTGCTTTCAAAATTTTTCTAGTGTCAACATAGAATAACAGGAGTGTTGTGTTTAATTTTGGATTTTTTCGGGGTTCGTTTGGATATTTTTATACATTAACTTTGTTTTGTAGGCATTTCAGGTGCATAATTCAAATTTGAACTACATGCACATGCTCTAGTGCATATAAACTGGTTGAAAAATGAAATTTGTGTCCTTGGTTCCATGCTTAGGTCCCATGCAAGAAATGGGAATGAATTTCAAACACCCTGCCACCGTCACTCGGACGCGAATATTGAGATACCTGGTTTTTAAATTCTAGCAAATACAAAACTTGTTTGAAATTCATGAAACCTGGCATGCTATCCTGGAGCAGCATAAACATGCCGCGGTAAAAAATTTGTCCCATTTGGTGTAGGTTTGGGTATAAGCGTCTCACAAACCAGAGCTTCTCATAATATTCGTGATGGTTTCGGTGGGGAATGTGCCACCTTTGGGGACGAAACGATATCCGTTGTGTCTTATTGCTTTAAAAGAAATTCTAGTGTCAACATAGAATAACCGGAGTGTTGTGTTTAATTTCGGAATTTTTCGGGGTTCGTTTGGACATTTTTATGCATTAACTTGGTTTTCTAGGCATTTCAGGTGCATAACTCAAATTTGAACTACATGCACATGCTCCAATGCATATAAACTGGTTGAAAAATCAAATCAGTGTGCTTGGTTCCATGCTTAGGTCCCATGCAAGATATGGGAATGAATGTCAAACACCCTGCCAACGTCACTCGGTCGCAAACATTGAGATACCTGGTGTTTAAATTCTAGTAAATCCAAAACTCGTCTGAAATTCATGAATCCTGGCATGCGATAATGGAGCGGCATCAACATGTCGTGGTAATAATTTTATCCCATTTGGGGCTGGTTCGGGTATAAGCGTCTCACAAACAAGAGCTTCTCAAAACAAGCGTGATGGTTTCGGTAGGGAACGTGCCACCTTTGGGGACGAAACAATATTCATTGCCTCTTATTGCTTTCAAAATTTTTCTAGTGTCAACATAGAATAACACGAGTGTTGTGTATAATTTTGGAATTTGTCGGGGTTCGTTTGGATATTTTTGATATTTTTAGACATTAACTTGGATTTGTAGGCATTTTAGGTGCATAATTCAAATTTGAACTACATGCACATTGATGTCTACTACACAACCTGCTTCTTGTAGACGTTGTTGGGCCTCCAAGTGCAGAGGTTTGTAGGATAGTAGCAAATTTCCCTCAAGTGGATGACCTAAGGTTTATCAATCCGTGGGAGGCGTAGGATGAAGATGGTCTCTCTCAAACAACCCTGCAACCAAATAACAAAGACTATATTGTGTCCCCAACACACCGAATACAATGGTAAATTGTATGGGTGCACTAGTTCGGCGAAGAGATGGTGATACAAGTGCAATATGGATGGTAGATATAGGTTTTTGTAATATGAAAATATAAAAACAACAAGGTAGCAAGTGGTAAAAGTTAGCGTAAACGGTATTGCAATGCGTTGAAACAAGGCCTAGGGTTCATACTTTCTCTAGTGCAAGTTCTCTCAACAATAATAACATAATTCGATCATATAACTATCCCTCAACATGCAAAAAAGAGTCACTCCAAAGGCACTAATAAGGGAGAACAAACGAAGAGATTATTGTAGGGTACGAAACCACCTCAAAGTTATTCTTTCTGAGCGATCTATTCAAGAGTCTGTAGTAAAATAACACGAAGCTATTCTTTCCGTTCAATCTATCCTAGAGTCCGTACTAGAATAACACCTAGAGACACAAATCAACCAAAACCCTAATGTCACCTAGATACTCCAATGTCACCTGAAGTATCCGTGGGTATGATTATATGATAAGCATTACACAGTCTCAGATTCATCTATTCAACCAACGCAAAGAACTTCAAAGAGGGCCCCAAAGTTTCTACCGGAGAGTCAAGACGAAAACGTGTGCCAACCCCAATGCATTAGTTCATGAGGTCATGGAACTCGCAAGTTGATCACTAAAGCATACATCAAGTGGATCACGTGAATATCCCATTGTCACCATAGATAAGCACATGCAAGACATACATCAAGTGTTCTCAAATCCTTAAAGACTCAATCCGATAACAAAACTTCAAAGGGAAAACTCAATTCATCACAAGGAGATAGAGGGGGAGAAACATAATAAGATCCAGCTATAATAGCAAAGCTCGCGATACATCAAGATCGTGCCGAACCAAGAACATGAGAGAGAGAGAGAGATCAAACACATAGCTACTGGTACATACCCTCAGCCCCGAAGGTGAACTACTCCCTCCTTGTCATCGAGAGCGCCGGGATGATGAAGATTGCCACCAGAGAGGGATTCCCCCTCCGGTAGGGTGCCGGAACGTGTCTAGATTGGTTTTCAGTGGCTATAGAGGTTTGCGGCGGTGGAACTCCCGATCTAGGTTTCTTTATGGAAGTTTGGGGTTATATAAGAGGTGTTGGAGTCGGGAACAAGTCAGGGGGGTCCCCGAGGCAGCCACGAGGTAGGGGGGCGCGCCTTGCCCCAGGGGGGCAAGGCGCGCCCCACCCTCGTGGGTGCCTCGGGACTCTTCTGGCCCATCTCTAATTCTCCGTGGGCTTCTTTTGGTCCAAAAATGATCTCCTGAAATTTCAGGTCAATTGGACTCTGTTTGGTTTTCCTTTTCTGCGATACTCAAAAACAAGGAAAAAAATAGAAACTGGCACTAGGCTCTAGGTTAATAGGTTAGTCCCAAAAATCATATAAAATAGCATATAAATGCATATAAAACATCCAAGGTTGATAATATAATAGCATGGAACAATAAAAAATTATAGATATGTTGGAGACGTATCAAGCATCCCCAAGCTTAATTCCTGCTCGTCCTCGAGTAGGTAAATGATAAAAACAGAATTTTTTATGTGGAATGCTACTTAACATGTTTATCTATGTAATCCTCTTTATTGTGGCAAGAATATTCAGATCCATAAGATTCAAGACAAAAGTTTAATATTGACATAAAAATAATAATACTTCAAGCATACTAACTAAGCAGTCATGTCTAAAAAATAACATGCCCAAAGAAAGCTTATCCCTAAAAAATCATATATTTTGGCTATGCTTCATTTTCGTCACACAAAAATGCTCACATCATGCACAACCCTGATGACAAGCCAAGCAATTGTTTCATACTTTAGTAATCTCAAACTTTTTTCAACTTTCGCGCAATACATGAGCGTGAGCCATGGACATAGAAGTATGGGTGGAATAGAATATAATAATGGGGGTTGTGTGGAGAAGAAAAAAAGGAGAAAATCTCACATTAACACGGCTAATAAACGGGCTATGGAGATGCCCATCAATTGATGTCAATGCGAGGAGTAGGGATTGCCATGCAACGGATGCACTAGAGCTATAAATGTATGAAAGCTTGGCAAAAAGAAACTAAGTGGGTGTGCATCCAACTTGCTTTCTCACGAATACCTAGGTCATTCGAGGCAGCCTGTTATTGGAATATACAAGCCAATTTCTATCATGAAAAATTCCCACTAGTATATGAAAGTGACAAAACAAGAGACTCTGTATCATAAAGATCATGGTGCTACCTTGAAGCACAAGTGTGGAAAAACGGATAGTAGCATTGTCCCTTTTTATTTCTTCTCTTTTTTTGGGCCTTTCCTTTTTTTATTTGCCTTTCTCCCTTCTTTTTTTATTTGGGACAATGGTCTATTAATGATGATCATCACACTTCTATTTATTTACAACTCAATGATTACAACTCGATAATAGAACAAAATATGACTCTATATGAATGCCTCCGGCGGTGTACCGGGATGGGCAATGAATCAAGAGTGACATGTATGATAAATTATGCATGGTGGCTTTGCCACAAATAGGATGTCTACTACATGATCATGCAAGGCAATATGACAATGATGAAGCATGTCATAATAAATGAAACGGTGGAAAGTTGCATGGCAATATATCTCGGAATGGCTATGGAAATGCCATAATAGGTAGGTATGGTGGATGTTTTGAGGAAGATCCAAGGAGGTTTATGTGCGATAGAGCATGTCATATCACGGGGTTTGGATGCACTGGCAAAGTTTGCCCCTACTCTCAAGGTGAGAAATGGCAATGCACGGTACCAAAGAGGCTAGCAATGATGGATAGGTGAGAGTGCGTATAATCCATGGACTCAACATTAGTCATAAAGAACTCACATACTTATTGCAAAAATCTACAAGTCATAAAAAACCAAGCATTACGCGCATGCTCCTAGGGGGGTAGATTGGTAGGAAAAGACCATCGCTCGTCCCCGACCGCCACTCATAAGGATGACAATCAAAGAACACCTCATGTTTCAAATTTGTTACACAACGGTTACCACACATGCATGCTATGAGACTTGCAAACTTCCACACAAGTATTTCTCAAATTCACAACTACTCAACTAGCGCGAATCTAATATTACCATCTTCATATCTCAAGACAATCATCAAGTATCAAACTTCTCATAGTATTCAATGCACTCTATATGAAAGTTTTTATTATATCCCTCTTGGATGCCTATCATATTAGGACTAAATTCATAACCAAAGAAAATTACCATGCTGTTCTAAAGACTCTCAAAATAATATAAGTGAAGCATGAGAGTTCACCTATTTCTTCAAAATAAAACCACTGTCGTGCTCTCAAAAGATATAAGTGAAGCACTAGAGCAAATGACAAACTACTCCGAAAGATATAAGTGAAGCACAATGAGTATTTGAATAATTATGTAACTATGTGAAGACTCTCTAACATTTAAAAATTTCAGATCTTTGTATTTTATTCAAATATAAATAAAAGCAAAACAAAATAAAATGACGCTCCAAGCAAAACACATATCATGTGGAGAATAAAAATATAGCTCCAAGTAAAGTTACCGATGAACGAAGACCAAAGAGGGGATGCCATCCGGGGCATCCCCAAGCTTAGGCTCTTGGTTGTACTTGAATATTACCTTGGGGTGCCTTGGGCATCCCCAAGCTTAGGCTCTTGCCACTCCTTATTCCATAGTCCATCGAATCTTTACCCAAAACTTGAAAACTTCACAACACAAAACTTAACAGAAAACTCGTAAGCTCCGTTAGTATAAGAAAAGAAATCACCACTTAGGTACTGTTGTGAACTCATTATAAATTCATATTGGTGTAATATCTATTGTATTCCAACTTATCTATGGTTCATACCCTCCGATACTACTCATAGATTCATCAAAATAAGCAAACAACACATAGAAAACAGAATCTGTCGAAAACAGAACAGTCTGTAGTAATATGTATCATTAGAATACTTCTGTCACTCCACAAATTCTGAAACAAATTGGTGGACCTGAGAAATTTGTCTATTAATCATCTGCAAAAAGAATCAACCTAAACACACTCTTCAGTAAAAAATGGCAGCTAATCTCGTGAGCGCAAAAGTTTCTGTTTTTTTACAGCAAGATCGCAAAGACTTCATCCAAGTCTTCCCAAAGGTTCTACTTGGCACAAACACTAATCTTTACCTAATAATAAAGCAAATTGGGTTTCTTGTCATGGAATTTTTCAGAAAAGTCCCTCTTTTTCAGAGAATTCAACCCGCAGTCCTACTTTAAGTTAAGATGAATCGTTATTTTCGTGTTTTACACAAAAGTCCCTGTCTTTTCCTGAAATCAACCCACTGTCCGGATTTAAGTCACACCCGAACCGTTATTTTACATTTTTCGAAACCCCCCTGATGTTTTAGGTAATTCATCCGCGGATCATATTTAAGTCAAACAAATGCTTTTTAAAATCATCCATATCTTTTAGACCGTAACTCCGATTTGAACATGTTATATAAGATATTTGATTAGAAAAATATGTAGAATATGAATATGAGATTATTTTTACCTGTTAAGTATTTTTAAATATTATTTTGGAATATATTTGAGTCAAACCAAATGATTTTCTAAATTATCTGTATCTTTTAAAACCGTAACTTTGATTTTAACATATTATATATGAAATTTCATTAGAAAAATGCGTGGAATCTAAATATGATGATAATTTTACCTGTTAAATATATTTTTAAATATTTTTATGGAAGCAAACTTATAATTTATAGCGCAAGATTCTTTTTTTTCCATACCGGCGGCGATCCGGATTGCAAATAAACACCCCACTATGACCATATACGGAAAAGAAAATATCGATAACTACACATACATACCTCTGAAAAATGGCGCAGGGGAAAACAACAGATTTCTCATCGCGACAGTGAGAGAAAGTGAGCGAGAGAGAGAGGGAGAGAGAGAAGCCTTAGGATTAACCATATTCAACACATGTTTTTTTATGTTTTGTGTGAACACCGAGGCCATCGCCGGTGAGATTGAGAAGGAGGATAAGCGGCAACACAAATATGATGCCTCGCAAAAATAAAGGAGATGGACCTATTGTGGTCTTGAGTGATGGTTGGTGAGTTAAGAGCGTGTGTTATGTTTTCTCTCCAGTTGCAACGCATGGGCTCTTTTGCTAGTTAAAACATAAAACCACATCTAAACAGAGGCTAGATGAATTATTTATTACTAAAAAGGAGCAAAAATCAAGGAACAAAAATAAAATTGGGTTGCCTCCCAACAAGCGCTATCGTTTAACGCCCCTAGCAAGGCATGATGATTTCAATGATGCTCACATAAAAGATAAGAATTGAAACATAAAGAGAGCATCATGAAGAATATGACTAGCACAATTAAGTCTAACCCACTTCCTATGCATAGGGATTTTGTGAGCAAACAATTTATGGGAACAAGAATCAACTTGCGTAGGAAGGTAAAGCAAGCAAAACTTCAAAACTTTAAGCATATAGAGAGGAAACTTGATATTATTGCAATTCCTACAAGCATATATTCCTCCCTCATAATAATTTTCAGTAGCATCATGAATGAATTCAACAATATAACCATCACATAAAGCATTCTTTTCATGATCTACAAGCATAGAATTTTTATTACTCTCCACATAAGCAAATTTCTTCTCATGAATAGTAGTGGGAGCAAACTCAACAAAATAACTATCATGTGAAGCATAATCCAATTGAAAGTTAAAATCATGATGACAAGTTTCATGGATATCATTATTCTTTATAGCATACATGTCATCACAATAATCATCAAAGATAGGAGGGATGCTCTCATCATAATAAATTTGCTCATCAAAACTTGGGTGACAAAAAATATCATCTTCATCAAACATAGCATCCCCAAGCTTGTGGCTTTGCATATCATTAGCATCATGGGTATTCAAAGAATTCATACTAACAACATTGCAATCATGCTCATCATCCAAAGATTTAGTGCCAAACATTTTAATACATTCTTCTTCTAGCATTTTGGCACAATTATCCGAATCCTTATTTTCATGAAAGATATTAAAAAGATGAAGCATATGAGGTACCATTAATTCCATTTTTTTGTAGTTTTATTTTATAGACTAAACTAGTGATAAAACAAGAAACTAAAAGTATTGATTGCAAGATCTAAATATATACCTTCAAGCACTAACCTCCCCGTCAACGGCGCCAGAAAAGAGCTTGATGTCTACTACGCAACCTTCTTGTAGACATTTTTGGGCCTCCAAGTGCAGAGGTTTGTAGGACAGTAGAAAGTTTCCCTCAAGTGGATGACCTAAGGTTTATCAATCTGTGGGAGGTGTAGGATGAAGATGGTCTCTCTCAAACAACCCTGCAACCAAATAACAAAGAGTCTCTTGTGTCCCCAACACACCCAATACAATGGTAAATTGTATTGGTGCACTAGTTCGGCGAAGAGATGGTGATACAAGTGCAATATGGATGGTAGATATAGGTTTTTGTAATCTGAAAATATAAAAACAGCAAGGTAGCAAGTGGTAAAAGCTAGCGTAAACGGTATTGCAATGCGTTGGAACAAGGCCTAGGGTTCATACTTTCACTAGTGCAAGTTATCTCAACAATAATAACATAATTGGATCATATAACTATCTCTCAACATGCAATAAAGTGAAAGTGCTAGTGATTGACTAGAGGGGGGGTGAATAGGCGATTTTTATGGAAGTCTTCAAAACATGGAAGTTTCAAAGACAAACGATAGAAATAAACCTATTACCATGCAGTGGAAGATAGACAACACTAGGCAAGCCATAGTCAAGTATTCAATGAAGTGAAAGCACAAAGACTAATAGCAGCAAGGTAGTATGGATTAGGATGGAAGATAGTATGAAGCCAATTAGAACAAGCAGTCGCCCAGTGAAGACAGAAGATAATGCAGACAGACAATGACTTCACAAGGACCAAGTGCAAATAAAGAGATGGGAAGGATAGAACCAGTAGCTCGTTGAAGACAATGATTTGTTGGACCAGTTCCAGTTGATGTGACAACTGTACGTCTGGTTAGGGAGGCTGAGATTTAACTCAAAAGACCGTGTCTTCACCTTATCCCCCTTGAGCTAAGGACACCCAGTCCTCGCCCAATCACTCCGGTAAGTCTTCAAGGTAGACTTCCAAACCTTCACAGACTTCGTTCATCGGAGATCCACAATGACTCTTGGATGCTCAGAATGCGACGCCTAACCGGCTAGAGGATTCACAGTCCTCAAGTGTAATAAGTCTTCAAATCACACAGACAGAAAGACTTAAGTGATGCCTAACACTCTTTGGCTCTAGGTGTTTAGGGCTTTGTCCTCGCAAGGATTTATCTCTCAAAGGCTTCGAGGTGGGTTGCTCTCAAACGACAAAAGTCATGCACTAATTCTGAGCAGCCAACCAATTTATGGTGTAGGGGGTGGGCTATTTATAGCCACTAGGCAACCTGACCTGATTTGTCCAAAATGACCCTGGGTCACTAAGGAACTGACACGTGTTCCAATGGTCAAATTTCAAACACACACGGCAACTTTACTTGAGCTACAAGCAAAGCTGACTTATGCAGCTCTAGATAAGATTTGCTCTCATAGTCTTCGCTCGAAGACATAGGATTTTGGTTAAGCATCACTTCAGTCATTCTGACTGGTTCACTTGGACCCCACTTAACAGTACGATGGTTCCTATGACTCAACAAAAAAGAAAAAGAACGCCGAAACAACTAAGTCTTCGCGCTTCATAGTCTTCATGCGATGACTTCTCTTGTCATAGTCTTCAATGTGAATGTCTTCACATACCACCTTTGAATTCAATGTCTTCATTAATTTTTAGGGGTCATCTCCGGTAGGAAAACCGAATCAGTGAGGGACTTCTACCTGTGTTATCCTGCAATTCTCACAAACACATTAGTCCCTCAACCAGGTTTGTCCTCAGTACTCCAAAACCAACTAGGGGTGGCACTAGATGCACTTACAATCTCCCCCTTTTTGGTGATTGACAACAAACTGGTTGAAGTTTTCAATGGGGATAAAAGTATGTGAAATTGTAAAGGATTTAAGTATTGTTTCATAAGTAGGAGAAAGGCTCCCCCTGAAGATGTGCATATAAGTATTTTGCTTTTGAATGCAAATGCACATGGGAGGTTGTACTTGCGGAGCTCCTCTTCTACTTATGAAGACAATTCATCATGCATGAAATGATATAATTAAGATAATGACATGCATAATGAAAAATAGACGTCTGCAAAATGACTTCGTGCGGAATTTATCATCGCACATGCGGAATTTATCATCGCATCAAATAGTGTCGAAAAAGGCAGCAAACGACCATCAAGTTTAAGTGTTACAACTCAAAACGGACCAAATGTTTCAAAAGAGAGAGTTGTAAGCACTTGGCAAAAGTAGCAAAAAGTAAAGCAACCACCCATATGGACCCGCTTGAAGACTATCAACTCATATGCTTCTCCCCCTTTTGTCAATAATGACCAAAAAGGTTTGAAGACATAGAGCTTCTACTCGTTCCCATGAGTAGTAGGTGAAGCAGCAGGGTCGTCGTTGAGGTCCGGTGGTGCAGAAGAACTTGGTGCAGTGTCGAGATGTGCTGAAGGTGGAGGTGGTGAAGTGGCATCATCTTGATCATCGATAACTCTGGCATTCACCGTTGCAGCTGAGGAAGAATAGTCAGAGTCTTCAAGGGAGGGAGTCCGACGCAAGTGAGCATTCCTTGGAGGATCGGAGTCAAACTTGAATCTTTCTATGAAGCCATCGTCTTGAAGATCTTCTTCAGCAGTGAGCAAAGTCAAACTCTTCCAGGACCTCCGACAAGTTTCATGTGTAACAAAGGCATTCTTGGTGGCAAGATTGCGAATGCGATTGACGTCCACCAGGAGGCTTTGCATCTAACGCTTAAGCCAGTCATGATGCTTATCCTGTTTATCATGTAGAGTGACGAGAAGCTCTCAGTCGTTGAGAACACGAGATCGCTTCCGAGGCCGTTGGGCAAATGGTGCTTTCAGTGGATTCAGTTTGGGCGCGAGGGGCACGTGTGTTGCCAGCCAAGGAATAAACACAAGAGACTGCCTGAACTCCTTTAATGGGCTAGGTGAAGCTTTGACGATCAACATTGTGAAGATAAATTGGATCCTTTGCAGGCTCTGGGTAAATAGCTTCAACAGACAGAACAACCTCTGGCAAGAATACAAGATGATTGCGCGCAGACGGCTGATAGTTGAAGGCAGAGTGAAGCTTGATAAGACGCATTACCCATGGAGCATAGAACTTCAGACCAAAGATGTCGGAGCCAGATGCAGCCAACTGCCTAATGAAGAAGTCTTGAGCATTGAAGCTTATGCCATTGAAGATATAGAAAACCAAAGTCTTCATTGCTCCTTCAGGCTTCGCTGCAGATGAATGTCCTTTGACAGGCCATAGAGTCTTTCTGATGATATGGTAAATGATGCGGGGCAGATACTCTAGGTCTTCAACAAAGAATTCGGTAGGGTATTCAACGTCGCGTGGCAAAGGCTTCATCATGCTCAGCATTTGACTCATATTGGGTTCTGGCTTCTGGAAAATGCTCTCTAAAGCATTCTGGTGTTATTGACAACCTGGTTCATAATATTCGCGAGGAGTGGGCAGGGCTGTAAGAGCAATGATGTCTTGGGCTTTAGCTTCATGATGAACATCTCCTATCATCCACTCAAGGATCCAAGTCTTCGGATCCCTGTTGTATCCACGAATGTGGAGGGTAGCATAGAATTGAAGCAGATGTTCTTCATTCAAGTGTTCCTTGGCAGTCACAAAGTTGAGCAGACCCGCATCACGAAAGTAGTCAAGGGCTTCTTCAAGGCATGACAGTCCAATAATGGCTTCACAATCAAGATGCATATGAGGGAATATGTATCCCTGATTGTACAAGATGCATGAATAATAGCTTCGCTGCTAATAACTCTAGAATCGGTCCGAAGAGATTCTTGGCCTTGTGTAGGGGTTCTTGCCACTGTCGAAGAATGTGTTGTGTGCCTTGAATCCATTCAGATTAAATGATCTTGGTGAAGTTGCAATACCTGGAATTCGTGGTAGCCTTGGCTTTGGCTTCTGGACCTGAGGCCTGCGCTACACATTATAGGCAAACTGAGGTCCGGGAGCAGGCGGAGGAACCAGGATTGGCCAGCGGATGGTAACAAGCTGTCCACGATCATATGCTTGCTCGATGGTGTGTGGCCTTGGAGAAGGTACAGGAGCAGAGGCATTGGCTTCAGGCAGCGGATTTGCTTCGGGTGCTGCATTAGCTTCAGGTGCATTCACTTCTGCACCACATTAGCTTCAGGAGCCACATTAGCCTCAGCCATGACAACGTCATTGGCTTCAGTGTTGATGTTGGTGGCCGCCACAGTATTGGTAACCTCCACTTCAGGAGCTGGAGGGTCAGACACGTTCTCCTCGAGAACAACTTTAGGGTTGGACGGGGGTGTACCAACACGTTCTTCTTCTCTTGGTTCTTCTTCATGGTCATCGGCTGATGCAGTCGGAATATCTTCAACCGTTTTGGCTTCAGATTCAGGGATGTTCGCAGTAGGAGAGGCTTGTGGAAAGACTTCGTGTGAAATGGCTTGGCGCTCTTCTCCTTATGGAACACTTGACAATGTGACCTGTGGCCTTGGTCCTTTGCGAAGCTTGCAAAATGCTGGCGACGGCTGTGGAGATGGAGTTGGTTGGGCCTCAAAGTCTTCACTGTAAATCACCGGAGTGGTGACCTGTGGTGGGGGAGTGACTGGTGTTTCTTCATCACGAGGGGATTCTTGAGGGTGATCACCCCATGAGTCATCCTGAGCAATTGGCGTCAATGGACGACCAATGCTAATGAGTTCACTGTTCGTGAGAACAGGCGATGATACCAAATTGTGCTCGATTTGAGGAAGGACTTCATCATCTTCAACATTATCGTGGGACCAGTGTCTTCAGCTGTGGTGGGGTCAACAGCTGGATTCTCTTCAGCTTCAGGAACCTCTATGGAAGCAGGCTCATGAACTACCAAACGACGTTCTCGATGTGTAGAGGAAGTACGAGCAACAGAAATTGGCTCGACAACAAGGAGCTCTGTGGAAGCATCCCGGTCTCTCTTCTTTTTTTTTCTTTTCTTGGTTGGGGGAGCATCACCAGTGGTGGCTTTGGCCTTGCACTTTCTGGCTTCGGCTTCAGCTGCTCTAGTTTTCTTGAATTCTGAAGCCACTGTGGGAACCTTAGGCTTCGAGCCTATCATACTGGCTGGGAAGACAATGCGAGGTTCTTCCTTCCTTGATGCTTCTGGTTCGGCCACATCTGGCTTCTTCTTCTTCTTGGCAGCCATTCTGGGGTCGATGCCTGGTCGCCCCGAAGTCTTGCGCTTTTCAGCTTTGTTGTAGCCTTGAACACATTTGGCAGCAAGATTTTTCATGCGGTCATGAGAACCTTTTTCTTCTTCTCATTTCTTGTGGAACGCCTCCTTGAGCTCATGCATCATGACCTTGAAGTTTTGAATGTCTTCAACATTGATCTTGGCCATGTGCTTCTTGAACTGAGCCTTTTCATAGTCAATTTTGTGCTTGAGCTCAACAATCTTCTGTGCAAGAGCCAGCTCAGGAGCAATGGCTCCATGGGAAGAGACACTGAGGCCAATTAGGAGCAGAAGATCATCAAAACTGAGATCTGGGCTGTCAAACCACTCATCAATAAACTTGTATAAGATTTCCACATCAAAGAGGGGAAGATCATTGAAGATTTCCGCCTCTTGCTTGCTCTTTATTAATTGCTCAAGAGCGTCATCACCAAGATCGTCGTCGCTGGACAGATCAATGGTGTCATTCTCATTTCTCAAAACAGCAGCAGGAGTCAGTGCTTGACTAGTGGGTTGCATGGGCTTTTTCAACTTGTCAGACTTGGAGATGCGTGAGAGATCTTCAGACTACACACTAACTTCAGGAGGTGCAGTGGCCAGAGGCTTCGCCCGTGAGACCTTTGGTGCAGAAGAGGGCTTTGAAGCCTTTGGTTTCTTTTGCTTCACAGGCTTCGGTGGTGTAGGTGCTTCGTCAGAATCAGTGTCATCTGCCGAGTGATCCACGGATGCCCCTTGAACCTGAATATGAGTGATGAGACCTTCTATGTTGTAGAAGGGCCCAATCAGATTGGGTTCAGCTTCACATGTGCCATCAACACGTGGTGCAGAGGGGCCTGGGTTGAAGTCTAATCCAAATAGTTCTTGTTTTCCTTGGCCGAGTTCTTTGCAGCCTGATAGTTGCGCTTGAACATATTATCTTCACGACACCATAACAGAGAGGATGGGTCGGCATTAGCAGGCTGAGGTCCACGAATCATGCAGGGGTAGAAGCCTTGAGCAATAGCTTCGGACTTCGACTTGGGCTAAAGACCTTTGTATATTATATCTCCCCAGGGGCCCTTTAAGGCATTCTTCTCAGCATACTCCTTGGTGATGAATCTGCACTTGAACCATTCCTCTGCCCAATGTCTTCGAATCCATTGGATTTGGTTCTTGCGTTCTCCATAGGTTTCTTCTGGATCTGACTTGTATAAATCATAGAGATCCGGTGGCAGGTCCTTAGCAGTGTTTCCACGGCGTTGTCTACCGCCCTTCCTGACTGATTTTTGAGTTTTCATGAAGTTTAGACTGAAAGGCTTGAACACTGTCGATGTCTTCTGTCTACTGGTCAGACAGGAACTGGCTTCAGGAGAATTTATGTGACGCTGTAAGAACTCTGCAAATGAATGTAGACTATGAGAACCAAGGGATTCTCCCATGGACATGTACCTGTGACAGCATTAGAGATGCGAGGGAAGGGGAAGATGTCATATGCATTCTTAGAAGATTTTGAACATAAATCAGTTTAGAAGACATTGACCTCATAGTGCGAAGACATTCACTCATATGTAGTGAGTTGGTTCTAGATTTGTACGAATCCATAAATAAGTACAAGTGAGGAATCTAACTACTTTGTGAAGATAAGTGAACATACTAGGCATGCTATGAGATGCAGAACAGGATAGATCCAACTTTGTAGCAACAGAAACCACTTGTGGTTGGAAAGGATGAATCTATTGAATCAAAAAGACTGTAAAAGGAGGTTTTATTTACCACACGACGAACTACTAGAAGGAGTGGGAGAGGAGGCCGAGCAGTTCGATCTTCTGTGCCCTAACTTGGCGACAGAGGACACCTACGGCGACGGCGGAGAAGACGACGTCTGCGGCCGGCGTGATGACGGCGTCGGTGAGGTCGCGGTAGCTAAGCGCTTCGTCACCGGCGTCGTCGAGGGCTAGCGGTGGCGCTAGGGTTTGTGCGAGAGTGGAAGAAGAGATAATGACTGGGGTGAGGCGTGTATTTATAGGGACAGGGGCGGCACAACATTATTACGCAGGTGCCCCTGGCGGTTCACATTTGAAGGACACGTGGCGATCATGCAACACATAGGAGGTTGTTCCACGTTCCCACGCACGCCTAGATTGTCGGGTGGTCATTCCCGCTTCTCCGGGTTTCAGGTAAAAAGGATAGAGCATTTAAAACAGATTTAATGTTTGTCTCTGTATCTTCTGCTGACAAGGACGCAGCGAAGACATTCGACAGATTCAATAGAATGCATATGATTTGGATAGATAGACTTAAGACGGGAGCATAGAAAGGTCAGAGTCTGATCACATTCACTTAGTTCAAAATATCCAACGAGAAGACATAGCTATAAGTGAATGATGTAGATGATAGAATGAAAATACATGAATATATCCGAATGAGACCAAATTAATGTAGTGAAGATAAACATGAAGCCATGTTAATATTGAAGACAAACCAAATGCGAAGACTTTGCAAATATAACGCCAACAGAAAATACTCCAAACAAAAGTTTGGTGGTGGCGTTACCCACCATATAGGAAGTATTAGACCCAGACACGGCGCACAATTATCATGGCGCTCCGAAGTCAAATTCTGCTTTAATGTATTCACACTTAGAGTGTAAGTCTTCATTTGTTGAAGATATACATTACTTCGTGTGTTTGCACATCTAAGTCATCAACATGCATCAGTGTTAGGATGTGTGCATGATCATAGGACATTTGAGGATTCCAAGATATTTAGCTCACACCGCAACTTGCAAAACCTTTTCTCATCCAGGGGCTTCGTGAAGATATCTGCCAGCTGCTCTTCAGTGTTGACGTGAATGATATCAATGTCTTCCTTCATGACATGATCTCTGAGAATGTGATGACGGATCTGAGTGTGCTTTGTCTTCGAGTGCTGAACTAGGTTGTTGGTGATCTTGATGGGGCTTTCATTTTCGCAGTAGAGTGGCACTTGCTTTAGATGAATGCCATAGTCTTTGAGTGTTTGCTTCATCCATAGAAGCTGAGCGTAGCAAGATCTAGCAGCAATGTATTTAGATTTAGCAGTGGAGAGAGATACACAGTTCTGCTTGTTTGAAGACCAACAAACAAGTGATCGTCCCAGAAAGTGACATGTGCCTGATGTAGACTTGCGATCCACCTTGTTACCATCATAATCAGCATCTGAGAATACAACTAGATCAAACTCTGAGCCCTTTGGATACCATAATCCTAGTGTCGGGGTGTAAGCCAAATATTGAAGAATTCGCTTCACAGCTAAGTGATGCGATTCCTTTGGTGCCGCTTGGAATCGGGCACACATGCAAACACTAAGCATGATATCTGGCCTAGATGCACATAAATAAAGCAAAGAACCAATCATGGAGCGGTATACCTTTTGATCGAACTCTTTACCATTTGCGTCAGAATCTAGATGACTCTTGGTAGGCATTGGCGTCGTATAACCTTTGCAGTCTTGCATTCCAAACTTCTTCAGGCAATCTTTGAGGTATTTCTCTTGAGATATGAAGATGTCGTTGCGTTGCTGTCGTATTTGAAGACCAAGGAAGAACTTCAGCTCACCCATCATGGAGATCTAATATTGCTCTTGCATCATGTATCCAAACTCATCACTGTATTTCTGATTAGTGCAGCCAAAGATAATGTCATCCACATATATTTGGCACACAAACAGTTCACCATCATATGTCTTCGTGAAGAGAGTGGGATCCAAGGAACCAGGTTTGAAGCCTTTGCTCTTCAGGAAGTCTTTGAGTGTGTCATACCAAGCACGAGGGGCTTGTTTGAGGCCATACAGTGCCTTGTTGATCTTTGAAACCATGTCAGGATGTTTTGGATCTTCAAAGCCAGGCGGTTGTACAACATACACTTCTTCTTCAATCTTTCCATTGAGAAAAGCAGTCTTCACATCCATTTGATACAAAAGGATGTTATGATTATTTGCATAGGCTAGCAGTATGCGTATGGCTTCAAGACTAGCCACAGGAGAAATGTTTCATCGAAGTCAATTACTTCAACTTGAGTGTATCCTTGAGCAACGATACAAGCCTTGTTTTTGACAACTTGACCATGCTCATCTTGCTTGTTGTGATATATCCATTTAGTGCCTATGATATTGTGTTTACGAGGATCAGAACGCTTGACCAGTTCCCATACATTATTCAGCTCAAACTGTTGAAGCTCTTCTTGCATAGCTTGAATCCATTCAGGTTCCATGAAGGCTTCGTCAATTTTCTTGGGTTCTGATATTGAGACGAATGCAAAGTGTCCACATAAATTTGCTAGTTGTGTTGCCCTTGATCGAGTGAGTGGACCAGGTGCATTGATGCTATCGATTATCTTCTCAATTTGTACTTCATTTGCAACACGAGGATGAACTAGACGAAGATTTTGCTCTTGCTGATCATTTTCATTGTTTGAAGGATTGTCTTCAGGCTGAGCATTTTCTTTAGGCTGATCAGGTGCAGAGATGATAAGTTCCTCTTTAGGCTGTACTTCAGACGGTATGGTTTCTCCAGTTCCCATAAGCTTGATGAATTCACTGGGTGGAATTTCATCTAGCACATTTGGCAGGTGCTCTCTTTGCGAGCCATTAGTCTCATCGAACCGCACATCCACAGTTTCAACCACTTTATAGTGAAAGAGGTTGAAGACTCTGTAGGAGTGAGAATCCTTTCCATAACCAAGCATAAAACCTTCATGTGCTTTCGGTGCAAATTTTGAAGTGTGATGAGGATCCTTGATCCAGCACCTGGCACCAAATACTCTGGAGTAACTGACATTTGGCTTCTTGCCAGTGAGGAGTTCATAGGATGTTTTGTTCAGAAGCTTGTGAAGATAAACATGGTTGATGACATGGCATGAAGTATCAATGGCTTCAGGCCAGAACTTCCTTGGAGTCTTGTATTCATCGAGCATCGTCCGAGCCATGTCAATGAGTGTTTTGTTCTTGTGTTCCATGATGCCATTCTACTACGGCAGGTACGGGGCTGAGAACTCATGAGTGATGCCCAATGTATCAAGATAAGTGTCAAGGCCGGTGTTCTTGAATTCAGTGCCGTTGTCACTTTGGATGTGCTTGATCTTGACACCATAGTTATTCATGGCTCGATTTGCGAAGCGTCTGAAGACATCCTGCACTTCAGTCTTGTAGAGAATTATATGCACCCATGTATATCTTGAATAATCATGAAAAATGACGAAGCCATAGAGACAAGCAGTAGTAGTAAGAGTTGAGTAGTGAGTAGGACCAAAGAGGTCCATGTGTAGCAGTTCGAAGGGTTGAGTCATTGTCATGATTGTCTTCAAGGTATGCTTGGCCCTCGTCATCTTTCCAGCTTCGCAGGCACCGCATAGGTGATCCTTCTTGAATTTGACGCCCTCAATGCCTATGATATGCTTATTCTTTGCAAGAGTGTGCAAATTCCTCAGGCCAGCATGCCCTAGCCTCCGATGCCAGAGCCAGCATTCTGAAGCTTTTGCAAGAAGACATACGGCGAGCTGTGGTCCTGCTGAGAAATCTACCATGTACAAATCATCTTTCCGATACCCTTCAAAGACTAGAGACTTGTCAGATTCCACTAGAAATAGGCAATGATATTTTCCAAATATTACAATCATATTCAAATCGCAAAGCATTGAGACGGACATTAAGTTGAAACCAAGGGATTCAACAAGCATCACTTTATCCATGTGCTGATCCTTTGAGATTGCAACTCTACCTAGACCCAATACCTTGCTTTTGCCAGTATCAACAAATGTGATGTGACTTTTGTCAGATGGACGTAGAGTTGACTCCATGAGAATACTTTGCTTGCTAGTCATGTGATTAGTACATCCACTATCAATAATCCATTCTGAAGCAGCTGGTGTCATACCCTACAGTGCAATTAGGGGGATAGGCTTCACGAAGAGAATTGTGAAGCATAAACATTTGATGAGCAAGTGGATTATGAAAGCTTAGATCAAGGTTAGGACTGATAGGGCAAGTAGCAAGCGACTCAGGAACAAAATACATAATAAGAACATTTGGGCATTTGATCTTGCTCCCTACAAGATGTTTAAGGTCCCCAGCAATAGCTTCAGACGCATTTGATTTTTGGCTGGAGACCCTTCCCTGCAAAAGAGAGTTAAGCTTTCTTAGCCACCCACATCTTCAAGGGTGGCTTCGAAGCAATGAGTCTAAGTGCAGCATCTGAGAACTTTGTCTTTGGAGCCCTAGCAAATAGTCTTGCGGGTGGACAATAGTACTCATAAGAATAAGCAGAGTAGTTCTTGGTCTTATGAACATGGAGGTTTGATGGAACACGCTCATATTCATAGGCCTAAGTATGGTTTCCCTGCAAAACATTTGCGTTAGTGCGACTCAAGTGAGTCCTCTGTCTGTATGAAGCCTTTGGACCATATGAAGCCTGTGGTCTGGGGTTTGTCTTCTTCACTTGTGGTGTCATGACGACATTCACAGGAAGATTCTCCAGACACTTTTTCGGCACCCAGACTTTCTTCATAGGTGGCCCATTCCTGTAGTTAGTACAAATATACTTGGAAAACACTTCACCATTCTGATTCTTAAACAGTTTATAGATTGCATCAAAGGATTCATCAATGATAATGGGATTAGTACAAGTGAAGCCAGATAGGGTGGATGGATCCACTGAAGGTTCCTTTGCAGCAACCCATGTGGTTTTAGGGTACTGCTCAGGTTTCCAGTAAGCGCCATCAGCATTCATTTTCCTTTCGAACCCAACACCCTCTTTCCTAGGGTTTCGGTTCAGGATCTGCCTTTTCAGGCCATCACATAGTGTCTGATGCCCTTTGAGACTTTTGTACATCCCTGTTTCAAGCAATGTCTTCAGCCTAGCATTTTCATCAGCATAGCAGTGGTATCCTCAGCAGAGGGGTTAGTTACCACATCAACAATTGAAGATATTGCAACAGTAGCAGGAGTAGAACATCCAGCAACAGAAGTAGCGTTGTCACACTCAATGCATTTAAGACATGGTGGTTCAAATCCTTCCTGAGCGGAACAGATCTATTTGGCGCGAAGTGACTCGTTTTCCTTTTGAAGATCTACATGAGCCGCTCTAAATTTCTCACGATCTTGCTTCCTTTGAAGATAATCATAGGAAAGCTTTTCATGAGCTGTTGAGAGCGTTTCATGACGACTTTCAAGTTCCTCATACTTAACATGAAGATTTCTAATGTCTTTAATTAAGGACTGAGATCGAGTCATTTCAGCGTCTAACAGGTCATCGCTTTGTCTAATATTTTTTGAATATGTTCCATAGCTTTCGGTTGTTTAGTTGCAATTTTAGCAAGTGTTTTGTAGCTGGGGTTGGAACCATAATCAGAGTCATCTTCACTGGATGTTTGATAGTGAGTAGTGCGTGAGTTTACCTTGGCACCGCGTGCCATGAAGCAGTAGGTGGGAGCGGAGTTGTCCTTATCATCAGCATCGGCGTCGGTGACGAAGTCATTGTCTTCAGTGTTGAAGATGGACTTGGCAACGTAGGCTATAGCCAGACTTGCAACGCCAGAATCAGACTCCTCCTCGGACTCCGCATCTACCTCCTCAGAAGCAGACTCCTCCTCTGAATCCATTTCCTTGCCAACAAACGCACGAGCCTTGCCAAATGAGCTCTTCTTGTGTGATGAAGACTTTGAGGAAGACTTGGAAGAAGACTTTGAGTATTTCTTCTTCTTCTTGTCGTCAGAATCATATTCCTTGCTCTTCTTCTTCTTCTTCTTCTTCTTGTTCTCATTTTCCCACTGTGAACACTCAGAGATGTAGTGACCAGGTTTCTTGCACTTGTGGCATGTTCTCTTCTTGTAGTCATGAGCAGAAGCTTCATCATTCCTTGAGCTGGATCGTGAGGACTTTCTGAAGCCTTTCTTCTTGGTGGATTTCTGGAACTTCTTCACAAGCATAGCAAGCTCCTTTCCAATGTCTTCAGGATCATCAGAACTGCAGTCAGATTCTTCTTCAGATGAGGAAACAACTTTTGCCTTCAGAGCACGAGTTCGCCCATAGTTGGGACCGTAGATGTCTCTTTTCTCAGAAAGCTGAAACTCATGTGTGTTGAGCCTTTCAAGTATGTCAGACGGATCGAGGCTTTTGAAGTCAGGGCGTTCTTGAATCATCAGGGCTAGGGTGTCAAACGAGCTGTTAAGTGATCTTAGGAGTATCCTGACGATTTCATGCTTGGTGATCTCAGTAGCGCTGAGAGCTTGAAGCTCATTTGTGATGTTAGTGAGTCGGTCAAACATGAGCTGAACATTCTCATTGTCGTTCCTCTTGAAGCGGTTGAAGAGGTTGCGAAAGACACTGATCCTTTGATCTCTCTAGGTTGAGACACCCTCGTTGACCTTGGAGAGCCAGTCCCAGACTAGCTTAGATGTTTCCCGAGCACTCACACAGCCATACTGCCCTTTGTTTAGATGACCACAAATGATGTTCTTGGCAGTGGAGTCCAGTTGAACGAACTTCTTGACATCAGCAGCGGTGACACCTTCACCAGCCTTGGGGACGCCATTCTTGACGACATACCAGAGGTCGACATTAATGGCTTCAAGATGCATGCGCATCTTATTCTTCCAGTAGGGATATTCAGTTCCATCAAAGACGGGGCACGCAGTGGAGACTTTGATTATCCCTGCAATCGACATAGCTTAAACTCCAGGTGGTTAAACCGAATCACACAGAACAAGGGAGTACCTTGCTCTGATACCAATTGAAAGTGCTAGTGATCGACTAGAGGGGGGTGAATAGGTGATTTTTATGAAAGTCTTCAAAACATGGAAGTTTCGAAGACAAACGATAGAAATAAACCTATTACCATGCAGCGGAAGGTAGACTACACTAGGCAAGCCATAGTCAAGTATTCAATGAAGTGAAAGCACAAAGACTAATAGCAGCTAGGTAGTATGGATCATGATGGAAGATAGTATGAAGCCAATCAGAACAAGCAGTCGCTCACTAAAGACAGAAGATAATGCATACAGGCAATGACTTCACAAGGACCAACTGCAAATAAAGTGATGGGAAGGATAGAACCAGTAGCTCGTTGAAGACAATGATTTGTTGGACCAGTTCTAGTTGTTGTGAAAACTGTACGTCTGGTTAGGGAGGCTGAGATTTAACTCAGAAGACGGTGTCTTCACATTATTCCCCTTGAGCTAAGGACACCCAGTCCTCGCCCAATCACTCTGGTAAGTCTTCAAGGTAGACTTCCAAACATTCACAGACTTCGTTCACCGGCGATCCACAATGACTCTGGGATGCTCAGAACGTGACGCCTAACCGGCTGGAGGATTCACAGTCCTCAAGTGTAATAAGTCTTCAAATCACACAGACAGACAGACTTAAGTGATACCTAACACTCTTTGGCTCTGGGTGTTTAGGGCTTTTTCCTCGCAAGGATTTCTCTCTTAAAGGCTTCGAGGTGGGTTGCTCTCAAACGACAAAAGCCATGCACTAACTCTGAGCAGCCAACCAATTTATGGTGTAGGGGGTGGGCTATTTATAGCCACTAGGCAACCCAACCTGATTTGTCCGAAATGACCCTGGGTCACTAAGGAACTGACACGTGTTCCAACAGTCAGATTTCAAACACACACGGTAACTTTACTTGAGCTACAAGCAAAGCTGACTTATCCAGCTCTGGATAAGATTTGCTCTCATAGTCTTCGCTCGAAGACATAGGATTTTGGTTAAGCATCACTTCAGTCATTCTGACTGGTTCACTTGGACCCCACTTAATAGTACGGCGGTTCCTATGACTCAACAAAGAAGAAAAAGAACGTCGAAACAACTAAGTCTTCGCGCTTCATAGTCTTCACACGATGTCTTCTCTTGTCATAGTCTTCAATGTGAATGTCTTCACATACCACCTTTGACTTCAATGTCTTCATACATTTTTAGGGGTCATCTCCGGTAGGAAAACCGAATCAGTGAGGGACTTCTACCTGTGTTATCCTGAAATTCTCACAAACACATTAGTCCCTCAACCAGGTTTGTCGTCAATACTCCAAAACCAACTAGGGGTGGCACTAGATGCACTTACACAAAGAGTCACTCAAAAGTCACTAATAGGGGAGAACAAACGAAGAGATTATTGTAGGGTACGAAATCACCTCAAAGTTATTCTTTATGATCGATCTATTCAAGAGTCTGTAGTAAAATAACACGAAGCTATTCTTTTAGTTCAATCTATCCTAGAGTTCATACTAGAATAACACCTTAAGACACAAATCAACCAAAACCCTAATGTCACCTAGATACTCCAATGTCACCTCAAGAATCTGTGGGTATGATTATACGATATGCATCACGCAATCTCAGATTCATCTATTCAACCAACACAAAGAACTTCAAAGAGTGCCCCAAAGTTTCTACTGGAGAGACAAGACGAAAACGTGTGCCAACCCCTATGCATAAGTTCACGAGGTCACGGAAGTCGCAAGTTGATCACGAAAACATACATCAAGTGGATCACGTGAATATCCAATTGTCACCACAGATAAGCACATGCAAGACATACATCAACTGTTCTCAAATCCTTAAAGACTCAATCCGTTAAGATAACTTCAAAGGGAAAACTCAATTCATCACAAGGAGATAGAGGGGGAGAAACATCATAAGATCCAACTATAATAGCAAAGCTCGCGATACATCAAGATCGTGCTGAAGCAAGAACACGAGAGAGAGAGAGAGAGATCAAAAACATAGCTACTGGTACATACCCTCAGCCCCGAGGGTGAACTACTCCCACCTCGTCATGGAGAGCGCCGGGATGATGAAGATGGCCACCGGAGAGGGATTCCCCACTCCGGAAGGGTGTTGAAACGGGTCTAAATTGGTTTTTGATGGCTACAGAGGCTTGCGGCAGCGGAACTCCCGATCTAGGTTTCTTTCTGGAAGTTTGGGGTTATATGAGAGGTGTTGGAGTCGGGAACAAGTTAGGGGGTCTCCGAGGCGGCCACGAGGTAGGGGGGGTGCGCCCAGGGGGGTAGGGCGTGCCCCCACCCTCGTGGGTGCCTCGGGAATATTTTGGCCCTTCTCCGATACTCCGTGGGCTTCTTCTGGTCATAAAATGATCTCCGTGAAATTTCAGGTCAATTGAACTCCGTTTGGGTTTTCTTTTCTGCGATAAAACAAGGAAAAAACAGAAACTGGCACTAGGCTCAAGGTTAATAGGTTAGTCCCAAAAATCATATAAAATAGCATATAAATGCATATAAAACATCCAAGGTTGATAATATAATAGCATGGAACAATCAAAAAATCAAATCTGCGTCCTTGGTTCCATGCTTAGGTCCCATGCAAAAAGTGGGAATGAATTTCAAACACACTGCCACCGTCACTCGGCCGCAAACATTGAGATACATGGTTTTTAAATTCTAGTAAATCCAGAACTCGTCTGAAATTCATGAAACCTGGCATGCTATCATGGAGCGGCATCAACATGTCGCCGTAAAATTTTTGTCCCATTTGGGGCAGGTTTGGGTATAAGCGTCTCTCAAACTAGAGCTTCTCACAACAAGCATGATGGTTTCGGTAGGGAACGTGTCACCTTTGGGGATGAAACGATATCCTTTGCCTCTTATTGCCTTCAAAAAAATTCAAGTGTCAACATAGAATAACAAGAGTGTTGTGTTTAATTTTGGATTTTTTGGGGTTCCTTTGGACATTTTTATACATTAACTTGCTTTTGTAGGCATTTCAGGTGCATAATTCAAATTTGAATACCTCCAGTGCATATAAACTGGTTGAAAAATCAAATCTGTGTCCTTGGTTCCATGCTTAGGTCCCATGCAAGAAATGGGAATAAATTTCAAACACCCTGCCACCGTCACTCGGCCGTAAACATTGAGATACGTGGTTTTAAATTCTAGTAAATCCAAAACTCGTCTGAAATTCATGAAACTTGCCATGCTATCATGGAGCGGCATCAACATGCCAAGGTAAAAATTTTGTCCCATTTTGGGGTAGGTTTGGGTATAAGCATCTCACAAACTAGAGCTTCTCACAACAAGCGTGATGGTTTCGGTAGGGAATGTGCCACCTTTGGGGACGAAGCGATATACGTTGCCTGCTTTCAAAAATTTTCTAGTGTCAACATAGAATAACAGGAGTGTTGTGTATAATTTTGGAATTTGTCAAGGTTCGTTTGGACATTTTTATATATTAACTTGGTTTTGTAGGCATTTCAGGTGCATAATTCAAATTTGAACTACATGCACATGCTCCAGTGCATATAAACTGGTTGAAAAATGAAATATGTGTCCTTGGTTCCATGCTTAGGTCCCATGCAAGAAATGGGAATGAATTTCAAACACCCTTCCACCGTCACTCGGCAACACACATTGTGATACCTAGTTTTTAAATTCTAGTAAATCCATAACTTGTTTGAAATTCATGAAACCTGGCATGCTATCTTGGAGTGGCATCAACATGCCATGGTAAAAATTTTGTCCCATATGGGGCAGGTTTGGGTATAAGTGTCTCACAAACCAGAGCTTATCACAACAAGCGTGATGGTTTTGGTAGGGAACGTGCCACCTTTGGGGAAAAACGATATCCTTTGGATCTTATTGCTTTCAAAAATTTTCTAGTGTCAACATAGAATAACATGAGTGTTGTGTTCAATTTTGCAATTTTGTGGGGTTCGTTTGGACATTTTTATACATTAACTTGGTTTTGTAGGAATTTCAGGTGCATAATTCAAATTTGAACTACATGCACATGCTCCAATGCATATAAACTGGTTGAAAAGTCAAATATTTGTGCTAGGTTCCATGCTTAGGTCCCATGCAAGAAATGGGAATGAATTTCGAACACCCTGCCACCGTAACTCGGCCGCAAACATTGAGATACTTGGTTTTTAAATTCTAGTAAATCCAAAACTCGTCTGAAATTTATCAAACCTAGCATGTTATCATGGAGCAGCATCAAAATGTCATGGTAATAATTTTGTCCCATTTGGGGCAGGTTTAGTTATAAGCATCTCAGAAACCAGAGCTTCTCACAACAAGCGTGATGGTTTCGGTCAAGAATGTGCCACCTTTGGGGACGAAACGATATCTATTGCCTGATTTCAAAATATTTCTAGTGTCAACATAGAATAACAGGAGTGTTGTGTCTAATTTTGGAATTTTTCGGGGTTCGTTTGGACATTTTTATACATTAACTTGGTTTTGTAGGCATTTCAGGTGCATAATTCAAATTTGAACTACATGCACATGCTCCAGTGCATATAAACTGGCTAAAAAATCAAATCTGTGTCCTTGGTTCCATGCTTAGGTCCCATGCAAGAAATGGGAATGAATTTCAAACACCCTGCCACCATCACTCGGTCGCAAACATTGAGATACCTGGTTTTTAAATTCTAGTAAATCCAAAACTCGCATAAAATTCATGAAACCTGGCATGCTATAATCGAGCGGCCTCAACATGCCGTGGTAAATTTTTTGTCCCATTTGGGGCAGGTTTGGGTATAAGCGTCTCACAAACCAGAGGTTCTCACAACAAGCGTGATGGTTTCGGTAGGGAACGTGCCACCTTTGGGGACGAAACGATATTCGTTGCCTCTTATTGCTTTCAAAAAATTTCTAGTGTCAACATAGAATAACAGGAGTGTTGTGTTTAATTTCTGGATTTTTTCAGGGTACGTTTGGACATTTTTATGCCTTTGTCGTCTTCATCGCTACCGCAGCCTTCATCGCCCTCGTCTGGCGCACGGGCTACTCTTGAGCCTGTTACCGCTGCGCGGTCCTGCCGAGCCGGACTGGCTCGCCGGAGCTAGCCCGCCGCAGGATGCATTTCTTCCCCATGGTCGGGGGGTCGTCCGTCTCGGCCTCCTCTTCGGCCGAATTCTCGACCGCGTCTTCGACCAGGGGGCCCCGGCACCGGCACTGCTGGCCTTCCCAGCAGACTTCACCAACCCGGCGAGCTCTTTATCCTCCGCAGCCGTGTCGGCCTCGTCCTCCATGGTGCCAGCACTGCCAGCCTCCTTGGCAAGGGACGCTTCCGCCGCCCTGGCGACAATGTACTCCAGCTCCTCCTTGGTGGTGTCTCGGATGATCAGCGTCTCGTCGCGGACATATTTCTCTGACAAGTTGTAGAAGAACACCTGGCCTCCTCCGCTTTTGGTTCGACCCAGAGCGGATCAAGTCTGTGCGCGTTGAAGTCCGGCATCATTGCAATGATGGCGGTCTGGCGAGAGTTATTGCTCAACGGGACCACTCCAGCCGGCAACCCAAACAGAGATGCCTTGACGGTCTTGCCAGCCTTCTTGGCTCTGCCGGTCCTCTCAGCCCTGCCGTCGTCGCTCACCTTGATCTGGAAGAGCCTTTGGCAAAAGTGCACGTGCCCCATCACCGTGAAGTTGTGATTCAAGCCAGGGCGGAGCCTCATGACGTCAGCCGCGTTCCTATAGTCCCAAGACGGCCTCCCCTTGTTGTGTAGTGGGGCAATCCGGCGGTGGATGAAATCAGCCCCGATCATTTCAAGGGTGAGCCCAGCCATGATGAGGCGATTGATCCTGGTGGCGGCGATCGAGAGCTTATTGTCGTTGGCGTCGAGGTTGCTCTAGTCCTTGTGGCGGACCGGCGGACTCCGGTGAACCCGGCAGAACTCCCGGGGATCCTCCTCCTTGATCCAGCACCACCGGCTCCGCCATTCCTCCCACCTCTCCTTCTTGGCACCCTCTGGATACGTGCCTTTCTCCCGAGACCTCGGGATCCAGGTGACGAAGCCGGAGATGGCGTGACTGGATGCGGGGGTAGAAGTAGTGGCGGAAGAGCGCCGTGCTAGGGAGCACTCGAGCGAAGCCCTCACAGATATGGGCGAAGAACGCCATGCACGCCACGGCATTCGACGTAAGATCCAGAAGATGGAAGTAGTAGGTCTGCATGACATCGTTGAAGAAGTCAGAGAAAAGGGGGTAGAGCCCGCAAGAGAAGTAGTCGACGAAGAAGGGGTACTGATTTGGGCCGGCCTCGGCGAAATCGGCAGGGACGATGCGTGTGACAGGGTGCCCCGTCATCTTCCTCCCCCACAGGGGCTTGAAGAAGTCCATGAGATGGACCGCATCGGCTATCGAGGGGAAGTAGGCATGCTGCGTCTGAAGCACCGCCAACTCGCTCTCCGGCGCCTCCTTCTCCCCGGCATCCTTGGTCGCCCCCTTGACCTTGCCTGTCTTGGGCACCATAGCGACTGAGAGGGGATGTAGGATTAAGGGCAATGAGGGCGTGGCGGTGGCGAGCAAAGGTAGGAGATGGAGGAAGAAGAAGGGAGCGACGGTTCTGAGATTGGGATGGGCACACGGGGTAAATGAGCAGTGCGCCTGCGGTTTTCCCTTTTTATGGGGAAGGCATGGGACGCCTCTTTACCATTTACCATGATGTGATGCAAGCGTGCAGCAACCGCCCCACGCACGACCCCCACGTCACGCATTCAACGCGGGTCGTGGGGAAGCGCAACTGGCGAGGGAGTTACTACGGGAAAACTCTACCACATGTACCCACGCACCGTTCTGGGCCTGGCCTTATAACGCCTCGTGCTTATATGTGGCCCAGGCCCGGGGGCTCTTGTCGGCGTACAAAAGTAGGGGTCCTTTTTGTACTCCTTTAATTGTGCGCGGGCATTCGCAGCCACACGCCTGCAGCCACGCGTGGCGGAGCAGAGGAAGCGAAGACACAAGACTACCAGAGCAGCGCCAAGCCGAAGGCGCGAGAAGCAAAAGGACAAGGTGGGCTTTTCCCGGGAAGAGCCTTGCTGGGGGAGCTTACGTAGCCCCGGAAAGAGTCTTGCCGGGTCAACTTTCCCAGCACCCTTGAGCCGCCACCCTTGAGCCTAAGAGTTCCGACACCGTCGATAACATTGGAACCAAGGCTCGGGAGGCACCTGCATGGTGGCATGCGGATCTTCGTAAAGACCAAGAACATACAAGGCTAGATGAGAACCAGAAGATGGAAACATCCCGGAAAGATCCTTGCCGGGGACGCAAACGAGACCCCATGCAAGACCCGTGCCGGGGACACCTGCGAGGCCCCGGCAAGACTCTACCACCGCACCAACTCAGCAGCTAGCCAGCCAGCGTGGAGCTGCACGCCTAGTCATCTTGGATGCGCGTCGGAGCGAGACGAGGCGGCAACAGATGAGGCGAGCTTCCTTGCCGTCCCCGATAAAGTGTGAGGGCACGTCGGCAGTGCATTAAATGCGTTTGTCCTATGGTACCAGGCGATAGACTTATATACAGTACAAACTTGCCACCTCCTGTGTGCCACTATGGCGACCCCTTTGGCTATAAAAGGAGGCCCGAGGCATACTAGAGAAGGATTCAGACTTTTTGGACCCTGCACGCTTTGTAGCTAGTCCAAGAACACCAGATAAACACAAACCAGTAGGAGTAGGGTACTACGCATCACTTGAGGCCCGAACCTGGATAAACTACCCCGTTTTGATCTTCTAAACCCGCTCTTTCCACAGCCCCGCGCCCACCAACCGTAGAAGGGATTCCCTGTGATCCCATCGGTTTCGTTCTCACCGACATGGATATTCAAAGAATTCATAGTAACAACATTGCAATCATGCTCACGATTCAAAGTTTCCGTGTCAAACATTTTATTGAATTCTTCTTCTATCAATCGAGCACAATTTTCCTTTCCATCATTTTCAAGGAAGACATGATAAACATGAATAATATGAGGCAACCTCAATTCCATTTTTTGTAGTTTTCTTTTATAAACCAAACTAGTAATAAAACAAGAAACTAAATGATTCAATTGCAAGATCTAAAGATATACCTTCAAGCACTCACCTCCCTAGCAACAACGCCAGAAAAGAGCTTGATGTCTACTATGCAACTTTATTCTTGTAGACTCGTGTTGGGCCTCCAAATGCAGAGTTTTGTTAGGACAGTAGCAATTTTCCCTCAAGTGGATGACCTAATGATTATCAATGTATGGTAGGCATAGGATGAAGATGGTCTCTCTCAAACAACCCTGCAATCAAATACAAGAAATCTCTTGTGTCCCCAACACACCCAATACAATGGAAAATTGTATAGGTGTACTAGTTCAGCGAAGAGATGGTGATACAAGTGTAGTATGGATAGTAGACATAGGTATTGTAATCCGAAAATAAAAAATATCAAGGTAGCAACTGATAACACGGAGCACAAACGATATCGCAATGCTAGAAAACAAGGCCTAGGGTTCATACTTTCATCGGTGCAATCTCTCAACAGTGCTAACATAACTAGATCATATGTCAATCCCTCAATGTGCAATAAAGAATCCCTCCAAAGTTCTTATCTACCGGAGAACATAAGACGAATTTTTTTAGGTTACGAAACCACCTCAAAGTTATCCTTTCCGATCGATCTATCGACCTATTCCTATAAGTGTCACAAATAGCCTAAGAGTTTGTACTAAAATAACACCATACGATACGCATCAACCAACTCTATTGTCGCCTAGATACTCGAATGTCACCACAAGTATTGGTGAGTTGATTATATGATATGCATCAAACAACTTCAAATTCATAATATTCAATCCAACACAAAGAACTTGAAAAAGTGCCTCAAGATTTCTATCGGAGAAACAAGGACGAGAACGTGCATCAACCCCTATGGATAGATTACCCCAATGTCACCTTGGGAATCCACGAGTTGAGTGCAAAAACATACATCAAGTGAATCAATGTAATACCCCATTGTCACCACGGGTATTGATTTGTAAGACATACATCAAGTGTTCTCAAATCCAACAAAGTATTCAATCCGATAAAAGTGAAACTTCAATGGTAAAAACTCAATTCATCGCAACCAGATATAGAGGGAGAAACACCATATGATCAAACAATATTAAGAAAGCTCGCGATACATCAAGATCATGACAAATAAAGAACACGAGAGAGAGAGAGAGATCAAACACATAGCTAATAGTAGAAACCCTTAGCCCCGAGGTTGCTCGGTGAGATTTTCTAGTTTTATATAGTTTATGTGGAGGCTCAGTCCATGAAAGAGCAAAAAAATTAGGGTTAGTTCATCATATACAAACCAATCTGAGCCTATGCATAATATTTTTAGGGGTTTTCTTTGTCGAATTTGTGGTTGTATCGTCGTGTCGTGTTGTTGGTCTTAGCATCTAGTCCTTTAGAGTTTCGAGTTATGTCATAGTTTTTCATGCCACCACCACAACATCTTCATTGTTGTTTCCATATACCACCGCCACATGTCCTCCACCAATCCGAGTCCCTACACACCACCACATATCCACAGTCATTCCATAAAACAACCACATATCCGCCACCGTCAAGCCACCAGTCCGAGTTGCCACCATATATGTCTCCGCCACCAGCCCGAGTTGCCACCAGATACATCTCTGTCACTAGTCCGAGTTCCACCAGATTCATCGCCTCCACCAATCATATTCCGAGTCTAGTATTTAATTCCCTGTTATTGATTTCCAGGTCACATCCAACTACGAGTCGTGACCAATTCAGAATCCCCAACTTCTGAGCCACCCGCAAAAGAAAAATAGTTCCAATTAAAAAAACTAAGTCTGGAAAAGTCTGGCTAGGCAGTTTTTAGGCCATTTGTAGACCTTTTTCAAAAAGAATTGTTGCGGAGCAAAAAAAAGGGCAAAAAAACTGCAGAAAAAGAAGAAAAAATGAGATTCAGGGTGTGCCCCTCCCTTGTTTTCGTGCAACCTAGGACTAGCATAGTACCGCTATTGAGCGTTTATTCAACTTTGCATCTTTGTATTGATTATTGCTGACACTTTTGCTACCATATCATAAGCCTTCCCAGCTCCACATATGTCTACATCTCGCAATTGACACCACCTGGAAATCGCTCTGTCGATGCTTTTGGAGTTTTGACTACAATGATTGCCGATCACCACCTGATGCTAAGAATTGGTAAGAATTTGAGATTTGCTTGACGGATTTGTGACAACCAACCACCACCAATTTCTAGTAGTCTATAGGATCATATTCTTGTGTGTTTCTATTGTTGCTAAGCATGGCAGGATCACAAGCCGGCGAGATTGTCTGGGAGAACATGACAAAGAAGGAGCTTCATGATAAATTTCATCAAATGTTAGGTCAACAGGTGGGAGATGTGATGGCCAGCTTTGGAAAGGCACTTGATAGGATTGATTACATTGAGAAGACAATTGACACCAAGTTGGACAGCAAGTTCGATGCAGTACTCACGCGTCTACCAGAACCACCACCCGCATCTGTTCCAATATTGCAACAACATCAACAACCACCTCCACGTCGTGATCCAGCAGGGTGAGTGTGTAATGCCCCAAGACCGGAGCTTCAGATGCCTTCCATGTTTCTGAGTGTTGTCGGGTGATTCGTTTTGGTTCATTGCATGATGTCATCATGTCATCATGTCATAAGTCTTTTGCATCTCAACTAAATAATTTGTATGGATCTTCGCTCCATTTAAATCGAGGGAATTCGCATGGTGATTCTCTTTACAACATATCCTCTCGATATTTAGAGAGCTATAGTAATATTCCAATTATTTGGGTTTACCGCAAACACACTTGCAAAATATTCCAATGCCTTTGTTATCTTAATTCTCGATCTCCAACATGGCCATATTTTTTTCTTTCCTCGTATTTCGGAGCTCCACCAAAAATCCGAACATTTTTTGGACACCTCTTATTCCTAGTCCTTGTTCAAACCATTTGAATTAATTTCAAATGACTTTGAATTAAATTCTTGCAATCATGTCTCCCCTAATTTTCGTGGACCGTGCACATTTTTACGAGTCCGTGAAAATTATCCCCATGCTCAAAATCCTTCCCTAACCCTCTCTTTCTTTCCTCTCTCTCCAATTTCTTTTCTGTTTAAGGTTTAAGTTTTTAAAGAGAGAGGGAGGAAAGAGTCCAGGCCATCAGCCCCGCAGGCCCATCCTAACCCCACAGCCTTTTGGGCCAAAGCCCAGCCTGTGCCCTCACACCTGGGCTGGCCCAAGGCCAAAGCCACCTACCCCCTTTCTAACCCTAGGCCTTACCCCCGAACCCATATCCCTCCTCTCGGGCCGTCACACCCACACGCATCGCTCCAGGAAGACGCGCCTCCCTGCTACCGAATACGCCACCAAGCTACGCCCCGCGGTCCTGTTCTCCGACCGCGCCAAGCCCCGCCACCGTCCTGCTACCTCACCTCCCCAACCCGAGCTGGCCCGGATCCGGCCATCTTCGACACCTTGGGTCGCTGGCCATGGACGCCTCTGCTCCATCGCCGGACGGCTGCTTCTCCGCGCACCTCTGTTCGTCGTCGTTGTCACCATGGGCCCGCGTTGACTTCCCCTGCTCCACCACCATCAGCACCCGACAGCACCTCCTCTATCTGTGACTCGTGTTGCTGCTGCTCATCTTGCCACTGCCATGGCCTCTCACTTGTAGCCCCTCGCCAAGCATGCTACGTGATGCTGCCCCTTTTGTCATTGCCAAGGCCACTGAATCCAGGGACACAAGACCGCCTCAGTGGATTCCTTTCGACAAGTACCACGACGACCGTCGAGACCGCCAAGTTCCACTACCGATGAACGTTTTGGAATCGCCAAGTCAGACTACAACGTGAAGACCATGTACAACTACTGACACCCGTGGATTTCACCAAGTACCTATACCGACGACCGAGACCCTATTTTCGACAAGTTCGCGAGTACGACCACTTCCCACAACGACCTTGTACTACTACCGTTGACGAAGACATGTGCACCGCAAGCATCAACTTCAACTACCGTCGACCGCGAAGGGTTTGGATTCATCAAGTACCTCTCCGAAACGAATGTGAATGACTACCGTCGCCAGAATGGGATCAGAAAGTCCGAAGACCCCAAGTACCTCGACACCGATGACATGAACGTCTACGGAAACTCGTGCAACGATAAACATGTACCACTACCGTCGCGGAGATCACGAGAACCTCTACCCTCGACCCTAGAGCGTGCGAGAACGACTACTTCCCACAACGAACCGTGAACAACTACTTCCTCTACCATCGCCGAGCACCACTACTTCCCACGACGATCGTGAACGACTACACTGCTTAACCTGAACCCCTCCGATAACGCACGCTTCGAAGGTATAACCCCGAGACGACCGCCCGTGAACGAATGCATGTGTGATGTATGAGATGCTCGTGTTTGCGCCGTGTCCAATTTGTCACTCGATTCTTTGTCGCCAACTCGTGGGACACCCAGAATCCGGGAGCGCCCCACCATCTTTTGCACGCATCCGCACACTTCTCCTTTGCATCGGTATCTCAATCGAGTTACCGGAACCGGAACGTTGCCGTGGCACTGTTTCGTTATCATCGCCGTGGCACCCCTTTTCTTTCCACCACGGTGACAAATGCTTCATAGTGCTCTTGTCAACTTTATTGAAAATTGCATAAACTTGTCCATGTCATCCGCATCATAATAACAACAATTAAAATGTTTAAATTGTTGTCTGCATTTAAATTACTAATGCATATGGGGATTTACCGGATTTGTTGTTTGTTATATCTGGCCCCATTTAAATTGCTTAGTTAGACAGTTTCTTTTATGCTTCACCCATGCCATGCTAACCAACATTTAATATTGTTGGGTACATAAACAAGAGCGAACTAAATAATTATTGTGGTGTCCGTCAATATGCAACTCATTGCATATTGAGCTCCACTTAATTTGTAGGTTTGCTTGTGCACTTTTCCATGCCATGCTTCATTCAACTGGACATGCATCATACTTGATTGTGCATCATACCATGTTCATGTGTGGTTTGTTTACTATGTTGTGTGCTTCTTTCCGGTGTTTGCTTCTTCGGGTTGGTTCCGGTAACGTCGCGTTTGTGAGGACCCGTTCGACTAGGTCCGTTTGTCTTCTTCATGGACTTGTTCTTCTTCCTTGTGGGATTTCAGGCAAGATGACCATACCCTCAAAATCACTTCTATCTTTGCTTGCTAGTTGCTCGCTCTTTTGCCATGCCTATGCTGTGATACCTACCACTTGCTTATCTTGCCTCCCATATTGTTGAACCAAGCCTCTAACCCACCTTGTCCTAGCAAACTGTTGCTTGGCTATGTTACCGCTTTGCTCAGCCCCTCTTATAGCGTTGTTAGTTGCAGATGAAGATTGAAGTTGTTCCTTGTTGGAACATGGAGATGTTGTTCCTTGTTGGAACATGTTTACTTGTTGGGATATCACAATATATCTTATCTAATTAATGCATCTATATACTTGGTAAATGGTGGAAGGCTCGGCCTTTTGTCTAGTGTTTTGTTCCACTCTTGCCGCCCTAGTTTCCGTCATATCGGTGTTATGTTCCCGGATTTTGCGTTCCTTACGCGGTTGGGTAATAATGGGAACCACTTGACAGTTCGCCTTGAGTAAAACTCTTCCAGCAATGCCCAACTTTGGTTTTACCATTTGCCACCTAGCCTTTTCTTTTCCCTTGGGAGTCGCGCTCCTGAGGGTCATCATTATTTTACCCCCCCGGGCCAGTGCTCCTCTGAGTGTTGGTCCAACCTGTCAGCTGCCGGTGGCCACCAGGGGAAACTCTGGGCTGGCCTACCCGTACCTTGGACAATCTGAGTGTGCCCTGAGAACGAGATATGTGCAGCTCCTATCGGGATTTGTCGGCACATTCGGGCGGTGTTGCTGGTTTAGTTTTACCTTGTCGAAATGTCTTGTAACCGGGATTCCGAGTCTGATCGGGTCTTCCTGCTAGAAGGAATATCCTTCGTTGACCGTGAGAGCTTGTGATGGGCTAAGTTGGGACACCCCTGCAGGGATTTGAACTTTCGAAAGCCGTGCCCGCGGTTATGGGAAGATGGGAATTTGCTAACGTCCGGTTGTAGAAAACCTGAAGTTGACCTTATTTAAAATACATCAACCGCGTGTGTAACCATGATGGTCTCTTCTCGGCGGAGTCCGGGAAGTGAACACGGTGTTGGAGTTATGCTTGACGTAGGTTGTTATAGGATCACTTCTTGATCATAGTTCTTCGTTCGTGCTTTGCCTTCTCTTCTCGCTCTCTTTTGCGAACAGGTTAGCCACCCATATATGCTAGTCGCTTGCTGCAACTCCACCTCATACCTTTACCTTATCCATAAGCTTAAATAGTTTTGATCGCGAGGGTGCGAGATTGCTGAGTCCCTGTGACTCACAGATACTTCCAAAACCAGCTTGCAGGTGCCGATGAGTCCGTGCAGATGACGCAACCAAGCTCAGGAGGAGCTCGATGAAGATCTTGTCCTTTGTCTTGTTTCATTTCTAGTTGATCAGTAGTGGAGCCTAGTTGGGGTCGATCGGGGGACCTTGTCGCAATTGGGGTTACTCTTTATTTTGGTTCCGTAGTCGGACCTTGATTACATTTGGATGTTGTAATGCTTTATTCATGTAATTGTGTGAAGTGGCGATTTTAAGCCAACTATGTATCTTTTTCCCTTATGTATTACATGGGTTGTGTGAAGATTACCTCACTTGCGACATTGCTTTCAATGCGGTTATGCCTCTAAGTCGTGCTTCGACACGTGGGAGATATAGCCGCATCAAGGGCGTTACAAGTTGGTAATCAGAGCCTTCCCCGACCTTAGGAGCCCCCACTGCTTGATCGAATTAGCTGCCGTTGTTGAGTCTAGAAAAATGTTTTGAGTCATTTAGGGATTATATATCGAAGAGTTTAGGAATTCTTTTTACTACCCAGTCCCCTTCATCGCTCTGGTAAGGCATCTTGACGTGGGGTTTTGTCTCTTCTCTTCTCAAATTTCACTAAAAAAAATTTAGGATCTCGCAGGTATCTTGGAATCGTTCCGATCGATTTGTGACGAGAACATTGTTCTTGGTGCCTCCTGTCATTTAGGGGTTGTGGCAGTGTCCCGGGGAGTTGAGCTCCGAGGTGTTGTCGTCACAATTTTATCGTTGCAGTTCTGGAATACCTGAGTTTAGTTCGCCGACATCGAAAATCTCTTTTATGCAGTTGTTGGTGAGATAACCTCGACGCCACCCAGTACTGGGGCGGGGGTTCGGGAGTATTGCCATAACTCGTATAACGGATGCTTTTTGAAGGTTGAGGTAGATGATTTCCGAAGGTTTCTTGGTTATGTGTTGTCGGATGGATACAGCTGGATGTAGGATTTGTTAGTTTTGGGTGAGATATTATGCTTCCCCTGTATCCCCAACACCTGATTGCATAATCAGAAAAATTTCGGGAGTTTATAAGTGGGAATTCAAGTAGCTCTTAGGATATCTTTCCGACAGATTTATGATATGAAATTGGGGTTTGACGTCTAGTGGTCCGCCTATTCATGGTTGGTTTTACAGTGGTCTCGTTATGTCTTAAAGAGTCCTTGGCTATGCCGACTCGGGGACGCTTCGTATGTCATGTGCACTTCCTTGTACATGATGGTGCTGTACAATCGAGCCCGTGTAGGCCCCACCACGAAAACTTCGGACGAAATCTCTATCATATGTTTGTTCCGGCTTATTCTGCAAGCCAATCCTTTGTTTTGTTTTGAGTTGTGGTATTCGAGTTGCTTCGAAGTCAAATGTTGATTCCATACCTTTTCCTAAGTGATGTTCTCATATTTCTATGTGATTACTAATACTTCTCGATCATCGAGTTTGTCATGTCAATCTTTTTCAACCAGTGTGCTTCTCTTCAAGTGGATCCGATCATTTCAATATCAGCAAGATCTATTATCTGTTCTTCTCAACGGTGTTTGCTTCATCCGTTCCAAGTTGTTTTTGTTTTTCCCCCCCCCCCCCCCTTTTTTTTCAAGGACTCAGATATCTTAATCAAGTATCCATCTTATTGATGCGAGGCCTCTTCATTCCTTTTCCATCAATGTTTTTACCTGTTGGTTTCCATGAAGATGTTCTACTAGCTCATCATTCTTCGTTCTTTTTTCTTCTCCGAGGGAACCAATTAAAGCTTTTGGTGTTGATCATTTCCCTTTTCCCTCGTTTCCAATGCTTTCTCATGCCGGTGCACCTCGTAATCATCCACTTCTCGCTATTCAATTGTTCCGGAGTGCTCAAGATATCCGGAAGATTCGTGTTTACAGTCTGCTTTCATTCAAACTCTTTCGAGGATGTTATCTCTTTCAAGCCATTTAATTCAACCGGCGCAATCTCTCTTTTAAATTGTTCAACGGTGTATCTTTTGAGTGAGCCCTAACCCACATGTCTTTTTCCAGGATCTTACCTGACTCTTCTTATTTTCCGAAGTTATCCTCAAATTTATTTTCAAAGTTAGACGTAAGAATGATTTATCATCAGTCAAATGCCTTCTCCTAGATCTATCACAATTCTTTTCATCGTTGGCTCAACTTTTCCATTCTTCATTCCGGAGTGTCTCAATAATTCTTGTTGGTGTTTCTCGTCGTCATTCTCAGGTTTTTGAAGACCGAAGAAGAGTTTTACCTCCATATCTTATCCGTTCTCTCAGAGATTCATGGTTCTAATTCGAGGCCATCCTCTCATAATTGTTTGATTGTGAGAATTCTTTTTATCCATCCGGAGCAATTCAGGAGCCTTTTCAGTTTGTTCATCCGGATCCCATCATCTAAGATTTATTCATTCTCAACTTTCAGCTATCATTCTCCAAATTTTACCGGTGCTTCGTTCAAGTGATCTTTAATCGGCTAATGATCTCTTCATTCTCATGTATCTAAATCCCCTCAAGCATCTTCGTGTATTTGCTAACTCTTCCCGGTGTTCCTTTATCTTTCCTTCGGTCATTTCAATCCTTACGGTGGTTCGTTCAAGATTTCTCTTCTTTCTTTATCATATCAATTCATTCGTTGTTCCAATCATACCGGTGGTTCGTTGAAGACATTCACAAGTTTATGTTATATCTCTCTTAATCTTTTCTACGAGAATAAGTAGTATGCCAAAGCCATTGATTGTCATCAATTTAATTGGTGAAGGAAAATCATAACATAATTCTTATTTTTGTTTCATCCAAGTGATTAATTCCGTATTCCGGAGGCTCATCAAATTCTCAGTTTCATTTGCTTCATCTTTATTTTCCGGAGTTCCTAGCTTTACCACATTATCTCGTCGCGAAGCTCCTTCTAAATCATCGCAAGGATTCACCTTGTGCTTTCAACTTCTCATTCCTTTTGTTTGATCATCCTTCTATTACCGGAGTTCCTCATGGTGGTTCTCAAGGATTTCTTTTCATTCTTCAATTTCTCTTCAAGATATCTCTCGAAGCTATGATCAACCAAGATATACTTCAAGCATTCTTCATCTTGCAATCCGGAGTGCAATTCTTTCTACCATATTATTGGAGGTGGTATTATGTCATTCTTGATAATTTGGGTTCATGTTTCATGATTCACATGTTGTTAGGAATGAGGTATTTTAAATCCATCAATCTCTTCTTTGAAGTTATCTTGGGTTATATTTCACCTAAAGCCTTCCCTAAGGATTGTTGCTATTATGGTGCTCATAAATGACCCAAGTTCTTCATTTATCCTCCCGGTGAAATAGTTTTCTCGTCGCCTTGGTCATACCAATACAATTCTTTTTTCCGTGAGTGGCAGGTTGTCACCTCATAATTTGAGACGTATTCCATAAGACCATATCAAGCTTATCTTTTCGTTGTTGATAATCTAACAACTCCGTTCTAGCATTGGTTGTAAGCGTGCGTTGCCAAGATCTTGGTTTCTACTTCGTTCATTCCATTCCATTCTTCATTTTGTTCCGGAGGATTTGTGATGTTGCTCTCTTCAACCCATCTTTTCGTTTTGTCAGGATCGTGTTATTTTCTTGGTTTATCCATTTAACCGGAGTGTTGTGTCCTTTTGCTCAAGCTTTTTCATTTTATCAAGTCTTTCATCTCTTTTCAACCAGAATGCTACCCGAATCGGTTCTTCCATTTCCTCTTTCTTAACTGAGTGTTTTCAACTTTGTTCTTCTCCGTTGTTTTATTTCTTTCAATTTGTTCAACCTTCTCAAGGTTCTTTGGTCTCACTCATTCGTAAAAAAAGCAACTTAGTTTTACCTCTTCTCTTCCTCTTCCTTTTCCCTCCGGTGCCATTCTAGATCTCTGGATGAGATCCTCTGGTAGTGGTGGAGTGTTGTAATGCCCCAAGACCGGAGCTTCAGATGCCTTCCATGTTTCTGAGTGTTGTCGGGTGATTCATTTTGGTTCGTTGCATCATGTCATCATGTCATAAGTCTTTTGCATCTCAACTAAATAATTTGTATGGATCTTCGGTCCATTTAAATCGAGGGAATTCACATGGTGATTCTCTTTACAACATATCCTCTCGATATTTAGAGAGCTACAGTAATATTCCAATTATTTGGGTTTACCGCAAACACACTTGCAAAATATTCCAATGCCTTTGTTATCTTAATTCTCGGTCTCCAACATGGCCATATTTTTTTCTTTCATCGTATTTCGGAGCTCCACCAAAAATCCGAACATTTTTTGGACACCTCTTATTCCTAGTCCTTGTTCAAACCATTTGAATTAATTTCAAATGACTTTGAATTAAATTCTTGCAATCATGTCTCCCCTAATTTTCGTGGACCGTGCACATTTTTACGAGTCCGTGAAAATTATCCCCATGCTCAAAATCCTTCCCTAACTCTCTCTTAATTTCCTCTCTCTCCAATTTCTTTTCTGTTTAAGTTTTAAGTTTTTAAAGAGAGAGGGAGGAGAGAGTCTAGGCCATCAGCCCCGCAGGCCCATCCTAACCCCACAGCCTTTTGGGCCAAAGCCCAGCCTGTGCCCTCACACCTGGGCTGGCCCAAGGCCAGAGCCACCTACCCCCTTTCTAACCCTAGGCCTTACCCCCGAACCCATATCCCTCCTCTCGCGCCGCCACACCCACACGCATCGCTCCAGGGAAGCCGTGCTCGATCCCCATCTTCCCTGCGTCGTCCCCTCGATCCCGCACGAATCCCTCTCCTTCTCTCGCGCCACCAGAGGAACCTCTCCCTCTCGATCCCTCTCTCCCTCCTAGCACCATCACCAGGAGAGGAGCGACACCTTTGGACGACCACCCCTGCGACCCTGTGAGCTCGCCGCCTTCGATCCGGTGCCGCCGGAGGCCACCAGCGCCACCCAGGCGCCGCACCTCCTTCCTTAGTGCGCCTCCTTCCTTCCCCGGCCTCTTCCTCACGCCAGTCGCCAGGGACGCGCCTCCCTGCTACCGAAGACGCCGCCAAGCTATGCCCCGCGGTCCTGTTCTCCGACCGCGCCAAGCCCCGCCACCGGCCTGCTACCTCACCTCCCCAACCCGAGCTGGCCCAGATCCGGCCATCTTCGACACCTTGGGTCGCTGGCCATGGACGCCTCTGCTCCATCGCCGGAAGCTGCTTCTCCGCGCACCTCTGTTCGTCGTTGTTGTCACCGTGGGCCCGCGTTGACTTCCCCTGCTCCACCACCATCAGCACCCGGCAGCCCCTCCTCTGTCCATGACTCGTGTTGCTGCTGCTCGTCTTGCCACTGCCATGGCCTCTCACTTGTAGCCCCTCGCCAAGCATGCTACGTGATGCTGCCCCTTTTGTCATTGCCAAGGCCACTGAATCCAGGGACACAAGACCGCCTCGGTGGATTCCTTTCGACAAGTACCACGACGACCGTCGAGACCGCCAAGTTCCACTACCGATGAACGTTTTGGAATCGCCAAGTCAGACTACAACGTGAAGACCATGTACAACTACTGACACCCGTTGATTTCACCAAGTACCTATACCGACGACCGAGACCCTGTTTTTGACAAGTTCGCGAGTACGACCACTTCCCACGACGACCTTGTACTACTACCGTTGATGAAGACATGTGCACCGCAAGAATCAACTTCAACTACCGTCGACCGCGAAGGGTTTGGAGTCATCAAGTACCTCTCCGAAACGAACGTGAATGACTACCGTCGCCAGAACGGGACCGGAAAGTCCGAAGACCCCAAGTACCTCGACACCGATGACATGAACGTCTACGGAAACTCGTGCAACGATAAACATGTACCACTACCGTCGCTGAGATCATGAGAACCTCTACCCTCGACCCTAGAGCGTGCGAGAACGACTACTTCCCACAAAGAACCGTGAACAACTACTTCCTCTACCATCGCCGAGCACCACTACTTCCCACGACGATCGTGAACGACTACACTGCTTGACCCGAACCCCTCCGATAACGCACGCTTCGAAGGTATAACCCCGAGACGACTGCCCGTGAATGAATGCATGTGTGATGTATGAGATGCTCGTGTTTGCGCCGTGTCCAATTTTTCACTCGTTTCTTTGTCTCCAACTCGTGGGACACCCAGAATCCGGGAGCGCCCCACCATCTTTTGCACGCATCCGCACACTTCTCCTTTGCATCGGTATCTCAATCGAGTTACCGGAACTGGAACATTGCCGTGGCACCGTTTCGTTATCGTCGCCGTGGCACCCCTTTTCTTTCCACCATGGTGACAAATGCTTCATAATGCTCTTGTCAACTTTAATAAAAATTGCATAAACTTGTCCATGTCATCCACATCATAATAACAACAATTAAAATGTTTAAATTGTTGTTTGCATTTAAATTACTAATGCATATGGGGATTTACAGGATTTGTTGTTTGTTATATCCGGCCCCATTTAAATTGCTTAGTTAGATAGTTTCTTTTATGCTTCACCCATGCCATGCTAACCAACATTTAATATTGTTGGGTACATAAACAAGAGCGAACTAAATAATTATTGTGGTGTCCGTCAATATGCAACTCATTGCATATTGAGCTCCACTTAATTTGTAGGTTTGCTTGTGCACTTTGCCATGTCATGCTTCATTAAACCGGACATGCATCGTACTTGATTGTGCATCATACCATGTTCATGTGTGGTTTGTTTACTATGTTGTGTGCTTCTTTCCGGTGTTTGCTTCTTTGGGTTGGTTCCGGTAACGTCGCGTTTGTGAGGACCCGTTCGACTATGTCCATTTGTCTTCTTCATGGACTCGTTCTTCTTCCTTGCGGGATTTCAGGCAAGATGACCATACCCTCGAAATCACTTCTATCTTTGCTTACTAGTTGCTCGCTCTTTTGCCATGCCTATGCTGCGATACCTACCACTTGCTTATCTTGCCTCCCATATTGTTGAACCAAGCCTCTAACCCACCTTGTCCTAGCAAACCGTTGCTTGGCTATGTTACCGCTTTGCTCAGCCCCTCTTATAGCGTTGTTAGTTGCAGATGAAGATTGAAGTTGTTCCTTGTTGGAACATGGAGATGTTGTTCCATGTTGGAACATGTTTACTTGTTGGGATATCACAATATATCTTATCTAATTAATGCATCTATATAATTGGTAAAGGGTGGAAGGCTCGTCCTTATGCCTGATGTTTTGTTCCACTCTTGCCGCCCTAGTTTCCATCATACCGGTGTTATGTTCCTTGATTTTGCGTTCCTTACACGGTTGGGTTATAATGGGAACCCCTTGACAGTTCGCCTTGAATAAAACTCTTCCAGCAATGCCCAACTTTGGTTTTACCATTCTCCACCTAGCCTTTTCTTTTCCCTTGGGAGTCGCGCTCCTGAGGGTCATCATTATTTTACTCCCCCGGGCCAGTGCTCGTCTGAGTGTTGGTCCAACCTGTCAGCTGCTGGTGGCCACCAGGGGAAACTCTGGGCTGGCCTACCCATACCTTGGACAATCTGAGTGTGCCCTGAGAAAGAGATATGTGCAGCTCCTATCGGGATTTGTCGGCACATTCGGGCAGTGTTGCTGGTTTAGTTTTACCTTGTCAAAATGTCTTGTAACCGGGATTCCGAGTCTGATCAGGTCTTCCCGCTAGAAGGAATATCCTTCGTTGACCGTGAGAGCTTGTGATGGGCTAAGTTGGGACACCCCTGCAGGGATTTGAACTTTCGAAAGCCGTGCCCGCGGTTATGGGAAGATGGGAATTTGCTAACGTCCGGTTGTAGAAAACCTGAAGTTGACCTTATTTAAAATACATCAACCGCGTGTGTAACTGTGATGGTCTCTTCTCGGCGGAGTCCGGCAAGTGAACATGGTGTTGGAGTTATGCTTGACGTAGGTTGTTATAGGATCACTTCTTGATCATAGTTCTTCGTTCGTGCTTTGCCTTCTCTTCTCGCTCTCTTTTGCGAATAGGTTAGCCACCATATATGCTAGTCGCTTGCTGCAACTCCACCTCATACCTTTACCTTATCCATAAGCTTAAATAGTTTTGATCGCGAGGGTGCGAGATTGCTGAGTCCCTGTGACTCACAGATACTTCCAAAACCAGCTTGCAGGTGCCGATGAGTCCGTGCAGATGACGCAACCAAGCTCAGGAGGAGCTCGATGAAGATCTTGTCCTTTGTCTTGTTTCATTTCTAGTTGATCAGTAGTGGAGCCCAGTTGGGGTCGATCGGGGGACCTTGTCGCATTTGGGGTTACTCTTTATTTTGGTTCCGTAGTCGGACCTTGATTACATTTGGATGTTGTAATGCTTTATTCATGTAATTGTGTGAAGTGGCGATTGTAAGCCAACTATGTATCTTTTTCCCTTATGTATTACATGGGTTGTGTGAAGATTACCTCACTTGCGACATTGCTTTCAATGCGGTTATGCCTCTAAGTCATGCTTCAACACGTGGGAGATATAGCCGCATCGAGGGCGTTACAGAGTGCAACGTGTTTCTTTGAGCCAAGACAAACTTCTGGTGTTGCTGCTACTACTGTTGATGCTTCTATAGCTCCTGCTGCTACTGTAGAGGTGGAGGACTATTACGAGGATGAGGTTGGTCAAAATCAGAACTACCACTGGTATAGAGAGCTCCTACACAAACCGTTTTTAACCCCTTTCTGCGACGACATTTTAAGCAGTCGCCTAGTGAGTGTGGGTGATAAGGGGGTCCTTCCCACACCACCCAGAAAACATCAGGGATAGGCCCTCCGGTCACACATGCTACGCAAAATGAACTCGTGTGGACCGGGCTAGCCATCGCATATAATTATACATGCCCAATATTTTCCGTTCGTAGGTACATCCCACACAATGATTCCCATAGAAACTTTTCCCTTCGTCTGCACAACCCACACACTCAATCCATGATAAACATTTTCATTTGTCTGCATATCCCACACGGTGAATCCCAGAGAAACATTTTCATTTGTCTGCACATCCCACACAGTGAATCCCAGACGAACCTTTCCGTTCATATATACATCCCACACAGTTTTATGTATAGCCTCGTGTGTGATAGGTGTAACGATCACACACGCTCTGCCTCCATTAACCGTTTGCTTTATTCAACCATACCACACAAAATTTGATGAAGAAAATTGTATGGCATTGGGCTATCCATCACCAACGCTTTTACTACTAGAACCGTTTGGAAAGTTCCATGACAGATTTAGCAGGTTTATTAGTTTACTATTAATAATTCAAGTATTACGCAAATTCACATTTCATATCAAACAACTATTTGCCAATTTCATAGCAGTCACATAAATATATTTTAACATCATAGTACGATAGCGACCTGAAAACAACACAGTACATCATATAACTAATTCACCTTCATGACAATAACATTAGAACAATATATCCATTTCCCTAATCGATTGATGCATGATCAGCCAGGTTTATCTTCTCCACCTCTTCTTTCAGTTCAGTAAGAACCTGTTTTGCACTCACCAACAGGGAAAGTGCCTCCTCCTTTGCCAAGACCATCTTAGCAAAGTCTAATTTATAAAATATGCTCTCATTCTCCATCTTCTTCTTTTTCCCGCATCTTCAAATATTCTTCAGCGTTGATAACACTTTCTCCAAGCCTATGTCTTCTCTCTTCCTCATACACGCTCCAAAGCTTTGCTAGCACATCTTCAAAGACTGTGGCCACTCTTGATCAACCCACTCCGGGTAAGAACACTTCCATTCATCCTACAATATCTAAAACTAAATCAGTAAAAATTGTAGGGAAAATGGGTTTCTAGCAACATGGAAATCACCAAGTACATATTTTGAAAAACTGAAGAAACATGTCAATTATGACATATCTTCTGAAAAACATCAATGCGCAAATGAATTAAGTGCTATTGAGACAACAACCAAATTCAAAAAAATCATAAGCAATAATTAACTTCAACAATGCTACAAGTTCTTAGTCATGTACTATAAATAAAAACATGAACATTTTGTGAGGAAGCTAAATGTAACTGCAACAGCATAGCGACAATGTTTGGATGACATCAAATTGATACTAACAGGTGTGTACAAGCACAAATTTAGTAACATAGATCTGATAGCACTAAGGTCGTGCACTCTCTATGCCAGAACCGGTGTCAAGAAAACTATTGCTACGTTTCACACCAGTGCCCTGCACTGGCGAGCTGATGTAGAGGGAAAAAATGAGGGAACCAGACTCCGGAGCACCTAGTTGCTCCGATGCCCTATTCCTTCGTGCCATAAAGTTTTTAGTATTTTACTGCTTGGCTGCTTGGATTTATGGAACAAAGTTGGCTGCACAAACTGCTGAAGTGGTGCCAAATAATTTTCTAATGTCACCGTTGATGAGATGGCAACATTTTTATATACTAGTTTGAAACGGTGACACTATCTTAATCACATACAGAATAACATAGAAGAGTGACAGTGTCTGAATTACATCTAACAAATGATTTGAAACAACGAAAGTGGGGCTAACCTTCTCTTCACATGACAGAGACTTCCTCCCACTGTCCACATATTCGAACGCAACTAACTTCATGCATGGAGATTGATGGTGACAATCACCAGGCAGATCTTCAACCACCCCGCCCCATTCGTTGCAACTGATGGTCCTAGGGAGCTACAAGACGAAAAAATGACTCAAATCAACGGCCGAGTTAAAATCCTTCATTCCAAATGATAACCCAAGAGAGAGAAGACATGCATACTCGGGTGGTGAAAGAGTCAGAGGAGGAGGAACCACTTGAGAGGTCATTGAAGGAGACTATGGCGACCGCGGCGGTCGGATGCGAGACAACGATAGCGAGGAAGCAAGCGAGGAAGTGGTTATAGATTGGTAAGGAAGGAAGGAGGAAATAGGGGAATTGTGACTTGTGGCCGGGGGGAGGGGGTAGATACTTCGGTGTTAGGCCCAAAATTTCTATGGGTTGACGGAAACTTTGCACGTGATGCCACCGGACAACATTCACTTTGAATGAATGTGTGCATCGCAAACGGTTCTTCTGCTTTACGCGCATGCGATGAGTTTGATCATTCAAACATTGGTAGAAATTTCCCTGGGTATTGTCCTCATCCACGTTATTGGATAATCAACATCACTTGCTAATTTGGGCACACAAAAGAGCCTACAGCACACAGACCAAAGTTAGTGAATCGAGCAATTTTAGTAATTAAACAGAGCCAGTTGACCTATACATTGCTCTAACAAAAGACCGACATTATAAACAAAGTTTAAGTATGCATAATTTTAACAAAGCCACCACCAAGTCGCCCTATGGCTTGGCGGTGTAAGATGAGATGTCAATGACTTGTCCTGGCGACATGCCCCCATTGGTGGACTCTACGCCCCCCCGACTGAAGTCAAACGCATCATCGTCTTCATCCTCGACCTCGGCGCCGCTGTCATGGTTATAGTGGTACTCGTAGTAGTGGCTGCGCCAGAGCTCGCGCTGGTACTCGAACACCGATTCCTCAATGGACAGGCTCTTCTGAACCTCGTCCTAAGCCATGCGCAACTCCTCCTCCCAGTGCTCCTCGATGTTCGGTACCTCCTGCATCTCCAACTCCTACTCGGTGAGGTCATGAGGAAGCAGGTGCTCCATGGCCTCCGCCACCTTTTCGGACGCGGGTTGCATGCTGGATTCGGAGGTGGCCTGGAATATCTTGGCATGTGAGTCCTCGATCTTGGCATGGATGGCCTCGACACGGGACAAGGCGACATTGGCGGGGCAGACGCCAGCTCGAACGCTCTTGGCGTTTGCAGCCACCATCGCAGCAGTTGCTATAGCCATCTCGGCTGTTGCAGCTACCTTGTCGACTATCGCAGATGCCCTCTCGGCGGATGTGGCCACGCTTAATGCGGATGCGGCCGCGCTCTCGGCGCAGGTGGTGGCGCTCGGGTAGGACGCGGCCACCATATGGGCCCTCATGAAACGTTTCCACGGCGTCATTCATAGAAAGAAGGGGTTGCGGGAATGGAGATCTAGAATTAGGGGGTGACCGTCACTAGAGAAGACGAAGCTGCCGAAGCTTATGGAGGAAGAGTTAAGTAGACAAATGAATTTTCATCAAAATGGTCCCTACAACAAATAGTGTGTCACGTTGTTGATATTTTGTATTAGCTATGAAAGGCGAATTTGGGTAGAGTGGCAACGGATGGTGTTTTAAAAATACGAGAAAATTTGGAGTACCGATACAACTGTTATGCCAAAATTTGGAAACTTTCAGGGGTCATTTGACCTTTTTAGGACATTTAAGTGATTTTCTATCCATTTAATTGCCGTAATTCAAATTTGAACTACATGTACATGCAACAGCTAACCATAATGGTTTGAAAAGTCATATTTGAATACTTGTGTGCGAGTTAATTCCATGTGCAGTAAATTGGACGGAATTTTCAAACATATTGGTTTCACGACATGGACACAAAGCTTCGAGTGCCATGGGATTGAAATTCCAAAAAATTGAAAAATGATCAAAAACACATGAATCCTTGCTTGACTTAATGGCATGGCACCAACATGGTGTGGTAGAAAAATTGGCCTGTTTCACGAAGTTTGGACACACACCCCTCACAAACTAGAGCAACTCACTAGAAGGCTCATGGTTCCGAGAGGGCAGACTGCATGTTTGATGACGAATCGGCCATAGCTTCCTCTTATAGCCTTCCAAATATTTCTATAGTTAATGTGCACTAATACAACTGTCATGTCAAAATGTGGAAAATTCTAGGGGTCATTTGAACATTTTAAGGTATTTATGTGATTTTATAGCCATTTAATGACCATAATTCTAATTTTAACTACATGTACATGCAACAGGTAACCACAATGGCTTGAAAAATCATATTTGTGTACTTGTGTGCGAGTTAATTCCATGTGCAGTAAATTGGAAGGAATTTTCAAACATATTGGTGTCACGGCTTGGACACAAGCACGAAGTGCCATGGCATTTAAATTCCCAAAAAATAAAAAATGATCAGAAATACATGAAACCTTGCCTGACATAATGGCATGCCACCAGGATGTCGTGGTTAAAAAATTGGCCTGTTTTTCATGAAACTTTGGACACACGCCCATCACAAACCGAAGCTACTCACTAGAAGGCTCATGGTTCTGAAAGGACACAATTCATCTTTGACGATGAACCAGCAATAGCTTCCTCTTATGGCCTTCAAAATTTTCCTATAGTTAACGTCCACTAATACAACTGTCATGTCAAAATTTGGAAATTTTCAGGGGTCATTTGACCTTTTTAAGATATTTAAGTGATTTTATAGCATTTAATGACCTTAATTCAAATTTGAATTACATTTACATGCAATAGCTAACCATAACAGTTTGGAAAAAATCATATTTGTGTACTTGTGTGTGATTTAATTCCATGTGCAGTAATTTGGAAGAATCTCAAACATATTGGTGTCACGGCTTGGACACAAAAGCATCGAGTGCATGATGTGGCATTTAAATTCCAAAAAATACAAAAATGATCAGAAACACGTGAAACCTTGCTTGAAGTAATGGCATGGCACCAAGATGGTGTGGTAAAAAAACTTACTTTTGACAAAAGTTTGGACACACACCCCTCAAAAACAAGAACTAACCACTAGAAGGCTCGTGCTTTTTAGAGGGGCACAATTTATGCTTGATGACAAACCGGTGATTGCTTCCTCTTATGGCTTTCCAAATTTTTCTATAGTTAACATGAACTAATACAACTATCATGCCAAAATTTGGAAAATTCCATTGGTCATTTGACCTTTTTAAGTCATTGAAGTGATTTTCTAGCCATTTAATGATTGTAATTCAAATTCGAACTACATGTACATGCAATAGCTAACCATAAAGGTTTGAGAAATCATATTTGTGGACTAGTGTGCAAGTTAATTCCATGTCCAGTAAATTGGAAGGAATTTTCAAACATATTGGCGTGATGGCTTGGACACAAAGCATGGAGTGCCATGGCATTTAAATTCCAAAAAATTAAAAAATGATTAGAAATACATGAAACCTTGCTTGATGTAATGGCATGCCACCAAGATGTCATGGTAAAAAAATTGTCCTGGTGGACAAAAGTTTGGACACACACCCCTCACAAACTAGAGTAACTCACTAGAAGGCTCGTGGTTCCGAGAGGGAACAATGCATACTTGATGATGAAACGACGAAAGCTTCCTCTTATGGCCTTCAAAAAAAATTCTACAGTTAATGTGCACTAATAAAACCGTTATGCCAAAATTTGGAAAAATTCAGAGGTCATTCGACCTTTTTAAGTCATTTAATTTATTTTCTTGCCATTTAATGACTGTAATTAAAATTTGAACTACATGTACATGCAACAACTAACCATAACGGTTTGAAAAATCATATTTGTATACTTGTTGTGTGTGAGGTAATTCCATGTGCAGTAAATTGGAAGGGATTTTTAAACATATTGGTGTCACGTCTTGGACACATGCATGGACTGCCAAGGTAGCACAAAATAATCATTCGTCCCTTATATGAGGAAAGAAAATGTAAATATCTGGCAGACAACCGGGCCCCACATGATTGGCACTCTATTTCGCGCCTTGAGGTTTGGTAGGTGAGTGGCGCTGGTTATTAATCAGACGTGGTTCTGTATTGGAAATAGCCAGCTATGAAATTCACACATGGCTTTTGCTCTCTGAATCGTGTGCAATTCAAACTATAGTACCCATAAATTCTGGCGACCGGCGTGTCTAATATTCCTGTCAATCTAGATTCCAGTCACCAATAAATACTACCTTGCTCAATTCGGCCCATCTGCATTCTAATCTACATCCTTCCCTCGCTCGCCCTCTCTCTCACACACAAAAATATCTGCCATGGTGTCGCTGATCTACCCGCGCGCCGACGAGGAGGTGCCGCCCCCTGAGGATGTTCAATCGAAGAGCATGGACGAGGAGGACACCTACATGCCGCCTGATGAGGTTGCACCGGACCCCCCAACTTGGGAGTAGTTTTGTGGCCAGTACAATCTTTGTCTGTGGAAATCGCTGCCACCGGCTGAGAAAGCCAGTCAAGTGGCGTCAAGAAGGAGATGGCGGAGGAGGAAGCTAGGTGCCAGGAGGCCTGTGAAGCCCGTGAGGCCACCTGGAAAAAGGAGGCGGTGGAGCTTTGGGGGCGTGGACGTCGTCGTGCGGAGGAGGTGTACAAAGATGGGTACTTTGCGAGCATGGTCAAAGGCGCTAGGCGACTCATCGCTGCGTGGAGGTGGGCTAATAAGCTCCAGTGTGCCACCGATGAGGAGCTCCGGTGGGTGCCCAACGAAATGGCAAGATTGTTCGCGCTCATACGCCAGCAAGAGGCTGATCGGTACATCAAGCGTTGTGAGGCGGAGGAGGCGGAATATTTCCTCCACGCTGAGAAGACGCCGCACACCAGGGAGCTACTGGCGAGGGGCTGCCTAAATACTTCCCCCAGGAGGGATTATTAGTTTTAGTATTGTTCGTTTTCAATTTTATGCATTTCTACACCGTAGTTAAGTATCATCACATATAAGTGATGATATTATATATATTGTATGATGAACTAATGAACAATTAATATATATTATGGATTTCATTTTTCTATCTGTTTTCGTATACTAATTTGTATCTAGCTGTTACCATCCACATATCCAGAATGGAAACCATATACACATATTGAAACAGAACTTATAAGAATGGAAAACAAAGTACACACATCGAAATAGATCAATAAACAGAGCAATATTATGATTATTTTGAATACATAGCGATCCACATCGAAATGAGTCAATCAAAATAAAACGCGTCCATGACCAACTGCCCTTGCCAACGGTAGCACTTGGCTCTGCATGAACTCGTGCAGGCGTTCGTCCAAGCGGTCGACATGCTTGTGGTACATTTGGAGCGCGATCTCGAGCTCCAAGTTGGCTATTTCATCGGAGATCACTAGCTCGATGATGCAATGACCATGTTCCTCTACTGCGCCCAGGTGGAGACCTAGGCCAGCAAGGCGGTCGAGCCTAGCGACCAGCGTGTTGGCATCTAGCAGGTCGCGGACAAGTGAAAGTGCAACTAATCCGCGGGTGGTTTTGGCAATTCATAACAACATATAGCTCATTGAACTAATATCCATTCAAGTTTAATATTTCAGAAAGTTCAATGAATGGCATGGCATGGACTATAGATGTGGACCCCTCAAAATGCTAAGTACACATATTGGCAAAATCTCAAGACTCTCCATTTATATTTTAGTGATCCAAGATCACATTGACTCAATAAGAAAGACAATACTATTAAAAGGGGATGAGGTGTTGCTTAATGATCTACTTGCTCAAAATGCTTAGTGATATTGTTCTGAAGCCCTCAACCACTTTCTCAGTTCCAAATATATCCAAAACCCAAAGTCAAACTTAGCCCCACCGAGATCTTCTAGCCGACGCCACCGAGTTCATTTGACCTAGCCACTGCCAGAAATCCTAACATCTCGGTCACACCGATATGGATCTCGGTCTCACCAAGATGGCCTTGCAAACTCTTAGTTGCCTATTGCAATTATTTTGGTCTCACCGAAATGTGCAATCGGCACCACTGAGTTTGCTTGACATTCTCTTTGTTGCTTCATTGCTTCACTTCGGTCTAACCGAGTTGATGCAATCGGTGCCACCGAGTTGATGTTTGCCTTAACCATAGTACATCGGTCCCACCGAGTTCTTCTAGTCGGTCCCACCGATATTCCTAACATTTATATTTTGAACTGAATCGGTCTCACTTAGTTCTTCTATTAGGTCTGACTGAGTTGTGTCAATTGTGTGTAATGGTTGGATTTTTTGTGGAGGCTATATATACCCCTCCACCCCCTTCTCCATAAGTGAGAGAGCCATCAGAACAGGCCTACACTCCCAGCCTACATTTTTTGAGAGAGAACCACCTACTCATGTGTTGAGATAAAGATATTCCAATCCAACCACAAGAATCTTGATTTCTAGCCTTCACCAAGTTGCTTTCCACTCAAATCATCTTTCCACCAAATCCAAATCTGTGTGAGAGAGTTGAGTGTTGGGGAGACTTTCAGTTGAAGCACAAGAGCAAGGAATTCATCAGCAACACAACATCACCTTTTGGAGAGTGGTGTCTCCTAGATTGGTTAGGTGTTGTTTGGGATCCTCAGACAAGATTGTAGAGTTGAACCAAGAATTTTGTAAGGTAAGGATATCACCTACTTCGTGAAGATCTACCAAAGTGAGGCAAGTCCTTCGTGGGTGATGGCCATGGTGGGATAGACAAGGTTGCTTCTTTGTGGACCCTTTGTGGGTGGAGCCCTCTTTGGACACGTGCAACCCTTACCCTTCATGGGTTGAAGTCTCCATCAACGTGGACGTACGATAGTACCACCTATCGGAACCACGCAAAAAATCTCTATGTCATCATTACGTTTGCACTCTCCAAACCCTCCCCTTTACCTTTAGATGAAATGTTTTGCTTTCCGCTGCTACACTCTTAGAATTTCATGTGTAGGTTGATTGCTTGACTAGTACTAGTTGCTAAAATCTAGCAACAACTAAAATTGGGAAAATGTTAGGTTTTTATTTGGTCAAGTAGTCTAATTACCCCCCTCTAGACCTACTTTTGATCCTACAAGTGGTATCAGAGCTTTCGTGTCCATTGCCTTGATTTCCCTAGGTTTGATGATCATAGCCTTGGTTTCACAACCTAGGAGAGTATGGCATCTAGCGAGGGACATTACCACTATAGAGGTCCTTACTTCGATGGTATTAATTTTCCTAGTTGGAAGCATAAGATGAAAATGCATATTCTTGGTCATAACCCCGCCGATTGGGCTATTGTGCGTATTGGCTTACAAGGTGATTTCTTCGAGGATGGAAAAGAACCGGATCATGAAACGTCTGCGGAAGAAATGAAGATGTTGCAATAGAATGCTCAATCTTGCGATATTTTCCTCAACGGATTGTGCCCTGAAGAATTCAATGTAACGCCGACTATGTGGCTATATCTCCGAGTGTCGAGGCACGACTTAGAGGCATAACCGCATGGTGGTGTTGTCGCAAGAGGGGTAATCTTCACACAATCCCATGTACTGAATAAGAAAGGGATAGAGAGTTGGCTTACAATTGCCACTTCACACAAATAACAAGTTAAACATACATCATCTAGAGTACAATCAAGGTCCGGCTATGGAACCAAAATAAAAAGAAGACAACCCCAAATGCTAGATCCCTGATCATCCCAACTGGGCTCCAGTACTGATCATCAAGAAACGAAACATAGTAATGACCAAGGTCCTCGTCGAACTCCCACTTGAGTTTGGTAGCATCACCTGCACTGGTATCATCGGCACCTGCAACTATTTGGTAGTATCCGTGACTCACGAGGACTCAGCAATCTCACACTCGCGAGATCAAGACTATGGTGGCTAACATACACAAGTAAGAGTAAGATGAGAAGCTACGCAACGTTCGCGAAGCTAGAAGTGATCCTAAAACTACTTATGCTCAAACATAACCCAACCGTGTTCACTTCCTGGACTCCACCGAAAAGAGACCATCACGGACTACACACGCAGTTGATTCGTTTTAATCAAGTCAAGTGTCAAGTTATCTACAACTGGATATTAACAAATTCCCATCTACCACATAACCGCGGGCGCGACTCTTGAATGTTTATACCCTGCATGGGTATTCCTTCTCCCGGAAAGACCCGATCAGTCTCGAAATCCCGGTTACAAGACATTTCAACAATGGTAAAACCAGACCAGCAAAGCCGCCCGATGTGCCGACAAATCCCGATAGGAGTCGCACATATCTCGTTCTCAGGGCACACCAGATGGGCCACACGTCTGGTTGGCACAGACCCTGGTTGCCCAGGGGGCGCTGGACATCGCCCAGGTTGGACCAACACTCAAAGGAGCACTCGCCTGGGGGTTTAAAATAAAGATGACCCTTGAGTCTGCAGAACCCAAGGGAAAAAGGCTTAGGTGGCAAATGTTAAAACCCAGGTTGGGCCTTGCTGGAGGAGTTTTATTCAAGGAGAACAGTCAAGGGGGTCCCATAACCCCAACCACGTAAGGAATGCAAAATCAAGGAAGATAACACCGGTATGACGGAAACTAGGTCTGCAAGAGTGGAACAAAACACCAGGCATAGGGCCGAGCCTTCCACCCTTTACCAAGTATATAGATGCATTAAATTAAATAAGAGATATTGTGATATCCCAACATAACCATGTTCCAACATGGAACAAACTTAAACTTCACCTGCAACTAACAACGCTATATAAGGGGCTGAGAAAAAATGGTAACATAGCCAAACAACGATGTGCTAGGAAGGTGGGTTAGACTCTTGACATGGCAATATGGGAGGCACGATATAACAAGTGGTAGGTAGCATGACATAGTGATAGAACGACCAACTACCAAGCAAAGATAGACGTTATATCGAGGGTATGGTCATCTTGCCTGCAATGTTCTCAGAGTTGACGAAAGCTTGATCCTCGTTAGCGTAGTCAACAGGTTCCTCGTTCACGTACTCATCTCCCGGCTCTACCCAAAGCAAGAACACAAGCAATGGAATAACAGTCAATCACGGAGCAATGTACAAGCAACATGATGCAAAACATGGCACGATATGCAAGATATGATATGCAATGCTTATGCGTGCTCCGGAAGGGAAAGAATGATCAAGGCATCAACTTGGCCAACCGAGTATGCCGCTGCAAATATGAGGTGATTTCGGTCAAAATCGATATAAGGATTACCGAAAACAGATGCACGGTTTGCAAATGGCAAGCAACACAAGAATGACGCAAATCTGCGATTAACAACATGATAGAACTTAGAATGCAACAAGAAACTAAGCTACTGCACTCCAACATAGCAACAAAGCATATGACAGTGAATTACAAGAGATGCTTGACAAAACATGAACACTGAGCTATGGCTAAATCACACAAGAACAGGTTCAAACAAGCATGGCAAAAGTGCGAAAGATATCAGCTTCACAGACTTAGTGAAAACACTAACATATCAAAAATTACTTCAAGAAGCAATGTTTAGAGCTAGCTAACAACCTGATACATGAACTTAACATAGCAAACAATGGCATGGCATGCTTCTACTAAAAGCATAGAACAAACTCTCTTACTGAACATGAGACAAAAAGGCATTGAAGATATGATGGCACCCATGTAAAGATAGCATGTTTTATAAACAGATTCAGACTTGGTGGAATTTCAGGACATGGCAGGAACAGATTCATGATAGCAACTTTGCATGCTTGTGGCACTCATCACGGTACACTCAATGACATGGAATAAATACTAGCATGGAGTAGGCATGAAAATGAACCTAACCATGTGCCAAACAACCTCATACCATGCGGCAAATAAATCACACAAAAATGACAAAACATGATCATGATGCAAAATGACATCTTCATGAACTTGTTCAGATGCAAAAACTAATTCCACCACTGGATTGGTGGGATTTTTCCACCCCAAAAACATATATAATATGTTGGGGTTGCTGTAGAAAAATCATCACAAGTGCAATAAGTCAAACATTGCCTAAAATGGAAAAAGACAGAAATGGGAAAAACCTAAAATGGAAATGTCCTGATCTGGACTTGCCAGATAAGGAAAGGCTCGATTTGGGGAAGGCCCAAAATGGAAAACTGCCCGATTTGGCTAGAGACAGAGGTGGTGTGGCTAACATATGGGCCCGCAGGTCCACGTGTCAAGTGAGTGTGTGTGAGTGTGCTTGAGAGGCTGGCAGGTGGGTCTGCGACACGTGAGACTGACAGGTGGAACCACGCGTGCGGCTGAAACAGAGCCAAAACAGGGGCGAGCGATGGCGGTGGCAGAACGCGGCGGAGGCCTCGCCGGAGTTGCTCCGGTGGCCTAGCGGAGCGGCGGAAAAGTGCAACGGGATCGCCAGGGGATCCGGCACACGCGCAAGGCAAGCGCAGCGCCGGACGATGACAGAAACGACGCCGGCGACGAGGTGACTAGGACGACGATGGCGATTGCGAACACAGTGAAGGAAAGGCCTAAATGGGCTGCAGAGTGCGTGGATCAGACACACGCGACGCTAGGAACCTAGTGGACATGGACAAAACGGTGAAAGGTGCTCGGAGCACTCGCCGGAGAGGGGTCCGACGATGGCGCGAGCGGGCGCAAGCAGCTAGCGACGAGGGAGCGTGCAAAAGAGGGGAAGAAGGGCACGGGGCGACGCGGGTGCTCATCACGAACAGGCGTGCGTGTTCGGACAGAGGCAATGAGGTCGGGGATGCCGGAATCTTGCCGGAGAAGATGCGGAGGCCGATGGGGAAGAAGAGGAAGAAGGCGGCAAAGTCTTGGCGTCCCTCGGGCCGTAGGGGAAGTAGTCGACGGAGTCGATGACGGCGGACTTGACGGACACGGTCGTCGGGGTGGAGGTCGACGGGGAGCGCGCCGGCGACGAGGCCGTGCTCTGAGATGCGTATGGGGACAATGGAGAACGGTGGATCTGGAGGGTTTGGTGGCCTGGCGGCGGCGGGGAGAGGGAGAGGGAACCCTAGAGGGTAGGTAGGGAAGGAGGGAGAGCTAAAAGGGGCCCAGGGCAACGGGGAAAAGCTCGCACGCTCTCGTGCTCGCGGTCCCCATGGCGTCGGCAAGAGGAGAGGGAAAAGGTGGGTGCGGGGAACAGTGAGGCGCTAACTAGCGGGGCCAATCGGGCCACGTGGCGAGGGGCTAGCGGCGGTGCAAGCACGCGTAGGTGAGAAAAGACAGGGAGGAGAAGGCCGAGCGGGCTGGTGCACGCACTGATGGGCTGCACTAGCTGGGCCGGCCTGGAGACCGAGGCCCAGGTGGGTGCTGCTGCTGGGATGCTCTGCTGCCGTTCCTGCTTCCTTTTTTCTATTTTCTTCGGACAGAAAAAAGCAAAAGCACAGGGGAAGTGGGAAGGATTTTGAGAAATATGACAATATTCTCAACATCTTGATTTGGTGAAGTATTTAAAGGTAGAAAATATTTAAAGGTAAAATTGATTTCAGAATTTTCAAAGGTAGAAAATATTCCAAGTTTGAATTAGGTACAAACTTGAAGCATTTTTTATCCCAACCAAACAAACTCCAATTTAGGTGAAACTTGGCAGAGAGGTGAGTGGCATGATGCTTGAATTGTGAGGAAGAGATGAACAGTAAAGTAGGAGTGAAAAATGGCACTTGCTAAATAGAAGAAGGAGAAGGAAGGGAGGGGTGATGCAAGGGGTGATCATGCATGGAACCCACAATGCACATGATGAGCATGCTGAAATGCAACATTACAAGAAGCACAAATGCAACACTTGAAATGATCACAATGCACACATGGATGATAAAAGAAATACATAAAAGGAAATGGCATAACAATGCAACAAATAACAACACAAAGGCAACCAAAAGAAGCCAACCATGATAGACCCAATGAATTGGATGAAGATGGAAATTGATACATTGACGAAAGGAAGGTTTTACATTTGGGATGTTACATTCAACAAAATCACCCTCCTTGAGAATGCAAAGGAAATCTGGGATACTTTGGTTGATATGCACGAAGGTACTGAGTCCGTTAAGGAATCCAAATTGGATGTGCTTCAAAGTCAACTTGACAAGTTCAAGATGTAGGATGGTGAAGGAATTGCTAAGATGTAGTCTAGGCTTGCTCTCATCACAAATGAGATTGCTGGCTTAGAAAGTGAAGAGATGACTGACAAATTCATCATCAAGAAGATCCTAAGAGCCTTGGATGGAAAATATGATACCGTGTGCACCTTGATCCAAATGATGCCCAATTACAAAGATCTCAAGCCCACGGAAGTCATTAGTAGTATTGTTGCTCATGAGATGTCACTCAAGGATAAGGAAGATCTCCCCAACTAGTCAAGTGGTGCCTACAAAGCTTCAAATGATGATCCTACAACATCAAGTGAGAAACAAGTCTTCAATGAAGAATTGAGCTTAATGGTGAAGAACTTCAGTAAATTGTACAAGAGTGGAAGCAAAGAGAGAAGCTCCAAGTCAAGGTCCTACAATGACAAAAGATCTTCTAGTCAGGATCGTAATTGCTAAAATTGTGGAAGACCCGGACACTACTCCAATGAGTGTACCGCTCCCTACAAGAAAAGATAAGATGCACCTAATAAGAGAAGTAAAAGAGATGAATCACCACCAGGAGAGAGAAGGAGTAGAGATGATCATTATGAATGAATACCCTCTCGCAGAAGCAAGGATTCGGAAAGGAAGGACAAGTCATCAAAGAGCTACATAATACGAAGACATCAAGCTCAAGTTTGTGAATGGGTATCTGGTCTCGACTTTGACAACTACCCCGAGAGAAGCTATCAATCCGACTCCGAATATAGTCAACATGAAGGTGTTGCCGACTTGCACTTGTGTTATCAAACTCCTATGACATATTTGACTCACCAAATGAAGGAATTGGAAGATGCTTCATGGCTAAAGGCTCTAAGGTATCACACCCCAAGTATGTTGATTTCAATATTGATAAAGATGATTTGCTAGGTGATGATGATTTACTTGTTGACAACACTAGTGATGAAAACTATGATGAAATTGCTAATATTCATGCTAATCAAGATGAAACGAATGACAATGATAAGAAGCAAATTGAGTGTCCAACTAAAGAACTCAACACTCTTAAGTTAGCTCATAAAACAACTCTAGAGGATCATAGAGAGCTCTTAAAGACTCATGAGAAGGTACACTTCGAGAAGCTAAATTTAGAGCAAGAGCATGAGTTCCTAAAAGCTATCAATTATAATCTTCGAAAGAAGAGTTCTTCTAATCATGCCAAAAGTCTCCTCTTGTCTACTTATATGCCAGAAGTAAAATCTAGTAATAAGAAAAAGAAAGATTCTTCCTCTATTAGTAACAATAATCATGTTAAATCAAATATTGGTGCTTATAGTAGTTCTCTTGATTCCACTGCTGATTCTCTTAGCCAAGTTACACTTGAGCAATAAAATGGCTTATTGAAGGGAATTATAGAGAAAGGTGTTTACAAGAGCCTTGCTGGAAGTAAGCAATTAGAGGAAATTGTACGTAAGCAAGGAAGGCACCAGAAGAATCAAGGTGGTGGTTTTGAACGAAAGTGCAATGCCGACGGAGTTTAGTGGGAAGAAGATCAATGTCCCAACACGAAGTTTTTTCCTCAACAAGAGAAGTATGACCCAACCGCTTTCAATGGAAGGCAAGCTCAAGATGATCTTCCACCACAAGACCACAAGCTAAAAGGCAAGGACAAGCTTCAAGAAGAGATTGATTCATTTGAAGAAGCTCCTAAGGCCATGGTCAAGTGGGTTCCCAAGACTACATCAAGCTCTACTTCATCAAGTATGACTACAACTCCAAGGATTCCCATCAAATTGATGTGGATCCCAAAGAAGAAGAACTAGAGAGTTCTTGAGGGTGACTCCAGCCGCCAACATACTTCAGTCATATTCATTTTGGCAAGGACAAGTGCAGTCAACTTTCACATCTTGCACTAGTTCATGGAGTCACAAACCCTCTTGTTGGTAAGACAAGGGACAAGGTAACCTAATGCTTTCGTGGACATGATCATAAGTGTGTTTCACTCTATCTCTATGGATATCCTTGTCGGTTCCTTGTGGGAATAATCCATGTAGGTATTGAAAGTGCAAAACACTCCAATGAATTGCTCCAAATGATCTACATCAACATTGAGCATCCACATCTTCAACATCTACATGAAGTCATCATCGACAAAACTCAAGGTTAGTTCATCCCTCTTATGGGGGATATCACATCTAGGGGGAGCTTTGCTATAAATATTGAGCTAAAGCAACTCCAATGATTTTAACACAACAATGCTTTATGTAAAAGTGGTAACCCCACTTGTGCTTAAACGATGAGTATGACCTACGATCAAATGTTCTCATTTGACTCCTCAGTCAATATTCTCATATATAGATGACCTAGCCATCGCCAATTGCTTGATAGATGATAGAGTGTATGTGCATGATTTGCCACATGTTTTATTTGCTATCTTATTGTGTGAGCATGTTGGTTGCATATTATTCTCCATTCGAGGACATCCATTTGTTGTTTTGATTGTTTGGTTTTTCTTTTGCCAAATGGATGGACAATAATGCCTAAGTACTTCCTCTAGCTATCTATGCTTTTTCTCGTCTCAAACTCTATTCATGCTACATCACAAAGTTTGAACAAGTCACTCTCGGACCCTCCAGGTGAGGAGCACTCGGAGCCACCGACCCGTAAAGGGCTTAACTACCAAAACCTATTAATGATTTTCGGCCAGACCGAACTATCCAACTCGGTCTGATTGAGATCAGTAAGTTGATCTAGGTTTTCATCTTGCCACCACCGATTAGAATGATTCGGTCACACCGAGTTGCAGCAACTGCTAGCAATTTTGCATATCGTTGCCACCGAGACGTTCCACTCGGCGCCAACGACAGCGCCTGGGTACATATACCTCATGTACCCGTATGGTTTAAAATTACTTGAAACCGCACGAGCTTGCGCCCCGGCACAGCCGCCCCCTTGGTCTTTGGATCATCGCCGTCTTTGCCAGTGACCCTCCGCCGCTGGTTTCCGCCACCGTCAATTGGAATCTTCAATGCCACTGCCGCCGTAGCAATCCGTCACCAAGTTAGGGTACGGATTTGACCCTTTGTGCTTTCCGTTGTTCCATTCTTGCACGAAGTATAATGCCTTTCTTCTTCCCATGTATGAGATCAATCTATCTATCAAACAAATTCCTTAGAATAGATTCAATGCAAAAACTTAGGGTTAAGTTTCCGCCGAACCCATCTCGGACCGACCAATCTGAGGATTTTGGTCACACCGATTGTCCCTTGCCATTGCACAAGTACAACTCGGTATGACTGAAGTGTACTGATCGGGGAGACTGAAATCACTTTGTCTGTGAGACCCTAGCATCTCGGAGTCACTAAACTACATTTCGGTCTAACAAAAACTACATGTTTAGACTATGTTAGTGCTTCGATGTCACTGAGTTCGTCAAATCGGTAGCTCCGAAATGCTTTCTGCAGAAAACTAACTTTAAGTTTTTGTCTCAATTTTTTGCAAAATAAGTTGTACTTTGTGATGCTTATCTACTCTACCCACACCCAATTATTCACAGGGTCAATTGCAGCTATGTCAAAGGCTGGTGATAGTCAGAACAAGTCTGAAGAGCAGCTCAATCTTGGTGAGGGCACTAGTCCCTCTGGTAGCTATGATGAGGGGTGTAGGAGAACTCCTAGCAATTTGCCTAAGGCAGCTATCGAGCAAAGGAAGAAGAGAACATCTAAATCTGAAGGTGAAAATTTTGTGCTTGGAGAGGAAGTAACCTCCAAGAAGAAAGTGCTCAAGAAAGAGTATATTGCTGCCACAAAGCCAGGCCTTTCCAAGAAGGCACCTGCAAAGAGGAATCCAATGTCGAAGGTTAGAGCCTCAACTCAAGACACCATGGAGTTTACACTTGAGCCTGTCCGCGTTCTGGGAATGGTGGTACCCAGACTTGCCTGCCTGCGGCCCATGGTGTGGCTCCATCGACGGCCTCGTACGACCCAGCTTCGACATCAACTACTCATGACCCTCTTGAGAGGAAAAGCCTCACGAGGAGGACGACACCAAGACCTCCACGTGGGGCGGCCTCCCTAGGCTGGCTCCCGAGGAGCGGAGATTTCTATGCAAGGTTCACCTCGCGAGGTTCAGATGATGTGAGCCATGACAACCAAGGCTAGGCGGGCGCCAGCAGGCGTAGTGTACCAGTTTCCTCTTTGAAGCTAAGGAGGCAAGCGAAGGCGCAGAGTCTCGAGGAATCAAGCAAAGGTTTCCATTCCGGAGGAAAAACTCCAAGACCGCCAGGATGGCACGACCGAGGTCACGTAGCGACCAGACCTCAAACAGTCTGATCTCTGTGCTCCGGTGTCATCCCTGGATCAGTAATGCTAACACCACACAGTACTCGGAGGATTTATATCAGAGTAGCAATCACACACTTATTACATCGAGTGTCTCAAAAGAGAACTTATTACAATAAGTATGGCTTAAGGCCATCTAATAACGATAAAAGCGGAAGGCTCGGAAGATAAGTGAGTCCATCAACTCCAACGGCATCACTGAGTATATAACCACGACCTAAAAACTCCTTAATCGTCGTCTGAAAAGTCTGCAACATTAACGTTGCAGCCCGAAAACGGGTCAGCACATGGAATATGCTGGCAAGGTAACACATAGAGTGTAATGGAATGAAATAGCTATACTATATGCATATTTGGCTGGTGGAAAGCTCTATGGTCACAGTTTTGCATAAAGCCAATTTTTCCCTAATTCAAAGGAATAAAATTTAATTACTATCATGGTAGTTGTTAAACATTGAGAATGGTTGACAGCATTCTCAATCCCAATTAAGTATCATCATTAAACATAACCCAACAAAATTAATTTAGAGTAACATGTTGAGATTCACATGATAATCCAAGAACTAGATACTCAAGATGTCCATAACCGGGGACACGGCTAACCATGATTAGTTTATTACACTCTGCAGAGGTTTGCGCACTTTTCCCCACAAGACTCGATCGCCTCCGTTTGGTTTCTCGCACTACACTGTTTTTGAGAAACGGATGACGGAGACATAGTCTTTCAAAAGCGCTAGCACCTTATGATCGGGTAGACCGTACCACCTACATCCCCTACATCTGCTAGTATACCACTGTAAGAGTTCGCACGACTTAGTCAACTATGCTAGAGCCCATAATAGCTTGTGGCTGCACACGGATGTTTCTAGTATGAATAGTCTCATGATCCCTTTGAGCCTGGGTGGTGGTCCAAAAGAAAACAGGCAAGTCCTGGAATACCCAGGTGCCTCAATCCACCCAGATGTGTGTTTAAGTTGGCACCTTAGATAAACCATTAATTAACAATCTCACATCTGTCATGGATATCACTCACCCAATCCACGTCTACTAGCATAGCATGGCATAAATAGCAAACGTAGAAGTAACTCCCAAAGGTTTGATAATAACAGGTAATAGGTACTACCTCATCTACTTCCCATCCCACAATTTAATTAGATCCTAATCATGCAATGTGTGAGGATTAATCTAATGCAATAAACTGGGTAGTAGAAAAGGTATGATCAAAGTGTTACTTGCCTTGCTGATGATCCGCGAAACCTAACAATTCGAAGTAACAGGTGGCGCACTCCGGGTATTCTATCGCAGACAAACAAACAAGCATACAATAAGTACTCATCTAATGCACAGGTAAAACTCAAATAAGAGATCTAACCAGAAGGTTCAACTTAAGAACTCCGGTTGGCCAAAAGAATCAAATCGAACGAAGCAACGGAAATCAAACTGCGAAAAAAACCAACTTCGTTCTAGTAATCTGGATCTAGGGCAAATTTTACAGTAGCAAAAACTTGTTTAAGTTGGTAAAACGGATAAAGGGTTTCGAGACGAATCCCTAGGCGCTTGAATCGCCTGATTCCGATAAACGAGCGAAAAGTTAAAACTAAAACGAAAATCGGATCAGGAATCGCGATCAGAAAAATCGCGGATTTAATCCGAGAAAAAGAAAAACGACGAACGCCGATTTTTTTTCTCGCTTTTTTTCGGCACGGAAAACGAGGCACGACAAACCTCGGGCGGCGAGATCGTCGGCGGCGGCGGCTCCGGCGGCGCGCGCAGATCGAGGCGGGGCTGATGGGCTGGGGCGGCTCGGGGCGGCGCTATTTAAAGGCTGCCCCCGAGCGGTGTCCCGCTCGGGTACGGCCCGAAGTCGGTTCGTTGTTTTAATTATTCCGCTCGGAAGAAAAATAAAAAGAAATACTAAACGGACTCCAAAAATTCCGAACTAAATTTTCACGGGCTTCTAAAATCAAGCCGCACAAGGTGAACATTTATTTGGGCCCTAAATGAAATTTTGAAAAACGCACATTTTTCCTAAATTCAAATAAAACACCGAATAACTCCGAAATAAAATCTTATTTGATTTTTTTATTAAATCCTCAATATTTCTTTATTTTGGGAAAGTCATTTTATTCCCTCTCTCATATTTTTGTAGTAGAAATAATTGATGATAAAATAAATAAAATCAAATGATCCTATTCTCAAAATTTGAGAAAACTCAAATATGAAAATAACGAAATCCCCAACTCTCTCCATGGGTCATTGAGTTGCGTAGAATTTCTAGGATCAACCAAAATGCAAAATAAAATATGATATGCATGATGATCTAATGTATAACATTCCAAATTGAAAAATTGGGATGTTACAAACCTACCCCCCTTAAGATGAATCTCGCCCTCAAGATTCGGGTTGGCTAGAAAATAGGTGAGGGTGGTCCTTGAGCAAATCTTCCTCTCGCTCCCAGGTGGCTTCATCCTCCGTGTGGTGGCTCCACTGAACTTTGCAAAACTTGATAACCTTGCTGCGAGTAACTCGGTTGGCAAACTCGAGAATCTTGACTGGTTTCTCCTCGTAGGTCAAATCGTTATCCAACTGAATAGTTTCCAAAGGCAATGTATCTCTCAATGGTATGTCAGCCATCTCTGCGTGACATTTCTTTAACTGAGAAACGTGGAACACATCATGTACTCCTGACAATCCTTCGGGCAATTCCAACTTGTAGGCCACTTCTCCCATACGCTCCAAAACTCGATATGGTCCTACAAATCGTGGTGCTAACTTCCCTTTAACTCCAAAACGCTTTGTTCCCCGAAGTGGAGATACTCGAAGATAAGCTCTGTCTCCGACTTCGTAAACTGTCTCCTTGCGTTTAGAATCTGCATAACTTTTCTGTCTGGACTGGGCTACCTTGAGCCTATCGCGAATCAGCTTCACCTTCTGTTCAGACTCCTTAATCAAGTCGGGTCCAAACAACTAGCGGTCTCCAACTTCGTCCCATGACAACGGTGTCCTGCACCTCCTTCCGTACAAAGCTTTGAAAGGGGCCATCTTTAAACTGGTTTGATAACTGTTGTTGTAAGAGAACTCTGCATATGGCAAATTATCGTCCCAACTAGATCCGTAATCTAGCGCACAAGCTCTCAGCATATCCTCCAAAATCTGATTGACTCTCTCGGTTTGTCCATCTGTCTGTGGATGAAAAGTTGTACTGAATTCTAGCCTGGTTCCCAAGGTTTCATGCAACTGCTTCCAGAACTTTGAGGTAAACTGGGTTCCTCTATCTGATACGATACTCCTTGGAACTCCATGCAAACATACGATCCTGGTCATGTATATCTTTGCCAACTTAGCACTGGTATAAGTGGTCTTTATTGGGATGAAATGAGCTAGCTTCGTCAATCGATCAACTACAACCCAAATCAAGTCATAGCCTGAACGAGTCCTGGGCAATCCCGTGATAAAATGCATGCCTAACTTATCCCACTTCCATTCGGGTATCGGCAATGGTTGTAACAATCCTGCTGGCTTCTGATGCTCTGCCTTTACTCTCTGACATACATCACAAACTGCTACATACTCCGCAATATCCTTCTTCATTCCGGACCACCAGAAAATATCCTTCAAATCCAGATACATCTTGGTATTTCCTGGGTGAATTGAGTACGGTGAGTCGTGTGCCTCTTGCAAAATCAACTTCCTGATCTCCGGGTCATTGGGCACATAAACACGGTCTTCAAACCATAAGGTGTCGTGCTCATCCTCACGAAATCCTTTAGCTTTTCCTTTGCTCAGTTTCTCCTTTATAGCGGCAATCTCTTTGTCAGCTTTCTGAGCTTCCCTGATTTTATCCATCAAGGTTGACTGAATCTCCATTGCTGCTACATAACCTCTCGGAACTATTTCCAAACATAGTTCACGAAGATTTTCGGCTAACTCCCTTGGTATTCCTCCCGTCATTAATGTATTGACATGGCTCTTGCGGCTTAATGCGTCAGCTACTACATTAGCCTTTCCGGGGTGATAATGCAATTTCATCTCATAATCCTTGATAAGCTCCAACCATATCCTTTGTCTAAGATTTAACTCCTTCTGTGTGAAAATGTACTTCAAACTCTTATGATCCATGTACACCTCATAATGATTTCCAATGAGGAAATGTCTCCATGTCTTCAAAGCATGCACTACGGCTGCTAACTCCAAATCATGTGTGGCATAATTCAACTCATGAGGCTTTAGTTGTCTTGAGGCATATGAAACAACTCTCCCTTCCTGCATAAGCACTTCCAAGTCCTCGACGTGAAGCGTCACAATACACCTCATAATCTTTGGTCTGGTCTGGCAAAATCAACACTGGTGAGGTAACCAAACATTTCTTCAACTCCTGGAAACTAGCCTCACACTCCTCTGTCCATATGAACTTGGTATCTTTCTTCAACAACTCCGTCATAGGCTTCGCAATCTTTGAGAAATTCTCAATAAATCTCCGGTAGTATCTTGCGAGTCAAAGAAAACTCCGGATCTCTCCAACTGTTGTTGGGGCTTCCCACTTGGTCATGGTTTCAACTTTAGCGGGATCTACTGCTATACCTTCTCCAGATATAACATGTCCGAGGAATCCTACTTCCTTCAACCAAAACTCACATTTGCTGAACTTGGCATATAATTGATGTTCTCTGAGCTTTCCAAGTACCAAACGCAAATGCTCCTTATGTTCCTCTTCATTCTTTGAATAAACCAGGATATCATCAATGAACACTACGATGAACTTATCCAAAAACTCCATAAACACTTTGTTCATCATGTTCATAAAATAGGCAGGTGCGTTAGTCAGACCAAATGACATAACAGTATACTCATACAACCCATACCTGGTGGTAAAAGCTGTCTTCGGAATATCCTGTTCTCGAATCTTCAACTGGTGGTATCCTGATTGCAGATCGATCTTGGAAAATACCTTAGCTCCTTGCAATCGATCAAACAGATCATTGATCATTGGTAGTGGGTACTTGTTCTTGATCGTTACTTCATTCAATCCTCGATAATCAACAACCATCCTTAACAAACCATCCCTTTTCTCCACTAGAAGTACTGGCGATCCCCAAGGCGAAGAACTTGGGTGAATATATCCCTTATTCAGTAACTCCTTAATCTGCTTCTTAATTTGCACCAAATCCTTTGCTGGCATCCTATATGGTCTCTTTGATATTGGACCTGTGCCTGGCAATAGCTCAATCAAAAACTCAATATCTCTATCCGGTGGCATGCCTGGCAACTCTTCTGGAAATACTTCAGGGAAATCCCTTACCATTGGTACTTCCTCCTGCACAACTCCTGTTAGGCAATTTACTTGAGTCCTCTTTGGCACATGCCGGGATACATACTTGATCCTTCTCCCTTCTGGGGTGGTAAGAAAAATTGACTTACTAGCACATTCTATATTCCCTTCATACTTTCATAACTAATCCATACCTAATATCACATCCAATCCTTGAGATTCCAATACTACTAGGTCTGAGGGAAAAACATAGTTACCAATCCTTAATGGTAACCGATCACACCATAGACTAGCCACATACTCTGCTCCGGGCGAGGTTACTAACATGGTTGACCTAAGGGCTTGGGTTGGTACGTTATATTTATCCACAAATCCCCTTGAGATGTATGAATGCGATGCTCCAGTATCAAAAAGAACGAGTGCAGTAAATGACTTAACCAAAAACTTACCTATTACTACATCGGGCTGAGCTTCAACCTCCTCCACGCTAACGTGGTTCACCTGTCCCCTGTTGAAAGGGTTCGGCTTCTTCCCAGAACTTCCATTGCTATTTCCATTTTGTAATTCAGGACATTCATTGGCATAATATCCTGTCTTCGAACACTTAAAGCAAGTGACTTGGCTTAGGTCCTTCTTGGCTGGGGTTGAGGGGTTGGTGCGGTTCTGGCCGTTGCTTCCTCCATTGCCATTTCCATTCTTGGTGCCATTGTGATTGTGCGTGCTACCTCCTCCATGGGTATGCTGAAAATGTCCTCCTGGTCTAGGGGTAAAACGTGGCTTCTGCTGAGCTCCTGAATTGTACTTTCCTTGTCCATACTTCCTCTTGCGATTCTCAATTTGCTGCTGCTTCCCTTCAATCATAAGAGCACGATCTACCAACTCCTGGTAGTTGTTGAAGGTGGCTACCATCAACTGCATGCTCAACTCATCATTCAGTCCTTCCAGAAACTTCTCCTGCTTAGCTGCATCCGTAGCGACGTCATCTGGGGCATAACATGCTAGCTTACTAAATTCCTCCACATACTGGCCAACTGTCCTTCCTCCTTGGCGCAAGTTGCGAAACTCACACTTCTTCATGGCCATAGCTCCTGCTGAAACATGTGCAATACGAAAAGCCTGCTGAAACTGGTCCCATGTGACAGTGTCAACTCAGAAAGTGGCTGTGAAATTCTCCCACCATGATGTTGCTGGTCCTTCTAGCTGATGTGCGGCAAACTTCACCTTCTCCGCATCCGTACATCCTGCTGTGGTCAACTCCCTAGCCGTCTTACGGAGCCAATCATCTGCTACTATCGGCTCGGTGCTACTGGAAAACACCGGTGGATTCAGCCTAAGAAAACGGGCTAAGTGGTCAACAGGTGGTGGTGGTGGTGGGTTGTTGTTGTTGTTCCCCTGATTCTGATTCTGGACTAGTAACTGCATCAATGTGTTCTGCTGCTGGATCAACTGGGTGAGCTCCGGTGGAAAGGCAAATCCGGGGTCACGTCCCGGAGGCATCTGAGGGTTTAGAAAAGATGAGATATAAGAATAGAGGGGGTCTAAAGAGAAAACACTACCCATATGCACATGAGGCAAAAGCAAACAATTCACTTCAATCAATCAAACAAGGGCATACAATCGATCTATCTATCGCAAAAGTGCTCGGACTACTATATTTACATGGTGGACTACTACTACTGATGAGGTGGTCTACTAGAAATATTCTTCGGTTGCAGACTCCATGATATCAGCTCCAGCTTCATCAACATAGTCATCATCGCTACTATCTGCTTCCGAGTCGGTGCCGTCGATGATGATGTAGTCTTCCGGGCTAATTTCCTGGGGTTCTTTGTCTTCATCTACTGGCATAGGGCCTCCCATAAATATTCCAATCTTCTTGATCAGGTCGTCATTCTTCTCCACCAATACTTCAATTTCTTCTTCATAATCTTCACGTGTAGCCTTGAGTTCTTCCTCCAGTTCCTTGATTCTAGTCTTTGCCTTCTTCAGATCTATCATGTCGGCGCACATCTGGTTCTCCTGTCATCGAATGTGTTGATTTAGCTCCTGGATAAAAGCTGCGATTGATCTATCCTTCCTGGTGCTGATCATCTCCTAGTGTTCATCTCGGCGCCCACAAATCTGGTAGATAGTATCCTTGAGATCCTTGCGGTAGACTTCTCCAATGCGTCCCATGGCGATGTGAGCTGCCATGCTCTTTCCTAGACTCCAAGTTGGTGCATCAAAAGAAAACTCTATGGGCTCAGTGACTGGCATGAACGTCCTTCCTGGAACTTGAACTTGAATCATCCAGCGCTCTTCTTCAGGTAAAGTGGCGTTGTAGGTTCCCGTGAAGCTTGGTACTCCTATATTCAGGTATCTAGTGACTTCCTTCAAGTGGCGTCCAAAGGGTGTATCTTCATCCGGTTGTGTGAACTTGTTCCTTGCATCCACCATCCTAAAGAGTAGAAAAGATGAGAGGTCAAAAGAGAAGAGAGTGAATAGTGATCTAGGTCTTTAGCTTACTGGTCGTGTCCTACAGTCAGCGTGTGCTCTGATACCATCTCTGTAGCGACCAGACCTCAAACAGTCTGATCTCTGTGCTCCGGTGTCATCCCTGGATCAGTAATGCTGACACCACACAGTACTCGGAGGATTTATAACAGAGTAGCAATCACACACTTATTACATCGAGTGTCTCAAAAGAGAACTTATTACAATAAGTATGACTTAAGGCCATCTAATAACGATAACAGCGGAAGGCTTGGAAGATAAGTGAGTCCATCAACTCCAACGGCATCATTGAGTATATAACCACGACCTAAAAACTCCTTAATCATCGTCTGAAAAGTCTGCAACATTAACGTTGCAGCCCGAAAATGGGTCAGCACATGGAATATGCTGGCAAGGTAACACATAGAGAGTAATGGAATGAAACAGCTATACTATATGCATATTTGGCTGGTGGAAAGCTCTATGGTTATAGTTTTGCGTAAAGACAATTTTTCCCTACTTCAAAGGAATAAAATTTAATTACTATCATGGTAGTTGTTAAACATTGAGAATGGTTGACAGCATTCTCAATCCCAATTAAGTATCATCATTAAATATAACCCAACAAAATTAATTTAGAGTAGCATGTTGAGATTCACATGATAATCCAAGTACTAGATACTCAAGATGTCCATAACCGGGGACACGGCTAACCATGATTAGTTTATACACTCTGCAGAGGTTTGCGCACTTTTCCCCACAAGACTCGATCGCCTCCGTTTGGTTTCTCGCACTACACTGTTTTTGAGAAACGGATGACGGAGACATAGTCTTTCAAAAGCGCTAGCACCTTATGATCGGGTAGACCGTACCACCTACATCCCCTACATCTGCTAGTCTACCACTGTAAGAGTTCGCACGACTTAGTCAACTATGCTAGAGCCCATAATAGCTTGTGGCTGCACACGGATGTTTCTAGTATGAATAGTCTCATGATCCCTTTGAGCCTGGGTGGTGGTCCAAAAGAAAACAGGCAAGTCCTGGAATACCCAGGTGCCTCAATCCACCCAGATGTGTGTTTAAGTTGGCACCTTAGATAAACCATTAATTAACAATCTCACATCTGTCATGGATATCACTCACCCAATCCACGTCTACTAGCATAGCATGGCATAAATAGCAAACGTAGAAGTAACTCCCAAAGGTTTGATAATAACATGTAATAGGTACTACCTCATCTACTTCCCATCCCACAATTTAATTAGAACCTAATCATGCAATGTGTGAGGATTGATCTAATGAAATAAAACTGGGTAGTAGAAAAGTTATGATCAAAGTGTTACTTGCCTTGCTGATGATCCGCGAAACCTAACGATTCGAAGTAACAGGCGGCGCACTCCGGGTATTCTCTCGCAGACAAACAAACAAGCATACAATAAGTACTCATCTAATGCACAGGTAAAACTCAAATAAGAGATCTAACCAGAAGGTTCAACTTAAGAACTCCGGTTGGCAAAAAGAATCAAATCGAACAAAGCAACGAAAATCAAACTGTGAAAAAAAAAACTTCATTCTAGTAATCTGGATCTAGGGAAAATTTTACAGTAGCAAAAACTTGTTTAAGTTGGTAAAACGGATAAAGGGTTTCGAGACGAATCCCTAGGCGCTTGAATCGCCTGATTCCGATAAACGAGCGAAAAGTTAAACTAAAACAAAAATCGGATCAGGAATCGCGATCAGAAAAATCGCGGATTTAATCCGAGAAAAAGAAAAACGACGAACGCAGAATTTTTTCTCTCTCTTTTTTTCGGCACGGAAAACGAGGCCCGACGAACCTCGGGCGGCAGGATAGTCGGCGACCTCTCCGGTGGTGCGCGCGGATCGAGGCGGGGCTGATGGGCTGGGGCGGCTCGGGGCGGCGCTATTTAAAGGCTGCCCCCGGGCGGTGTCCCGCTCGGGTACGGCCCGAAGTCGGTTCGTTTTTTTTAATTATTCCTCTTGGAAGAAAAATAAAAAGAAATACTAAACGGACTCCAAAAATTCCGAAATAAATTTTCACGGGCTTCCAAAATCAAGCCGCACAAGGTGAACATTTATTTGGGCCCTAAATGAAATTTTGAAAAACGCACATTTTTCCTAAATTCAAATAAAACACCGAAAAACTCCGAAATAAAATCTTATTTGATTTTTTATTAAATCCTCAATATTTCTTTATTATGGGAAAGTCATTTTATTCCCTCTCTCATATTTTTGTAGTAGAAATAATTGATGATAAAATAAATAAAATCAAATGATCCTATTCTCAAAATTTGAGAAAACTCAAATATGAAAATAACGAAATCACCAACTCTCTCCGTGGGTCATTGAGTTGCGTAGAATTTCTAGGATCAACTAAAATGCAAAATAAAATATGATATGCATGATGATCTAATGTATAACATTCCGAATTGAAAATTTGGGATGTTACAGGTCATCGCCGATCCCACTGCGGTATCACCACCATAGGCTTTTGCAGGCGAAGATCACTTTTGTCAGGATAGCATGTACTAGTTTTCTCCCTTCCCACCTAAATTTGGGAAGAGGACCAAGCACTACTAGGAAAAGGCCTGTTAGTGGCGCACCTATTTTGGCCATTAATGGCGCACTATAGGCGCGCCACTATCCTCACGCCACTAGTAACAAGTACTAATGGCGCACCCCTGGTGCGCCATTACTATACCAGATAATAGTGGCGCACCACATAGTGCACCATTACGATCTGACTTAGTAATGGCACACCACATATCTGGTGCTCCATTACTAACAATTTTTTCAAAAAAAAATTCAGAAAAAAAATTTCAAATTTTTTTTCAATTTTTTTCGTTTTTTCTTAATCTCGAGTCACTATAGCTTAATCTCAGGTCAATATGCTTAATCTCAAGTCAAATCGCACTCCGTGGTCAAACTTCTCGGAAGGTCACCCATCCTCACACTACTCCAGCCCGAGCACGCTTAACTTCACTGTTCTATCCAACCCCAGCACAAGCTCACTTAACAGGCACTTGTTGATATATCTATCATATCAATCCTATTAAACCTTGTTGATGTCTATGACTTTGTTCATGTTCATGAGTGATGAATTTTTGAAAAAATATTTCAAACTTCCTGGTCATATTACGTATCATATTTTGAACATTTTTTTCCAAAAAAAATCGAAACCAATTTTTTTTCTGTTACTAGTGGCGCACCTAGCAAATGGTGCGCCATTACTAAGTTTGATTTTTTTCATTTTTCCCACCTCTAGATCTTAGAAGCCCCGTATCTTTCGTTCTGTTAGCTTTTGGGGGATTCTGAAAATCTTCAACGGGGTTCCCCCGATTGAATTCGGATGTAACTTTTCGAGTAGATGATTTTTCATATAAAAAACTTTTTAATCCGAGTTCGTATGCAAAAGTTATGCCCATTTTACTAAATTCCAGAGAGATTTTGCAAATAAAGTCGAAATTCATATTTGTAAATTTTCCCAACAACTAGACCACATATCACATGGGAAACTTATTTTCTTTTATTTTTTGACATTTCCATCATTTTCTTTTATTTTTTTCTTAAACAGAAAAGGCGGTCCACCCAGGGGGGGGGGGTTGCAAAGAAAGTTAGTAATGGCGCACCATCACAAAGTGCGTCATTACTATGTGTATGACTTGGTCAAACCTTGGTCCAAGTTAGTAATGGCACACTTTGTGTAGGTGCGCCATTACTAAGTTTGACATAGTAATGGCGCACCTATGCAAAGTGCGCCATTACTAAGTTTGACCAAGGTTTGACCCAGTCATAGACATAGTAATGGCGCACTTTGTACATGTGCGCCATTAATATGTCAACTAGTAATGGCGCACTATCCCCTGGTGCGCCACTTCTAACAATTTTTCTTATTTTTTTTCAAAACTAGTAATGGCGCACCACACACCAGGTGCGCCATTAGTAATATGTCAATAATGGCGTACCTGTATCTGGTGCGCCACTGCTATATAGCAGTGGCGCACCACATACATGGCGCGCCATTAATGTCCATATTAGCTATATCCCTTTTTGTAGTAGTAAAGGCCCCTATAAAGAGAGCAGCACCACCACAGTGGTAGGGGACGGCTCATTCAGATCATCCTCACACCCATCAGCTCATCGAGCACAAGAACACTCCTCCCCCCGAAGTTGTGCTCCCACTGTACTAGTTCATCCTCAGCCCCCCCGAGGCCAATCCACCACAAAGCAGGAGTAGGGTTTTACACCGCAAGGTGGCCCGAACCTGGGTAAACTGCTGTGTCTCTTGTCCATTTGGTTCGTCGAGCTAGGCCGTGAGATTAGCGAGCAAGCAGACTAGGGAGGACGAGTTCTTCGCACGCACCCCAGAGTTCAAACCTCTCGAGGGTCTGTAGAACCCGAAATCTGACATTTGGCGCGCTAGGTAGGGGTGCGTCGGAGCCTCTCCTCTTCCACCCGATCCACCGCCGTCCCATCATCCCCATGGCCGACAATCCGAGGGTTTATATTGAGCACTGGGATGCCTGGCCTGCCCAGGCAGTGTCGTCCGCCCAAGAAGATCTCCACTCCGCGCTCCTGGCGGCCCGCATGCCGCCCAACGCCGTCGGACGCAGGCGGCGTGGGCCGTCGCCGTCCTCCCTCGCGTCGTGACATGCGCGCGCCACCACACGATCTTTGAGCTACGCCACGGCAATGGTGCCACACACTCGCCTGGAGCAGGTGAACATGCCAGCCGCGCTCATTGTGGCACGAGAGCTATTGCGTTGCAGGTTACCGAAGGGCGGCCGTGACGCCTTGCTGGAGGTGTCGCAGAGCTGCTTGATGCCGCCTGCAGGGACACAACACCCTTCTGCACCCTGCCCACGCTGCAAATTGTGGCAGGGGCGCGCGCCGGACCCTGCCATGCCCACGGACCCCATGGAGCGCCCCGGGGAATCGACATCGTCAATGGAGCCCGCAGCACCACCCGTCCTACCACGACTGTGCCGCCCCCAGGCGAGGCAAGCTCGGCGGTCCCTCCTGAGGCCGCGCCCGGACGCCGCCCCGTAGTCATCAGGGCCTAGCGCAAGGCCTGATGGCCCGCGACATAGGGCACCCAGGCGATGGCGTTGGCATGGCAACTTCAGATGCCTACGTGCCCCCATGATGGACCTGATGTACCCGACGGGGGAAGGCCCTAGCCCGTTCCTGGGCCAGGCTGGGTAGCGGGGATGCAGGAGGCTGAGGTTTTCCACAAGCCACCCGGAAGCTTCACCGACCCCATCAATGACAATAGCGGCTGGGTACAACTGATATCTCAGCAGCATCCATGCTTATGCTAACCATGGACCGCTGGTGAACCAAGCCACAGCAGCGGCCAGAGACCCCAGGGCGATGGCTCCGCTCCAGGTGGGAGAAGTGCACTGGGGGCTGCACGAAGGAGTGCAGAGCTAGGGCCTCTCCCGCACCGGATAGAGCAAGGCACTGCACGGAGGTAGGTCCTTTTTCGGGCAAGCCGTCGGCGAGCCCTTTGATACGTCTCCGTTGTATCTACTTTTCCAAACACTTTTGCCCTTGTTTTGGACTCTAACTTGCATGATTTGAACAGAACTAACCCGGACTGACGATGTTTTCAGCAGAATTACCATGGTGTTATTTATGTGCAGAAACAAACGTTCTTGGAATGACCTGAAACTTCACGGAGCCACTTTTCAAAAAAGAAGAAAAATACCTGCAAAAGATGAAGGCCAAGGGGCCCACCACCTCTCCACGAGGGTGGGGGCGCGCCTGCCCCCCGAGGGTGCGCACCCTTACCTCGTGGGCCCCGTGTTGCCTCTCCAACTCCAACTCCAACTCCATATATTGAGTTTCGGGGAGAAAAAAATCAGATAGAAGAAATCATCGCGTTTTACAATACGGAGCCGCCGCCAAGCCCTAAAACCTCTTGGGAGGGATGATCCGGAGTCCGGTCGGGGCTCCGGAGAGGGGAATCCGTCGCCATCGTCATCATCAACCATCCTCCATCACCAATTTCATGATGCTCACCGCCGTGCGTGAGTAATTCCATCGTAGGCTTGCTGGACGGTGATGGGTTGGATGGGATCTATCATGTAATCGAGTTGGTTTTGTTAGGGTTTGATCCCTAGTGTCCACTATGTTCTGAGATTGATGTTGCTATGACTTTGCTATGCTTAATGCTTGTCACTAGGGCCCGAGTGCCATGATTTCAGATCTGAACCTATTATGTTTTCATTAATATATGAGTGTTCTTGATCCTATCTTGCAAGTCTATAGTCACCCATTATGTGTTATGATCCGTTAACCCCGAGGTGACAATAATCGAGATACTTACCGGTGATGACCGTAGTTTGAGGAGTTCATGTATTCACTATGTGTTAATGCTTTGTTCTGGTTCTCTATTAAAAGTAGGCCTTAATATCCCTTAGTTTCTGTAAGGAACCCACTGCCACGGGAGGGTAGGACAAAACATGTCATGCAAGTTCTTTTCCATAAGCACGTATGACTATATTCGGAATACATGCCTACATTATATCAATGAACTGGAGCTAGTTCTGTGTCACCCTAGGTTATGACTGTTACATGATGAACTGCATCCGGCATAATTCTCCATCACCGATCCATTGCCTATGAGGTTTTCATATATTGTTCTTCGCTTATTTACTTTTCTGTTGCTATTGCTATCATCACTACAAAATACCAAAAACATTACTTTTACTACTGTTATCTTTTTGCTACCGTTACCACTACTATCATATTACTTTGCTAGTAAACACTTTTCTGTAGATATTACGTTTCCAGGTGTGGTTGAATTGACAACTCAGATGCTAATACTTGAGAATATTCTTTGGCACCCCTTGTGTAGAATCAATAAATTTGGGTTGAATACTCTACCCTCGAAAACTGTTGCGATCCCCTATACTTGTGGGTTATCAAGACTATTTTCTGGTGCCGTTGCCGAGGAGCATAGCTCTATTCTTTGAGTCACTTGGGATATATATCTGCTTATCATTATGAAGAACTTGAGAGATCCAAAAACCAAGATCTATCCCTCAACTACGAGGGGAGGTAAGGAACTGCCATCTAGCTCTGCACTTGATTCACCTTCTGTTTTGAGTGAGCTTGCGACACCTACACCAGCTTCTGCTATTCGTTCTGATATGTCGCATGTTATTGATGATGCCATTTTTGCTATGCATGATGCTTATGATGAAACTACCTCTATGCCTGATACTACTATGCCACTTAGTGATTTTTTTGATGAACAACTTGCCAGGACTAGAGAGATTGAAAATATTGAATCTAATGATACTGATGAAAGTGATGATGAAGAATCACTTGTTATTCCTAAGGGTTATGTTTTTGATCAAGAAGCTTCTTTAGCTATTTTAGCTTGCAAAAATAGAAATGAAATCAACAGGTTATTAGCTAAATGGAGTAAGCAATCTCTAAATGCTAGAATGAAACCTGACCCTGCTTTTGCTACTTCACCTACCTTTGTTACTGATAAGGATTATGAATTCTCTGTTGATCCTGATATAATTACTTTGGTTGAATCTGATCCTTTTCATGGTTATGAATCTGAAACTGTTGTGGCCCATCTTACTAAATTGAATGATATAGCCACCCTGTTCACTAGAGATGAGAGAACTCGTTACTTTTATATCCTTAAAATATTTCTGTTCTCATTAAAAGGTGATGCTAAGATATGGTTTTGTTCTCTTTATCCTGGTTGTGTGCGTAGTCCCCTGGATATGATTTAATACTTCTCTGCTAAATATTTCCCTACTCATAAGAAATAAGCTGCTTTAAGGGATATATATAATTTTGTGCAAATTGAAGAAGAGAGTCTCCCACAAGTTTGGAGGAGCTCCAATTACTTAATGCTTTGCCTGATCATCCTCTTAAGAAAAATGAAATACTTGATATCTTTTATAATGGACTAACCGATGCCTCCAGAGATTACCTGGATAGTTATGTTGGTTCTGTTTTCAGGGAAAGAACACCGGGTGAAGCTGAAATTATATTGAATAATATCTTCACAAATGAAAATAATTGGACACCTCCGGAGCCTATTCCTAAACCAACTCCGAAGAAGAGAGGTATTCTATTTCTCAGTTGAAGATATGCAAGAGGCAAAGAAATGTATGAAAGAAAAAGGTATTAAAGCTGAAGATGTTAAGAATTTACCTCCTATTGAAGAAATACATGGTCTTAAGTTACCGCCTATTGAAGAAACATATCATCTTCATCCATTACCTATTGAAGAAACTCATGGTCTTGATAACCCGACACAGGTAGTAAAGGTAAATTCTCTCTATAGATATGATAAAGCTGAAATCCCATTTACTAAATTTGCTAGCCCATGCTTAGATGAGTTTGATAAATTTATGGCTAAGCAAGAAGACTTTAATGCTTATTTTGGTAGACAATTGAAATACAATTCAAATATGCTTGAACACTTGGGTGATTATATGGCTAATGTTAAAGGTGAACTTAAACTTATTAGTAAACATGCTTCTATGGTTACCACTCAAGTAGAACAAGTACTTAAAACTCAAAATGATTTCCTCAATGAATTGAATAGTAAAGATAATGATAATGCTGTTAGAATGGCTGCTAGAACTGGTAGAATGACTCAGGAACCTTTGTATCCTAAAGGCCACCCTCAGAGAAATAATTTAGATGCACCTAGTTCTTCTAAAAAGAAGAAAAAGAAAAATGATAGGACTTTGCATGCTTCTAGTGATCCTATTGTTGAAACACCTGAGAATCCAAATGATATTTCTATTTCTGATGCTGAAACACAATCTGGTAATGAACCTGAAACTAGTGATAATGTTAATAATAATGTTCATGATGATGCTCAACCTAGTAATGATAATGATATAGAAATTGAACCTGCTGTTGACCTTGATAACCCACAATCAAAGAATCAACGTTATGATAAGAAAGATTTTGTTGCTAGGAAACATGGTAAAGAAAGAGAGCCTTGGGTTCTGAAACCCATGCCTTTTCCTCCCAAACCATCCAAGAAAAAGGATGATGAGGATTCTGAGCGCTTTGCTGAAATGATTAGACCTATCTTTTTGCGTATGTGATTAACTGATATGCTCAAAACCAATCCTTATGCTAAGTACATGAAAGATATTTTTACAAATAAAAGAAAGATACCGGAAGCTGAAATTTCCACCATGCTTGCTAATTATACTTTTAAGGGTGGAATACCAAAGAAACTTGTAGATCCAGGAGTACCCACTATACCATGCTCTATTAAAAGAAACTATGTTAAGACTGCTTTATGTGATCTTGGAGCCGGTGTTAGTGTTATGCCTCTCTCTTTATATCGTAGACTTGATTTGAATACGTTGACACCTACTGAAATACCTTTGCAAATGGCTGATAAATCAACTGCTATACCTGTTGGTATTTGTGAGGATGTGCCTGTTGTAGTTGCAAACGTTACTAGTTTAACGGACTTTGTTATTCTTGATATTCCCTAGGATGATAGTATGTCTATTATTCTTGGAAGACCCTTTTTCAATACTGTAGGGGCTGTTATTGATTGTACTAAAGGCAATGTCACTTTTCATGTTAATGGTAATGAGCATACGGTACACTTTCCGAGGAAACAACCTCAAGTTCATAGTATCAACTCTATTGGAAAAATTCCATTGATTATATTTGGAGGTTTTGAATTTCCTCATCCTACTATCAAGAAGAAATATGATATTCTTATTATTGGGGATGTGCATATCCCCGTTGAGGTAACATAGTGTTATTCGAAATTTCTCCAGTTGCATGTTATTCGGAATGAGTTCGTTAACAAGACTTGATCAACCTTGTTAGTGGATTCCTTTTGATGATCATGAGATGGATGAAACTAGAAGGCACAACCTTCTGTACACCACTTTTACTTTCTGTTATTTATATTAAATAAAATAAAAATAAATATTTTTCTGTCTGTTATCTGATTATCCGTGCAATATAAAAATACCTCGAAAATAAAAGTTCTCCAAATGCCCTGAAATTTAAATATGATTTTTTTCTAGAATATTCTCAAATATTTGGCACTGAGAACACATCAGGGGGGTCAACCACCTGCCCACGAGGGTGGAGGGCGCGCCCCCTGCCTCTTGGGCCCACGGTGGCCCTCCTCCATTTATTGCTGCACCCACACACTTCATCTTTCTCCCACAAACACGAATATCCAGCTCAAGCACGAGTTCTAGCTCACTTTGCTGCCATTTTCGATCTCCTTGCTCAAAGCACCCTCACAAAACTACTTGGGGAGATTGTTCCTTGGTATGTGGCTCCTCCATTGGTCCAATTAGATTTTGTTCTAGTGCTTTATTCATTGCAAATTTTTGCTGCTTAGGTGACCTTGTTCTTGAGCTTGCATGTCAAATTTATTTGGTCAAGAGTAGTTTTGATGCATGATATAGGCCCTAGGCACTTGTAGGAGTAGTTGCTATCAATATTATTGAGTTTAGTTTACTTTTATTTTGAAGTTACTAAAAAATTTCAGAATTTTTCAAAGGAAGAAATATGCTTAGGAAAATGTTCCAAGGTGGTTCTTCAAGGAAGCAAGGACCCAGGCTTGCAATGCGTGATGCTGATGACGAGCCACCAAGAGATACTCCAGTGCGTCCTTGTGAATGGCCCTCTGAGAACTTTATGGATCGAGCGGGAATTAAGGAAGAATTCAATGCATATTTGCGTAATGCTGAGCTTGTGAGCTTCGAGGAAGAGAAGTGCAACCAGTATCACAACCTCACCAGTACCTTTGTGAGGAGGTTTGAATTTTCAACTTCACGTAATTCTCCAACTGTCCTGTTTGATCTTTATGATAAATCTTACACTATGGACTTAGAGGATTTTACCACTGCTTGCAAACTTCCACAATGGGGTAGTATAAGGGATCCTCGCAAATCTGAATTTAGAGATTTTCTTGCTAGCATAACTGTGGGAGAATCTAGTGATATTACACAAGCTACCATAGGGAGCATTCACTTTCCAGCTATGCATTATTTTTCTCTCTTTATAGGTAGATGCATTAATGGTAAAGATGAGGCATGTCACATGTGTGTCCCCGATCTCAGTATTCTTAGGAGTGCTGTGTTAGGAGACAAATCTTATAATTTGGGAGCCATTGTTGCACGTAGGTTGCATCTTAATAGACTTAATGGAGATTTCTTTGGTGGAATTTATGCAACCCGCATAGCTAATTTTCTTGGTGTAGCCATACGCGAAGATGATATTGAATTACCTCCTGCTTATCTAGATTTTAATTCTATGGTTCACCACCAGTTTCTCGAGAAGAACGAATCACCTCTCCAGTATCGACTAATCTTTGACAGACGCTGTGCTATACGTATTACTCTCCCTACTCCTGCCTTCTTTGATTATCAGGCAAGAGGAGGATATACTATTACCAGAGAGGAGGCAGATGAGTACGAGAGGAGAGAGGAGGCCGCTCGTCGCCACGCTGCAGCTCAGCAGGCGATAGCTGCTGCATCACAGTACGACCCCAGCTACTATTATGGATATCTGCCAGGCTAGCCGTGGCCAGAGACCAACTTAGGCCAAAAGCCTAAGCTTGGGGGAGCATGTATTTCCCACCGACATTACATTTATGTTCACACACTCATTGCTAGATGTCGGTGCTCATACTTTTTTATTGTATCATCCATGCTAGGTTATTTTCCTTTTTATGCTTTCTTCTTGTGTGTTTAATAAACCTTAAGAAAAACCAAAAAAAATTAGTTGTAGCTTTTAATTAATTTACTTTCCATGCTTATAGTAGTAATTAAAAAGAAAACCCAAATAGATTTCATGTTCTTCTTTTACTTGTTGGGAGCTTTCCCGTGTAAATAGTTTTATTTGTTTTCTTTTCTTTGGGGGTCGATAGGAGAAGACCATAATTAAATTGTTGAAGTGGCTCTTATATGCATTATTGTTTACCTGACAAAAGAGCCCATATTGCCTTGTCTTCTCTTGTTTATTGAATGCTTGCAGATTCCAGCTTAGTCCAATGCACGTGCACTATTATTATTATTCACATCATTCGATCGTGCAAGTGAAAGGCAATTATGATGTTATATGATGGACTGGTTGAGATGAGAAAAGCTGGTATGAACTCAACCTCTTTTGTTTTTGTAAATATGATTAGTTCATCGTTCCTGATTCAGCCTATTATGAATAAACATGTTTGCAATGACAACTAGAGATCATAGTTTATTATGCCATGCTTGATTAGCTATGAGTTATAATGGTTTACCTTGCGCGCCAACATGCTATTGAGATAGTTATGATGTGGTATGATAGGGTGGTATCCTCCTCTGAATGATTTAAGTGACTTGACTTGGCGCATGTTCACGCATGTAGTTGAAACAAAATCAACATAGCCTTCATGATATTTATGTTCATGGTGGATTATATACTACTCATGCTTGCATTCGATGTTGATTAATTTTAATGCATGTTCATGACTGTTGTCGTTCTCTAGCTGGTCGCTCCCCAGTCTTTTGCTAGCCTTCACCTGTACTAAGCGGGAATACTGCTTGTGCATCCAAACTCCTTAAACCCCAAAGTTATTCCACATGAGTCCACTATACCTACCTATATACAGTATCTACCTGCCGTTCCAAGTAAATTTGTATGTGCCAAACTCTAAACTTTCAAATAAATATCCTGTTTTGTATGCTCGAATAGCTCATGTATCAACTAGGGCTGTCTGTATCTTCCATGTTAGGCGGGTTATTCTCAAGAGGAGTGGACTCCGCTCCTCACTCACGAGATAAATGGCTGGTCACCGGGATGCCCAATCCCATGCTTTATGCAAACTAAATAAAAATAATTGCAAACAAAACTCCCCTGGGACTCTTGTTAGTTGGCGGCACTCGTTGTTTCGAGCAAGCCATGGATTGATGCTTGTTGGTGGAAGGGGGAGTATAAACTTTACCATTCTGTTTGGGAACCGCCTATAATGTGTGTAGCATGGAAGATATCGCCATCTCTTGGTTGTTATGTTGACAATGAAAGTATACAGCTCAAAATATTATTCACCTCTGTTTCAAAACCGAGCTCTGGCACCTCTACAAATCCCTGCTTCCCTCTGCGAAGGGCCTATCTATTTACTTTTATGCTGAGTCATCATCCTCTTATTAAAAAGCACCAGTTGGAGAGCACCGCTGTCATTTGCATTCATTACTGTTAGTTTACGTTGAGTATGACTTCACTGGATCTCTTTTACCATGAATTACAATGTCTAGTCAGTCCTTGGTCTTTAAAGGTGCTCTGCATTTATGTTTAGCGGTCTCAGAAAGGGCTAGCGAGATACCATCTTGTTATATCATATTATGATTTTTTGAGGAAGTGTTGTCATCCGAGATTTATTATTATGGCTCGCTAGTTGATTATGCTATTGATATGAGTAAACTTGAGACCTATGCGTTATTGCGAATGTGGTTAGTTATAATCTTTGCTGAAAACTTGAATGCTGGCTTTACATATTTGCAACAACAAGAGCAAACAGAGTTTGCAAAAGTTTTTCTTTATCACTTTCAGTTTATCAACTGAATTGCTTGTGGACAAGCAAAGGTTTAAGTTTGGGGAGTTGATACGTCTCCGTCGTATCTACTTTTCCAAACACTTTTCCCTTGTTTTGGACTCTAACTTGCATGATTTGAATGGAACTAACCCGGACTGACGCTGTTTTCAGCAGAATTACCACGGTGTTATTTATATGCAAAAACAAACATTCTCAGAATGACATGAAACATCATGGAGCCACTTTTCAGAATATAAGAAAAATACCTGCAAAAGATGAAGGCCAGGGGGCCCACCACCTCTCCACGAGGGTGGGGGTGCGCCCCCTACCTCGTGGGCCCCCTGTTGCCTCTCCAACTCCAACTCCAATTCCATATATTGAGTTTCGGGGAGAAAAAAATCAGAGAGAAGAAATCATCGCGTTTTATGATACGGAGCCGCCGCCAAGCCCTAAAACCTCTCGGGAGGGCTAATCTGGAGTCCGTTCGGGGCTCCGGAGAGGGGAATCCGTCGCCATCGTCATCATCAACCATCCTCCATCACCAATTTCATGATGCTCACCGCCGTGCGTGAGTAATTCCATCGTAGGCTTCCTGGAAGGTGATGGGTTGGATGGGATCTATCATGTAATCGAGTAATTTTGTTAGGGTTTGATCCCTAGTGTCCACTATGTTCTGAGATTGATGTTGCTATGACATTGCTATGCTTAATGCTTGTCACTAGGTGTAACACCCCGGATGTGATTTACCTAATATGTACTCCAACTCTTGCCGTTTCCGGCGCTAAGTTATTTTATTTCCTCGAGTTCGGGTTTTTGTCTCCGTGTGTTGTTGTCGTTGTCATGCATTCCATTTCATGTCATCATGTGCATTGCATTTGCATACGTGTTCGTCTCATGCATCCGAGCATTTTCCCCGTTGTCCGTTTTGCATTCTGGCGCTCCTATCTCCTCCGGTGGTCCTTTCTACCTTATTTTCATGTGTGGGGGTTAAACATTTCCGGATTGGACCGAGACTTGCCATGCGACCTTGGTTTACTATTGGTAGACCGCCTGTCAAGTTTCGTACCATTTGGACTTCGTTTGATGCTCCAACGGTTAACCGAGGGACCGAGAAGGCCCAGTGTGTGTTGCAGCCCAACACCTCACCAAAGTGGCCCAAAAACCCACCAAAACCCTCTCCATCATCTAGAGCGTTCGATCACGATTGCGTGGGCGAAAACCGCACCTCATTTGGACTCTCCTAGCTCCCTCTATGCCTATATAAAGAACCCCCATTCGAAATCACGGACGAAACCCTAGATAAACTCCACCCGCTGCCGCCGGACGAAATCCGGACGGCCGGACGTGTCCGCCCCGCTCCCGCTCGGCCAATCTCTGTGCGACACGTGTCCCTGGTCCGGTCCCCAATTCGCCGCCGACCCCGCGGGCCCGCGAGGCCCATGCAGGGCCCTCCCGGCCCGGCCTCCGCCGCCTCCTTCCATCGGGTCGCCGCCCCCGCGCTCGGCGCCGTTCGCCGCGCCCGGCCACCGCGGCGCCAATGCCGGCCGCCGCCCGAAGCTTCTTCTCCGCCGCGCCAACGCCCGCACCGGCCGGAGCTCTTCGTCGCCTCACCTCGCCGCGGAGCGCCGCCCCGTGCCCGATCCGGCCTCTGGCGAGCCTCCCCGCGGCCCCGGGCTCCTCCTCCGACGAGCATGCCGGCCGGATCCACCGTCCCCGACGAACAGATACAGTACTCCGGCGAACCTCGATCTGCGCGCCGGCCAGATCCAGATCCATACACGGTTGACTTTCCCCCGAAACCCAAGATATTTTGCGTTTTTCATCATGCTATAACTCCGCATACGTAGCTCCGTTTTGGGCGCGTAGTATATGAAATGTTCGCCTCAGAGAGTACATCATTTCATCTCATTGTACCATTTTCATTTGAGCTCATCTTGATGCCCGAAATGCTGTTGGAAGAGAGCTATTTGAGTTAATTGTCAGATTTGCTGCACCAAATAGCTATTTGTCATATTTGCCATGATTAATGTGTGCATGTTATGCTCCTGAGCTCTACATGTGTTTTGTTATATGCTTTGCCATATTTACAGAGGTGCTTACCATGTATTTTTGTGACATGTGTGGTGACTAGCACAAGCTTGCAAAGTAGTGCATTCGTTAATGCTGATTTCAGGGACTTAGAATTTCACAAAGTCCTTGATCTGTTTTTATGAATATGCCATATGTTCATGTTGTTTCCTAGTGATCCGTGCCTCTTTTGAGGATGATCAGTAAGGATGATTTGTTAACATTGTGGTGCTCTATCCATCCATGTCTTTGTTTGAATTTATGGAGCACCCAATCTTGAGTCAATCGAGCTCTACTTTTGCTATTTCATAATTCCTGGCAGATTGTCTACTTGTTAGCGATTTTGCCGAGGATGTTGTTGTTGATCTGTACATGATATGTTGCTGTTCATTCCATGTCTAGCTTATATAATATGTATTCTTTATGGGTGTATCCTTAGTTTGTCATCCCTTGCTCTTTAGTGAGTGCATCGAGCTCGTAAACGTGCCTACTCGTTAACAGATTTTGCATGCTTCAGTTTTTCTCTAAGTCTGAGATCTGATTATGTTTTTGCCATGTTCACATGCTTGCAATTGTATTCTCTGATCCCTTTTGGCTCAAGGTCACTAAGGGACGTTTGTTAAGCTCTTTGAGTAGCTCCATGCCATGCTTTGCTTTGCCATGTTAAGTTCCTGTAGCATATAGTTTTCATGCTTCAAAGTGTGCTACCTGATCTGAAATTCCAGGCTTGTGTTAATTTCACCAAGTCTAAAACCTGTTTACCAATTGCACTTTTCCCATGCTTGTTTGAACCTGTTAATGGATGAATTGGCCATAGCTCAGTGTTCATATTTTGTAAAGCATCATGAGTGGATCCCTGCCATGTATTTTGTTGCCATGTTTGAGTGCTTTAGCATAATTATCTTGATGCATTTAGATGGCTACTTGCTGTTTATCGCAGACTGGTGCCATATTTGTTTCGCTTGCCATTTCCAAACCGTGCATCCGATTCCGGTGATCTTTATATCGATTTCAACCGAAATCTCCTCACCTTTCCAGTGGCACACTTGGATTTCCAACTTGACGCAAGGTTCAATCATTCCTTGTCAAATCTTGCATATGCATTACATATCGCATCCCACATAGCATACCATGTTTGCATCATGTTGTTCGAGCATTTGCACGTGGTTGATTGTGTTCCTTTTGCTTATTTGCCTTGTTCGGGTAGAGCCGGGAGACAAGTTCACTAACGAGGAGCCCGTTGAGTTTGCTTATGAGGATCAAGTCAACTCTGACAACTTTGCAGGCAAGATGATCATACCCTGGAAATCACTTCTATCTTTGCTTGCTAGATGCTCGCTCTTTTGCTATGCCTATGCTACGATACCTACCACTTGCTTATCATGCCTCCCAAATTGCCATGTCAAACCTCTAACCCACCATGTCCTAGCAAACCGTTGATTGGCTATGTTACCGCTTTGCTCAGCCCCTCTTATAGCGTTGCTAGTTGCAGGTGAAGGTTGGAGATCGTTCCTTGTTGGAACATTGTTTATTGTTGGGATATCACTATATTATATTGTTATCTTAATTCATCTATGTACTTGGTAAAGGGTGGAAGGCTCGGCCTTTTGCCTAGTGTTTTGTTCCACTCTTGCCGCGCTAGTTTCCGTCATATCGGTGTTATGTTCCCGGATTTTGCGTTCCTTAGGCGGTTGGGTGATAATGGGAAACCCTTGACAGCTCGCCTTGAATAAAACTCTTCTAGAAATGCCCAACTTTGGTTTTACCATTTGCCACCTAGCCTTTTTCCCTTGGGTTTCGCGGACTCAAGGGTCATCTTTATTTTAACCCCCCCGGGCTAGTGGTTCTGTAAGTGTTGGTCCAACCGAGCGATGTCCGGGGCTACCATGGGCAACTCTGGGTTGGCCTACCCGACGTCTGGCTCATCTGAGTGTCCCCTGAGAACGAGATATGTGCAGCTCCTATCGGGATTTGTCGGCACATTCGGGCGGTGTTGCTGGACTTGTTTTATCTTTGTCGAAGTTGTCTTGTAGAACCGGGATGCCGAGTCTGATCGGAATGTCTCGGGAGAAGGTTTATCCTTCGTTGACCGTGAGAGCTTGTGATGGGCTAAGTTGGGACTCCCCTGCAGGGATGTGAACTTTCGAAAGCCGTGCCCGCGGTTATGGGCAGATGGGAATTTGTAAATGTCTGGTTGTAGATAACTTGAACCTTAACTTAACTAAAATGAATCAACTGCGTGTGTTACCGTGATGGTCTCTTCTCGGTGGAGTCCGGGAGGTGAACAGGGTGTTGGAGTAATGTTTGTCATAGGTTGTTCTTTAGTTCTTCGTTCGTGCTTTCCCTTCTCTTCTCGCTCTCTTTTGCGAACTGGTTAGCCACCAAATATGCTAGTCGCTTGCTGCAGCTCCACATATTACCTTGCCTTACCTATAAGCTTAAATAGTCTTGATCGCGAGGGTGCGAGATTGCTGAGTCCCTGTGTCTCACAGATTACTTCCAAACTAGATGCAGGGCCCGATGACTCCATTCCAGATGATGCTCTTGAGCTCAAGTGGGAGTTCGACGAAGACTCACGCCGTTACTATGCGTCTTTCCCTGATTATCAGTAGTGGTGCCCAGTTGGGGCGATCGGGACCATGTCGCATGTTGGGGTTGATCTTTTATTTTGGTACCGTAGTCGGACCATGAGTGATTGGATGATTGTAATGCTATTTATGTACCTTTTGTGACGTGGCGAGTGTAAGCCAACTATGTACCTTTCCCCTTATTATCTATTTACATGGGTTGTGGTGAAGATTACCTTACTTGCGACATTGCTTTCAATGCGGTTATGCCTCTAAGTCGTGCTCTGACACGTAGGAGATATAGCCGCATCGAGGGCGTTACACTAGGGCCCGAGTGCCATGATTTCAGATCTGAACCTATTATGTTTTCATCAATATATGAGTGTTCTTGATCCTATCTTGCAAGTCTATAGTCACCTATTATGTGTTATGATCCGTTAACCCCGAGGTGACAATAATTGGGATACTTAACGGTGATGACCGTAGTTTGAGGAGTTCATGTATTCACTATGTGTTAATGCTTTGTTCCGGTTCTCTATTAAAAGGAGGCCTTAATATCCCTTAGTTTTCGTAAGGACCCCACTGCCACGGGAGGGTAGGACAAAAGATGTCATGCAAGTTCTTTTCCATAAGCACGTATGACTATATTCGGAATAGATGCCTACATTATATCAATGAACTGGAGCTAGTTCTGTGTCACCCTAGGTTATGATTGTTACATGATGAACTGCATCCGGCATAATTCTCCATCACCGATCCATTTCCTATGAGCTTTTCATATATGGTTCTTTGCTTATTTACTTTTTCGTTGCTATTGCTATCATCACTACAAAATACCAAAAACATTACTTTTACTACTGTTACCTTTGTGCTATCGTTACCACTACTATCATATTACTTTTCTACTAAATACTTTGCTGCAGATATTAAGTTTCCAGGTGTGGTTGAATTGACAACTCAGCTGCTAATACTTGAGAATATTCTTTGGCTACCCTTGTGTCGAATCAATAAATTTGGGTTGAATACTCTACCCTCGAAAACTGTTGCGATCCCCTATACTTGTGGGTTATCACCCTTCCACCCCTCCCCCCCAGCAGAGAGCCCGCGGTAGCCGATGGCGCCGCCAGCGTCCCCCACGGGAGTCTCCTGAGTGCTACCCTCAGGCCTCACGAGGGCTCCCACCCACGTCTAAGTGGATGCACCATGCTCCGCTCTGGCCGTCGACACTGTCCCCCAATGACTATGCTCACGCCCAGCGAAAGCACATAGCTCCACGCGGTTGAGAAGACAAGAAGACTAGCTAGGTGCCGGACGAGTCCATTTGCTTTCACTCCTTTTTTGTAACTCGATTCATCGCCGTTTTAGACTGAGATTTGAAGTTCCTTGTGTTTATTAAAAACAGGGGGAATTTTATCTTGATTTGCGTCATTCTTGCTTTCTGGTCGCATGTTTTACTGTGGGGCTCACACCTGCTACCCCCACCTGCAAGCGCCTCGCGAGGAGGGGCTGGGCGTGGTATCTACATGCCAAGCACGTTCGGGTCAGCATGGGTGACGACAAGGTCCCCTCGGGGTCAAGGATGCAATCGCCGCAGGATCACCACGTGCATACCTTGCCATAGTCCGGCATTCGTTCCTCGTGAGGCTCTCTTGGATGGGCCAACAGGCTTCTCGGGAGACTCGGGAGACCTAGAACTTCACGGGCTCCGATGGGCTCACCTCGGGAGGAAGGTTCGACCAGGACGTCAGGGCTCGCTCAAGACCTACGGAACCAAGATAAGTTGCAACAATTACCCCGCTTGGGAGCCCGTGGGCCCGCGACGGTGCATCCCAAACTCTGTCCTTAAAAGGCATATCACCATTTCATACATTCCATTTCATGCATTATGAAGGGCCACCCTTCAAAAAATGCATTCACACCTCGTAGGGCCGCGCTTGAAGTTTTTCTTTCATACAGGTTAAGGCAAAAGGAAATGCAGGTGTAGCCGGAGGCGCTGCCTTCTGCGTCGTTGTCACCATCTTCATCCACGCCACCCAAGTTGTTGCTAGCATCGTGTTCATCAGCATCATCCGCATCATCTTCTCCGACCACGATCGCGATCGTGTTGTCCTCAGGAGCGATCTCTGCAACCAGCGCGTCCACATTGTCGTCCACCCAGGTCGCTGATGCCTACTACGCAACCATTTTCCTGAAGACGTTGTTGGGCCTCCAAGTGTAGAGGTTTCTAGGACAGTAGCAAATTTCCCTCAAGTGGATGACCTAAGGTTTATCAATCCGTGGGACGCGTAGGATGAAGATGGTCTCTCTCAAACAACCATGCAACCAAATAACCAAGAGTCTCTTGTATCCTCAACACACCAAATACAATGGTAAATTGTATAGGTACACTAGTTCGGCGAAGAGATGGTGATACAAGTGCAATATGGATGGTATATATAGGTTTTGTAATATGAAAATATAAAAACAGCAAGGTAGCAAGTGATAAAAGTGAGCGAAAACAGTATTGCAATGCTTAGAAACAAGGCCTAGAGCTCATACTTTCACTAGTGCAAGTTCTCTCAACAATGATAACATAATTAGATCATATAACAATCCCTCAATATGCAACAAAGAGTCACTCCAAAGTCACTAATAGCGGAGAACAAACGAAGAGATTATTGTAGGGTACGAAATCACCTCAAAGTTATTCTTTCTGATTGATCTATTAGGCTATTCCTATAAGTGTCACAAACAACCCTAGAGTTCATACTAAAATAACACCTTAAGATACACATCAAACAAAACCCATAGAGAGATCAACTTGCGGGTTGTGAAAGTTGATCACCAAACCATACATCAAGTTGATCACCAAACCATACATCAAGCACATGCAAGACCACGAGATCATGCCAAATCAAGAACACGAGAGAGAGAGAGATCAAACACATAGCTACTGGTACATACCCTCAGCCCCGAGGGTGAACTACTCCCTCCTCGTCATGGGGAGTGCCGGGATGATGAAGATAGCCACCGGTGATGATTTCCGCCTCCGGCAGGGTGCCGAAACAGGGTCCTAATTGGTTTTTCGTGGCTATAGAGGCATGCAGCAGAGGAACTCCTGATCTAGGTTCTGTTTTGGAGGTTTGGGGATATATAAGAGGTGTTGGCATCGATAAGAAGTTAGGGGAGTCCATGAGGGGCCCACAAGGTCGGGTAGCGTGCCCTAGGGGGGTGGGGGAGCCCTCCACCCTTGTAGTGGCCTCGATACTCTTCTGGTGCATCTTCAGTACTCCATGGGCTTCTTTTGGTCCAAAAACAATCTTCATAAAGTTTCAGGTCAATTAGACTCTGTTTGATATTCCTTTCCTGCAAAACTCAAAAACATGGAAAAAACAGAAACTGGCACTAGGCTCTAGGTTAATAGGTTAGTCCCAAAAATCATATAAAATAGCATATAAATGCATATAAAACATCCAAGATAGATAATATAATAGCATGGAACAATCAAAAATTATAGATACGTTGGAGACATATCAGTCGCCAGGTTGTCCTGGATGACCCCATGCACGAGGGCTATAGCGGCGTCGATCAAAATGGGGATCGAGGTTCAGGAGGTGATTGAAGACGCATGAGAACGCGCGCCCGAGAAGGCCCCAGCGTCTCTCCTCAAGGAGCTCGTGAGCTCTCATGGCCCGGTCCTCCAGGCGGGTCACGACATAGATGAAGAAGCGGAGGTGGCTGGCGTAGTAACCCTCGAGCGGGTGGGGGGTGCACTCCTCGCAGATGGTGCTCAAGGCTCGGTTGGCCCTCACCCTGAGGGCGTGAAGCATCGAAGCATGCTCTCGCTGGAGCATCTGGGGCGAGAGCAAGCCGGCGCGTGCGGAGGCCAGGTCAGCCTGGGCAGAGGCCTGAGCTGCCTTGGCGGCCCTCTCGGGCTGCTCTGCCTCATCCAGCTTTGTTTTGAGGGCGGCGGTCCTGCCCTTAACCTTGGCTTCCAGGAGCTCCAGCTCCAGGCGGTGCTTGTCGGCGAGACCCACGCGAGCCTTCGCCACCCTCCAATCAAACTCCTCAGGGATCTTGGCTTCCCATCGGACGACGGCTTCCTCAGCCATGGCTACTTGGCACTCCCTTACCTCGAGCCGCTCGAGCTCCAGACTGCGCTCAAGGGCCTCCAGTGCCAGCATCTCCTCGCGTTTCTGGATCTCCTTATCTTCGGAAGGTGCCCCGCTCAGTAATGTGGCCAAGACGGCCCTACATGCTTCGATATGTTGCTCAAGGGCAGCGTTTGAGGCTTGGAGTTCCCACTCATGCTCCTCGGCAACCTCATGGCGATGATCGGCCGCTCATGCCTCCTCCAGGGCCCGGGAACAAGCCTTTGGAGAGGTCGCAAGGGATACCCCGGCGCTTGCGCTGGCGCGCTCATGTTGAAGACGCCCAAGGTTGATGGCGACCTTCAACTGGTGCCATTCGTGCGCTAGGCGAAGGTCCTCCGTCTCAAGGCAGGCGTCTACGTCAGCAAGCTCTTCTCCAAGCCGGCTCAACACACCCTTCGCCTCCCAAAAAAGCTCATGGAGGATGGTGACGCACCCACGCGCGAGCTCCAGCGCGCGGCCAAGCCCATCCTTCGCGCCGGGGCTGACGGAGGGGCTTGGAGTGGCTCGCCTGCCCTCGGCGGGGGGCTGGAGGCCGGCGCCTTCCCTGCCGCCTTTCGGGCCTTGGTGGAGGTGCTGGGTGGCGCGGTCTTGCTGCTTGAAGACGAAGGCGATGCTGGGATCACCCATCTACCGGTGACGACCAATGGAGGAGCCCTCGGCATGCCTTCTGCACCCCAGGCCGGACCGTGAAGGACGGACGCTGGAAATGCAGGCTCATGGCCCCCCGTTGGCACGTCCACCTTTTGGACCGCCCCGGGCGCCTCGTGCGAGGGTCTGGTGCGAGGGGCCCGGAATCAAGAGCGAGCCAAGTACCTGTGGGGGTTGCTTCTCAGGAGATTTCGCCGTCGCAGACGAAGGGATCCTGAGGAGCCAATGTTAGGGAAGAACTCGACATGCAAGAAAACACCAAGATAAGGTACTTACTCATCTATGGCTATGTATTTCCTCTACTTCAGCGGCCGGTAGGCGTCAGCACTTCAGCTCGGAGATCCTTTCCACTTGCGGAGTGCCTCAAGGTTCAGGAAAAGCTGGCCAAGGCATGGGGCATGGCCATCAGCACCTGGACCGCTCTTGGGGCTCTTGGGGCGGTGGCCTAGGGAGCGTCGGACTATGCCAGCTCTCCGGTTGCCACCTCAGGATTGCTTGCCCAAGCATCGAGGACTGTCACCTCAGGAGTATCGGACGACACGAGGCCTTCAGCAACCACCTCGGGGGCGGTTGCCTCGAGAGTGCCTGTTGGCGTCAGCTCCCCAGCAGTCATCTCAGCGGAACCCGGCAGACGACACCGAGAACTCCACGTGGGGCAGCCTCCCCAGGTGGGCTCCCGAGGAGCAGATATTTCTATGCAAGGTTCACCTTGCAAGGTTTAGATGACGTGAGCCATGACGACAAAGGCCAGGCGGGCACCAGCGGGCTTAGTGTACCTGTTTCCTCTTTGGTGCTAAGGAGGCAAGCATAGGCGCGGAGTCCCGAGGAATCAAGAAAATGTTTCCATTCTGGTGCAACAAGACCAAGACCGCCAGGACTGCTGGACAGAGGCCATCGCCGAGCCCACCATGGCATCATAACTAGAGGCTTTTGCAGGTGTAGACCACTTTTGTCAGGATAGCATGTACTAGTTGTGTCCCTTCGAATTTGGCCGTTGTGGGATCCCTTCCCACCTACATTTGGGAAGAGGACCAAGGCCCCTATAAAGAGAGCACCACCACCACCGTAAGAGGGGAAGGCTCATTCAGATCATCCTCACACCCATAAGCTCATCGAGCACAAGAATACTCCTCCTCCTGAGGTTGTGCTCCCACTGTACTAGTTCATCCTTAGCCCCCCGAGGCCAATCCACCACAAAGCAGGAGTAGGGTTTTGCACCACAAGGTGGCCCGAACCTGGGTAAACAGCTCTGTCTCTTGTCCATTTGGTTCGTCGAGCTAGGCCGTGAGATTAGCGAGCAGGCAGACTGGGAAGGACGAGTTATTCGCACACACCCTAGAGTTAGAACCTCTCAAGGGTCTGCGGAACCCGAAATCCGACAAAGCCCAGAGAGGAAGAATAAGCTGCTGCTGGAAAGAAGAGGGAAGAAAGAGTCAGGAAGACCGTTGCCAGAGTGACTGGCAGACCATCCATGATGGATGAGGAAGAAGATGAGGAGGAGGAAGAAGAGCCTGTTGCACCTACTACCAATACTCAAAAAGTGATGGGGGTTGCTATTAGGACTGGGGCTACTCCTTCTAAGCCCAAGTCTTCGCCCAAGTGTACGCCCAAGCCTTCAGCTCCATCTCAAGCACCCAAGACAAATGTTCCGAAGAGATCAACAAGGAACATATCGGTTGCATAAAAGTACAAGGCCCTAGTGCCTGAAGTTCAAGAAGAATAAGGTCCACTAGTGCTCGAGAAACTCAAGCCAAAGATTCATGATCACAATGACGATCATCCTGTGGCAGAGAACATGAAGTTGAGAAAGGATGCAGGTCTAAGACTATGGAGGAAGACTGATCCATATGCCACTAGGAGAAGGACTACTGTGGACTATCGCTTTCATACCAAAGAAAAACAGGACTTCTGTGAGACTTTCCTATTGGACAAGAAGCCCATTGTTTGTGACATGAAAATGGGTGGACTGGAAATACATTGACTCCAATGAAGATTACTTTCCTCATGTGCATGAGAGTTTCAGAATGAATGGTGTTGACAAGTTTGTTGGTGAGAAACTGTTAAAGTGGAACAATGAGATGATCATGTAGTTCTACTCCACTGCCCACTTCTACCCTGATGGTAAGATAGTGTGGATGATAGAAGGAACCAGATATCAGTCAACAATCTCTGAATGGGCCAAGTTGATCAATGCCACCAAGGAAGAATAGGATGATCTTTATGTATACAGCAAGCCTAGGAAGGATCACAACTCCATGGCTAACATCTACAAGCCAATCCCTAATGCACCATTGGATACTCACAAGTTTGGTTCTATGTACGATCTACTTGCTGGCTTGACCACCATGAACACCATCTTGAGGAACACTGTATTGCCCAAGTCTGTAGATCACAGGATGATTCATGGTCACTCCATCAACCTGCTTCACTTATTTGATGTCCTACAGAAATTCAAGGTCATGACCTTGATTGTAGAAACAGTGAAGAGAATAGCAGCAGACCAGAAGAGGTCTTGTTGATATGCCCCTCACATTCAGACTTTGATCAACTCCAAGATGGGAACTGGGACATATCTACTAGACCAGGAGCATCTTCCCCTGAGGTCAGACTTTGAGGACAATTCGGTTGTCATGGATGCTTCACATCCTACATGTGCAGAAGCCGAGGAGAAGATAGAGAAAGCAAAGGCTGCAAAAGCAGCAGAGGCGGCAAGTGCCCCAGGTGCTTCAGTTACGAATCTCAAGACCAAGCAAGACCAACTCAGTTATCTGCTTGAGGCCACTGTAAGAATTGAGAAGAGCTTGGCCACCTTGTCTCAAAATCAGGAAACTCTTGAGAGGATTGTGGAGACTAAGTTCGATGACCTAGATGTGAAGGTCACTGATATTCAGACAGTTGAGGAGAAGCTTCAAGAGGATGCTGAGGACAGGAATGATAGACCCACAACAGACCCATTTCAGAGAGTTACCAGAGACTCCAGGACTACCACTTCATCACCTGTAGCCACTACAATAGTTTTCCCTCCAGTGTCAACTCCTCCTGCTCCACAAACTTCTTTAGAGGCATTTGCTGATGGACTCCTCTCCATGTTGTCTACGCACACCGGAGCAACAAGCCAGAAGACCCCTTCAGGAGCTCCCTAAGATCGTGCTTAGAGTGCCGTATAGCAGTATACATTTTCAAGCTTTTCGATAATTTGTTGCCAAAGGGGGATAAAGTGTATAGATCATAGGCTGAGAGAGAGAGTGCCTCTTCCCTTTCATTGGTTTCATTTGCTACTCTTTGTGTTATGCTTGTGAGATACTTATGTGATCATGTGTTTGATCATATTATGCTTAATGTGTGCTTGCATGATTATATTTATGAATGTTTGTGTATGATCAATCACTTTTATCTTTTGTGATGAGTGCATGTTATTTAGCTCTTATCATTTGAGCGCTCCACCAAGATGTATGTCACATGGAAGAGTGACTCATGATCCTAATCAATTGTGCACTTGCATTCAAAAGAAAAAAATTTAAATAATGCACAGATTTAGAGGGAACTCTTGCTTATCACATATTTCTCAAAGCAAGGATGTATTTCATTCATATTATCATTTATCGAAGATTTGATCTATATGTTGTCATCAATTACCAAAGAGGGGAATATTGAAAGTGCAACTAATCCCCGGGTGGTTTTGGCAATTCATAACAACATATAGCTCATTGAACTAATATCCATTCAAGTTTAATATTTCAGAAAGTTCAATGAATGGCATGGCATGGACTAGAGATGTGGACCCCTCAAAAAGCTAGGGACACATATTGACAAAAGCTCAAGACTCTTCATTTATATTTTAGTGATCCAAAATCACATTGAGTCCATAGGAAAGCCAATACTATTAAAAGGGGATGAGGTGTTGCTTAATGGTCTACTTGCGCAAAATGCTTAGTGATACTGCTCCGAAGCCCTCAACCACTTCCTCATTTCCAAATATGTCCAAAACCCAAAGTCAAACTCGGCCGCACCGAAATCTTCTATCCTGAGCCACCGAGTTCATTTGACCTAGCAACTGCAAGAAACCATAACACCTCGGTCACACTGATATGGATCTCGGTCTCACCGAGATGACCTTGCAAATTCTCTGTTGCCTATTGCAATTATTTCGGCCCCACCAAGGTTTCCTGACATTCTCTTTGTTGCCTTATTCTTCTCTTTGGTCTAACCCAGTTGATGCAATCGGTGCCACCGAGTTGATGTTTTCCCTAACCCTAGCACATCGGTCCCGCAGAGTAGTTCCAGTCGGTTCCACCGATATTCCTAACATTCATATTTTGAACTGAATCGGTCTCACCGAGTTCTTGTATTTGGTCTAACCGAGTTAGGTCAAATGTGTGTAATGGTTGGATTTTGTGTGGAGGCTATATATGCCCCTCCACCCCCTTCTCCATAAGTGAGAGAGCTATTAGAACGTGCCTACACTTCTAGCCTACATTTTCTGAGAGAGAACCACCTCCTCATGTGTTAGTGCAACAAACCCTAGGTCTGTTGCCCATAACGTGCACATGCCTAAGAGCGGGGTTGCAACATCCAAGACAAGACCAAGTCAAAAAGATAGCTCTCTGAGAAACCAAAGAGCGGATCAAGAAGACCAAGTCAAGCCAAAGAAAGCAAGACACCACTAAGGGAAAGCCTCCCTTGCCGGGTAGGCGAGCCTGGCGAGGTTGAGGTTGCTCTAGAGACAAGTCTCAAGACTGCCCGGCAAGCTTGCCGGGGATGCCCAGGGTGGACTACCCTGCCAGGGATCCACCGCTCCATCTCATAGTGGCGCAAGTCATCGACTGGTGCGATGTCGAGCTCCCAAGTGACCAAGTGACTATTTTTTGACGCATGGCATCCACTTCCGAAGGAGATCACCTCCAAATGACACCCATCCAGACACGTGTCAAGAAGACAGATAAGAAGGTGGCCGAACAACCCGACAAGGCTTGGCGGGCATGCCATGAAGTGACACTAAGCAGCGCATTTAATGCACACTACCCTGTCCGCAAAGTTAGGTATGATAGCATTTTTTTCTATCTAATCAGTACACAATGATTGATTTTCCATTTGTGGTGACCCCTTGATCTATAAAATGAGGGCCATGGCAACCATAGAAAAGATTCGGACCTTTGTAAACTCATGCGCGCGTAGCTGCTCTCGCCCTGAGGCAACCCCGCCGGGCTAGAGCGATGCGTCTCCACCATAGTCCCACATCAATCCACCAAAGCAGGAATAGAGTTTTACGCCTCGCGGTGGCCCAAACCTAGGTAAAACTGTCCGCATGATCTCTGTTATGCTGTGCGACATTCTCCGCTCTTTGTGCAATGCGTTCATCCCCCCTGCCGAACCACAATGGGTTGATGGCCCCATAGGTGGCCATGATTTCCCACAACATCATGTGTTGAGATCAAGATATTCCAATCCAACCACAAGAATCTTGATTTCTAGCCTGCCCCAAGTTCCTTTCCACTCAAATCATCTTTCCACCAAATCCAAATCTGTGAGAGAGAGTTGAGTGTTGGGGAGACTATCATTTGAAGCACAAGAGGAAGGAGTACAACATCAATACAACATTTATTACCTTTTGGAGAGTGGTGTCTCCTAGATTGGCTAGGTGCCACTTGGGAGCCTCCGACAAGATTGTGGAGTTGAACCAAGATGTTTGTAAGGGAAATTAGATCGCCTACTTCATGAAGATCTACCCGAGTGAGGCAAATCCTTCGTGGGCGATGGCCATGGTGGGATAGACAAATTGCTTCTTCGTGGATCCTTCACGGGTGGAGCCCTCCGTGGACTCGCGCAACTGTTAGCCTTCGTGGGTTGATGTCCCCATCAACGTAGATGTACAATAGCACCACCTATCAGAACCACGCCAAAAATCTCTGTGTCATAATTGTGTTTGCACTCTCCAAACCCTTCCCTTTACCTTCATATGCAATTTTTTTACTTTCCGCCGCTACACTCTTAGAATTGCATGTGTAGGTTAATTGCTTGACTTGTGCTAGTTGCTAAAATCTACCAACAACTAAAATTGGGAAAATGTAGGATTTTTATTTGGTCAAGTTGACTAATCGCCCCCCCTCTAGACCTACTTTCGATCCTACAACAAGGAGAACAGTGCGACCCATGCAAACGGAGCGGCGGGCGTCGGGTGCAAGTACAGCATCACGGGCATCCGGTGCAAGTACAGCGCAGCCGGCCTCTCGTGATATTACGATGCAGATGGGTTCTTCCCACTCTTGGCAAGGAATGGGGGTACTGAAGGGACGTGTACCCTGCTTTGATGTCATGTCAACAGCAAGCAAGCGCTGATCGATCCGCTCTTGCTATGCGGCGCGCCGGCCTGTTGCTCTACGGCGCTCCAATGGTCTCGCTGTGCACCGAGCCTCGGCCTATTGGCACGGACGCGCGTCTAACTTGCTCTGCAGCACACCATCGATCATGTTGTGCGGCGAGCTGCAGCCTCTCAACACTGACATGACTATCTTGATCCGCAGCGCTACAATGTCGTGCACCAAGGATCTGCTCATCCCTGGCGATGACGCGCAGCACAACGTCGTCCCTCGCGTTGCCGGGGAGCGTCTCAACCTCGATGGGCTATGGCTCCTTCTGGTTTTACTCATCAAGGAGGTTGATGGCAGAGGCAGCGCTTTGGTGGGTTGGCATGCTTGGAAAAGGGTGCATTGATGACCCACAAGTATAGGGGATCTATCGTAGTCCTTTCGATAAGTAAGAGTGTCGAACCCAACGAGGAGGAGAAGGAAATGATAAGCGGTTTTCAGCAAGGTATTCTCTACAATACTGAAATAAGTGGTAACAGATAGTTTTGTGATAAGGTAAATTGTAACGAGCAAAAAGTAACAAAAGTAAATAAGGTGCAGCAAGGTGGCCCAATCCTTTTTGTAGCAAAGGACAAGCCGGACAAATTCTTATATAAGGAAAAGAGCTCCCGAGGACACATGGGAATATCGTCAAGCTAGTTTTCATCACGCTCATATGATTCGCGTTCGGTACTTTGATAATTTGATATGTGGGTGGACCGGTGCTTGGGTGTTGTTCTTACTTGAACAAGCATCCCACTTATGATTAACCTCTGTTGCAAGCATCCGCAACTACAACAAAAGTATTAAGGTAAACCTAACCATAGCATGAAACATATGGATCCAAATCAGTCCCTTACGAAGCAACGCATAAACTAGGGTTTAAGTTCTGTCACTCTAGCAACCCATCATCTACTTATTACTTCCCAATGCCTTCCTCTAGGCCCAAATAATGGTGAAGTGTTATGTAGTCGACGTTCACATAACACCACTAGAGGTTAGACAACATACATCTCATCAAAATATCGAACGAATACCAAATTCACATGACTACTAATAGCAAGACTTCTCCCGTGTCCTCAGGAACAAACGTAACTACTCACAAAGCATATTCATGTTCATAATCAGAGGGGTAATAGTATGCATAAAGGATCTGAACATATGATCTTCCACCAAGTAACCAACTAGCATCAACTACAAGGAGTAAACAACACTACTAGCAACCTACTAGCACCAATCCCGGACTTAGAGACAAGAATTGGATACAAGAGATGAACTAGGGTTTGGAGATGAGATGGTGCTGGTGAAGATGTTGATGGAGATTGCCCTCTCCCGATGAGAGGAGCGTTGGTTATGACGATGGTGATGATTTCCCCCTCCCGGAGGGAAGTGTCCCCGGCAGAACAGCTCTGCTGAAGCCCTAGATTGGTTCTGCCAAGGTTCCGCCTCGTGGTGGCGGAGTCTCATCCCGAAAGGTTGCTTATGATTTTTTTTCTCATTGAAAGACTTCATATAGGAGAAGATGGGCGTCGGAGAGCCACCAGGGGGCCCACGAGGTAGGGGGGCGCGCCCAGGGGGAGGGGCGCGCCCCCCACCCTCGTGAGCAGGGTGTGGGCCCCCTGGCCTTCATCTTTGGCGATGATTTTTCTTTATTTATTTTAAGATTTTCCGTGGAGTTTCAGGACTTTTGGAGTTGCGCAGAATAGGTCTCCAATATTTGCTCCTTTTCCAGCCAGAATTCCAGTTGCCGGCATTCCCCCTCTTCATGGTAAACCTTGTAAAATAAGAGAGAATAGCCATAAGTATTGTGACATAACGTGAAATAACTGCCCATAATGTAATAAATATTAACATAAAAGCATGACGCAAAATGGACGTATCAACTCCCCCATGCTTAGACCTCGCTTGTCCTCAAGCGAAAAGCCGATAACAATAAATATGTCCTCATGTTTAGAGGTAGAGGCATCGATAAAAATAAAATACGGACATGAAGGCATCATGATTGTTTCATAACAGCAACATATATAGATTTGTCAGATGATTACTTATGTTCAAGTGATGATCTTTTCACAATGCAAAAGTATGAATCAGAAACCTTATTAGGCGCTAACAAATTATAACCTCAGTCATTGAAGCAATTGCAATTTATCATAACATCGGAAGGAGTCTATGTCAGAGCTTAAAAGCAAGTCCACATACTCAACTATCACTTAGTCCTTCATAATTGCTAACACTCACGCAATACTTGTGGTTATGAAGTTTCAATCAGACAAAGAGAAAGATTGGGGCTTATAATGCCGCCTCCAAACTTATTCACCTTTGGGTGATGTCAACAATAATAGTTCATGCTAACGTACATCCAATTGGATATATATATCAGGATCACCCCACCATGAAGTGCATGCCAAAGGATAAAATGAAAAAGGGAAAGGTGAAGATTACCTTGACTCTTGCATAAGATAGAGGATAATAATAAAAGATAGGCCCTTTGCAGAGGGAAGTAGAGGTTGCCATGCACTTTTATGGTTGGATGCACAAAATCTCAATGCAAAAGAACGTAACTTTATATTGCCCCTTGTATGTGAACCTTTATTATGCAGTCCGTCGCTTTTATTGCGTCCACAACAAGTTCGTACAAAGCTTATTTCTCTGCACTAATAAGTCATGCATATTTAAAGAGCAATTTTTATTGCTTGCACCGATGACAACTTACTTGAAGGATCTTACTCAATCCATAGGTAGATATGGTGGACTCTCATGGCTAAACTGGTTTAAGGGTATTTGGAAGCACAAGTAGTATCTCTACTTGGTGCTGAGAATTTGGCTAGCATGAGGGGAAAAGGCAAGCTCAACAAGTTTGAATGATCCATGACAATATACTTTAACTGAGATGCGAGAAAACATAACCCATTACGTTGTCTTCCTTGTCCAACATCAACTCTTTAGCATGTCATACTTAATGAGTGCTCCCAATTATGAAAGATGTCAATGACAGTATATCTATATGTGAAACCTCTCTCTCCTTATTACTTCCTATTAATTGCCACGATGACTAAAGCTATATTTGCCAACTCCTAACAACTTCTTAATCATCATACTCTTTCTATGTGAAGTCATTACTCTCAATAAGATCAATATGAACTCTTTGTTTCTTTTTATTCTTTCTTTTATTCACTCAAGATCATGGCAAAATAATCAAGCCCTTGACTCAACACTAATCTTTATTATATATAGCTCACGGACTAGATTGCATAGAGGGATCATAAAGCAAACTTCAAAACTAGATCATGACGTGACTTTATTCTACTAAATCAAGATACTACTAATAGGATCGAACTAAGAAAAACGGTAAAGATAGGAGTTGTGATGGTGATACAATACTGGGGCACCTCCCCCAAGCTTGGCAGTTGCCAAGGGGAGTGCCCATACCCATGTGATGAGATCTCCTTCTTTGTTGTTGGAGGTGGAGGTGTTGTTGATGACGCAAGCTTGTTGTCCCCTTCCATGGCATAGGCTCACCCTCATAGAAGGATGATAGAGTCTCCGGAATTCTCAAATCTGCAACGGAAATAGCTCGAAATGAAAACAGGGGATATTTGCGTGATACGGGGGTCAAAACCTTCGGGAGAATATATAATTAATTTTTACCGACCAAAATACGTATTGTGCAGGAAAATGGAGTCCGGAGGGCACAAGAGGTGCTCACGAGGTAGGGGGGCGCGCCCAGGGGGGTAGGGCGCGCCCTCCACCCTCGTGGAGAGCTCGTGTCCTCCCTGGACTGCTACCTATTTTTCTATTTTTCTAAATATTCCAAAACGGAGAAATATTGCCTTAAAATTGTTTTGGAGTCGGTTTACTTACCGTACCACATACCTATTCCTTTTCGGAGTCTGGAACGTTCTGGAAAGTGTCCCTTATGTATTCCTCTGGGGTTACGGTTTCAATAACAATGGTTTCAACATTTATAGGATTACCTGAGATATAGTGCTTGATTCTTTGACCGTTTACCACCTTCGGATTTGTGCCTTCAAAATTGTTGATTTTTATGGCACCGGAACGATAGATCTCCTCGATAACGTAGGGACCTTCCCATTTAGAGAGAAGTTTTCCTACAAAACATCTTAAACGAGAGTTGTATAGCAATACATAATCGCCTACATTAAACTCACGCTTTTGTATCCTTTTGTCATGCCATCTTTTAACTTTTTCTTTAAACAAATTGGCATTTTCATAGGCTTGGGTTCTCCATTCATCAAGTGAGCTAATATCAAATAACCTCTTCTCACCGGCAAGTTTGAAATCATAGTTAAGCTCTTTAATAGCCCAATATGCCGTATGTTCTAGTTCGAGAGGTAAGTGACATGCTTTTCCATAAACTATTTTATATGAAGACATACCCATAGGATTCTTATATGCAGTTCTATATGCCCATAATGCATCATCAAGTTTCTTGGACCAATTCTTTCTAGACCTATTAACAGTCTTTTGCAAAATTAATTTGAGCTCTCTATTACTCAATTCTACTTGACCACTAGACTGTGGGTGATAAGGAGATGCAATTCTATGATTAACGTCATATTTGGCAAGCATTTTACGGAAAGCACCATGAATAAAGTGTGAACCACCATCAGTCATTAAATATCTAGGGACTCCAAACCTTGGAAAAATAACTTCCTTAAGCATTTTAATAGAAGTGTTATGATCAGCACTACTAGTTGGAATAGCTTCTACCCACTTAGTAACGTAATCAACAGCAACTAAAATATGAGTGTATCCATTGGAGGCAGGAAAAGGTCCCATATAATCAAAGCCCCAAACATCAAATGGTTCAATAACAAGTGAATAATTCATAGGCATTTCTTGACGTCTATTAATATTACCAATTCTTTGACATTCATCACAAGATAAAACAAACTTACGGGAATCCTTGAAGAGAGTAGGCCAATAAAAACCAGATTGCAATACCTTATGTGCAGTTCTATCTCCAGCGTGGTGTCCTCCATAAGCTTCGGAGTGACACTTGCGTATGATCTGTTCCTGTTCATGCTCAGGTACACAACGTCTAATAACACCATCTACTCCTTCTTTATAAAGATGTGGGTCATCCCAAAAGTAATGTCTCAAATCATAAAAGAACTTTTTCTTTTGTTGGTATGTGAAGCTAGGTGGTATAAATTTAGCAACAATATAATTAGCATAATCAGCATACCATGGAGTGCTACGAGAAGTGCTTATGTGTAGCGACCCGACCCAAATGGATCAAGTCTACTGTGCTCGGGTGTCATCCCTGGATCAGTAATGCTGACACCACACAGTACATCGAAGGATTTATAGCAGAGTGTAAATCACACACTTATTACATCGTTGTCTCAAAGAGAACGTATTACAATAAATATGGCTTAAGGCCATCTAATAACGATAACAGCGAAAGACTCGGAAGATAAATGGGTCCATCAACTCCAACGGCATCACTGAGTATAGGGCCACGACCTAAAAACACCTTACTCGTCGTCTGAAAAGTCTGCAACATGAGAAGTTGCAGCCCGAAAACGGGTCAGCACATGGAATATGCTGGCAATGTAACACATAGAGAGTAATGGAATGAAACAGCTATACTATATGCATATTTGGCTGGTGGAAAGCTCTATGGTTACAGTTTTGCGTAAAGCCAGTTTTTCCCTACTGCAAAGGAATAAATTTATTTAACTATCAGGTGAAATCCAAATGGTGTGCCTTCATCTGGTTGAGCGTACTTAATATTCGCGTGCGTCATCCTAAAAGAGTAGAAAAGATGAGGAGTTAGAAAATGAGAAGAGAATGGTGATCTAGGGCTTTAACTTAGTGGTCGTGCCTACAGTCAGCGTGTGCTCTGATACCATCTCTGTGGCGACCCGACCCGAATGGATCAAGTCTACAGCATTCCGATCCCAATTAAGTGAACAATTAAAACCCAACAACATTAATTAGAAGTAACATGTTGAGATTCACTTGATATTCAAGTACTAGATACTCATGATGTGCATAACCGGGGACACGGCTAATCATGATTAGTTTGTACACTCTGCAGAGGTTTGCGCACTTTTCCCCACAAGACTCGATCGCCTCCGTTTGGTTTCTCGCACTACATGGTGTTTGAGAAGACGGATGACCGAGACACAGTCTTTCAGAAGCGCTAGCACCTTACAAGTGGGGTAGACCGTACCACCTACAACCCCTACATCTGCTAGTCCACCCCGTAAGAGTTCGCACAACTTAGTCAACTATGCCAGAGCCCATAATGGCTTGTGGCTGCACACGGAAGTTTCTAGCATGAAAGATCTTATGATCCCTTTGAGCCTGGGTGGCGGTCCGAAAAAAAACAGGCAAGTCCTGATAGACATCAGGTGCCTCAATCCACCCAGATGTGTGTTTAAGTTGCCACCTTAGATAAACCATTAAAATTATCAACTCACATCTGTCATGGATATCACTCACCCAATCCACGTCTACTAGCATAGCATGGCATAATAAGCAAACGTAGAAGTAACTCCCAAAGGTTTCATAATAAACAGGTAATAGGTACTATCTCATCTACTTCCCATCCCACAATTTAATTAGATCCTAATCATGCAATGTGAGAGGATTGATCTAATGCAATAAAACATGGGTTGTAGAAAAGGTATAATCAAAGTGTTACTTGCCTTGCTGATGATCCGCGAGACCTAGGGTTTCGAAGTAACAGGCGGCGCAATCCGGGTGATCTATCGCAGACAAACAACAAGCACACAATAAGTACTCATCTAATGCATAGGTAAAACTCGAACAAGAGAACGAACCAGAAAGTTCAACTTAAGAACTCCGGTTGCAAAGAAAGAACGAACCGAACAAAGAAACGGAAAACAAACGGCGGAAGAAAAACAACTCAGTTCTAGCAAGTTGAAACTAGGTCAAATTTTACCGTAGCAAAAACTTATTTAAGTTGATTAGACGGAACGGCGGTTTCGAAACAAAACTCCAGGCGCTTGAATCACCTGATTCCGATAAACGAGCGAGAAGATAAACTAGAACGAAGATCGGATCTGAGATCGCGATCGCTGAATAAATCCGACGAAAAGAAAGAGATGAACGGTTAAACGAACGGGCGTCGTTAACCGAGAAAATCGGTGATCACGTTCGTTGAGACGAACGGTCCGGCGAACGGTCCAAAGGCAACTAAATCGGAAAAGAAAACGAATCCGATCTAGGGTTTCGGAGAAGAAAACCGAAACGAAAAACCGATCTAGAAAACGAATCAAAAGAGAAGAAAAGAATCGGAACGATTAGAAGAAACGATCCGAGGAAAAGAGACGCGGGGCAACCTCCGGCGAGGTCTCCGGCGAGGGGCTCCGGCGGCGTGGCGTAGGGCGGCGGCGGCGTGGGCAAGGTGCGGCGGCGGCGCTAGGGCACAAGGGCGGCGGCGCGGGTGTGGGGTGGCGCGGCGGCGGTGTAGGGCGCGAGGTGGGGTGCGGTGGAGGGCTTGGGGCTTGGGGTTCGATTTGATGGGTTTAGAGGGGGGGTGTTGGGGTATTTATAGTGGGGAGGGGAGGAGAAAACTTGGGGTAGGGGGCAATAAAAAGAGAAGGAAAAGGAAAACGAAACAAGGAAAGGGGGCTAGCCTAGAGTCCAACCGGACTCGGCTAGGGCGAGGCGAGGCGGCGGCCTGCGCTTGGCGCACGCGCACAGGGAGGCTGGGGTGGTGGCCGGATGGCTGGGCCTTTGGCCCGGCTGGCCTGGCGGGAGGCTCCTTTTTTTAACTGGTTTTCGCGCGCAGAAAACAAAAGAAAAAGAAACTAAACGAACTCCGAAAACCTAAAGTAAATTTTCCCCGACTCCTAAAAATGAGTCGAACAAAATGAACTTTACTCCAGGCCTAGAATGCAATTTTCGAAAACGCGCATTTTTCCCTATCCAAATAAAACTCCGGCAAAACCAAAATTTGATTTATTCATTAAATCTTCATTTTTCCTAACTTTGGGAAAGTCATATTATTCCCTCTCTCATATTTTCGATATCAGAAAAATTATTGAAGATGAAATAAATAAATCAAATGATCCTCTTTTCAAATTTGAGAAAACCCTCAAATATGAAAATAACGAAATTTCCAACTCTCTCCAAGGTCCTTGAGTTGCGTGAAATTTCTAGGATCAACCAAAATGCAAGAAAATATGATATGCATGATGATCTAGTGTATAACATTCCAAATTGAAAATTTGGGATGTTACAAACCTACCCCCCTTAAGATGAATCTCGCCCTCGAGATTCGGGTTGGCTAGAAAATAGGTGAGGGTGGTCTTTGAGCAAATCTTCTTCTCTCTCCCAGGTGGCTTCATCCTCTGAATGATGGTTCCACTGAACTTTGCAAAACTTGATAACCTTGCTGCGAGTAACTCTGCTGGCAAAATCGAGAATCTTGACTGGCTTCTCCTCATACGTTAAGTCGTCCTTCAATTGAATTGCTTCGAGTGGCACTGTATCTCTTAGCGGTACCTCCGCCATCTTGGCATGACATTTCTTCAGCTGAGAAACATGGAATACATCATGAACTCCTGACAGTTCCTCTGGTAATTCCAACTTATAAGCGACTTCTCCCATACGTTGCAAGATCTTGTATGGTCCAACGAAACGCGGTGCTAACTTTCCCTTAACTCCAAAGCGCTTAACTCCTCGAAGTGGGGATACTCGAAGGTAAACTCTGTCTCCGGTTTCGTAGACTGTCTCCTTGTGTTTAGAATCTGCGTAGCTCTTCTGCCTGGACTGGGCTACCTTGAGCCTATCGCGAATCAACTTAACTTTCCATTCAGACTCCTTAATCAAATCTTGTCCAAAGAATTGACGGTCTCCAACTTCGTCCCATGACAACGGTGTCTCGCACCTCCTTCCGTATAAAGCTTCGAAAGGTGCCATCTTCAAACTGGTTTGATAGCTATTGTTGTAGCAAAACTCCGCATACGGCATGTGGCGACCCGACCCGAATGGATCAAGTCTACTGTGCTCGGGTGTCATCCCTGGATCAGTAATGCTGACACCACACAGTACATCGAAGGATTTATAGCAGAGTGGCAATCACACACTTATTACATCGTTGTCTCAAAGAGAACTTATTACAATAAATATGGCTTAAGGCCATCTAATAACGATAACAGCGGAAGACTCGGAAGATAAATGGGTCCATCAACTCCAACGGCATCACTGAGTATAGAACCACGACCTAAAACACCTCAATCGTCGTCTGAAAAGTCTGCAACATGAGAAGTTGCATCCCGAAAACGGGTCAGCACATGGAATATGCTGGCAAAGTAACACATAGAGAGTAATGGAATGAAACAGCTATACTATATGCATATATGGCTGGTGGAAAGCTCTATGGTTACAGTTTTGCGTAAAGCCAGTTTTTCCCTACTGCAAAGGAATAAATTTATTTAACTATCATGGTGGTTGTAAAACATTGAGAATGGTTGACAGCATTCTCAATCCCAACTAAAAATAATTAAAACCCAACAACATTAATTAGACGTAACATGTTGAGATTCACATGATATTCAAGTACTAAATACTCAAGATGTCCATAAACGGGGACACGGCTAATCATGATTAGTTTATACACTCTGCAGAGGTTTGCGCACTTTTCCCCACAAGACTCGATCGCCTCCGTTTGATTTCTCGCACTACATGGTGTTTGAGAAGACGGATGACCGAGACATAGTCTTTCAGAGGCGCTAGCACCTTACGATCGGGTAGACCGGTACACCTACATCCCCTACATCTGCTAGTCTACCACTGTAAGAGTTCGCACAACTTAGTCAACTATGCCAGAGCCCATAATGGCTTGTGGCTGCACACGGAAGTTACTAGCATGAATGATCTTATGATCCCTTTGAGCCTGGGTGGCGGTCCAAAATAAAAATAGGCAAGTCCTGATAGACATCAGGTGCCTCAATCCACCCAGATGTGTGTTTAAGTTGCCACCTTAGATAAACCATTAATTAACAATACTCACATCTGTCATGGATATCACTCACCCAATCCACGTCTACTAGCATAGCATGGCATAATAAGCAAACGTAGAAGTAACTCCCAAAGGTTTCATAATAAACAGATAATAGGTACTACCTCATCTACTTCCCATCCCACAGTTTTATTAGATCCTAATCATGCAGTGTGAGAGGATTGATCTAATGTAATAAAACATGGGTTGTAGAAAAGGTATGATCAAAGTGTTACTTGCCTTGCTGATGATCCGCGAGACCTAGGGTTTCGAAGTAACAGGCGGCGCAATCCGGGTGATCTATCACAGACAAACAACAAGCATACAATAAGTACTCATCTAATGCACAAGTAAAACTCGAACAAGAGAACGAACCAGGAAGTTCAACTTAAGAACTCCGGTTGCAAAGAAAGAACGAACCGAACAAACGACGGAAAACAAACGGCGGAAGAAAACAACTCGGTTCTAGCAAGTTGAATCTAGGTCAAATTTTACCAGGGCAAAAACTTGTTTAAGTTGATTAGACGGAACGGCGGTTTCGAAACGAAACTCCAGGCGCTTGAATCACCTGATTCCGATAAATGAGCGAGAAGATAAACTAGAACGAATATCGGATCTGAGATCACGATCGCGGAATAAATCCGACGAAAAGAAAAAGAAGAACGGTTAAATGAACGGGCGTCGTTAACCTAGAAGAATCCAGTGATCACGTTCGTTAGGACGAACGGTCCGGCGAACGGTCCAAAGGCAGCTAAATCGGAAAAGAAAACGAAGCCGATCTAGGGTTTCGGAGAAGAAAACCGAAACGAAAAACCGATCTAGAAAACGAATCAGAAGAGAAGAAAAGAATCGGAACGATTAGAAGAAAACGATCCGAGGAAAAGAGACGCGGGGCAACCTCGGCGAACGGGGCTCCGGCGGTGTGGGCGATGGGCGGCGGCGGCGTAGGCAAGGTGCGGCGGCGCGGGTGTGGGGTGGCGCGGCGGTGGTGTAGTGCGCGGGGTGGGGTGCGGTGGAGGGCTTGGGGTTTGATTTGATGGGTTTAGAGGGGGGGTGTTGGGGTATTTATCTTGGGGAGGGGAGACGAGACTTGGGGTAGGGGACAAGAAATACAGTAGGAATAGGAATAGGAAAACGAAACAAAGGAAAGGGGAGGGGCTAAGAATCCTACTAGGATTCGGCCTGGGGCGGCGGGGCCTGCGCCTGGCGCTGGCGCGCGCGCGGCTGGGAGGAGGCCGGCTGGCTGGGCCTTTGGCCCGGCTGGCCTGGCGGGAGTTTTTTTTAACTGATTTCACACGCAGAAAAACACAGAAAAGAAAATCTAAACGAGCTCCAAAATTTCTAAAGTAAATTTTCCCCGACTCCTAAAAATGAGTCGAACAAAATGAACTTTACTCCGGACCTAAAATGCAATTTTCGAAAACGCGGCATTTTTCCCTATCCAAATAAAATGCAAATAAACACCGGAAAACAAAAATTGATCTATTTATTATATCTTCATTTTTCCTAAATTTGGGAAAGTCATATTATTCCCTCTCTCATATATTTTGACACCGGAAAAATTATTGAAGATAAAATAAATAAATCAGATGATCCTATTTTCAAAATTCGAGAAAACTCTCAAATATGAAAATAACGAAATCTCCAACTCTCTCCGAGGGTCCTTGAGTTGTGTGAAATTTCTAGGATCAACCAAAATGCAAGAAAAATATTGTATGCATGATGATCTAGTGTATAACATTCCAAATTAAAAATTTGGGATGTTACAAACCTACCCCCCTTAAGATGAATCTCGCCCTCGAGATTCGGGTTGGCTAGAAAATAGGTGAGGGTGGTCCTTGAGCAAATCTTCCTCTCTCTTTCCCAGGTGGCTTCATTCTCTGTGTGGTGGTTCCACTGAACTTTGCAAAACTTGATAACCTTGCTGCGGGTAACTCTGCTGGCAAACTCGAGAATCTTACTGGCTTCTCCTCGTACGTTAGGTCATCCTTTAACTGAATCGCTTCGAGTGGTACGGTATCTCTTAGCGGTACCTCCGCCATCTCGGCATGACATTTCTTCAGCTGAGACACATGGAATACGTCATGAACTCCTGAAAGTCCCTCTGGTAATTCCAACTTATAAGCGACTTCTCCCATATGTTGCAAGATCTTATACGGTCCAACAAAACGCGGTGCTAACTTTCCCTTAACTCCAAAGCGCTTAACTCCTCGAAGTGGGGATACTCGGAGATAAACTCTGTCTCCGGTTTCGTAAACTGTCTCCTTGCGTTTAGAATCTGCGTAGCTCTTCTGCCTGGACTGGGCTACCTTGAGCCTATCGCGAATTAACTTAACTTTCCGTTCAGACTCCTTAATCAAATCTGGTCCAAAGAATTGACGGTCTCCAACTTCGTCCCATGACAACGGTGTCCTGCACCTCCTTCCGTATAAAGCTTCGAAAGGTGCCATCTTCAAACTGGTTTGATAGCTATTGTTGTAGGAAAACTCCGCATACGGCAAGTTATCGTCCCAACTAGATCCATAATCTAGTGCACAAGCTCTCAGCATATCCTCCAAAATCTGATTGACTCTCTCGGTCTGTCCATCTGTCTGCGGGTGAAAAGCTGTGCTGAACTCTAGTCTGGTTCCTAAAGTTTCATGCAACTGATTCCAAAACATTGAGGTAAATAGGGTTGCTCTATCTGATACGATACTCCTCGGAACTCCATGCAAACAAATGATCCTAGTCATGTATATCTTCGCCAACTTAGCACTGGTGTAAGTGGTCTTAACTGGAATAAAATGTGCTACCTTCGTCAAACGATCAACTACTACCCATATCGAGTCATAGCCTGATTTTGTCCTGGGTAGTCCTGTGATAAAATTCATGCCTATCTTATCCCACTTCCATTCGGGTATCGGCAATGCCTGTAACAATCCTGCTGGCTTTTGATGCTCTGCCTTTACTCTCTGACATACGTCACAAACTGCTACATATGCTGCAATATCCTTCTTCATTCCGGTCCACCAGAATGTTTCCTTCAAATCCAAATACATCTTGGTATTCCCTGGGTGAATCGAATACGGTGAATCATGTGCCCCTTGCAAAATCAACTTCCTGATCTCCGGGTCATTGGGCACATAAACACGGTCCTCAAACCATAAGGTATCGTGCTCATCCTCACGAAATCCCTTTGCTTTTCCTTTGCTCAATTTCTCTTTTATAGCAGCAATCTCCTTGTTAGATTTCTGAGCTTCTCTGATTTTATCCATCAATGTTGACTGAATCTCCAATGCTGCTACATAGCCTCTCGGAACTATTTCCAAACATAGCTCACGAAGGTTTTCTGCTAACTCCTTTGGTACTTCTCCCGTCATTAGAGTATTGACATGGCTCTTACGGCTCAATGCGTCAGCTACTACATTAGCTTTTCCGGGATGGTAATGCAATCTCATATCATAATCCTTGATGAGCTCCAACCATCTCCTTTGTCGGAGATTCAACTCCTTCTGCGTGAAAATGTACTTCAAACTCTTGTGATCCGTGTACACCTCACAATGATTTCCAATGAGGAAATGTCTCCAAGTTTTCAACGCATGCACTACGGCTGCTAACTCCAAATCATGCATGGCATAATTCAACTCATGAGGCTTCAGTTGCCGTGAAGCATACGAAACAACTCCCCCTTCCTGCATAAGCACTGCTCCAAGTCCTCGACGTGAGGCGTCGCAATACACCTCATAATCCTTGGTCTGATCTGGCAAAATCAATACTGGTGAGGTAACCAAACGTTTCTTCAACTCCTGGAAACTAGCCTCACACTCCTCAGTCCATTTGAACTTAGTATCCTTCTTCAACAATTCAGTCATAGGCTTTGCAATCTTTGAGAAATTCTCAATGAATCTCCGGTAGTATCCGGCGAGTCCAAGAAAACTCCGGTTCTCTCCAACTGTTGTTGGTGCTTCCCATTCGGTTACGGTCTCAACCTTAGTGGGGTCAACTGCTATACCTTCTCCGGATATAACGTGTCCGAGGAATCCAACTTCCTTCAACCAAAACTCGCATTTGCTGAATTTGGCATATAACTGATGTTCCCTTAGTTTCTCCAAAACCAAACGCAAATGTTCCTTATGCTCCTCTTCATCCTTTGAATAAACCAGGATGTCATCAATGAACACTACGACGAACTTATCCAAAAACTCCATAAACACTTTGTTCATCAGGTTCATAAAATAGGCAGGTGCGTTAGTCAATCCAAATGACATAACGGTATACTCATACAGTCCATATCTTGTGGTGAATGCTGTCTTAGGTATGTCCTCCTCTCGAATCTTCAATTGATGGTACCCTTGCAACCGATCAAACAGATCATTGATCATTGGCAGTGGGTACTTGTTCTTGATGGTTACTTCATTCAATCCCCGATAATCTACAACCATCCTTGATGATCCATCCTTCTTTTCCACTAGAAGTACGAGTGATCCCCAAGGCGAAGAACTTGGGCGAATGTAACCTTTATCCAATAACTCCTTAATCTGATTCTTAATTTCCACCAAATCCTTTACTGGCATCCGGTACGGTCGCTTCGATATTGGGCCTGTACCTGGCAATAACTCAATCAAAAACTCAATGTCTCTATCCGGTGGCATGCCTGGTAATTCCTCAGGAAATACATCAGGAAAATCCTTTACCACTGGTACTTCCTCCTGCACAACTCCTGATAAGCAATTCACTTGTGTCCTTTTTGGTACATGCCGGGATACATACTTGATCCTTCTTCCTTCTGGTGTGGTAAGCAGAATTGTCTTACTGGCGCAATCAATGTTTCCTCCATACATCGATAGCCAATCCATACCAAGAATCACATACAGAACTTGGGATTCCAGAATAATTAGATCCGTTGGGAAAACATGCCTTCCTATACTTAATGGCACTTGAAAACATCCTTGTCTAGCCATGTACTCTGCTCGTGGCGAGCTTACTAGAATAGGTGTTTTGAGAATCCTAGTGGGCAGGCTATACTTTTCCACAAATCCCCTTGATATGTATGAATGCGATGCACTAGTATCAAAAAGAACAAGTGCAGTAAATGACTTAACCAAAAAACTTACCTATTACTGCATCGGGCTGATCTTCAACCTCCTCCACATTAACGTGGTTCACCTGTCCCCTATTGAAAGAGTTCGGCTTCTTCCCAGAGCTTCCATTGCCATTTCCATTCTAGCCTTCAGGACATTCATTTGCATAATTCCCTGGCTTCGAACACTTATAGCAAGTGACGTGGCTCAAGTCCTTCTTGGCTGGGGTGGATGGGGTGGTCCGGTTCTGGCCGTTGCTTCCTCCATTCCCATTACCATTCTTGTGGCCATTATGGTTGTGCGAGCTACCTCCTCCATGGGTATGCTGAAACTGAAATCCCGGTTTAGGGGCAAAACGGGGCTTCTGCTGGGCTCCAGAGCTATACTTCCCCTGTCCATACTTCCTCTTACGGTTCTCAATCTGCTGTTGCTTCCCTTCAATCATGATGGCGCGATCTACCAACTCCTGATAGTTGTTGAAACTCGCTACCATCAACTGCATGCCTAGCTCATCATTCAATCCTTCCAGAAACTTCTCCTGCTTAGCTGCATCCGTAGCAATGTCATCTGGGGCATAACGTGCTAACTTGCTAAAATCGTCAACGTACTGGCCAACTGTCCTTCCTCCTTGGCGTAAGTTGTGAAACTCACGCTTCTTGATGGCCATAGCTCCTGCTGAAACATGGGCAGTGCGAAAAGCTTGCTGAAACTGATCCCATGTGACAGTGTCAACTGGGTAAGTGGCTGTGAAATTCTCCCACCATGCTGCCGCGGGTCCGTCAAGCTGGTGTGCGGCAAACTTCACTTTCTCACCATCCGTGCATCCTGCAGTGGTCAACTCCCTTCCTATCTTGTGGAGCCAACCGTCTGCTACTATCGGCTCGGTGCTACTAGAAAACACCGGCGGATTTAGCCTAAGAAAACGGGCTAAGTGGTCAACAGGGTGGTGGTGGTGGTGGGTTGTTGTTGTTGTTCTGCTGGTTCTGGACTAACATCTGCATCAATTGATTCTGCTGCTGGATCAACTGAGTGAGCTCCGGTGGAAATCCATTGTCACGTCTCGGAGGCATCTGAGGGTTTAGAAAAGACGAGAATAAGAATAGAGGGTCTAAAGGGAAAACACTACCCATATGCACATGAGGCAAAAGCACACAATATCACTTCAATCAATCAAACAAGGGCTTACAAATGGTCTAAAACTATCGCAAAAGTGCTCAACTATAATGTTTACATGGGGGAAATACTACTACTATCTAGTGGTCATCTAGAAATTTGAACCGGTGGAAGACTCCATGATATCTGCTCCAGCTTCGTCTTCAAAGTCGGGTTCACTTGGATCCGAATCGGTGTCATCGATGATGATGTAGTTGTCCAGACATGCGACGTACTCGTCTTCCTCCGTGGATGCTAACTTCCTCTTGAGTTCTTGAATCTCCTGCTTAAGATCGATATTGTGCCTTGCTAGAGCTACTATCTCATCCATGTAGTCCTTGCGTGTAGACTTCAGTTCTCCTTGCGTGTAGACTTCAACTCTATCATATCATTGCACATCTGGTTCTCGTGGCGTCGAATGTGCTGGTTTAACTCCTGGATGAAAGATGCAATGGATCTATCCTTCTTGGTGCTGACTAACTCCCATTGTTCATCTCGGCGTCCAAAATCTGGTAGATAGTGTCCTTGAGGTCTTCTTGATAAACTTCTCCAATGCGTCCTATGGTGATATGAGCTGCCATGCTCCTTCCCAGACTCCAGGTTGGTGCATTGAAAACATGCTATCTATAGGCTTCGTGATTGGTGCGAATGTCCTTCCCGGAACGTGAGCTTGAATCTTCCAGCGCTCCTCTTCAGGCAGAGTGGCTTTGAAGGTTCCCGTGAAGCTTGGTAATCCAATGTTCAGGTACTTGGTGACTTCCTTCAGGTGAAATCCAAATGGTGTGCCTTCATCTGGTTGAGCGTACTTAATCTTCGCGTGCGTCATCCTAAAAGAGTAGAAAAGATGAGGAGTTAGAAAATGAGAAGAGAATGGTGATCTAGGGCTTTAACTTAGTGGTCGTGCCTACAGTCAGCGTGTGCTCTGATACCATCTCTGTGGCGACCCGACCCGAATGGATCAAGTCTACAGCATTCCGATCCCAATTAAGTGAACAATTAAAACCCAACAACATTAATTAGAAGTAACATGTTGAGATTCACTTGATATTCAAGTACTAGATACTCAAGATGTCCATAACCGGGGACACGGCTAATCATGATTAGTTTGTACACTCTGCAGAGGTTTGCGCATTTTTCCCCACAAGACTCGATCGCCTCCGTTTGGTTTCTCGCACTACATGGTGTTTGAGAAGATGGATGACCGAGACACAGTCTTTCAGAAGCGCTAGCACCTTACAAGTGGGGTAGACCGTACCACCTACAACCCCTACATCTGCTAGTCCACCCCGTAAGAGTTCGCACAAATTAGTCAACTATGCCTGAGCCCATAATGGCTTGTGGCTGCACATGGAAGTTTCTAGCATGAAAGATCTTATGATCCCTTTGAGCCTGGGTGGCGGTCCGAAAAAAAACAGGCAAGTCCTGATAGACCATCAGGTGCCTCAATCCACCCAGATGTGTGTTTAAGTTGCCACCTTAGATAAACCATTAAAATTAATCAACTCACATCTGTCATGGATATCACTCACCCAATCACGTCTACTAGCATAGCATGGCATAATAAGCAAACGTAGAAGTAACTCCCAAAGGTTTCATAATAAACAGGTAATAGGTACTATCTCATCTACTTCCCATCCCACAATTTAATTAGATCCTAATCATGCAATGTGAGAGGATTGATCTAATGCAATAAAACATGGGTTGTAGAAAAGGTATGATCAAAGTGTTACTTGCCTTGCTGATGATCCGCGAGACCTAGGGTTTCGAAGTAACAGGCGGCGCAATCCGGGTGATCTATCACAGACAAACAACAAGCACACAATAAGTACTCATCTAATGCACAGGTAAAACTCGAACAAGAGAACGAACCAGAAAGTTCAACTTAAGAACTCCGCTTGCAAAGAAAGAACGAACCGAACAAAGAAACGGAAAACAAACGGCGGAAGAAAAACAACTCGGTTCTAGCAAGTTGAAACTAGGTCAAATTTTACCGTAGAAAAACCTTATTTAAGTTGATTAGACGGAACGGCGGTTTCGAAACGAAACTCCAAGCGCTTGAATCACCTGATTCCGATAAACGAGCGAGAAGATAAACTAGAACGAAGATCGGATCTGAGATCGCGATCGCGGAATAAATCCGACGAAAAGAAAGAGATGAACGGTTAAACGAACGGGCGTCGTTAACCGAGAAAATCGATGATCACGTTCGTTGAGACGAACGGTCCGGCGAACGGTCCAAAGGCAACTAAATCGGAAAATAAAACGAATCCGATCTAGGGTTTCGGAGAAGAAAACCGAAACGAAAAACCGATCTAGAAAATGAATCAGAAGAGAAGAAAAGAATCGGAACGATTAGAAGAAACGATCCGAGGAAAAGAGACGTGGGGCAACCTCCGGCGAGGTCTCCGGCGAGGGGCTCCGGCGGCGTGGCGTAGGGCGGTGGCGGCGTGGGCAAGGTGCGGCGGCGGCGCTAGGGCACAAGGGCGGCGGCGCGGGTGTGGGGTGGCGCGGCGGCGGTGTAGGGCGCGAGGTGGGGTGCGGTGGAGGGCTTGGGGCTTGGGGTTCTATTTGATGGGTTTAGAGGGGGGGTGTTGGGCTATTTATATTGGGGAGGGGAGGAGAAAACTTGGGGTAGGGGGCAAGAAAAAGAGAAGGAAAAGGAAAATGAAACAAGGAAAGGGGGCTAGCCTAGAGTCCAACCGGACTCGGCTAGGGCGAGGCGAGGCGGCGGCCTGCGCCTGGCGCACGCGCGCAGGGAGGCTGGGGCGGTGGCCGGCTGGCTAGGCCTTTGGCCTGGTTGGCCTGGCGGGAGGCTCCTTTTTTTTAACTGGTTTTCACGCGCAGAAAACAAAAGAAAAAGAAACTAAACGAACTCCGAAAACCTAAAGTAAATTTTCCCCGACTCCTAAAAATGAGTCGAACAAAATGAACTTTACTCCAGGCCTAGAATGCAATTTTCGAAAACGCGCATTTTTCCCTATCCAAATAAAATGCAAATAAAACTCCGGCAAAACCAAAATTTGATTTATTCATTAAATCTTCATTTTTCCTAACTTTGGGAAAGTCATATTATTCCCTCACTCATATTTTCGATATCGGAAAAATTATTGAAGATGAAATAAATAAATCAAATGATCCTCTTTTCAAATTTGAGAAAACCCTCAAATATGAAAATAACGAAATCTCCAACTCTCTCCAAGGTCCTTGAGTTGCGTGAAATTTCTAGGATCAACCAAAATGCAAGAAAATATGATATGCATGATGTTCTAGTGTATAACATTCCAAATTGAAAATTTGGGATGTTACGTTATGACATTTAATTGTTCATCAGGAAAGCTATCATCAATAGGTAGTGGGTCATCAAGAACATTCTCTAACCTAGATAAGTTGTCTGTAACTGGGTTCTCAGCTCCTATTCTATCAACAATATGCAAATCAAATTCTTGCAGCAAGAGAACCCATCTAATAAGTCTAGGTTTAGCATCTTTGTTTTCCATAAGATATTTAATAGCAGCATGATCAGTGTGAATAGTTACTTTAGAATCAACAATATAGGGTCTGAATTTATCACAAGCAAACACAACTGCTAAAAGTTCCTTTCCGGTAGTAGCATAATTTCTTTGAGCATTGTCTAGAGTCTTACTAGCATAATGGATAACATTTAATTTCTTATCAACTCTTTTCCCTAGAACAGCACCTACAGCATAATCACTAGCATCACACATAATTTCAAAGGGTAAATTCCAATCAGGTGGCTGAACAATAGGTGCAGAGACTAATGCTTTCTTAAGTATTTCAAATTCTTCTACACAATCATCATCAAAGACAAATAGTACATCTTTTTGTAATAAATTAGTCAGAGGCCTAGAAATTTTTGAGAAGTCCTTAATGAACCTCCTATAAAATCCGGCGTGACCAAGGAAACTTCTTATACCTTTGATGTCCTTGGGACATGGCATCTTTTCAATAGCGTCAACCTTGGCTTTATCAACTTCAATACCTCTTTCAGAAACTTTGTGCCCCAAGACAATACCTTCATTAACCATAAAGTGGCACTTTTCCCAATTCAAGACAAGATTAGTTTCTTCACATCTCTACAAAACTCGATCAAGATTGCTCAAGCAATCATCAAAAGAGGAACCATAGACGAAAAAGTCGTCCATGAAAACCTCACAAATCTTTTCACAAAAATCAGAGAATATAGCCATCATGCATCTTTGAAAGGTAGCAGGTGCATTACATAAACCAAAAGGCATACGTCTATAAGCAAAAGTACCAAAAGGGCATGTAAAAGTAGTCTTTGATTGATCTTTAGCCGACATAGGTATTTGAGAGAAACCAGAATAACAATCTAGGAAGCAATTATGTGTATGTTTGCATAATCTTTCTAGCATTTGATCAATAAAAGGTAAGGGGTAATGATCTCTCTTAGTGGCTTTATTTAATTTGCGGAAATCAATTACCATCATATAACCTTAAATAATTCTTTGAGGAATCAATTCATCTTTATCATTAGGGACAACAGTAATACCTCCCTTCTTAGGGACACAATGGATTGGACTTATCCACTGACTATCAGCAACGGGATAAATTATACCTGCCCCCAGAAGCTTGAGTATTTCCTTCCTTACCACTTCTTTCATTTTAGGATTCAAACGTCGTTGAGGATCACATACTGGTTTAGCATCCGCTTCCAAATTTATTTTATGCTGACATAGAGTGGGACTAATGCCCTTAAGATCATCAAGAGTATATCCAATAGCGGCACGGTGCTTCTTCAGAGTTTTCAATAATCTTTCTTCTTCATGCTCTGAAAGGTTAGCACTAATAATAACATGATATATTTTCTTTTCATCAAGATAAGCATACCTAAGATTATCAGGCAACGGTTTAAGCTCAAAAACGGGATCACCCTTGGGTGGAGGAGGATCCCCTAGGATTTCAACAGGCAAATTGTGTTTCAGAATAGGTTCCTGTTTAAAGAATATTTCATCTATTTCCTTTCTTTCATTCATAAACATATCATTTTCATGGTCTAGCAAATAGTGTTCTAAAGGATCACTAGGAGGTACAACAATAGAAGCAAGACCAATAATTTCATCCTTACTAGGCAATTCTTCCTCATGATGTTGTTTACTGAATTTAGAGAAATTAAACTCATGAACCATATCATCCAAGCCAACAGTAACAACATTCTTTTTGCAGTCTATCGTAGCATTAACAGTATTCAAGAAGGGTCTACCAAAAATAATGGGACAAAAGATATCTTGTGGAGAACCAAGAACAAGAAAGTCAGCGGGATATTTGGTTTTCCCACACAAGACTTCAACATCTCTAACAATTCCCATTGCAAATATAGTATCTCTATTGGCAAGTTTAATTGTAACATCAATATCTTCTAACTCAGCAGGTGTGATATCATGCATAATTTCTTTATATAAGTCAATGGGTATAACACTAGCACTAGCACCCATATCACATAAGCCATGATAACAATGATCTCCTATTTTAACAGAAATAACAGGCACGCCTACCACAGGTCTATGTTTATCTCTATCACAGGGTTTAGCAATTCTAGCAGTTTCACCAGAGAATTCAATGACATGCCCATCAATATTATCAGACAAGAGATCTTTAACAATAGCAATATTAGGTTCTACTTTGACTTGCTCAGGAGGTGTATAAGTTCTAGTATTGCTTTTATGAACAACAGTTGAAGCTTTAGCATGATCCTTTACTCTAGCAGGGAAAGGTGGTTTCTCAACATAAGAGGTGGGAACAATAGGATCATTATAAGTGATGGTCTTTTCTTCAACTTTAATAGGTGCAGCTACTTTTACTTCTATGGGAGGATGATATTTAAACCACTTCTCCTTGGGGAGACCAACATAAGTAGCAAAAGATTCATAGAAAGAAGCTACTATCTCAGAGTCAAGTCCATATTTAGTGCTAAACTTACGGAAAATATCGGTATCCACAAAAGATTTAACACAATCAAACTTAGGTGTCATACCTGACTCCTTACCTTCTCGAGGTCCCAATCTTCAGAGTTGCGTTTAATTCTATCCAATAAATTCCATCTGAATTCAATAGTCTTCATCATAAAAGAGCCAGCACAAGAAGTATCAAGCATGGTGCGATTGTTATCAGAAAGCCGAGCATAAAAATTCTGGAGAATTGTCAATTTTGAGAGCTCATGATTGGGGCATGAATATAACATTGATTTAAGCCTCCCCCAAGCTTGAGCGATGCTTTCTCCTTCGCGAGGCCAAAAATTATATATATAATTGCGATCACGATGAACAAGATGCATAGGGTAATACTTTTGATGAAATTCCAATTTCATTCTTTTATAGTTCCATGATCTCGTATCATCACATAGCCTATACCATGTCGATGCGTCTCCCTCCAAAGATAAAGGGAAAGCCTTCTTCTTAACAACATCATCGGGTATACCTGCAAGCTTAAATAATCCACAAATATCATCCAAATAGCGTAGATGCTCGTCGGGATGCTTTGTCCCATCTCCTGTAAAAGTATTAGCCAGCAGTTTTTCCATAATACCCGAAGGAAATGCAAAAGGAGTTTCATTTTCAATAGGTTCAGTAGGTTGAGGAGAAACTCTTTGCTCTACTGGACGGGGTGAAGATACCCCGAACAAGCCCCTCAGAGATTCAGTTTCCATAGTAACAAGTGATAGAAAATTTCAGCACACTATATAAATTTTTCCTTACCAAATTCCACCTACCAAGGGCGCTACACTCCCCGGCAACGGTGCCAGAAAAGAGTCTTGATAACCCACAAGTATAGGGGATCTATCGTAGTCCTTTCGATAAGTAAGAGTGTCGAACCCAACGAGGAGCAGAAGGAAATGATAAGCGGTTTTCAGCAAGGTATTCTCTGCAAGTACTGAAATAAGTGGTAACAGATAGTTTTGTGATAAGCTAAATTGTAACAAGCAACAAGTAACAAAAGTAAATAAGGTGCAGCAAGGTGGCCCAATCCTTTTTGTAGCAAAGGACAAGCCGGACAAATTCTTATATAAGGAAAAGAGCTCCCGAGGACACATGGGAATATCATCAAGCTAGTTTTCATCACGCTCATATGATTCGCGTTCGATACTTTGATAATTTAATATGTGGGTGGACCGGTGCTTGGGTGCTGTTCTTACTTGAACAAGCATCCCACTTATGATTAACCTCTGTTGCAAGCATCCGCAACTACAACAAAAGTATTAAGGTAAACCTAACCATAGCATGAAACATATGGATCCAAATCAGCCCCTTACGAAGCAACACATAAACTAGGGTTTAAGCTTCTGTCACTCTAGCAACCCATTATCTACTTATTACTTCCCAATGCCTTCCTCTAGGCCCAAATAATGGTGAAGTGTTATGTAGTCGACGTTCACATAACACCACTAGAGGTTAGACAACATACATCTCATCAAAATATCGAACGAATACCAAATTCACATGACTACTAATAGCAAGACTTCTCCCGTGTCCTCAGGAACAAACGTAACTACTCACAAAGCATATTCATGTTCATAATCAGAGGGGTAATAGTATGCATAAAGGATCTGAACATATGATCTTCCACCAAGTAAACCAACTAGCATCAACTACAAGGAGTAAACAACACTACTAGCAACCTACTAGCACCAATCCCGGACTTAGAGACAAGAATTGGATACAAGAGATGAACTAGGGTTTGGAGATGAGATGGTGCTGGTGAAGATGTTGATGGAGATTGCCCTCTCCCGATGAGAGGAGCGTTGGTGATGACGATGGTGATGATTTCCCCCTCCCGGAGGGAAGTGTCCCCGGCAGAACAGCTCTGCTGGAGCCCTAGATTGGTTCCGCCAAGGTTCCACCTCGTGGCGGCGGAGTCTCGTCCCGAAAGGTTGCTTATGATTTTTTTCTCATTGAAAGACTTCATATAGGAGAAGATGGGCGTCGGAGAGCCACCAGGGGGCACACGAGGTAGGGGGGCGCGCCCAGGGGGGAGGGGCGCGCCCCCCACCCTCGTGAGCAGGCTGTGTGCCCCCTGGCCTTCATCTTTGGCGACGATTTTTCTTTATTTATTTTAAGATATTCCGTGGAGTTTCAGGACTTTTGGAGTTGCGCAGAATAGGTCTCCAATATTTGCTCCTTTTCCAGCCAGAATTCCAGCTGCCGGCATTCCCCCTCTTCATGGTAAACCTTTTAAAATAAGAGAGAATAGCCATAAGTATTGTGACATAACGTGAAATAATAGCGCATAATGTAATAAATATTAACATAAAAGCATGACGCAAAATGGACGTATCATGCATCGCATGCCGCCTAGGTTTACGTGTAATATAACTGGGTGGCAGCGGGAAACTGGTGAGGAAATGGCGGGAAACAGTGGCGTGTTCATAAAATGCCATCGGTTAATGGAAACATAGCATAGAAGGAACGAATGGCGGGAAACTTTTGTGCGCAATAGAGCACACTATTCACAATAGAGAATATTGTTCTATTTATCCTAGTAGACCGGTGGCGGCAAGCATCACAAGAAGAAGTAGAGGATGATCAGATGATCGTTTATCCTAGTTAATTATGCATGTAATAGTTCACTTTGGTGTGTACCAGGACGTGTTTGCCCACAACACACACGGCTTATTACCAGCAATCGTATGTGTTATTATCGGTCTTCGCGAACATTTCTAATTACATACCTGTTTGCCACGTACCACACACATCTTGTTAAGTTGAACTGTTTTTGTTCTCTCGGCGCAACGCAAAGAGTTTGTTTGAGTGAACTGTTTGCCGTATAACCCGCACACCATTGATCTGGCTGACCCTTTATGTTGTGTTGCCTAATCACAAATAGTTCATCCGCGTGAACTGTATGCCGTATATCCCACACACCTTCATCTGGTTGCCCATTTCTATTGTTCTGGATCATCGCAAACAGTTCTTCTAGATTAACCGTATGTCACGTATCGCACACGCAAATCTAATCTGAATCGTGTTTGATGTCTCTGCCATCGCAAATGTTTTGTATATTTTTTGACGGTTTAATTACATCATCATTTGTGATTAATGCATCGCACACAGTTTCGCCGAAGGGGCTCTGATTGGATGTGTTTGGACCATCAGTAGTGTACGTGCAACTGCTACCTCTTGAGCACTGCGTTGGATTTCCTTGAAGAGGAAAGGATGATGCAGCAAAGTAGCGTAAGTATTTCCCTCAGTTTTTGAGAACCAAGGTATCAATCCAGTAGGAGGCTACGCGTGAGTCCCTTGTACCTGCACAAAACAAATAACTCCTTGCAACCAACGTGATAAGGGGTTGTCAATCCCTTCACGGTCACTTACGAGAGTGATATCTGATAGATATGATAGGATAACTTTTTTGGTATTTTGTGATAAAGATGTAAAGTAAAATAAAATCAAAGTAAAAAGCAAAGGAAATAAGTAAGTATTGGAAGATCAATATGATGAAGATAGACCCGGGGGCCATAGGTTTCATTAGTGGCTTCTCTCAAGAGCATAAGTATTTTATGGTGGGTGAACGAATTACTGTTGAGCAATTGACAGAATTGAGCATAGTTATGAGAATATCTAGGTATGATCATGTATATAGGCATCACGTCCGAGGCAAGTAGACCGACTCCTGCCTGCATCTACTACTATTACTCCACTCATCGACCGCTATCCAGCATGCATCTAGAGTATTAAGTTCATGAAAATAGAGTAACGCCTTAAGCAAGATGACATGATGTAGAGGGATAAATTCATGCAATATGATAAAAAACCCATCTTGTTATCCTCAATGGCAACAATACAATACGCGCCTTGTTGCCACTACTATCACTGGGAAAGGACACCGCAAGATTGAACCCAAAGCTAAGCACTTCTCCCATTGTAAGAAAGATCAATCTAGTAGGCCAAACCAAACTGACAATTCGAAGAGAATTGCAAAGATAACCAATCATACATAAAAGAATTCAGAGAAGTTTCAAATATTGTTCATAGATAATCTTGATCATAAACCCACAATTCATCAGTCTCAACAAACAAATCGCAGAAAGAAGATTACATCGAATAGATCTCCACAAGAGAGGGGGAGAACATTGTATTGAGATCCAAAAAGAGAGAAGAAGCCATCTAGCTAATAACTATGGACCTGAAGGTTTGAGGTAAACTACTCACACTTCATCGGAGAGGCTATGGTGTTGATGTAGAAGCTCTCAGTGATGGATGCCCCCTCCGGCGGAGCTCCGGAACAGGCCACAAGATGGGATCTCGTGGAAGTGGAATTAGGGTTTTGGCTCCGTATCTGATCGTTTGGGGGTACGTAGGTATATATAGGAGGAAGGAGTACGTCGGTGGAGCAACAGGGGGCCCACGAGGGTGGAGGGCACACCTGGGGGGGGGGGGGTAGGCGCGCCCCCCTACCTCGTGGCCTCCTCCTTTATTTCTTGACGTAGGGTCCAAGTCTCCTGGATCATGTTCGGTGAGAAAATCACGTTCCCAAAGGTTTCATTCCGTTTGGACTCCGTTTGATATTCCTTTTCTTCGAAACCCTAAAATAGGAAAAAAAACAGCAATTCTGGGCTGGGCCTCCGGTTAATAGGTCAGTCCCAAAAAATAATATAAATTGGATAATAATGCCCAATAATGTCCAAAATAGTAGATAAGATAGCATGGAGCAATCAAAAATTATAGATACGTTGGAGACGTATCAAGCATCCCCAAGCTTAATTCCTGCTCATCCTCGAGTAGGTAAATGATAAAAAAGATAATTTTTGATGTGAAGTGCTACTTGGCATAATTTTAATGTAATTCTTCTTAATTGTGGTATGAATATTCAGATCCGAAAGATTCAAGATAAAAGTTTAAAATTGACATAAAAATAATAATACTTCAAGCATACTAACAAAGCAATCATATCTTCTCAAAATAACATGGCCAAAGAAAGTTATCCCTACAAGATCATATAGTGTGGCTATGCTCTATCTTCACCACACAAAGTATTTAAATCATGCACAACCCCGATGACAAGCCAAGAATTTGTTTCATACTTTTGAAATTCTCAAAGTTTTTCAATCTTAACACAATACATGAGCGTGAGCCATGGATATAGCACTATATGTGGAATAGAATGGTGGTTGTGGAGAAGACAAAAAGGGAGAAGATAGTCTCACATCAACTAGGCGTATCAACGGGCTATGGAGATGCCCATCAATAGATATCAATGTGAGTGAGTAGGGATTGCCATGCAATGGATGCACTAGAGCTATAAGTATATGAAAGCTCAACAAAAGAAACTAAGTGGGTGTGCATCCAACTTGCTTGCTCATGACGACCTAGGTCATTTTGAGGAAGCCCATCATTGGAATATACCAGCCAAATTCTATAATGAAAAATTCCGACTAGTATATGAAAGTGATGAAATGAGAGACTCTCTATCATGAATATCATGGTGCTACTTGGCAGCACAAGTGTGGTAAAGGATAGTAACATTGTCCCTTCTCTCTTTTTTCTCTCTTTTTTATTTTTATTTTGGCCTTTTCTCTCTTTTTTTATATGGCCTCTTTTCTTTCCCCTTTTTTATTTTTCGTCCAGAGTCTCATCCTGACTTGTGGGGGAATCATAGTCTCCATCATCGTTTCCTCACTGGGACAATGCTTTAATAATGATGATCATCACACTTTTATTTTCTTACAACTCAACAATTACAACTCGATACTTAGAACAAAATATGACTCTATATAAATACCTCCGGCGGGGTACGGGATATGTAATGAATCAAGAGTGACATGTATGAAAGAATTATCAATGGTGGCTTTGCCACAAATACGATGTCAACTACATGATCATGCTAAGCAATATGACAATGATGGAGTGTGTCATAATAAAAGGAACGGTGGAAAGTTGCATGGAAATATATCTCGGAATGGCTATGGAAATGCCATAATAGGTAGGTATGGTGGCTGTTTTGAGGAAGGTATATGGTGGGTGTATGATACCGGCGAAAGGTGCACGACATTTAGAGAGGCTAGCAATGGTGGAAGGAACAAAAGTGTGTATAATCCATGGACTCAACATTAGTAATAAAGAACTCATATACTTATTGAAAAAATCTACAAGTTATCAAAGCAAAGTATTACGCGCATGCTCCTAGGGGGATAGATTGGTAGGAAAAGACCATCGCTCGTCCCCGACCGCCACTCATAAGGAAGACAATCAAAATATAAATCGTGCTCTGAGTTCATCACATAACGGTTCACCATACATGCATGCTACGGGAATCACAAACTTTAACACAAGTATTTCTCAAATTCACAACTACTCAACTAGCACAACTTTAATATCACCATCTTTATATCTCAAAACAATTATCAAGCATCAAACTTCTCATAGCATTCAACACACTCATAAGAAAGTTTTAACTATTCTTGAATACCAAGCATATTAGGATTATTTAAGAAAATTACCATGCTATTTAAGACTCTCAAAATAATCCAAGTGAAGCATGAGAGATCAATAGTTTCTATAAAACAATTCCACCACCATGCTCTAAAAAATATAGTACTAGAGCAATCCTATATAACTCATATGATATAAGCGAAGCACATAGAGTATTCTAACAAATTCCAAATCAAGTATGGCTCTCTCAAAAGTTGTGTACAGCAAGGATAATTGTGGCAAACTAAAAAGAAAAGACTCGAATAATACAATACGCTCCAGGCAAAACACATATCATGTGATGAATAAAAATATAGCTCCAAGTAAAGTTACCGATAGAAGTAGACGAAAGAGGGGATGCCTTCCTGGGCATCCCCAAGCTTTGGCTTTTAGGTGTCCTTAGATTATCTTGGGGGTGCCATGGGCATCCCAAATATTAGGCTCTTGCCACTCCTTGTTCCATAATCCATCAAATCTTTACCCAAAACTTGAAAACTTCACAACACAAAACTTAAAGTAGAAAATCTCGTGAGCTCCGTTAGCGAAAGAAAACAAAAGACCACTTCAAGGTAGTGTAATGGACTCATTTTTTATTTATATTGCTGTTAAACCTACTGTATTCCAACTTCTATATGGTTTATAAACTATTTTACTAGCCATAGATTCATCAAAATAAGCAAACAACACACGAAAAACAGAATCTGTCAAAAACAGAACAGTCTGTAGTAATATGTAGCTAGCACAAGATCTGGAACCCCAACAATTCTAAAATAAATTTCTGCACGTGAGGAATTTATCTATTAATCATATTCAAAAAGAATTAACTAAATATCACTTTTCAAATAAAAATGGCATCAGTTCTCATGAGCGCTAAAGTTTCTGTTTTTTACAACAAGATTAACAAGACTTTCCCCAAGTCTTCCCAGCGGTTCTACTTGGCACAAACACTAATTAAACACAAAAAACACAACCAAAACAGAGGCTAGGTAAATTATTTATTACTAAACAGGAGAAAAAATCAAGGAATAAAAATAAAATTGGGTTGCCTCCCAACAAGCGCTATCGTTTAACGCCCCTAGCTAGGCATAAAAAGCAAGGATAGATCTAGGTATTGCCATCTTTGGTTGGTAATTCTTCAATGAGGCATCTACCATCCTTAGGAATTTCTTTATTTTTATTGATTATCAAACTTTTAGGCACAAGATCGAGAAATTCATTTGTAACAAATGGTTCCTTAATGATAGCAAAAAGATTAGGATGAATACTTATTGATTTGAGATCCGCAGTTTCTTTGCTAGAGGATTCACCTTTATTTTTAGGAACATACATGAGCTTGGCAATTTTAGTTGGAGGACTTGGGTATTCTTTACGGAAGAAAAAGCGGTTCCCAAGTTGGTAATGATACCCTCAAGTTTATCAATTCTAGTGGAATCATGATTTATTCTTTCATTAACTGTAGGTTCCTTCTCTTTAATATTTTTCAAAGTTACTCCTACTTTATGTCCATATTGGGTAATTTGGTTGTGGATCTTTTTATCGAAATTTTCAATCAACTCAATGGTAGCAACTTTATTTTCAATAATTTGAAGCTTTTGCATTACATGCTCCAAAGTTAACATAGTTCCATGAACCGAGAGAGTTGGTGAGCCAAATAAATCTATCATAGCATTATAAGAATCAAAAGTGTGGATACCCAAGAAATTCCCTCCGGTAATGGTATCAAGGACATATCTGTACCAAGGAGCAACACCAACATAAAAATTGCGAAGAAGAACGTAAGTAGATTGCTTCTTGGTAGATCTATTTTGAGCATTGCAAATTCTATACCAGGCATCTTTTAGATTTTCTCCCTCCCTTTGCTTAAAATTTAGAACTTCATTCTCGGGAGACAACGGAGGAGATAGAGGACTCGCCATAACGACAAGCAAACGGAAAAGAAAGGGAGGATAGAGAGAGAGAGGGCGAATAAAACGGCAAGGGTGAAGTGGGGGAGAGGAAAACAAGAGGCAAATGGCAACTAATGTAATGCAGGAGATAAGGGTTGTGATGGGTACTTGGTATGTTTGACTTTTGCGTAGACTCCCTGGCAACGGCGCCAGAAATCTTCTTGCTACCTCTTGAGCATTGCGTTGGATTTCCTTGAAGAGGAAAGGATGATGCAGCAAAGTAGCGTAAGTATTTCCCTCAGTTTTTGAGAACCAAGGTATCAATCCAGTAGGAGGCTACACGTGAGTCCCTTGTACCAGCACAAAACAAATAACTCCTCGCAACCAATGCGATAAGGGGTTGGCAATCCCTTCACGGTCACTTACGAGAGTGAGATCTGATAGATATGATAGGATAATTTTTTTGGTATTTTTGTGATAAAGATGCAAAGTAAAATAAAAGAAAAGTAAAAAAGCAAAGGAAATAACTAAGTATTGGAAGATGAATATGATGAAGATAGACCCTGTGACACTCCCAAAATTTTAATTGGTTTTCATCAAAAACTTTGTTGAATTCCTTTTTGAAGGCTTTTAAATTTATTTTTTTTCAGAAAACCTTCCTCTTAAAAACTTCCTTTTCTTTGGCAAGGATTTTATTTTTTTCTTCAAACTATGGTGTTTGATATTTTGAAACTTCTCCTCTGTTGGTTCCCTCTCAAATTATTTTGGGAGTTTGATCTTTTTTCTTTTAAAAAGAAACTCTATGAAAATTTGGATTTTCATATCCTAGAAACCACCCATGATTTTGTATTTTGCCCATATGGTAAAACCCCTCCAAAACCTCCCCTCCTCCTTGAAATCAACCTAAGATCTCTGTCCCAACTCATCCAAGCAAGTTTTGGATTTTATTCTAATTATTTTTCCCCTCAAATCATTTCTGAAAATTATTTGGAGCCTGAGTGATTTTCAAAGCAAGTACCCTTTTGCTTTTGAGTTTTTACCTCAAACCAACTCTCCTGGATAGTTCTTTGAACCCACAACCCAGAACCATCTTGATCCACTCCTCCCCTTTTCAAAATTTTCAAAATTCAGTCTCTGCAAGTTTGGACCAGATTTGCCAAATTTGGTGAAATTCATATCTACACTTCTCCAAAAATTCCACCAAAATTCAGGCAGCCTAATTGAGCAATGAGAAGCCACTCCACCAAAAATCAGCTCAAGGAAAAATCCCCAGAGGCCAAAAGCATTCTGTCGAACACCTGAGCTGCACTGTTCCTTTGCAAATTCAGTAAATTCAGATTTCAGTGTTGTTCTTCGTCAGTCAGCTTCACTCACGCGTCGACAGTGCGCTTGGCGCGTTGCGCGCGGCCTCTTCTCCCTGGCCAGCACCCCCGCACGCGCGCTTGGCGTCTTCCCGGCGTCGGTGGCGCCCCTGGCCGCCCGCGCCGGCGTGTCTTGCGGCGGCCGAGACCCCGTTACAGCCGACAGGGGAGAAGAACGGCGGCTCAACGCCGTTCCGCGCCGCCCATCGCCCCTCTGCTCTCCGCGTGGCCTCATGCGTGCCAGCACACGCCCGTGGCACCGCCACCGTGGCCGGCAAGCACGGGACGCGCTCCCTGCCGCCGACGGGCCCGCGCCGCCCCGTTCTGTCGAACTCACCCCCAAAGCACCAAACTCCAGCTCGATTAGCACCAAAACGGAACCGTGGACCTCCATGATGACGCACAACGTCCTAATTACCCCAACCAAGCCCTGCGCCGCCGTAATCGTCACCGGAGATCCCCATTCACGGCCACCGCCTCGGACCACCTATATAAAGGGCCCCCGAGCTCACCCTCGTGCACGCATCATCACTACACCTCACCAACGCCCCGCCAGGCCACTAGGAGGACCTCGAGGAGGTCTCCTCCCCCAACTCCGGCCGCCCCGATCCGCCTCGGCCTCCACCACGATTCGCTCCGGTGAGGCCATCTCCGGCGCTCTAACCCCGTCTATTGCTCCCTCTAGCTACCAGGAGCCTAACCCCCTCCTCAATTTGATCTCTGCAGCCCTCTCCGACGAGTCCCTCGACCACCCGAGCCGCCGTCCGCTGGAGCAAAGCTCGCCGTCGACGTGGTACTCGCCGGCGACCACCACCACCACCAACCGACGCGGGAAGGAGACCTGATCACGGAGGTACCCTCCGATCTCCCTGCCTCGCCGTGGATCGCCGCCGGCGACCACCGTGGCTCTCGGGCACCGACGAGCCTCGTCCCTCCCTTTTGAAAAATTAAACCTGACGAATGGGACCCCACCGTCAGCCTCTCTGTCATCTCTATGTGAAACGTTTTCTGGTAGCGCCTTCGGGCAAAATGCGTTTTCCCCTCTGGGCTGGCGTATTCAATACTGGAACGTCTTCTGTTTTTATAAGCTAGCCCCTGGGAACTTTCTGTTTCATTACAGATGAGTCCCTGGACAAAAATCTTTATAACTTTTAAACAGAATAATATTTTTGATTGATTCTTTTTCTGTTCTCTTCAGATTTTTGTCTAGTTTTTTATCATATTTATTTGAAAAAAATTTGGAATACTTTTTTGCACCTCACGGTATTTACGATAGCACATATATTTTCTTTATACCGTAGATACCGAAGGAGGTGACGGGACCGCAAACTTCACCGAGCTAGGCTCCGACTACTCCGAACCAGGCAAGCATGTTTGAACTTTTGATATGATGAGTGTCTTGGCATCTTTTGCATTTAGTTAGTCTCATGGCATGTTGATGAGCATACCGATGAACGTTATTTCCATGCATTGTCGAGGTAAGTGAGTTCGATGAACCATAAGTGGATGGATGCGAATATGAATGGCCATGTGTTGGCGTAAGGATGGGTAAGATGGCAGTGTTGTAGCATGCCAGTCTTATGCCAGGCTAAGTGACTGCAGTGTCAAGCCGTATCGGTCCAGTTCCTCCCATTTCCTTCCCTGTACTACCACATGTTTTCCGCAAGGAATATGGTTTAGTAAGTTGCGAACCGCTTTCCTGGTACACACCAAAAGGAGAGGCCGGGATGATGGTTCCATGGCCCTGGATTAAAGCCAGTCATCCGGTCAGGGGGCATGGGTGTTTCCGGTTGGGACCGAGAGGGGGGCACCCCTTAGAGCGCGCGTATATAAATTTGATCCCATGCTATTCGAGATTGTGATCTCGCCGTCTCAAAAGTTTTTCTTGGACGATGTCTAGGGTGATTCCTAGCATCGAGAGGTATGATGGGTGTAAACTGGTTAGCTGTGTTTCTTCCGAAATACCGTAAACGGAACTAGTCCTTCGTGACTACGGAAATCTGTTGGCTGTGGGAAAATTTTGTACAAACTCTGCAGAGTCATATATTTCCTCGAATCATCTATTCTATGTCCAAGTTCAGTACCATCTTATCCTGACAAGTGCCAGTTTTGATGACAGAGACTCCGGTGAATCGTATGAGTGCTAATTCCGGTTAAAGATATTTCCTATGGATGGACTAACCCGTTTATTTTCATGAATTGAATGGCGATTATGACTGTGGCATTTCTTTTAAAGCCCTTTATGTGGGGTCGCTCAGACGCCCGACTGTGGCATTTCTTTTAAAGCCCTTTATGTGGGGTCGCTCAGACGCCCGACTGTGGCATTTCTTTTAAAGCCCTTTATGTGGGGTCGCTCAGACGCCCGACTGTGGCATTTCTTTTAAAGCCCTTTATGTGGTGTCGCTAAGACGCCCGACTGTGGCATCATTTTCTATATTTAATTGTCCACCCTTCGAGGCGTCGCTTCAGACACCCGATCGTCTTTCATTTATGTTTTGGGATTTCAGGCGGACTACCGCCGTTTCCCTTTTCCTTACTTCGTTATGCAATTTTTTTTATGTACATTTGTGAATTAATCGTGACACATTCATGCATGCATTTGTTATATCTTACGTCCGAACTGTCTTGCGAGTACTTTCAAAGTACTCACTGGCTTGTTGATTTGGCCAGATGCTGACGAAGGCGATCTCATGGATGAAGAGTTCGATAGCGAGTCCGACGCCTAGAGGAATCCTAGTCAGTCTCGTGCGACCCTGGATTTGGTCACTATATTATATCCGCTTCCGCTACCAAATAAATTCATTGAGCCTCGCCTTGACGCTCGATGAGAGGCCAGTTTTAGAGTCATGTATCTCACTCCCCGCTGTGTTTTTCCACCACCGCCCTATCCTCGAGTCAGTAGTATGCCTCCACACCGCTGTGTCATGTCCGCCTTTATGTATAATTATTGGCGTGCTTGTAATAATTTGGTTGAGCAACCGTAGCTCGACCCTGTAATACATTTTATGCTACTGGCTTATTGTATCAAGAATTTGTCTACCGGTAAGGAGAAATTTTCTCATACTGGACTCAAAAGATTGGTTTCTCAATAAATATTTTTATTGGAAAACCGGTCGTGACAGACCCGGGGGCCATAGGTTTCACTAGTGGCTTCTCTCAAGAGCATAAGTATTTTACGGTGGGTGAACGAATTATTGTTGAGCAATTGACAAAATTGAGCATAGTTATGAGAATATCTAGGTGTGATCATGTATATAGGCATCACGTCCGAGACAAGTAGACCGACTCCTGCCTGCATCTACTACTATTTCTCCACTCATCGACCGCTATCCAGCATGCATCTAGAGTATTAAGTTCATGGAAACAGAGTAACGCCTTAAGCAAGATGACATGATGTAGAGGGATAAATTCATGCAATATGATAAAAAAAACCATCTTGTTATCCTCGATGGCAACAATACAATACGTGCCTTGCTGCCCCTACTGTCACTGGGAAAGGACACCGCAAGATTGAACCCAAAGCTAAGCACTTCTCCCATTGGAAGAAAGATCAATCCAGTAGGCCAAACCAAACCCATAATTCAAAGAGACTTGCAAAGATAACCAATCATACATAAAATAATTCGAAGAAGTTTCAAATATTGTTCATAGATAATCTTGATCATAAACCCACAATTCATCGGTCTCAACAAACACACCGCAAAAAGAAGATTACATCGAATAGATCTCCACAAGAGAGGGGGAGAACATTGTATTGAGATCCAAAAAGAGAGAAGAAGCCATCTAGCTAATAACTATGGACCCAAAGGTCAGAGGTAAAATACTCACACTTCATCGTAGAGGCTATGGTGTTGATGTAGAAGCACTCCGTGATGAATGTCCCTTTCGGTGGAGCTCCAGAACAGGCCCCAAGATGGGATCTCGTGGATACAGAAAGTTACGGCGGTGGAATTTGGGTTTTGGCTACGTATCTGATCGTTTTGGGGTACGTAGGTATATATAGGAGGAAAGAGTACGTCGGTGGAGCAATAGGGGGCCCACGAGGGTGGAGGGCGCTCATGGGGGGTAGGCGCGTCCCCTACCTCGTGGCCTCCTCCTTTATTTCTTGACGTAGGGTCTAAGTCTCTTGGATCATGTTCGGTGAGAAAATCACGTTCCCGAAGGTTTCATTCCGTTTGGACTCCGTTTGATATTCCTTTTCTTCAAAACCCTAAAATAGGCAAAAACAGGAATTCTGGGCCGAGCCTCCGGTTAATAGGTTAGTCCCAAAAAATAATATAAAAATGGATAATAAAGCCCAATAATGTCCAAAACAATAGATAATATAGCATGGAGCAATCAAAAATTATAGATACGTTGGAGACGTATCAGCAACCACCAGCACCACCACCACCAGGTCGTCCTCATGCATATAATCGCAACGGTAGGGCTGCACCACCACCTCAGGTATGATATTATAACCATATTCCTAAAGTGAAATTGAATATTCCATCATTTGAGGGTAGATACATTCCTGATGTCTATCTTACTTGGGAGTTAGAAACTGATCAACATTTCACATACTTGCAATATCCTGAGGACACACGTGCTGCTGCTGTTTGTGAATTCACTAGTTTTGCTTCTTTTTCATGCTTTGAACATTGTAGATTATATCAAGATAATATCCCTACTACTTGGGTTGCTTCAAAAATTGCTATGCGTACTCGTTGGGTTCCACCATATTATCAACATGACTTACTCCAAAAATAGCAGCGTTTAAAACAAGGAATTTTTTGTAGAGGAATATTATCAGTTATTACAAACTAGCATCATTAGACTTGGTATTGTTGAGGCTAATGAAGCTATTCTTGCATGATTTATGGCTGGATTAAATAGAGAGATTCAGACCATTCTAGAGTATAAGGTGTATAATAATATCACTCATTTATTCCATCTTTCTTTAAAAGCTGAACGTGAAGTGCATGATAAACATGCATTAGCGCGAACTAATTTTTCTGCAGGTCAATCTTTCATCCTGGACACTACGTGCATCCTCTACATGCACACGTGCTACTCCAGCACTGCCGACTTCGGCCGCTAATTCCAACAGAGATACACGAAAAACAAACACCAACACCACCATTTGCTAGGAGCACACCTTTTGGTCCCGCATAGAGCTCTTCCTCATCCATGGCATTAGCGGGGCAAACACATGAGGTTATATGCCGTCGTTGCCAGGGTGGAGGTCACTATGCAAATAAATGTCCATCTCCGCGTGTGATGATTATTACTGAGGATGGTGGGTATGAGTCCACTAGTGACTGGTGAGGATACTTTGGCTCTTATTGCAAGTGAAGAACATAGTGGAGATCATTCTGAACATGAGATACAATACATGGTTGCTGAAGATACTGAAATGTATGAGAGTTTAGTTGCTCAACATGTTTTTAGTGTGCAGGTAACGCAAGCTGAGCAAAATCAGAGGCACAATTTGTTCCACACAAAGGGAGTTGTGAAGGAACATTCTGTTAGCATCATTTTTTATGGAGGGAGTTGCAATAACTTGGCTAGCATGGAGAAGGTGAATAAGCAGTGTCTCACCACCAGACCACATCCTCATCCTTACTACATACAATGGTTCAACAACAACGACAAGGTTAAGGTAACATGTGCTGCGTGTGTATTTTAATATCGCTGCATATGATGATTATGTTGATTGAGATGTGGTACACATGCAAGCATGCTCCTTATGACTTGGTAGAATTACAAAAAAAAACTTCCGTGATGATACATGTTTGTCATAGTAGGTCACTTTTTTTGTCATGCATGAACATCCATGACGATTTTATGACAGAATCAAGATAGTCATACATGTGTTGTCATAGAAGTGTTCCATGACAATACCAAAATTGTCATCACGGAAGTGTCCACTTCCATGACGATAAATGGTACATCATGGAAGTGATTTCGTCAAGGGTAAACGACACGTGGCATCCACCATAACGGGTCGCCGTTAAGCTATCGGGTTCCTGTTTGGATCCGATAACCCGTTAACAGCCCGGACCAATCGGGATTTTCCATATGTAAAATCATCATTGGCTAGAGGAAACACGTGTTGGCTCCTCGATGGGCCAAATCTCATCCATTCAATGGAGGAGACATGCCTATGATACATCAACACGTGGCAGGGACCAACAGAGGCCCATATAGGTTAAAAAGGCTAGCCCAGTCAAAGGCCCAGAGTATTTACTCAGGTAATAGCGGGCCGGCCCAATAACGGCGTGTTTAAACATGGCACATTTATGGTCTGAAGCCAGTTCTGGCCCGTTAATTGTTCGCCGAATATTTGGGCCCAATTACAGCCTGGTGACATTTCGTCCTGTTAAAGGCCCGATGTAGACATGCGCCCATTTCAGCCCGATGTGTCTTTCGGCCTGGGAATGGCCCGTGCTGCACATGGGCCATATGAGGTCCAATGCGACATCCGGCCTTCTAACGGCCCGTGATAAAGGTGGCAATAGTTCAGCCCAACGTGACTTTGGGCCTATTAAAGGCCTGTCATATAATTTGGCCCGTTGATGCCTCTACTAAGCTCTCAGCCTCTTAAAGGCCCATGATATCAGTGGGCAAACTAAGACCCGAGATATGTTTCAGCCTGGTAATGGCCCGTCATATAATTGGGCCAAAAAAGGCCCAGTCTACATTTTAGCCTGCTGAAGGCTCGTCGACGACTAGTGAAAATTGAGTCCCAACATGCATTTCTTCCTGCTAAAGGCCCATGGTTTCTTCTGGGCCATAACAGGCTAGCAGAATATGCAGCCTGTTAATTTCCCAAAGCTACATGGGCCAACTTAGCGCAGGGTTGCTACCTCTTGAGCATGCATTGGTTTTCCCTTGAAGAGGAAAGGGTGATGCAGCAAAGTAGCGTAAGTATTTCCCTCAGTTTTTGAGAACCAAGGTATCAATCCAGTAGGAGACTACACGCAAGTCGCCTAGTACCTGCGCAAACAATGAAGAACCTTGCAACCAACGCAACAAAGGGGTTGTCAATCCCTTCACGGTCACTTGCAGAAGTGAGATCTGATAAAGATAATAAGATAAATATTTTTGGTATTTTTGTTTTATAGGTTGAAAAGTAAAGATTGCAAAATAAATAGTAAACTAGAATTATAAATCGAAAATTTATATGATGTAATGTAGACCCGGGAGCCATAGGTTTCACTAGTGGCTTCTCTCAAGATAGCATATATTATGGTGGGTGAACAAATTACTGCCGAGCAATTAATAGAAAAGCGTATAGTTATGAGAGTATCTACGCATGATCATGCACATAGGCATCACATCCATTTGAAGTAAACCGAAACGATTCTGCATCTACTACTATTATGCAACACATCGACTGCTATCCAACATGCATCTAGAGTATTAAGTTCATAAGAACAGAGTAACGCATTAGGCAAGATGACATGATGTAGAGGGATAAACTCAAGCAGTATGATATAAACCCCATCTTTTTATCCTCGATGGCAACAATACAATACATGTCGGTTCCCTTTCTGTCACTGGGAATGAGCACCGCAAGATTGAACCCAAAGCTAAGCACTTATCCCATTGCAAGAAAGATCAATCTAGTAGGCCAAACCAAACTACTAATTAGAAGAGACTTGCAAAGATATCAAATTATGCATATAAGAATTCAGAGAAGAATCAAATATTTTTCATAGATAATCTTGATCATAAACCCACAATTCATCGGATCTCGACAAACACACCACAAAAAGTATTACATCAAGAACATTGAGAAGAACTTTGTATTCAGAACCAAAGAGAGAGAAGAAGCCATCTAGATAATAACAATGGATCCGAAGGTTTGTCATAAACTACTCACACATCATCGGAGAGGCTATGGTGTTGATATAGAAGCCCTCCGTGATCGAATCCCCCTCCGGCAGATTGCCCGGAAAGGCCCCAAGATGGGATCTCACGGGTACAGAAGGTTGCGGCGGTGGAAAAGTGGTTTCGTGGCTCCCTTGGATGTTTTCAGGGTATAAGAGTATATATAGGTGAAATAAGTAGGTCAGAGGAGCTATGAGGTGCCCACGAGGGTGGGGGCACGCCTACCCCCCTGGGCGCGGCTCCCTATGTCGTGGCCGCCTCGTTTCTTTCTTGACCTCCACTCCAAGTCTCCTGGAATTCGTTTGTTCCAAAAAAATACTCGCGGAGGTTTTGTTCCCTTTGGATTCCATTTGATATTCCTTTTCTGCGAAACACTAAAATAGGCAAAAAAACAGAACTCGCACTGGGCCTCTAGTTAATACGTTTGTCCCGAAAATAATATAAAAGTGCATATTAAAGCCCATTAAACATCCAAAATAGATAATATAATAGCATGGAACAATCAAAAATTATAGATACGTTGGAGACGTATCAAGGGTCCACTAAAGGCCAAACTAAACTTTGGGCTGAATATAGGCCCGTATAAGTTGTGAGCCTGGTGCAAAGTGTAAAGGCCCCAATGGCCTTTCAGTCCCAAGAAAGTTGCAAGACGGCCCAATTGTGGCCCGCTAAAAAGCAGGCCCATTCGAGATGAATGTTTCGGCCCTGTCCACTACATTAGATTTTCTCCGTTTTCTCAGATAGCGAATGATGGCAGTAACTAGTAGGAATTAAGAACAAACCTATATACAATAAACAAATTACGACATAGTAACTTAGAATAAACCTACACTATACAATAAAGGATTTATGGTATATTACATCCACTAGGCATCGAAGTTCGGCACCAGTGACCATAAAGCGCAACGAAGAAGCAGATTACAAAAACAGGGCACCATTGCAGCATAACAAAAAAATACTGAACCAAGACCACTTCCAAGACAGTTCAAGAAATGTTAGCCTTGCGCAGGAACTGATGCGCAAGCTGCTGAGCAAGGCTGTGAGACTGGCCTATCATGTCGGTCATAGGTTCCAGGTGTAGCTGTTTAGCAATGCGGTTCTCATTGGTGTTCTCCGTAATATTTCTTAGGGATAGGAATTCAAGTCAAAGTTGAGTTGCAGAACGCCTTTCTGCTAGAACTTGGGACTGAAGAAGTTGAACTGATTTAGACAGTGAATTCTATGAGCTTGGTTGATTGCCAGTCTCAAGTAACTAGAACACTGCATCAACACAAGACTTTGGGATTGTCTCACTATCTTCAAGATGTTTTGCCTTCTTTGCTGCAACATATGTTGGGTTTATCTCATAGCATTCAACGGACTTGTGCATACCATCAGTCATATCACAGTCAAACAAGGGGAGAGATGACATGTTTTGCACGTGTATAAACAAAGATCATAATTGCGCGTCAATTCGATGCAATTTCAAATTAGAAAATATGGAGTAAGTTCAAAATATGAATAGCATAATTTGGTGTTATTCATAATGCGGGGAGCTTCACCACACTACTGGATTACCATGTCAACAAAACAAGCATAGATGAAGGGCAACGATAAGCATTGTATCTATTTTGGTTAATGTGCATGCCATGTTGTTCATATAATCAGCCACATCAGTGAGATAAAACAGGAGATGGCAAGGTGCAAACGTGGGCTGCTTCACCACACACTGTATTATAGATCCTCAAAAACAAGCATACATATAGGGAGTATTGATTAATGTGCATGGTATGAATAAGGAATTTGGTTTTACAAGTAAAACTTGGAACTTACGGTTGTTGCGAACATGCATTTTGATAGAAACAACAAACTAAACAGCAGTTAACGTTAGGGACTATGAGAAAATTAAATAGTTGTTGTGTCGGTGGAGAACGACACCTATGGGATCACTAGGATCCCTTCTACAGTCGGCGGGCGCGGGGTCGTGAGAAGAGCAGGTTTAGGAGCAAGCACACGGATCAGTTATCCAGGTTCGGGCCGCGAGGATGCGTAAAACCCTAGTCCTTCTTTGGTGGATGTATTGAGTGTTCTTGAGCTTTTTGAAGTAGCTACGGTGGCTATGCCGTTCCAAAAAGCCAAATCCCTCTCCTAGTCGCCTCGGGCCTACTTTTATAGAAAAAAGGGGTTGCCACAGTGGCACACATGAGGTGGAAAAGGCCTACAGTGCGCGAGCTTATTGCACGGCATTACGGGCCAAAATGCATTAAATGCGCTACGTAGGTGTCCATTAGCTTTATCGGGGACAGGAATGAGGCCCGTCCCGTCTGTGCCGCTCTGCCTTGCTTCGACATGCTCCCAAGCCAACGATACATGCAGCGCCATGAAGGCAGGCAAGCAGCTGAGGGCGTGGTGGTAGGGCCTTCATGAAGATCTGCATGCCGCCACGCAGGTGCTTGCTGATTTTGCGTGGAAACTGTATGTTGCCACGCAGGTACCTGCCCAGCTGGTTGGGCTGGCAGCTGCATGCGAACAGCGGCGGAGTCTTGGATGGTGCGGGCCTGGCAGTGGCCCTGCTGGCGTCCTCAACAAGGGCCTTGCTGGGGGCCCGGCAAGGGTCTTGCCGTGGTGTCTTAGTCGTCCCTGGCAAGATGCTTGCCGGGGGTCTTGTGGATTTCCTTGGCGAGGACCCCGCCGAGGGTCGTCGTATCTTGATCCTCATCTGATCTCATATATCTATGGTCTTGACAAAGATCTGCATGCCACCACGAAGGTGCCTCCCGAGCCCTGGTCCCAACGTAGTTGTGGACGGTGTTCGGAACCTTTGGGCTCAAGGGTGGCTTGCTCTACTGGCATTTGGCAAGTTGCCTCGGCAAGTTGCTGAGGCTGCCCTGGCAAGGGTCCCATCGGGGGAGTCCACCTTGCCCCTTTGCTCTTTGTGTTTCTGGTCTTGGCGTTCCCTCTAATTGCCTTGCGCCTTTGGATTCTCTCCAGCTTCCCTTCCCTGCTCTACTTAGTGTGGCCGTGGGCGCGGCTCCGACTATCCGTGCACAAGTAAAGGAGTAAAAAGGAGCAACCCAACTTTTGTACACCGACAGGAGACACACATAAGAGGTACACTTTTTTGGGCCAGGCCCAAAATGGCGGGCGGGCAGTTGGGGCGGGATTTTACCGCAGTAATTTTTCATCCACCACGCTTCCCCACGACCTGCGCGCGATGTGGAGGGTCATGTGTGACATGGGGGTCATGTGTGGGGCGGTTTCCGCATGCATGCATCACATCATAGAGAGGTGGCTCGCACCTTCCCCATAAAAAGAGGGAGGCGTGGAGGCGCGTCTCGTTTACTGGGTGGACTCGGGTCGCAGTCTTCCAGGAGCCCACGCCCCATGATCACGGGGCGGGGAACGGTCGCCTCACTCGTCCTTTTGATCCTGCTCGCTCGCCACGCGTCCTCCAAGAAAGTGGCAGGTGGTGGAGGCGGGAAACCGGGCCATCGATAATTGGGGCAGCGGGTCGGTCCTGATTCCCTGCGCCTCCGATGGCTGGATTGGCTGAGTGGGGCGACCGAGCCTCGACCCCGCCCCTTTATAAGGAGGGGGAGGGGTGTCATCCCACAATCCTTCAGTATCCAGCCTCCTCCACCTTCGCTCCTTTCTTCCACCTGCCATGGCGAGAGGAGGTGCCAGGCCTTGGACGATGGCGGCGAGGGTTGCTGCTCGTCAGTGCGTCCCTCCTCCCCACGAGCCCACGGGGCAGAGCCTTCCACGAGAGGAAGGGGGAGGGGACGTGGCCGAAGTCGCCACGGCGGTCGGGGGAGAGGGGGACGAGGCGGCATGATGGTCGTCCCTCCGCCAGCGGTGCCTCCCGCGATGTAGGGTCATGTCGAGGACCAGCCCCGCGAGTTCTTCTCAGGCTGCGCCGGCCACCACATCATCATCTCCGCCTCCCCACCCCCTTCGCTCGGGAGATGGAGCTCGATCCGCCCAGACCCTCAGATTTCACATGATGGGCTATGGGACCGGCGGCACGCGGGTCGACGTCGACTTCACCGCTCCTCCTGTCATGTATCTCGGTCGCGAAAGGAAGACATTTGCTCCCATCCATTGCCTGACGGCGGGGCTCGTCCTCTACTTCAAGTTAATGGAGGGCAGCCTGCTCTCCGTCAAGGTCATCGGAGTTCTTGGAACTCGCCTAAAGTGCTGTGTGGAGAGCTCCTCTGACGATGAAGATTCCTCCTCAAGCGGGAGTGACGAGGAGGACAGCGACAGCGACGACGAGGGAGTCGAGCAGCAGGATGCCGACTCCAACTTCGACTAACCACGCCGTCCCTCCCTCGGCCACGCGGCCTGGCGAGGGCCATCCTCGCCAAGCTCCCCATCAGGGTGCTCCCCGTCGTCTACTCGGGCGGCTGGCGTAGGAAGGCCGGAGAAGGCGGGTGGCTGCCGTCAAACCGGAGTACGTGGGCACCGACGCCTTCGTCGCGTATTGCCGGCTTGCTGCCTCGTCTTCCAGCTCCTTTCCTGGCACCAAGATGTTCTCTTGGTTCCTTCTGCTCCTCGTACCTTGCCTAGGCGCTCCTTTTGCCCTTCCGCTGCCTTGTTCCACCTTCTGTGGAGAGGGACAAGAAAGGGATTACGGGCACCTTATCTCTTTTTAGTTTGTAAGCCTACGAGCACTTGTTAATTCTAAGACTTGTAATCCCCTTGCTCATGTTTTTAATTCCGTATGAACTGCACCTGTATGGGATGTTTTTAATGAAAAAGGGTGCTTGTCGGGTTCTTTGTGCGTAAGTGAGGCCCATGCCAAGGATGAATCATTGTTATTTTTAAGATAAACATTGTCGCCCGGCAACGGGCCTTGCCGTCTCCCCACTTCGGTCGACCATTCTCGCGCTCTTGGCGGAGGCAGGGGCGAAGTAGAGTTAGGCCCCTCGTTCATCTCCTCGCCACCGCGACTACTACCAAATTTCGACCCAGGAGGTAGCTCTTGGGCACAGGAAAGGGGGAGCACAGTGTTTTTAAAAACATAAATGAGGTTTCACATGCCCAGTTCTATGCGGAAACGCATAATAGGGGGATGATAGATTTATCTGAATCCGCAGCCCCCGGCAACCTTGGCTTGCCATGGTTGTGTAACACCCACAATGCGGCTATATCTCCCATGTGTCGGAGCACGACTTAGAGGCATAACCGCATTGAAGGCATGTCGCAAGAGGGGTAATCTTTACACATCCCATGTACTGAATAAGAAAAAGGTACAAAGTTGGCTTACAATCGTCACTTCACACAATACATAAATATAGCATTACATCATCCAGATACAATCAAGGTCCGGCTACGGAACCAAAATAAAGACAACCCCAAATTCATAAAATCCCTGATCGCCCCAACTGGGCTCCACTACTGATCGTCTGGAAAGGAAACATAGTAACGTCCTGAGTCCTCATCGAACTCCCACTTGAGTTCAGTCGCATCTCCTGTAATGACATCATCGGCACCTGCATCTGGTTTGGAAGTAATCTGTGAGTCACGGGCACTCAGCAATCTCACACCCTCGCAATCAAGACTTTTTAAGCTTATGGGTAGGAAAAGGTATGTGAGGGGGAGCTGCAGCAAGCACTAGCATATATGGTGGCTAACTTACGCAAAAGAGAGCGAGAAGATAAGGCAAAGCACAGTAGAGAAGCTACAAAGATCAAGACGTGATCCTAGAACTACTTAGGTTCAAGCATAACACAAGACCGTGTTCTCCTCCCGGACTCCGCCGAACAGAGACCATCGTGGCTACATACGCTGTTAATGTATTTTAATTAAGTCAAGTGTCAAGTTTCTACAACCGGACATTAACAAATTCCCATCTGCCCATAACTGCGGGCATGGCTTTCAAAAGTTCAAAACCCTACAGGGGTGTCCCAACTTAGACCATCACAAGCTCTCACGGTCAACGAAGGATATTCCTTCTCCCAGGACGACCCAATCAGACTCGGAATCCTGGTTACAAGACATCTCGACAATGGTAAAACTAGACCAGCAAAGCCACCCGATGTGCCGACAAATCCAGATAGGAGTCGCACGTATCTCGTTCTCAGGGCAACACCGGATGAGACTAGCTACGAGTAAAACCAGCCCTCAAGTTTCCCTGAGGTGGCCCCGCAGGCAGCTCAGTTCGGACCAACACTCAGAGGAGCACTGGCCCGGGGGGGGTTTAAAATAAAGATGACCCTTGAGTCCGCGGAACCCAAGGGAAAAAGGCTTAGGTGGCAAATGGTAAAACCAAGGTTGGGCCTTGCTGGAGGAGTTTTATTCAAGGCAAACTTTCAAGGGGTTCCCATTATAACCCAACCGCATAAGGAACGCAAAATCAAGGAACATAACACCGGTTTGACGGAAACTAAGGCAGCAAAAGTGGAACAAAACACCAGGCATAAGGCCGAGCCTTCCACCCTATACCAAGTATATAGATGCATTAATTAAATAAGAGATATTGTGATATCCCAACAATAAACATGTTCCAACAAGGAACAAACTCCAATCTTCACCTTCAACTAGCAACGCTATAAGAGGGGCTGAGCAAAGCGGTAACATAGCCAAACAAGGGTTTGCTAGGACAAGGTGGGTTAGGGTTGACATGGAAATATGGGAGGCATGATAAAGCATGTGGTAGGTATCGCGGCATAGGCATAGCAATAGAGTGAGCAACTAGCAAGCAAAGATAGAAGTGATTTCGAGGGTATGGTCATCTTGCCTGCAAAGTTCTCCGAGTTGACATAAGCTTGATCCTCGTAAGCATACTCAATGGGTTCCTTGATCACGTACTCGTCTCCCGGCTCTACCCAAGGCAAGAACACAAGCAAGGGAAAATACAATCAACCACGGTGCAATGCGCAAGCAACATGATGCAAACAAGGCATGATATGCGGGATGTGATATGCAATGCATATGCATCATCCGGAAGGAAGAGATTGAACCAGGCCTTAACTTGGCAAACCAAGTGCGCCTCTGGAAAGATGAGTTGATTTCAGTCGAAATCGATATAAAGATCACCGGAATCGGATGCACGGTTTGCAAATGGCAAGCAAAACAATAATGGCACAATTCTGCGATTAACAGCATGATGCCATATAGAATGCAACAAGAAACTAAGCTACAGCACTCCAACATAGCAACAAAGCATATGGCAGTGATGTAATCAAGATGCTTGACAAAACATGAACACTGAGCTATGGCTAAATCACATAATAGCAAGTTCAAACAAGCATGGAAAAAGTGCAAAAGATATCAGGCTCACAGACTTAGTGAAAATAACATGTCAAGATTTAACATGAAGAAGCAATGTTTAGAGCACGATAATAACAATCTACAGGAACATATCATGGCAAAGCAAGGCATGGCATGAAACTACTCAAAGCATATAAGAAAAGTCCCTTACTGACCAAAAGCCAGAAAGGATAAGAAGATATGATGGCACCCATGTAAACATAGCAAGTTTCGTTAACAGATTCAGACTTAGCAGAAAACTGGACAAGGAAAAAACAGAGTAACATAGGCATGTTTGCGAGCTCGATGCACTCACCACAAGACATTGCATGACAAACTAAGAATACACCCAGCAAGAAGACATGTTCAAGAAGCTAACCATGGCAAGAACAATCTCATAGCATGCATGGATCAACTACAACAACCTCGGCAAAATTGATTAACACGTAAACAATCTGCCAGGAACATTTTATAGCAAAAGTAGAGCAAGATTGAGTCATGCTAGGGTACTCCATAAATGCAAACAAAGACATGGATGGATAGAACATAACAATATCTCAAAATCCTCCTTACTGGACATGCTCAAAAGAGGCATGGATCACTCTGTAGCAACATGAATACATGGCATAGAAATAACCTCGGGGAAATGACTTAGAAGAATTCTAAGTCCCTGAAAACAGCAACATCACGAGAGCTACTTTGCATGCTTGTGCTAGTCAGCACATTGATCACCAAAATACATGGCATACACCCCTGTAAAGATGGCATGTCATAGCCCAAAACACATGTAGGGCTCAAGTTCATAGGAGGCACACAATAATCATGGCAAAAATGACAAATGTCCATAATCTGTTAAGAAACAGAAACAAACATTCCATAGCACTCTTGCAACAGCATTTTATGCATCAAGATGGACTCAAACAAGCATGGTGCAATGGAATGAAATGAAGAGCACATCCTAACGAACATTTCGATATATCACACGTGCAAAACGGAGCTACGGATGATGAGATATGGCATGATGAACAGAGCAACATAATGCAAAAGTTTCGGGACTTGGAGAAATTCAACCTCGGGGAAAAAGTTAATGGGGCATGGGAACCGAGGCTCGCCGGTGCGGGGCTCGCCGGAGATGGTGGGGAAGGAGGCGGGGCTCGCCGGAGATGGCGGATCCGGCAGGATCCCGGCGCGGGGAAGCGGAGGAGTTCGCTGGCAGGCGCGGGGCGAGGCTGGGTGCTCGGGGCGGAGGGCGGTGGCGGCCGGTGGCGATGAGGACGGGTGGCACGCGGGGCGGGGTCCGGCGGGCGCTCGGTCGAGGCGCTGGCGGTGGGGCGGCGCGGGCTCGCCGGGGCGCGGAGCGGCGGGCGCGGGCGGCGGGGTAGCTTGCCGCGGGGGCCGCGGCTGGGTCCGGCGGGCTTTGGCGATGTGGGAGCAGAGGCGCCACATGGCTGCCCCTGGTAGGCCGCGGGCGGCGGCGCGATTCATCCCGCGTCGCCCGGACGTGTCCGGCGGCGCGGAGGGGGAATTTTTAGGGTTAGGGTTTGGAGTTGCCTCAGATTTGGACGGGGAAGACTAATTTATAGGTAGAGGGAGCTAGGAGACTCCAAATGGAGTGCGGTTTTCGGCCATGCGATCGTGATCGAACGACCGAGAGGATGGAGGGGGTTTGGATTGGTTATTGGGCCACTTTGGAGGGGTGTTGGGCTGCAACACATGCGAGGCCTTTACGGTTCCTCGGTTAACCGTTGGAGTATCAAACGAACTCCAAATGGCACGAAACTTGACAGGCAGTCTACCGGTGGTATACCCAGGCCGCTTGGCAAATCTCGGTCCAATCCGAGAATGTTTAACACCCGCACATGAAAAGAGGCAAAAGGGGACGCCGGAGGACGTAGGAGTGCCGGAATGCAAAATGGACAACGGGGAAATTGCTCGGATGCATGAGACGAACACGTATTGAAATGCGATGCACATGATGACATGATATGAGATGCATGATATGGACTAAATGCAAAACTAAGGCAAAACCCAACCACGAGAGAAATCATAACTTAGTGCCGAAAATGGCAAGAGTTGGAATATAGGTATGGTAAATTACATCCGGGGGGTTACAACACTCCACCACTACGAAAGGATCTCGTCCCGAGATCTAGGACTGGAAAAACTCCGGGTATTCGGAACGGAGGTGGTCCTCGCATTCCCAGGTGGCTTCACGGTCGGAATGATGTGACCACTTCACTTTCAGGAATTTGATAGACTTGTTGCGAGTCTTGCGATTAGTTTCTTCAAGAATAGCAACGGGATGCTCATGATAAGACATGTCTTCTTGGAGATCATTCTCTTCAAAGTTGATGGTGCGGTCAGGAGTCTTGAAACACTTGTGAAGCTGAGACACGTGAAACACGTCGTGCACATTTGCAAAGTTGGATGGAAGCTCAACTTGATAGGCGAGATCGCCTCTTTTGCCAATGATCTTGAAAGGACCCACGTATCTAGGGGCAAGCTTCCCTTTGATACCGAAGCGACGAGTACCTTTCATTGGAGAGACATGGAGGTAGACATGGTCTCCGATCTCGGAAGCCAAGTCACGATGCTTGCTATCATAGTAACTCTTCTGGCGCGATTCCACGGCTTTGAGATTTTCACGAATGACTTTGCACATTTCTTCAGCCTCCGTGATCAAGTCATTGCCAAGAAGTTGGCGTTCACCAGTCTCTGACCAATTAAGAGGAGTACGACACTTTCTACCATAGAGAATATCGAATGGGGCCTTGCCCGAACTCGCTTGTAAGCTGTTGTTGTAGGAGAACTCAGCATATGGAAGACAATCTTCCCACTTCATACCGAAAGAAATGACGCATGCCCTGAGAATATCTTCAAGAATTTGATTTACTCGCTCGACTTGGCCACTAGTTTGAGGATGAAAGGTTGTGCTAAACCGAATGGTGGTGCCCATAGCCTTCTGGAAGGAATCTCAGAACTTAGAAGTGAAGATGCTTCCACGATCTGAAGATATCAACTGCGAAATGCCGTGCAAGGAGACAACCCTGGAGGTATATAGCTCTGCCAACTGAACTGCTGTGATAGATTCTTTGATAGGAAGAAAATGAGCCACTTTAGTGAGTTTGTCGATGACAACGAAGATAGCATCATTGCCACGCTTGGACTTGGGAAATCCAGTCACGAAGTCCATCTCAATATGGTCAAACTTCCATTCTGGAATGGCAAGAGGTTGGAGGAGACCAACTGGCTGTTGGTGTTTTGCTTTCACTCTTCTGCAGACATCACATTCATTCACGAACTGATCAATCTCGCGTTTCATTCGAGTCCACCAATACGACTGCTTGAGGTCATGGTACATCTTTGTACTTCTAGGGTGAATAGATAGGAGTAAATTGTGAGCCTCGTTCATAATGACTTTACGAAGGTCACCCTTAGGAACAACAATTCGATCCTCGAAGAAAAGAGTATCTTTGTCATCAAGGTGATAGCACTTGTACTTGGGTTGGCTCTTGGCGATCCCAATCTTCACCTTCTTCACCATGGCATCAAGAAGTTGAGCCTCACGAATCTAATCTTCCAAAGTAGGAGAGACTTGGAGGTTGGCAAGGAATCCATGAGGAACAACTTGGAGATTAAGTTTGCGGAAAGCTTCACAAAGATCCGGTTGGAAGGGCTTAAGAATCAAACTGTTGCAGTAAGCCTTGCTGCTCAAAGCGTCAGCAATTACATTGGCCTTTCCTGGGGTATACTCAATACTCGGATTATACTCTTGAATCATTTTGACCCAATGAGTCTGCCTGAGGTTGAGGTTGGGCTGAGTGAAGATGTACTTGAGACTCTTCTAATTAGTGAAGATGTCCACTTTTCTTCCCAACAAGAGATGTCTCCATGTTAAAAGAGCATGGACAACTGCCGCCAACTCGATGTCATGAGTCGGGTAGTTCTTTTCGTTGGGCTTCAACTGGCGAGACGTATAGGCCACAACTTTCTTCTCTTGCATGAACACAGCATCGAGACCTTGAAGGGAAGCATCACAGAAAACCTCAAATGGTTTGGATTCATCAGGAGTAGTCAGAATAGGAGCTGTGACTAACTTCTCTTTGAGGGTGTTGAAAGAGATGTCACATTCAGGCATCCAGACCTACTTCACATGCTTCTGGAGGAGGTTGGAAAGAGGCTTCACGATCTTAGAGAAATTCTCAACGAATCTTCGACAATAGCTTGCGAGCCCAAGAAAGCTGCGGAGCTGCTTCACATTCTGAGGCGGTTCCCAATTCACAATTGCAGACACCTTCTCAGGATTAACAGCTATGCCCTTGCCTGAGATGATATGCCCAAGGTAGAGAACCTCATCGAGCCAAAACTCGCACTTTGAAAACTTCGCATAGAACTGATGTTCTCCGAGTTTGTCCAGCACTAATCTCAAATGCTTGGCATGATCCTCCTTGTTCTTGGAAAAGACCAAAATGTCATCGAGATAGACCAAGACGAAGTCATTTGTGTAAGGGTTGAAGATGAAGTTCATCATGCGAGAGAATGTTGGAGGAGCGTTGACAAGGCCGAAAGACATGACAGTGTATTCATATGAACCATAGCTTGTCCTAAATGTTGTCTTGGGGATATCTTGTTCACGAATGCGAATCTGATGATAGCCCATAAGGAGGTCATTGATGTTGTGAAGTGGGTACTTGTTCTTTATGGTCTTCTTGTTCAATGGACGATAGTCGACACAAATTCGGTCCGTGCCATCCTTCTTCTTGACAAAAAGAACACCACAACCCCATGGGGAAGAACTTGGTCGGATCAAACCCATACGGTCTTGTTCATCGAGTTGTTTCTTCAGCTCCTTCAACTCTTTCGGTCCAAGCTTGTAAGGATGTTTACAAACAGGTTCTGTGCCAGGCTCAAGATCGATGATGAATTCAACTGGCCGGTGAGGAGGCATTCCTGGAAGCTCTTCTGGAAAGACGTCTTGATATTCACAAACAACTGGAATCTGAGAGATGGCATTCAACTTGCCCTTCTCATTGAGATAAAACAGTCGAATGGTATTATCACGAGTGGCAAAGATGATCACATCTCAGATGAGTGTTTCAATTGAATATTCCTGGCAGCACAATCAAGCCGAGCCTTGTGCTTAGAAAGCTAGTCCATTCCGAGAATTAAATCAATATCCGAGTTACCAAGAACAATTGGAGAAGCCAGAAATTTGTAGTCGCCCATCATGATAGAAACATCCGGAACCATCATGCTAGAACTCAAATGCTTAGCCGGAGAAACAACTTGCAATGCTTTAGGTAATGCCTTAGTGTCAAAGTTGTGCTCCGATGCAAATGGCAATGACATGAAAGAATGTGATGCACCAGAGTTAAAAAGAACTTTTGCAGGAATATCGTTAATAGGAAGGTTACACATGATCACTTCTGACGAATCCTCTGTCTGAGCTGCGTTTATCATGTTAACCTTGACATGCTTGGGATTATGCTTGACCACCGCATTGCTAGCGGATCTCACTGGAAGCTCTTCTGTTTGAAGCATTTGTTTGCATAGTGACCCTTCTGCTGACACTTGTTGCAAGTAACCTCTAAGAGCGGCCGGTGATACGGAGCACTTGACTTTGGAGCATGAGACGAAGTTTTGTTCTGAAAGCCTGGGTTGGGTGGGTGGGAAGATCCATTGCCACCTTTGATCTTCTGCTGATAAGGCTGACGGAACGGAGGAGGAGGAGGCAACCAGTACTTTTGCTGCTTAGCTACCACTTGAGTTGAAGAAGAAGGAGTTGCATCCCTGACTCTCTTCTTGGAAGCATCGCACTTGATCTGAGCAGCTTCTTGGTTTAGTGCCATGTTGTAGAATTCATCATACTTTTTCGGCTCAAAAAGCACAAGAGCTAGTTGCAGATCTTCTCTGAGGCCACCTCTGAACTGATAAATCATGCTCTTCTCGTCAGGGACATCTTGCTTGGCGAAGCAAGAGAGCCTCTGGAACATGGTGTTGTATTGGTAAACAGACAAGCTGCCTTGCTTCAGATTGCGGACCTCCTCACGCTTACTCTCAACAACACTCTGAGGAATGTGGTGAGCTTTGAACTCTTGGCGGAAATCATCCCAGGTAATCACACGACCTCCTCTGGAATCTTTGTATTGTTGATACCACTCAGCAGCTTGGTCTTTGAGTTGGAACGAAGCAAACTTGACAAAGTCCTCAGGCCTGACATTGCTACACTCAAAATGTTTGCAGATATCCACGAGCCAATCGTCAGCGTCTGTGGCCTCGACACAGTTACTGAAAGACTTCGGCTGGTTTGTGAGGAACTGGTTGAGGGTAGCAAACTGAGTTTGATTGTTACCATTGCCTTGATTTCCTTGGTTGCGCTCTTGCGAGAGTTGCATAATCATCTACGTGTTGGCGTTGGTAGCGGCCATCACAGCTTGCCATGCCTCCGGAGGAGGAGGTGGTGGCGGAGGTTCCGGATTCTAACGCGTTCGAGGAGCCATCCTGAAGAGGGTGACATCCGTTAGCATCTTGAAAGACATATAGTCAAGCTGAATCAATGGATCGAAATTGCAACATATAGTCTTAACATTTGAACAAGAATGAACGAATGAATTCCAAAGTAAATGATCACACTTCCATAAATTGAGAAGCCACTTAGATAGGGGTAGATGAATAAAACAACAAGGTATGGACATGAACAAATACTTGGTAAGGATTACCCAATCACAAACCAAATATTTGCGGAAGAAATACTAGAGCTACATGAATTCCCACCTATGAAACTCCCGAAACATTCCGGTTATGCAATCAGGTGTTGGGGATATAGGGGAAGCATAATATCTCACCCAAAACTAGCAAATCCTACATCCAGCTATATCCATCCTTCAACACATAACCAAGAAACCTTCGGAAATCATCTACCTCAACCATCGAAAAGCATCCGTTATACGAGTTATGGCAATACTCCCGAACTCCCACCCCAGTACTGGGTGGCGTCGAGGTTATCTCACCAACAACGGCATAAAAGAGATTTTCGATGTCGGCGAACTCAGGTATTCCAGAACTGCAACGATAAAATTGTGACGACAACACCTCGGAGCTCAACTCCCCAGGACACTGCCACAACCCCTAAATGTCAGGAGGCACCAAGAACAATGTTCTCGTCACAAAACCATCGGAACGATTCCAAGATACCCGAGTCATCCTAAATTGGAGAATAGAAGAGTCAAAACTCTACGTCAGGATGCCTCACCAGAGCGACGAAGGGACTGAGGAATAAAAAGAATCCTACTCTCCGATATATATATATATATATATATAATCCTAAAAGACTCAAAACCTTTTTCTAGACTCGACAACACCAGCGATTCGATCAAGCAGGGGGCTCCTAAGTCGGGGAAGCCTCTGATTACCAACTTGTGACACCCACGATGCGGCTATATCTCCCACGTGTCGGAGCACGACTTAGAGACATAACTGCATTGAAGGCATGTCACAAGAGGGGTAATCTTTACACATCCCATGTACTGGATAAGAAAGAGGTACAGAGTTGGCTTACAATCGCCACTTCACACAATACATAAATATAGCATTACATCATCCAGATACAATCAAGGTCTGGCTACGGAACCAAAATAAAGTCAACCCCAAATGCATAAGATCCCCTATCACCCCAACTAGGCTCCACTATGATCGTCTGGAAAGGAAACATAGTAACGTCCTGAGTCCTCATCGAACTCCCACTTGAGTTCAGTCGCATCTCCTGGAAAGAGATCATCGGCACCTACATCAGGTTTGGAAGTAATATGTGAGTCACGGGGACTCAGCAATCTCACACCCTCGCGATCAAGACTTTTTAAGCTTATGGGTAGGAAAAGGTATGTGAGGGGGAGCTGCAGCAAGCACTAGCATATATGGTGCCTAACTTACGCAAAAGAGAGCGAGAAGATAAGGCAAAGCACAGTCGAGAAGCTACAAAGATCAAGACATGATCCTAGAACTACTTAGGTTCAAGCATAACACAAGACCGTGTTCTCCTCCCGGACTCCGCCGAAAAGAGACCATCATGGCTACATACGCTGTTAATGTATTTTAATTAAGTCAAGTGTCAAGTTTCTACAACCGGACATTAACAAATTCCCATCTGCCCATAACTGCGGGCATGGCTTTCAAAAGTTCAAAACCCTGCAGGGGTGTCCCAACTTAGACCATCACAAGCTCTCACGGTCAACGAAGGATATTCCTTCTCCCAGGACGACCCAATCAGACTCGGAATCCCGGTTACAAGACATCTCGACAATGGTAAAACTAGACCAGCAAAGCCACCCGATGTGCCGACAAATCCAGATAGGAGTCGCACGTATCTCGTTCTCAGGGCAACACCGGATGAGACTAGCTACGAGTAAAACCAGCCCTCAAGTTTCCTTGAGGTGGCCCCGCAGGCAGCTCAGTTCGGACCAACACTTAGAGGAGCACTGGCCCGGGGGGGTTTAAAATAAAGATGACCCTTGAGTCCGCGGAACCCAAGGGAAAAAGGCTTAGGTGGCAAATGGTAAAACCAAGGTTGGGCCTTGCTGGAGGAGTTTTATTCAAGGCAAACTTTCAAGGGGTTCCCATTATAACCCAACCGCATAAGGAACGCAAAATCAAGGAACATAACACCGGTTTGACGGAAACTAAGGCAGCAAAAGTGGAACAAAACACCAGGCATAAGGCTGAGCCTTCCACCCTATACCAAGTATATAGATGCATTAATTAAATAAGAGATATTGTGATATCCCAACAATAAACATGTTCCAACAAGGAACAAACTCCAACCTTCACCTGCAACTAGCAACGCTATAAGAGGGGCTGAGCAAAGCGGTAACATAGCCAAACAAGGGTTTGCTAGGACAAGGTGGGTTAGAGGTTGACATGGCAATATGGGAGGCATGATAAAGCATGTGGTAGGTATCGCGGAATAGGCATAGCAATAGAGCGAGCAACTAGCAAGCAAAGATTGAAGTGATTTCGAGGGTATGGTCATCTTGCCTGCAAAGTTCTCCAAGTTGACTCAAGCTTGATCCTCGTAAGCGTACTCAACGAGTTCCTCGATCACGTACTCGTCTCCCGGCTCTACCCAAGGAAAGAACACAAGCAAGGGAAAACACAATCAACCACGGTGCAATGCGCAAGCAACATGATGCAAAACAAGACATGATAGGCGGGATGTGATATGCAATGCATATGCATGCTCCGGAAGGAAGAGATTGAACCAGGACTCAACTTGGAAAACCAAGTGCGCCGCTGGAATGATGAGTTGATTTCGGTTGAAATTGATATAAAGATCACCAGAATGGGATGCACGATTTGCAAATGGCAAGCAAAACAATAATGGCACAATTCTGCGATTAACAGCACGATGCCATCTAGAATGCAACAAGAAACTAAGCTACTGCACTCTAACATAGCAACAAAGCACATGGCAGTTAACTACTCAAGATTCTTGACAAAAGATGAACACTGAGCTACAGCTAAATCACACAATAGCAGGTTCAAACAAGCATAGAAAAAGTGCAAAAGATATCAGGCTCACAGACTTAGTGAAAATAACATGTCAGGATTTAACATCAGGAAGCAATGTTTAGAGCAAGATAACAACAAGCTACAGGAACATATCATGGCAAAGCAAGGCATGGCATGAAACTAACCAAATCATATAACAAAATTCCCTTACTTACCATAAGCCAAAAAGGATCAGAAGATATGATGGCACCCATGTAAACATAGCAAGTTTCGTTAACAGATTCAGACTTGGCAGAAAACTGGACATGGCATCAACAGAATTATGAAGGCATGTTTGCGAGCTCGAAGCACTCACCACAAGGCATTGCATGACAAACTAAGCATACACCCAGCAAGAAGACATGGTCAAGAAGCTAACCATGGCAAGAACAATCTCATAGCATGCATGGATCAACTACAACAACCTCGGCAAAATTGATTAACACATAAACAATCTTCCAGGAACATTTTATAGCAAAAGTAGAGCAAGATTGAGTCATGCTAGGGTACTCCATAAATGCAAACAAAGACATGGATGGATAGAACATAACAATATCTTAAAATCCTCCTTACTGTACATGCTCAAAAGAGGCACGAATCAATCCGTAGCAACATGAATACATGGCATAAAAATAACCTCAGGGAAATGACTTAGAAGAATTCTAAGTCCCTGAAATCGGCAACATCACGAGAGCTACTTTGCATGCTTGTGCTAGTCACCACATTGATCACGAAAATACATGGCATACACCCCTGTAAAGATGGCATGGCATAGCCCGAAACACATGTAGGGCTCAAGTTCATAGGAGGCACACAATAATCATGGCAAAAATGACAAATGTCCATAATCTGTTAAGAACCAGAAACTAACATTCTATAGCACTCTTGCAACAGCATTTTCGGCATCAAGATGGACTCAAATAAGCATGGTGCAAATTGAATGAAATGAAGAGCACATCCTAATGAACATTTCGATATATCACACGCGCAAAACGGAGCTACGTATGATGAGATATGGCATGATGAACAGAGCAACATAATGTAAAAGTTTTGGGAAATTTAACCTCGGGGAAAAAGTCAACGGGGCATGGGAGCCGAGGCTCGCCGGCGCGGGCTCGCCAGAGATGGCGAGGAAGGAGGCGGGGCTCGCCGGAGATGGCGGACCCGGACCGGATCTCGCCTGATCCGGCCGGACCCCGGCGCGGGGAGGCGGAGTAGGTTGCCGGCGGGCGCGGGGCGAGGCCGGGTCCTCGGGGCGGAGGGCGGCGGCGGCGGCCGGTGGCGATGAGGACGGGCGGCGCGCGAGGCGGGCTCCGGCGGGCGCGGGCGGCGGGGTAGAGGGCCGCGGGGGCCGTGGCTGGGCCCGGCGGGCTTTGGCGATGTGGGCACGGAGGCGCCACCTGGCGGCCCCTGGTAGGCCGCGGGCGGCAGCGCGATTCGTCGGGCGTCGCCCGGACGTGTCCGGCGGCGCGGAGGGGAAATATTTAGGGTTAGTGTTGGAGTTGCCTCAGATTTGGACGGGGAAGACTAATTTATAGGTAGAGGGAGCTAGGAGACTCCAAATGGAGTGCGGTTTTAAGCCTTGCGATCGTAACCGAACGACCGAGAGGATGGAAGGGGTTTGGATGGGTTATTGGGCCACTTTGGAGGGGTGTTGGGCTGCAACACACACGAGGCCTTTACGGTTCCTCGGTTAACCGTTGCAGTATCAAACAAACTCCAAATGGCACGAAACTTGACAGGCAGTCTACTGGTGGTATACCCAGGACGCTTGGCAAATCTTGGTCCAATCCGAGAACATTTAACACACGCACACGAAAAGAGGCAAAAGGGGACGCCGGAGGATGTAGGAGTGCCGGAATGCAAAATGGACAACGGGGAAATTGCTCGGATGCATGAGATGAACACGTATGCAAATGCGATGCACATGATGACATGATATGAGATGCATGACATGGACAAAATGCAAAACGAAGACAAAACCCAACCATGAGGGAAATCATAACTTAGTGCCGAAAATGGCAAGAGTTGGAATACAGATATCGTAAATTACATCCGGGGCGTTACAGGTTGTATCCTTGTATATTCAGCCCCCGGCAGTCTTGGCCTGCTGGGGTTGGAGCGCCGGTTCGTTCTCTTTTTCCCAAGCGGCTCAGCAGAAGTGTCCGCATGCCCTGTGAACCAAAGAGAATAGAAAGACGCACACTCAACCTCCAGGCTAGGGGTTAGTCGTCGCTAAGCACTATCAACCCTAACCGAGGGAGAGACTTAACCTAGCATGCATGCTATAACTTAGGGCGCCAGCGCTTTGTTTATTTATGCTCAGGGTCTACGCCTGGCTTTGTACAGAGGGTTACATGCCTTGCCGGCAAGGCTTGTACAAAAGGTGGTTTGCCAGGAGGCCGGGCAACCTCGCCTTATGGCTAAAACTTGTGAAGATGTTTAATGTTCCAGGAATTGCTCACTAGGACAGCATCTTCGGTCTCCAGGCGGACTGCGCTGGGCCTGGTGACTCGTATTACCCAATAAGGGCGTTTCCACTTTGGCATCAACTTGTTGGAATTCTTGGCCGACTGAACACGCCAAAGAACAAGGTTGCCTTCCTCAAAGCTTCAGGCATGAACCTTGCGGCTATGGTAGCGGCGCAAGTCTTGCTGGTAGCATGCTGCTCTCACAGCTGCCGAAGACGATCTTCCTCAAGGAGCATTGCATCATATTGCCGCAACTGCTCTTGCTCAAGCTTGTCATAAGAGAGCACTTGAGGTGACCCGTATATGAGTTTCGTGGGGAGAACTGCTTCTGCCCCATATACTAGGGCAAAGGGTGTCTGGCCGGTGGCTCGATTTGGCGTCGTGCTGATCGACCAAAGAACCGCTGGCAACTCATCAATCCAGCACTTTCCACGCCTGTGCATCCTATCAAAAGTCTTCATTCTCGGGCCTCACAACACTTTAGCATTTGCCCTCTCCGCCTGGTCATTGCTCCGGGGGTGTGCCACGGAACAAAAACAGACCTTGCTGTCGAGGCCTTGGATGTATTGCATGAAGGTGTGGCTTGTGAACTGCGTGCCGTTGTCGGTGATGACTCTGTTTGGTACACCAAAACGGCAGACTAGCCCCTTGAAGAAATTGACGGCTGACTGTGTTGTAACCTTCCATACTACCTCCACCTCCGAACACTTTGTGAACTTGTCGATTACAACTATAACACCCCGGATTTAACCTGCCATATTTGTATTCCAACTCTTGCCATTTTTGGCGTTAAGTTATGAGATTCGTGGTTGGGTTCTTGCCTTTGTTTTGCATTTGGTCCATGTCATGCATTTCATATCATGTCATCATGTGCATCTCATTTGCATACGTGTTCGTCTCATGCATCCGAGCATTTTCCCCATCGTCCCTTTTGCAATCCGACACTTGTACGTCCTCCGGCGCCCCTTTTGCCTCTTTTCGTGTGCGGGTGTTAAAAATTCTCGGAATGGACCGAGATTTGCCAAGCGGCCTTGGTACACCACCGGTAGACTGCATGTCAAGTTTCGTGTCATTTGGAGTCCGTTTGATACTCCAACGGTTAACCGGGGAACCGTAAAGGCCTCGTGTGTGTTGCATCCAAACACCCCTCCAAAGTGGCCCAATAACCCTTCCAAACCTATCCCATGTCCTCCGTCGTCGGATCACGATCGTGTGGCCGAAAACTACACCTCATTTGGACACTCCCACGTCCTTCTCGGTATAAATACGTGCACCCCTCCTCCAAATCCGGGTCCAAAAAACCTAGCCCCGCTCCCTCTCCGCCGGCGGACACGTCCGGTCCGGTCGGACAGATCGCGCCACCACCACCGCATCCAGTCAACGCCTGCCACGTGGCGCGCAGCCGCCCGCCGTCGCACCAGCCCACCGAGGCCTGCAACCGGCCCCGCTAGCCCCCTCCTCCGCCGCCTGCGCCACCCGACCGCCGCCCGTAGCACCCGACGCCGAGCGTCCCCGCTGCCGCATCTAGCTCCCCGTCACTGCACCGGTCAGCCCGCTCCCTCGTCTGAATCGCCGACCCTGCCACTGGAGCGTCGCTCGCCGCCGGCCGCCGCCTCGTCGCCCGCGCTGCCCGCGCCTCCCCGTCGCCGCTTACCTCGTCCCGGAGCTCCGGCGAGCTTTCCCGCGAACTCCAGCGACCCCGACCACCGCGACCTCCTTCTCCGGTGACCTCCCCGATGAACCTCGAAGCCCGTGCCATCTCAGATCCAGATTTGGAAACCCTAGGGTTGACCCCGTTTTCCCACTAAGTCATTTTTCTGCTATATTTTCACGCCCTGTTCAACATGCCATAACTCCTCATCCGTAGATCCGTTTTGCATGCATGATATATCAAAATGTTCATCATCATGTGCTATTCATTTTGTTCCATTGTGACATGCTTGTTTGAGTTCATCTGGATGCCCAAATCATTGATGCAAGAGTGCTATAAAATGTGAGGTGCCGATTCTTAGCATAGTATGAGCATTTGTCATTTTTGCTACATTTGTTCTGTGTTGCATATGGGCATGAGCTCTACATGCTATGCCATGCCATCTTTACAGGGGTGTATGCCATGTATTTTTGTGATCAATGTGGTGACTAGCACAAGCATGCAAAGTAGCTCTCGTGATATTGCTGATTTCAGTGACTTAGAATTTCACTAAGGCATTTCCCTGCTGTTATTTTTATGTCATGTATTCGTGATGCTACAGAGTGATCGATGCTTGTTTTGAGTATCTTCAGTAAGGATGATTTGGACATATGGTTATGCTCTATCCATCTATGCCCCTGTTTGCAATTATCGAGTGCCCTAGCACGACTTAATCTTGCTATACTTTTGCTATAAAATGTTCCTGGCAGATTGTTTACATGTTAATCAGTTTTTCCATGGTTGTTGTAGTTGATCCAAGCATGATATAAACTTGTTCTTGCCATGGTTAGCCTTAAGATCATGTCTTCTTGCTGGTAGTATGCTTATTTGTCATGCAATGCCTTGTGATGAGTGAATCGAGCTCGCAAAGATGCCTTCATAATTCTGTTTATGCCATGCCCAGTTTTCTGCTAAGTCCGAATCTATTGACGAAACTTGCTATGTTTACATGGGTGCCATCATATCTTCTGATCCTTTTGGCTTATGGTCACTAAGTGACTTTTTTTCTATGCTTTGGGTAGATTCATGCCATGCCTTATATTGCTATGATATGTTCCTGTAGTTGGTTGTTTGCTTGCTCTAAACATTGCTTCCTGATGTTAATTCCTGGCATATTAGTATTTTACCAAGTCTGTGAAGCTGATATCTTTTGCATTTTTGACATGCTTGTTTGAACCTGCTCTCTTTTGATTTAGTCGTAGCTCAGTGTTCATCTTTTGTCAAGAATCTTGAGTAGATCACTGACATGTGCTTTGTTGTTATGTTGGAGTGCAGTAGCTTAGTTTCTTCTTGCATTCTAGATGGCATCGTGGTGTTTATCGCAGAATTGTGCCATCCTTGTTTTGCTTGCCATTTGCAAACCGTGCATCCGATTCCGGTGATCTTTATATCGATCTCAATCGAAATCTACTCATATTTCCAGCGGCGCACTTGGTTTGCCAAGTTGATGCCTGGTTCAATCTTTCCTTTCCGAAGAACGCATATGCATTGCATATCTCATCCCGCATATCATGCCATGTTTTGCATCATGTTGCTTGCGCATTGCACCATGATTGATTGTTGGTCCTTTGCTTGTGTTCTTGCTTTGGGTAGAGCCGGGAGACGAATTCGTGATCGAGGAACCCATTGAGTACGCTTACGAGGATCAAGCTTTCGTCAACTCGGAGAACTTTGCAGGCAAGATGAACATACCCTCGAAATAACTTGTATCTTTGCTTGCTAGTTGTTCGCTCTATTGCTATGCCGCGATACCTACCACTTGCTATATCATTCCTCCCATATTGCCATGTCAAGCCTCTAACCCACCGTTTCCTAGAAAATCGTTGTTTGGCTATGTTACCGCTTTGCTCAACCCCTCTTATAGCGTTGCTAGTTGCAGGTGAAGATGGAGTGTGTTCCTTGTTGGAACATGGTTATTGTTGGGATATCATTATTATATCTTGTTTACTTTAATGCATCTATATACTTGGTAAAGGGTTGAAGGCTCGGCCTTATGCCTGGTGTTTTGTTCCACTCTTACCGCCCTAGTTTCCGTCATACCGGTGTTATGTTCCTTGATTTTGTGTTCCTTACGTGGTTGGGTGTTATGGGAACCCCTTGACAGTTCACCTTGAATAAAACTCCTTCAGCAAGGCCCAACCTTGGTTTTACCATTTACCACCTAAGCCTTTTTACCTTGGGTTTCGTGGACTCAAGGGTCATCTTTATTTTAAACCCCCAGGCCAGTGCTTCTCTAAGTGTTGGTCCAACCTGAGCGATGTCCGGCACCCCCTGGGCAACCAGGGTCTATACCAACCCGATGTCTGGCTCATCCAGTGTGCCCTGTGAACGAGATATGTGCAGCTCCTATCGGGATTTTTCGGCATAGTGGGTGGTCTTGCTGGTCTTGTTTTACCATTATCGAAATGTCTTGTAACCGGGATTCCGAGTCTGACCGGGTCTTCCTGGGAGAAGGAATATCCTTCGTTAACCGTGAGAGCTTGTGATGGGCTAAGTTGGGACAACCATGTAGGGTTTTGAACTTTCGAAAGTCGTGCCCGCGATTATGTGCAGATGGGAATTTGTTAATGTCCGGTTGTAGAGAACTTGACACTTAACTTAATTAAAATGAATCAACCACGTATGTAGCCGTGATGGTCTCTTTTCGGCGGAGTACGGGAAGAGAACACGGTCTCGTGTTATGCTTGAACGTAAGTAGCTTCAGGATCACTTCTTGAGCACTATTAGCTTCTCGACCGTGCTTTGCTTCTCTTCTCGCTCTCATTTGCGTATGTTAGCCACCATATATGCTAGTGCTTGCTGCAGCACCACCTCACTACCATCCCTACCTTAAGCTTAAATAGTCTTGATCGTGAGGGTGTGAGATTGTTGAGTCCCCGTGACTCATAGTTACTTCCAAACAGATGCAGGTGCCGATGATGCCAGTGCAGGGGACGCTACCGAACTCAAGTGGGAGTTCGACGAGGATTCGAGACGTTACTATGTGTCTTTTCCGGATGATCAGTAGAGGAGCGCAGTTGGCCCGATCGGGGATCTAGCATTTGGGGTTGTCTTTCTTTATTTTGGTTCTGTACTTGGACCTTTATTGTATTCTGGATGATGTATGCTATATTTATGTATTGTGTGAAGAGTCTATTGTAAGCCAACTCTTTATCCCTTTCTTATTCAGTACATGGGATGTGTAAAGATTACCCCTCTTGCGACATGCCTACTATGTGGTTATGCCTCTAAGTTGTGCTCCGACACGTGGGAGATATAGACGCATCGTGTGTGTTACAGCAACGTACAAGTACTCAAAGCCCCCGACGGTGCGAGGGAAAAGGCGCAGTATGTCGAGCCCCAGACTGAAAACGGCCAGGAGAGAGGGATTGTTTGAAGGGCTTGAGATGGTTGATGAAGCTTCTTCGAATGGAACTGGCATGCTTCACACCTGGTTACTAGTGCCATCGCATCCTGGAGGGCGGTAGGCCAGAAGAAGCCTTGCCGGAATGCCTTGCCGGCAAGGGCCCTCGACCCTATGTGGGAGCCACATATTCCTCCATGTATCTCTGCCAACAGCTCCAGTCCTTCCTCTCGGGGGATGCACTTCAATTTCACACCATTCAGTCTTTTTCTGTACTGGATGTCATCGACAAACTGGTATAAGGCAGACCGACGGGCTACTTTTTCCGCTTCTTCCTGCTCCTCAGGAAGTTCCCCTGTCTGGAGGAAACGGACAGTATGGTGTGCCCATGCCAGAGCCTGGGGCTCGACGACAAGGACCAAATGCATCTCTTCCGCCACGGGGGCAGCCGTCTCTACGGCCAGGTCTTGGTGCCCTGCCGGAGCCAGCTACCCCTTGGCAGGCTCGGAATCCGCGACAACACCCCTGCCGGCGGCCCCTGGGGGCTCGGTGGCAAGGACCAAAGGCATATCTTCCGCCACGGGGGCAGCCGTCTCTACGGCCAGGGCTTGGCGCCCTGCCGGAGCCAGCTGCCCCTTGGCAGGCTCGGAATCCATGGCAACACCCTTGCCGGCTGCCCCTGGGGGCTCAGTGGTAAAGTACTTTCCGTGGCCCGATTTCCTCTGCTTGTTCTGCTCTGTTGATGGTTCGACAGATGGTTGGGTTAACCGAAGCAAAAAGGTACCTGGTTCCATAGGTAGCTTAAATGCAGCACGCTTTGACATGTAGTCAGTGATGCCATTCTCCGCTCGGGGAACCTGCTCTGCTTGTATACTGTCGAAGCGCTCCTCCAGCTTCCTCCCCTCATCTACGTTGGCCTCCATCAATGGACTCTGGTAATCTTTGTTGACCTGTCTGACGACAAGCTGCGAATCACCCCTGACGATGAGCTTCTTCACCCCGAGGTCTGCCACGATCCTGAGACCGGAAAGCAGCCCCTCGTACTCAGCAGTGTTGTTTGTGGACATCTCTCTGGGAAAGTGCATCTGGATCACATACTTGAGGTGCTCTCCGGTGGGTGCGACAAGCAGCATACCGTCACCAGCGCCTTGCAGTGAGAAAGCCCGGTCAAAGTACATGATCCAGTCGCTACTTGCTTCCTTGCGGGGGAGAGCGGTCTCCTGGATTTCTTCGTCGGGCGTTGAGGTCCATTCTGCAATGAACTCCGCCAAGAATCTGCTCTGGATTGTCAAAGTACTTTCAAACTTCAACCCAAAGCTTGACAACTCCAAGTCCCACTCCACAATCCTTCTGGTTGCATCTGGGTTGTGCAGTGTCCGTTGCAACGGGAGGCGGGTGACGGCAGTGATCTCGTGGGCTTGGAAGTAATGATGCAGCTTCCTCGAGGCCATAAGGAGGGCGAAGAGCAATTTCTGGACACCGGAGTACCTTGAACTGGCCCCCTGCAAGAGGGAGCTGACAAAGTAAACCGGGTGCTGCATCATCTTCTTCTTATGCACCACTTCACTTGGCTGCGCCCGTCCTACCCCGATGGCGTCGGACTCTGCCAAGGGCCTTGCCTTGCTGGCACCAGGCCCTGCCGGGGGAATCTCTGAGTTGCCATCCGTCGGTCCTGCCGTTGCCACTGCCTCTTCGTCGACCTTCCTCTGCGCCACTAGAGTGGCGCTGATCACTTGATTTGTCGCCGCCAGATACAGCAGCAACGGCTCTTGTGGTTTAGGCGCAACCAGTATTGGCATACAGGAAAGGTATTTCTCAAGATCCTACAATGCCGCCTCGGCCTCTGGGGTCCACTCTATTGGGCCTGCCTTCTTCAAGATTTTGAAAAAGGGAAGGGCACACTCAGCGAACATGGAGATGAATCTGCCCATGGCGGCAACGCAGCCAGTGAGCCTGCTGTAACACCCCGGATGCAACTTTCCATATTCGTAACTTTGACTCTTGCATTTTCCGGAGATGTGTTGTGAGATTTCCCCGTGGTTGGGTTTTGTATTCATTTTGCTTTTGCTCTTGTCATGCATCTCATATCATGTCATCATGTGCATGGCATTTGCATACGTGTTCGTCTCATGCATCCGAGCATTTTCCCCGTTGTCCGTTTCGCGATCCGACACTCCTATGTCCTCCGGCATCCCCTTTTGTATCTTTTCGTGAGCGGGTGTTAAACTTTCTCGGAATGGACTGACATTTTCCAAGCATCCATCGTTCACCACCGGTAGACCGCCTGTCAAGTTTCGTGCCATTTGGAGTCCGTTTGATACTCCAACGGTTAACCGGGGAACCGTATAAGCCTCGTGTGTGTTGTAGCCGAACACCCCTCCAAGATGGCCCATTCACCCATCCAAACACCATCCATCCTCTCAGTTGTTCGATCACGATCGCGTGCCCGAAAACCGCACCTCATTTGGACTCTCCTAGCTCCCTCTACCTATATATTTGCACCTCCCCTTGAAAAATCGCAGTCTAACCCTAGATCCACTCCTCCCCGCACCACCGGACGCGTCCGCGCCGCGCCGGACATGTCCACCGCTGCCGCCACGTCGCACGAACCAATCCGGAGCCAACATATCATTGCCGCCGCCTCCCTCCTCCACTCAGGCGCTGCCACCTGTCCTCACCGCCGCCTCTCACCGAGCGGCCCGGGGAAGCCCATCGCTAGCCCGCCCAGGCCCAGATCTCGCCGCCGCCCAAGCCCGCGGGAGCCCGGATCTGCGCCGCCCGTGGCTCCATGCACCGACATGCCGGACCTCGCCGGAGGCCGTGCACCTCGCTGGTCGGAGTTCGCCGCCGGCCACCGACCCCACCGCGCCGCCTGCGCCGGCCGCGACCCACGCGCCGCCCAGCCCCGACCCGCGTGCCCCGCTCAGCCGCCGCGCACCTGCGCTGCCGCCTCCTCTCTGCTCCGCCCGCCGCTGCCGGAGTGCACCAGGGCCGCCCCGCCACTGTCCTTCCTCGCCGCTGCCACTGTGGGAGCTTGGCGCCGCTCTCGCGTCTCCGCACCGCCGCTCAACGGATCCGCCTCCTCCAACCTCCTCCGCGCGGCCCCCGCCGGCGACGACCTCGCCGGAGACGCCGCCGCCACCGCCCGGGTCCTCCTCTGCCTCGAACCGGCCCGATCCGCTCTACCTCCATGACCCGATCCGGCCTGTTGACTTTTTCGTGGGGTAAAAATCTCACCAAGTCCCCAGATATCCTATCGCATGGTGCCATGTTCATCGTGACGTAACTTTGCGCTTCCTACTCCGTTTTGCACGCATGATATATCAAAATGTTCATATAGATGTGCTCTTCATTTTGTTCCATTGTGACCTGCTTGTTTCAGTCCATCTTGATGCCCAAATAGTTGATGCAAGAGTGCTATAAAATGTTAGGTGTTGATTCTTAACAGTTGATGAGCATTTGTCCTTTTTCCCATGTTTATTGTGTGCTGCATATGGACTTGAGCTCTACATGTGTTTTGGGCTACGCCATGCCATCTTTACAGGGGTGTATGCCATGTATTTTTGTGATCAATGTGGTGACTAGCACAAGCATGCAAAGTAGCTCTCGTGATATTGCTGATTTCAGGTACTTAGAATTTCACAGTCATTTCCCTGCTATTATTTTTATGCCATGTATTCGTGGTGCTTCAGAGAAATCCATGCTTCTTTTGAGTATGTTCAGTAAGGATGATTTTGACATATGGTTGTGCTCTATCCATCCATGCTCATGTTTCAATTTATGGAGTGCCCTAGCATGACTCAATCTTGCTCTACTTTTGCTATAAGATGTTCCTGGCAGATTGTTTACGTGGTAATCAATTTTGCCAAGGTTGTTGTAGTTGATCCATGCATGCTATGAGTTTGTTCTTGCTTTTGTTAGCCTCATGATCATGTCTTCTTGGTGGTAGTATGCTTAGCTTGTCATGAAATGCCTTGTGTTGAGTGAATCGAGCTCGCAAACATGCCTTCATAATTCTGTTGATGCCATGTCCAGTTTTCTGCCAAGTCTGAATCTATTAACGAAACTTGCTATGTTTACATGGGTGCCATCATATCTTCTGGTCCTTTTTGGCTTATGGTTAGTAAGGGACTTTTGTTATATGCTTTGAGTAGATTCATGCCATGCCTTTGTTTGCTATGTTCTGCTCCTGTAGCATGTTGTTATCTTGCTCTAAACATTGCTTCCCAATGTTAATTCCTGGCATGTTGATATTTTCACCAAGTCTGTGATGCTGATATCTTTTGCACTTTTTCCATGCTTGTTTGAACCTGCTCTTGTGTAATTTAGCCGTAGCTCAGTGTTCATCTTTTGTCAAGCATCTTGAGTAGATCACTTCCATGTGCTTTGTTGCTATGTTGGAGTTCAGTAGCTTAGTTTCTTGTTGCATTCTAGATGGCATTGTGCTGTTAATCGCAGAATTGTGTCATTCTTGTTTTGCTTGCCATTTGCAAACCGTACATCTGTTTCCGGTGATCTTTATATCGATTTCGACCGAAATCAACTCAAGTTTCCAGCGGCACACTTGGTTTGCCAAGTTGAGGACTGGTTCAATATTTTCCTTCCAGAGCACGCATATGCATTGCATATCACATCCCACATATCATGCCATGTTTCGCATCATGTTGCTTGCCCATTGCACCGTGGTTGATTGTGGTTTCCTTTGCTTGTGTTTTTGCCTTGGGTATAGCCGGGAGACGAGTTCATGATCGAGGAACCCATTGAGTACGCTTACAAGGATCAAGCTTTCGTCTACTCGGAGAAATTTGCAGGCAAGATGACCATACCCTCAAAATCACTTCTATCTTTGCTTGCTAGTTGCTCGCTCTATTGCAATGTTGCGATACTTACCACTTTCTATATCATGCCTCCCATATTGCCATGTCAAGCCTCAAACCCACCTCTCCTAGCAAACAGTTGTTTGGCTATGTTACCGCTTTGCTTAGCCCCTCTTATAGCGTTGCTAGTTGCAGGTGAAGATGGAGTTTGTTCCTTGTTGGAACATGATTATTGTTGGGATATCATTATTATATCTTGTTTACTTTAATGCATCTATATACTTGGTAAAGGGTGGAAGGCTCAGCCTTATGCCTGGTGTTTTGTTCCACTCTTGCCGCCCTAGTTTCCGTCATACCGGTGTTATGTTCCTTGATTTTGCGTTCCTTAGGCGGTTGGGTTATAATGGGAACTCCTTGACAGTTCGCTTCGAATAAAACTCCTCCAGCAAGGCCCAACCTTGGTTTTAACATTTGCCACCTAAGCCTTTTTCCCTTGGGTTCTGCAGACTCAAGGGTCATCTTTATTTTAAACCCCCGGGCCAGTGCTCCTCTGAGTGTTGGTCCAACCTGTCAGCAGCCGGTGACCACCAGGGGCAACTCTGGGTTGGTCTACCGGAATCTTGGACAATCCGGTCTGCCCTGAGAACGAGATATGTGCAGCTCCTATCGGGATTTGTCGGCACATTCGGGCGGCTTTGCTGGTCTTGTTTTACCATTGTTGAAATGTCTTGTAACCGGGATTCCGAGTCTGATCGGGTCTTCGTGGGAGAAGGAATACCGTTCGTTGACCGTGAGAGCTTGTGATGGGCTAAGTTGGGACACCCCTGCAGGGTTTTGAACTTTCAAAAGTCGTGCCCGCGGTTATGGGCAGATGGGAATTTTTTAATGACCGGTTGTAGAGAACTTGACACTTAACTTGATTTAAAATGAATCAACCGCGTGTGTAGCCGTGATGGTCTTTTTTCGGCAGAGTCCGGGAAGAGAATACGGGCTCGTGTTATGCTTGAACGTAAGTAGTTTCAGGATCACTTCTTGATCTTATAGCTTCTCGACCGTGCTTTGCTTCTCTTCTCGCTCTCATTTGCGTAAGTTAGCCACCATATATGCTAGTGCTTGTTGCAGCTCCACCTCACTACCTTTTCCGACCCATAAGCTTAAATAGTATTGATTGTGAGGGTGTGAGATTGCTGAGTCCCCGTGACTCACAGATACTTCCAAATAGTTGCAGGTGCCGATGACACCAGTGCAGGTGATGCAACCCAGCTCATATGGGAGCTCGATGAAGATCTTGTTCGTTGTGTTGTTCCGTTTCTAGTTGATCAGTAGTGGAGCCCAGTTGGGGCGATCGGGGATCTATGCAATTGTGGTTGTCTTTCTTTATTTGGTTTCGTAGTCAGACGTTGATTGTATTCTGGATGCTGTAATGCTATATTTATGTATTTTGTGAAGTGGCGATTGTAAGCCAACTCTTTATCCCTTTCTTATTCAATACATGGGATGTGTAAAGATTACCCCTCTTGCGACATGCCTACTATGCGGTTATGCCTCGAAGTCGTGCTCCGACACGTGGGAGATATAGCCGCATCGTGGGTGTTACACCTGCGCACATCCTTGATCCGCTTGGGTGCCTCAATCTTCTCAATAGCCTTGATCTTGTCTGGGTTCGCCTCGATCCCACACTGCGACACAAAGAACCCGAGAAGTTTTCCTAACGGGACGCCAAAGACACACTTCTCAGAGTTCAACTTGAGGTTAATCTTGCGTAGGTTGGCAAACGTCTCTTCTAAGTCTTGTACAAGGGTCTCCTTGTCCTTGGTTTTGACCACTATGTCATCCATATAAGCTTCCATATTTCTATGTAGCTGGGGCTCAAAACCAATATGGACCGCCCTTGCGAATGTCGAGCCAGCACTCTTCAACCCGAAAGGCATCCGTAAAAAGCAAGACGTACCACATGGGGTGATAAATGTTGTCTTCTCTTCATCTTCTCTTATTATGAAGATCTGGTGGTAGCCCGAGTAGGCGTCGAGGAATGACAACAGATCACACCCGGCCATGGAGTCAACAATCTGGTCGATGCGCGGCAATGGGAAGGGGTCCTTAGGACAAGCCTTATTGACATCTGTGTAGTTAATACAGAGCCTTCATTTCCCATTTTGCCTTGCGCACCACCACCGGATTGTCCAACCACGTCGTATGGAGCACTCCTCTCACGAAACCTGCCGCTTCCAAGTTCCTGATCTCCTTTGTGATGAACTCCTGTCGTTCCAAAGCTTTCTTCCTGACCTTCTGCTTGACGGGTCGCACATGGGGACAGACAGCAAGGTGGTGCTCAATCACTTCCCTGGGAACGCAAACACATCGACATTTGATAATCCCCAAGTGCAAGGAATCATCGTAGCAATTTCCAAAGGTGGAAGTGATAAGTATGGAGTGTCAAACCCACAAGGAGCTAAAGGTAAGATCAATATTCTCTCAAGCCCTATCCGCCACCGATACGACTCTACGTACACCGAACATTTGCTTCCAACTAGCAACAAGAAATAAAACTATGATGTGGGTATGAAGAGGATAACTTTGTATGATATCGGAGAGCTAAAATATAGAAGTAGGTGCTATTATCATGAAGTTAGAATATATTACTAAATATTATAAATAGCGAGTGTGGAATAATGGTGGATCGGTGTGTGGAATTGTCCTAGGCAATCGTTAACAGACTGATAATCACTATTGCTGTTTCATATGAGGGAGAGGCATAAGCTAACATACTTTCTCTACTTGGATCATATGCACTTATGATTGGAACTCTAGCAAGCATCCGCAACTACTAAAGATCACTAAGGTAAAACCCAACCATAGCATGAAAGCATCAAGTCCTCTTTATCCCATACGCAACAACCCCCTTACTCGGGTTTGTGTTTCAGTCACTCACGCAACCCACTATAAGCAAATCATAAATGTATTGCAACACCCTACAGCGGGAACCCGTCACGCTTGCGCAACACGGAGGGCACCATAGGACAGCCCCAAAGTAAAACATACAACTCATACCAATCTAGATCATAAATCAACCCAAAGACAAAGGATAACTACTCAAAACATCATAGGATGGCAACACATCATTGGATCATAATATGTGGCGTAAAGCACCATGTTCAAGTAGGGATTACAGCAGGGTGCGGGAGAGTGGACCGCGTAAAAGAGATGAGGGTGATGATGATGATGGTGATGTTGATGAAGACGATCACCGCGGCGATGATTCCCCTCCCGATGGCACTCCGGTGCCACCGAGAGAGAGGAGGAGAGGTTCTCCCCCTTGTGCTTCCTCCTCCATGGCCTCCCCCTAGATGGGGGGAGGTTCTCCCTCTGGTCCTTGGCCTTCATGGTGATGACGGCCCCTCCGAGATCCTCCTCCATGCCCTTCGGTGATGATGGCCCCCTCTGGCAGGGTGCCAGAGAGGGCCTAGATTGGTTTTCGGTGGCTATGGAGGCTTCTGGCGGCGAAACTCCCGATCTAGGTTAATTTTCCGAGGTTTCTGTATTTATAGGAATTTTTGGCGTCGATCTCACGTCAAGGAGGTGCCCGAGGCATCCACGAGGTAGGGGCCCACGCCCAGGGGGGTGGGCGTGCCCCCCACCCTCGTGGACAGCCCGGGACTCTTCTGGCCCAACTCTTTTACTCCGGGGTCTTCTTTTGGTCCATAAAAAATCGTTAAAAATTGGCACGTCAATTGGACTCCGTTTGATATTCCTTTTCTGTAAAACTGAAAAACAAGAAAAAACAGAAACTGGCACTGGGCTCTAGGTTAATAGGTTAGTCCCAAAAACCATATAAAATAGCATATAAATGCATATAAAACATCCAAGGTTGATAATATAATAGCATGAATATTTCATAAATTGCAGATATGTTGGAGACGTATCAGCATCCCCAAGCTTAATTCCTACTCGTCCTCGAGTAGGTAAACGATAAAAGAAATAATTTATGAAGTGTGAATTCTAGCAAGTGCATAAGTTTCATCAATGATAGTTCCAATCACTTTTTCTAGCATCATTATTTATCATAATAGTAGCTCATTTTCATAAAAAAATCATGATCAAGTAACAAAATATTCGTATGTTAAAGTATAGATCATAAACTCTCTTGAAACTAACAAACTATATTCTGAGTCATCAAACAATTGCAATTCGTCTTACTTTCAGGAAGGGTCTATGTCAGAGCTTTGATTTAGCAAACTCCACATACTCTACTATAATTTAGTCTTTCACAATTGCTGACACTCACGTGATATTTATGGGTTCAAAGTTTTAATCGGACATAGAGAAAGCAAGGGGCATATAGTTTTACCTCCCAACATTTTACCTGAAGGGTAATGTTAACAACAATAGTTCATGAAAACTTACATCCAATTGGATATATATATATATATATATCAGGATCTTTCCAACACAATGTGCTTGCCAAAGGATAAAATGTAAAAAGGAAAGGTGAAGATCACCATGACTCTTGCATAATGGTAGAAGATAAAAGTAAAAGATAGGCCCTTCGTAGAGGGAAGCAGAGGTTTTCATGCGCTTTTATGGTTGGATGCACAAAATCTTACTGCAAAAGAACATCACTTTATATTGCCACTTGTGATATGGACCTTTATTATGCAGTCCGTCACTTGTATTTCTTCCACATCACACGATCGTATAAAGCTTATTTTCTCCACATTAATAGATCATACATATTTAGAAGGCAATTTTTATTGCATGCACCGATGACAATTTACTTGAAGGATCTTACTCAATCCATAGGTAGGTATGCTGGACTCTCATGGCAAAACTAGTTTAAGGAATGTTTGGAAGCACAAGTAGTATCTCTACTTGATGCAAAGAATTTGGCTAGCATGAGGGGGAAAAGCAAGCTCAACATGTTGGATGATTCAAGACAATATACTTTATTTCGGATATAAGAAAACATAACCCATTACGTTGTCTTCCTTGTCCGACATCAACCTTTTAGCATGTCATATTTTAATGAGTGTTCAAAATTACAAAAGATGTCCAAGATAGTATATTTATATGTGAAATCTCTCTTCCTTCAATATTCTTTCATGAATTGTTCAAGTGACCAATTCTACGTTTGCTAACTTTCAATAAGTTTACTGCCTATACTTATTCTATGTGAAGTCATTACTCCCCATGGTATAAGCATATGAAACATATATAAATTAAGATTTATGATGTCCAATTATTCAACCATTTACTCATAGGATATACGTGAAGCACGTGTGTAAATGCCAAACTACTCCAAAAGATAATAATGAAGGACACTGGGTAGTCAAATAATTAACTAGCCATGGGAGGATTCTTTTTCATTTAATATTTCAGATCTAATGATTTTATTCAAACGACACATAAAATTGAAAATACGCTCCAAGCAAAACACATATCATGTGATGAATAAAAATATAGCTCCGAGTAAGTGTGACGCCCCGAGACCGATGTGCCAGTTGTCCTCCAGTTTTTCGTTGTTGTTGCTTTGTCATTTGCTTGCGTGTCGCTTCTTGTCATGTCATCATGTGCATTGCATCATCATGTTTTCAAAACTTGCATCTGTCCGGGTTTTTCCCAGTTCCGTCCATTGTCCGTTCTGAGCCCAACCACACTTGCACGAGCCCGCGGCATGTCCGAAATAATATTTTATAAGTGGCTGGAAAATGTTCTCGGAATGGGATGAGAGTTGGCTTGTGGTGTTGTTTTGTTGTCGGTAGGCCGCCTACCAAGTTTCATCGCGTTCGGAGTTCGTTGATAGCCCAACGGATAACTATAGCGACATTATAGTCGGTCTTTTCGTCGGACGCTTTCGGTCTCCGGAAGCCACTACCGGGCCTCTCTCTCTCTCCTCTCATCTTAGCCCAACCTATTTTCACAACCCAAATGCAGCCCACCTAAACCCATCCTCCGTTCCGGGCCATCAGATCGCGATCGGAGGCTCCAAGACGCTCCTAAAAGCCCCCTAAACCCAAACCCTAGCCATCCCTGCCTATATATGGACAACCCCTTCCAAATTTGGCAGCCTACCCCTTCCCCTACCTCCCTGCCACCTCCCTCCTCAAATTTCGCGCCCCAAACCATCAGCCACCGCCTCCACCTTGTTTTCCGGCGCCGCCCAGCCGCACCATGCCACTTGGCAAGCCGTGAGTGGCTGCGCCGCCGCCAGCCGCCCACTGTGGCCTCTCCCGTGCCGCTACACGTCCCTCCTGGCGTCCCACGCCGCCATGGCCCGCCCAGGCCCAGGGCAAGCCCGCGGAGCCCATCGGGGCCCGTCCCTGACCCCGCGCGCCGCAACCTTCGATCCAGATCGGGGGAGCCCCGATCTCCTCTCCCTGTCGCCCCGCCGTCCGCCGCCGGCGACCAAGGCCGCCGGAGCACGCCCGCCGACGACCTCCTCCACCACCCAGGTCTTGTCGTCCCTGCCATTCGTCTCCTCCTCTCTTCCTTCTCCTCACCACGTCTTCCTCTCACCCCCAGTCAAACCGTTCTCCAGCAGGTAACCGCCACCGCCGCCATGGGAGTTCGCCGGCACTGGAGCTCCCTCGGCGCCACCCTCGACCACCGTTGCTGGATCCGCCCGGAAGCGAAAGCCGCTGCCTCCGGATCAGTCGTCCTCCGCCGCCTCGCATCTGTTCCCGACCTCGTCTCTGGCTGTCCCACGCCCCTGGACCTCGCCGGAGTTGCGCTAGGCCACCGTCGTCATCCTGCTTCGGGGACGAGCCCGAACTGCTCGACCCACTCCTTCGTTGACCGCGGACTCCTCCCCATGGGCCGATACCCAGCGCAGGGCCCGGCCTGTGCCAAGTCGGCCTACTGCACCCGCTCCGTCCGCACCAGGCCAGATCTGCCAACCGGCCCAAGGCCCACTGTGAGCAGATCCCCCAGCCCCTCCTCACTGTTCAGCCCAGCAGCGCACCAGATTCAGCCCATTGATGTTTTTTCAGGATCTGTGAATTTGTCTATTTATCCCAGAGTTTGCAGTTTTATAGAAAACCCCCCTAGTTTCATGCATTTAATAACTTCACAACCATGCATCAGATCTAAATAAATTATATATGAAAGTTGCTTAGAATTTTGTCTAGATTCATAATATCCAACTTTCATCTATGTTTGAAATGTTTAAAATGTTGTTTGATTAAATTTGTCCCTATGCCATGTTAAAATGATTTAATTCATAACTATTTAACCGTAGCTCGGTTTGTAACAAACTTTATATGCGTTTGGGGTAGAAAAATGTCTAGTTTAACATGGCGTACTTGTTTTGCATGTTTAACAACTCTAAAATATGGTTTAGGGCAGAACAGCACCAAATCTAAAATATGCACATGAGGAGTTTCCGGACTTGTGGTTTGTTGTTCCGGCCTCATTTAAACTTGCCTAGTTAGGTAGTTTAATTATGCTTCACCCTCTTGCCATGCTAAGAACATTTAATATTGTTGGTTACATAAACGAGAGAGAACTAAATAAGTCACGTGGTGTTTCGTCAATATGCAACTCGTTGCATATTTGAGCTCCACTTAATTTGTAGGATTGTTTGTCCACTTTGCCATGCCATGCTTCATTAAACCGGACATGCATCATACTCGATTGTGCATCATGCCATGTTGATGTGTTGGTTGTTTACTATGTTGTTTGCTTCTTTCCGGTGTTGCTTCTTCGGGTTGGTTCCGATAACGTCGTGTTGTGAGGATTCGTTCGACTACGTCCGTTTGTCTTCTTCATGGACTCATTCTTCTTCCTTGCGGGATTTCAGGAAAGATGGCCATACCCTCGAAATCACTTCTATCTTTGCTTGCTAGATGCTCGCTCTTTTGCTATGCCTATGCTGCGATACCTACCACTTGCTTATCATGCCTCCCATGTTGTTAAGCCAAGCCTCTAACCCACCTTGTCCTAGCAAACCGTTGTTTGGCTATGTTACCGCTTTGCTCAGCCCCTCTTATAGCGTTGTTAGTTGCAGGTGAAGATTGAAGTTTGTTCCTTGTTGGAACATGGAGATGTTGTTCCTTGTTGGAACATGTTTACTTGTTGGGATATCACAATATATCTTATTTAATTAATGCATCTATATACTTGGTAAAGTGTGGAAGGCTCGGCCTTATGCCTGGTGTTTTGTTCCACTCTTGCCGCCCTAGTTTCCGTCATATCGGTGTTATGTTCCCGGATTTTGCGTTCCTTACGCGGTTGGGCTATTATGGGAACCCCTTGACAGTTCGCCTTGAGTAAAACTCCTCCAGCAATGCCCAACATTGGTTTTACCATTTGCCACCTAGCCTTTTCTTTCCCTTGGGTTCTGAAGACTCAAGGGTCATCTTATTTTATCCCCCCGGGCCAGTGCTTCTCTGAGTGTTGGTCCACCTGTCAGCTGCCGGTGGCCACCAGGGGCAACTCTGGGCTGGCCTACCCGTACCTAGGACAATTTGAGTGTGCCCTGAGAAAGAGATATGTGCAGCTCCTATCGGGATTTGTCGGCACATTCAGGTGGTGTTGCTGGTTTAGTTTTACCTTATCGAAATGTCTTGTAACCGGGATTCCAATTCGGATCGGGTCTACCCACTAGAAGGAATATCCTTCGTTGACCATGAGAGTTTGTGATGGGCTAAGTTGGGACACCCCTGCAGGGATTTGAACTTTCAAAAGCCGTGCCCGCGGTTATGGGCAGATGGGAATTTGTTAACGTCCAGTTGTAGAAAACCTGAAGTTGACCTTAATTAAAATGCATCAACCGCGTGTGTAACCGTGATGGTCTCTTTCCGGCGGAGTCCGAGAAGTGAACACGGTGTTGGAGTTATGTTTGACGTAGGTTGTTCTAGGATCACTTCTTGATCATAGTTTCTCGATCGTGCTTTGCCTTCTCTTCTCGCTCTCCTTTTGCGAATATGTTAGCCACCATATATGCTAGTCACTTGCTGCAGCTCCACCTCATACCTTTACCTTACCCATAAGCTTAAATAGTCTTGATCGCGAGGGTGCAAGATTGCTGAGTCCCCGTGGCTCACAGATACTTCCAAAACCAGTTTGCAGGTGCCGATGAGACCGTGCAGATGACGCAACCAAGCTCAGGAGGAGCTCGATGAAGATCTTGTCCTTTGTGTTGTTTCATTCTAGTTGATCAGTAGTGGAGCCCAGTTGGGGTCGATCGGGGACCTTTGTCGCATTTGGGGTTCTTCTTTTATTTTGGTTCCGTAGTCGGACCTTGATTGTATTTGGATGTTGTAATGCTTTATTCATGTAATTGTGTGAAGTGGCGATTGTAAGCCAACTATGTATCTCTTTCCCTTATGTATTACATGGGTTGTGTGAAGATTACCTCACTTGCGACATTGCTTTCAATGCGGTTATGCCTCTAAGTCGTGCTTCGACACGTGGGAGATATAGCCGCATCGAGGGCGTTACAGTAAGCTATACCGATAGTTTTGAAGACGAAAGAGGGGATGTCTTCTGGGGCATCCCCAAGCTTAGGCGCTTGAGTCTTCCTTGAATATTACCTTGGAGTGCCTTGTGGATCTCCAAGCTTAGGTTCTTTCCACTCCTTATTCTCCTCATATCGATATCTCACCCAAAGCTTGAAAACTTCAATCACACAAAACTTAACGGAACTTCGTGAGATAGGTTAGTATGATAAAGAGTAAACCATTCACCTTGGTACTGTCAAAGACAAAGATCATAGTTATTATCACACAATTCCTACTGTACCATATCATTTCTACAATTTATATTGAGAAATATAAGTCATAGAAACTAGAAAACAAGCAAACTATGCAATGAAAACAGAATCTGTCAGAAACAGAACAGTCTGTAATGATCTGAACACTAACCATACCTCTTCTACTCAAACAATTATGAAATAAATTGGTGGACGTGAGGAATTTGTCTATTAATCTTCTGCAAAAAGAATCAACCTAATCGCACTCTTCAATAAAAAATGGCAGCCAATCTCGTGAGCACAAAGTTTCTGGTTTTTACAGCAAGATCACATTAACTTCCACCCAAGTCTTCCCAAAGGTCTTACTTGGCACTTTATTGAAACAAAAGCTATAAAACATTATTACTACATTATATTAATCATTAGAACACACAAAAACATTAAGGGTAAATATTGGGTTGTCTCCCAACAAGCGCTTTTCTTTAATGCCTTTTAGCTAGGCATGATGATTTCAATGATGCTCACATAAAAGATAAGAACTGAAACATAAAGAGAGCATCATGAAGAATATGACTATAAAATTTAAACCTAACCCACTTCCTATGACTAGGGATTTTTTGAGCACACAATTTATGGGAACAAGAATCAACTAGCATAGGAAGGAAAAACAAGTATAACTTCAAAAATTTAAGCACATCGAGAGAAAAACTTGATATTATTGCACTCCTACAAGCATGTATTCCTCCCTCATAATAATTTTCAGTAGAATAATGAATGATTTCAAAAATATAACCATCACATAAAGCATTCTTTTCATGATCTACAAGCATAGAAAATTTTCTACTCTCCACATAAGCAAAATTCTTCTCATTCGGAATAGCGGGATCACTAGTTCCTAGAGTTGACACTCTTCCAAACCCGCTTTAGATGATAGTATTATTCATACTCCAAAAGATATAAGTGAAGTTCATGGAGCTTTCTACAATTAATATAAACTAACCAATGTCCAAGCTCAAAATGTATAAGTGAAGCACACGAAGCATTCTATAAAACCATACTCAAAAGATTTAAGTGAAGCACAAAGAGCAATTCTATAAGATCATACTTAAAAGATATAAGTGAAGCACATGAAGAATTCTATAAATAAATGAAGGGCTATCTCATACTAGCATGGTTCATAAAGGAAGAACAAAAAAGGACACAAATCATGTGAACAAAACAAAAACCGAGCTATACCGATAATTGTTGAAGAAGAAAGATGGGATGCCAACCGGGGCATCCCCAAACTTAGATGCTTGAATATCCTTAGAATATTTACTTGGGGTGCCCTGGTAATCCCCAAGCTTGAGCTCTTGCCTCTCTTTATTCTTCTCATATTGATAGCTCCTCGATCTTCGAACACTTCATCCACACAAAACTTTAACAAAAACTTTGTGAGATCTGTTAGTATAATAAAGCAAATCACTACCTTTAGGTACTATTGTGAACTCATTCTAAATTCATATTGGTCTAATATCTACTGTATTCCAACTTATCCATGGTTCATACCCTCCGATACTACTCATAGATTCATCAAAATAAGCAAACAACACATAGAAACAGAATCTGTCTAAAACAGGACAGTCTGTAGTCATCTTAAAGTTTATTAAACTTCTGTGACTCCAATAATTATGAAATAAATTTGAAAATTTGATAAATTTATACATAAGTAATTTGCAAAAAGTTTCAGACTCATTTGACTTTCCAGTAAAAAATGTAAAATCACGCGCTACAGCCAAAGTTTCTGTTTTTGTTCTGCACATAGTAAACAAGTAATCTAATCATCCTAAAACCAAAGCTTGGTATATTATTTTTATAATAAAATGGATATATACAAGGGGATAATTATTTACAGAGAAACTTCCATGAAAAAATCTACATTGTTTCCGTGATCATGAACACAAGTGCTCAAGGTCGACCCTCACTTCTTCAATGCATAACTTTCCAATCACTTCTCTTTTTGAAAAACTTTTTAGGCATGAGAGGCAAATAATAATTATTTTTTTGTATTTTCATTCTTTAAATTTTTTTTGTATGTTTCACCCACAATTAAACAGAAACAAAAAAGCAAAAAAAATCTACTTAGTGAAGAAAGCAAACAAGCACACACGAGAATATCAACCCCACGCTATTGCTCCCCGGCAACGGCGCGAGAAAAGAGCTTGATAATCCCCAAGTACAAGGAATCATCGTAGCAATTTCCAAAGGTGGAAGTGATAAGTATGGAGTGTCGAACCCACAAGGAGCTAAACGTAAGATCAATATTCTCTCAAGCCCTATCTGCCACTGATACGACTCTACGTACACTGAACGTTTGCTTCCAACTAGCAACAAGAAATAAAACTATGTTGTGGGTATGAAGAGGATAACTTTGTATGATATCGGAGAGCTAAAATGTAAAAGTAGGTGCTGTTATCATGAAGTTAGAATATATTACTAAATATTATAAATAGCGAGTGTGGAATAATGGTGGATCGGTGTGCGGAATTGTCCTAGGTAATCGTTAACAAGACCGGTAATCACTATTGCAGTTTCATATGAGGGAGAGGCATAAGATAACATACTTTCTTTACTTGGATCATATGCACTTATGATTGGAACTCTAGAAAGCATTCACAACTACTAAAGATCATTAAGGTAAAACCCAACCATAGCATAAAGCATCAAGTCCTCTTTATCCCATACGCAACAACCCCCTTACTCGGGTTTGTGCTCAGTCACTCACGCAACCCACTATATAAGAGAATCATAAACGTATTGCAACACCCTACAACGGGAACCCCTCACGCTTGCATGACATGGAGGGCACCATAGGACAGCCCCAAAGTAAAACATACAACTCATATCAATCTAGATCATAAATCAACCCAAAGACAAAGGATAACTACTCAAAACATCATAGGATGCCAACACATCATTGGATCATAAATACGTGGCATAAAGCACCATGTTCAAGTAGGGATTACAGCAGGGTGCGGGAGAGTGGACCGTGTAAAAGAGATGAGGGTGATGATCATGATGGTGATGTTGATGAAGACGATCACCGCGACGATGATTCCCCTCCCGATGGCACTCCGGTGCCACCGAGAGACAGGGGGAGAGGTTCTCCCCCTTGTGCTTCCTCCTCCATGGCCTCCCCCCCTAGATGGGGGGAGGTTCTCCCTCTGGTCCTTGGCCTTCATGGTGATGATGGCCCCTCCGGGATCCTCCTCCATGCCCTCCGGTGATGATGGCCCCCTCCGGCAGGGTGCCAGAGAGGGCCTAGATTGGTTTTCGATGGCTACGGAGGCTTCCGGTGGCGGAACTCCCGATCTAGGTTAATTTTCCGAGGTTTCTTTATTTATACGAATTTTTGGCGTCGGTCTCACGTCAAGGAGGTGCCCGAGGCGTCCACAAGGCAGGGGCCCATGCCTAGGGGCTGGGCGCGCCCCCCACCCTCGTGGACAGCCCGAGACTCTTCTTGCCCAACTCTTTTACTCCGGGGTCTTCTTTTGGTCCATAAAAAATCGTCAAAAATTGGCACGTCAATTGGACTCTGTTTGATATTCCTTTTCTGTAGAACTCAAAAACAAGAAAAAAAACAGAAACTGGCACTGGGCTCTAGGTTAATAGGTTAGTCCCAAAAACAATATAAAATAGCATATAAATTCATCTAAAACATCCCAGGTTGATAATATAATAGCATGAATACTTCATAAATTACAGATATGTTGGAGACGTATCAACATTCGCCCGCAGGAAAGTGACGAGTGCACTTTCCTATTTGCTGTCGAGGGTGGAGCTTATGGTGAAAGCTCCTCCCGTGCCATCCTCCTTGACGGACACCCTCTTGGTCTCTGGTGGTGCAGCTCTGGATTTCTTGCTCTTGCCGGTAGAGCTCTTGGGCACGTCCTCAACGGTAGCACAGCACTCCGAAGAGGTGCGCTTGCCGGAGTAGGTGCGAGAGGTCTTGCCGGTCTTCTTCTTCCCTCCCGGGGCTTCAACGGTAGGAGCAAGTGCCTTGGTAGTTGCTGCTGCAACTGCTTCTCGATAGAGTTGGTCAGCGCAGATCAGCACGTCCTTCTTGTCGGGGGGGTGATGATGGTTATCGGCCCAGGCATCTTCAGCGTGTTGTAGGCGTAGTGTGTCGCCGCCATGAACTTGGCTAGTGTCGGGCGGTCGAGGATCCCGTTGTAGGGCAAGGGGATCTCGGCCACATCAAAGACGATCCTTTTCGTCCTGTAGTTCAACTCACCTCCAAATGTCAAGGGCAATGTGACCTTCCCCTTCGGTTGGCTCCTTCCTGGACTGACCCCTTGAAACGTACCCGTTTCCTCAAGGTCTCCATCAGGAATTTGCAACCTTTTGATCACGACGGGTGAGATCAAGTTCAGGTCGGCCCCGCCGTCAACCAGCATCTTGTTCACCTTGAGGTTGCCTATCATTGGCGAGACCAACAACGGCAAACACCGAACCGCGGTTATGCGGTCAGCGTGGTCCTCGGCGTCAAAGATGAGGGGCGTGCTGGAGCACTTCAGTGGCTTCTGAGCGTCGAACAATGGCTCTGCTGCTGTAATCTCAAGCGCCCACTGCTTGAGCTGGCGGTGAGAAGTGTGCAGCTAGGCGCCACCATCGATGCACATGGCCTCCGTAGCCTTATGAAACTCTTGCTCGCCGGACTCGTCGTCCTCATCATGATCATCGTCTTCCTGCTTCTTGTCGGAGCCCCAAGCGGGCCTCTCTCGCTGGTTATCCTTGCCGCGGCAGCATCCTTGCCCGCCACGCTTCTTGTCGGATCCTTCGGCACCATCCTGACCCTTCTCCTTGTCCCGCCTCTCATACTCGGCCTTTCGCTTTTCGGCAAGAACGTCGACCTGTCAGCAGTTCTGGAGGTCGTGGCCCTTGGTGCGGTGGATCTTGCAATACTGCTTGTCGGAGCCTCCTAGCTTGTCGGTGGCCGCCAAGGCCCGGTAGGCAGCGCACCCGGCAATCTCCTTGCCGGTGTCGTCTGCCTTGGACTTCTTGGCGGCGCCGGTGTCATCGGATCCCTCGACAGCAAGCACGGCCTTGCCCTTGCGTTTCCTATTGCGACGCTGGCCCTTCTTCATCGGGGCGGCGGTGTCTTCATCAGTAGAGTCGGTTTCCACGCTGGCGTCCTCGTCGGGGTACTTCCTTCCCTCTTCAGCCCGGGCGCACCTATCGGCCAGAACATAAAGTTCGGCCACATCCTTAACCTTGTTCAACGCCAGCTCTTTGCGCATGTTGCAGTTGCACACATTCTGATGGAACGTGCTAATCACGGCAGCGGGATGAACATCGGGGATGTTGTACTGCACCCGGCTAAATCTCTGGATGTACTTGCGTAGGGTTTCCCCTTCCTTCTGGGGAATGATATGCAAATCACTGGCCTGTCTATGAGCTTGGGGGCCTCCGGTGAAGGCACCAATGAACTCATGGCATAGATATGACCAAGAAGAAATGGAATCCGCCGACAAGTGCATTAACCAAGACATGACATTGGGCTTCAGTGCCAACGGGAACTAATTGGCAAGCACCTTGTCGTCATGAGCTCCGGCAGCTTGCATCGCGATGGTGTAGATGCTAAGGAACTCTGACGGATGGATCTTGCCGTTGTACTTCTCGCCGACGTTGGGCTTGAACATGCGGTGGGATGGCCACTGGAACCGCTGCAGCTCACGGGTTAAGGCTGGGCAACCCACCTCGTAAGGTAGGGCGCCCGAGCCCCACGGTGCTGGGGGGTCCATAGCGGGTCCCGCCTGCTTATCCGGTGCTGGGTGGCCCATAGCGGTTCGAGCGTCTTCATGGGATCGCTCCAGAAGAACTTGGTGTTGATCGCGGTGGGTCTGGGGGTCGGACGACGCTATGGAAATGTTATCACCAGCGTCGTCACGACGGACCAGCACCGGCGGCAGCTGGAGCGAGGGAGGAGAGTGCACTGTGGCTGCAGCTCCCCCGGTCCTTCCACCGCTGGCGTGTGGTGGCTCGACGGAGCGCCAGCCCGAGGGCACTACCGCCGTGGCTCGTCTTTGTGGGCGACGACGACCAGGCTCCGGATGGTGGCTCTCCGTTCGTCGTGCTTCTCCGTAGCAGGAGGGAAGTTGAGGAGCAGCTAGGCGCACGCCAAAGCTTCTGCTGGCATGGGTGGTGGCAAAAGCTGTGTGGACCGTGGCGCGCTTCGACTTCTAACCACGTTAGAAGGAGCTCTATCATGGCCCAGCGGCTGCGTTCCATTTTCGCCAGCACCTCGGCGGGCATGCTGGCCTCCTTCATCCCACAGACGATGTACATGGCTCTTCCCACGGCGGTGCCCAGGGTCACCGGCGTGGTGACGCTGCTCGTCGCGCACACCATGGGAAGAGCATGCTGTGGGTGCCGGGGTGGGCGTCTTGGAGGTCATCGCGCCGCCCGTGGGTGGCACGGCGGTGACCCCAGAGGGCCCCGCTCCACCTGCGGGGAACCGAGCTCCGTCTCTGGATTTTGTGGCGTGCGACGCGCCGTCTGGCGCACGAACGACGCCGCTCGCCAGCCTCTGACTACCAGAGCGATGTTGGTGCTCGCGGGCCGTGCCTTGGGTCCTGTCCGCAATGGCCCGCTAATTGCCCTCACATGTACGGGCCGTCTGTCCCATGACGAACCGACCGTCGTGGCCTCCTTCTTCTTCGGAGCCATGGCGACAAAGAACCGCTAGGCTAACTGCTAGACCAGATTCTCACAACTGTGCCCTCTACCTGGTGCGCCAAAGATGTCGGTGGCGAACGACACCTATGGGATCACTGGGATCCATTCAACAGTCAGCGGGCGCAGAGTCGTGAGAAGAGCAGGTTTAGGAGCAAGCGCACGGATAATTTACCCAAGTTCAGGCCACGAGCATGCGTAAAACTATTCTCCTGCTTTGGTGCATGTATTGAGTGTTCTTGAGCTTTTTGAACTAGCTATGGTGGCTGTGCCGTTCCAAAAATGAGAATCCCTCTCCTGGTCAGCTCGGGCCTCCTTTTATAGAAAAAAGGGGTTGCCAAAGTGGCACACAGGAGGTGGAAAGGCCTACAGTGCGTGAGCTTATCGCACGACATTACGGGACAAATTGCATCAAATGCGCTACTTAGGTGTCCATTAGCTTTGTCGGGGACGAGAATGAGGCATGTCCCGTCCGTCGTCGCTCGGCCTCACTTCGACACGCGCCCAAGCCAGCGATATATGCAGCGCCATGTAGGCAGGCAAGCAGCTGAGGTGGCGCGGTGGTAGGGCCTTCATGAAGATCTGCATGCCGCCATGCAGGTGCTTGCTGATTTGGCCTGGAAGCTGCATGTTGCCATGCAGGTGCCTGCCCAGCTGGTTGGGCTGGCAGCTGCATGCGAATGGCGACGGATTCTTGGCTGGTGCGGGCCTAGCAGTGGCCCTGCTGGCATCCTCGGCAAGGACCTTGCCGGGGGCTCGGCAAGGGTCTTGCCGTGGTGTCGTAGTCGTCCCCGGCAAGACGCTTGCCGGGGGTCTTGTGGATTTCCTTGGTGAGGACCCCGCCAAGGGTAGTCATGTCCTAATCCTCATCTGATCTCATATATCTATGGTCTTGACAAAGATCTGCATGCCACCACGGAGGTGCCTCCGGAGCCCTGGTCCCAACGTAGTTGTTGACGGCGGTCGGAACGTTTGGGCTCAAGGGTGGCTCGCTCTGCTGGCGTTGGGCAAGTTGCCCCGACAAGGCTCTTGCCAGGGCTGTTGAGGCTGCCTTGGCAAGGGTCCCGCCGGTGGAGTCCGCCTTGCCCCCTTTGCTCTTTGTGTTTCTGGTCTTGGCGTTGCCTCTGATCGCCTTGCGCCTTTGGCTTCTCTCCGGCTTCCCTCCCCTGCCCTGCTTAGTGTGGCCGTGGGCGCGGCTCCGACTGTCCATGCACAAGTAAAGGGGTAAAAAGGAGCACCCCTACTTTTGTACACCGACAAGTTGAGGATAAAGGCTTTAGAAGGACTGACTTACATTAACAGTTGACACTGGCTTTATAATGCCCTCCTCCATGTCAAGGGAATGATAACTCAAGAATTTTAGCACATAATCTTCTTCATAAGCATTGCATGTACTATACATTTTGTAGAGAGTAATTACAGATATGATAATACTACAAGGGATAGAGGATAATGAAGATAATATGCAGATTGATGCTACATAATACACTATCAATCCATGGAAGTACAAGCGTTACAGGACAAAATGTAATAACAAGTGCAATGGGCTACACTTCTGCACTGGCATTGTATGTGTATTCAACTTGTTGGTAAGATTAAATATAGATCTAATTTTTTTTGTAAATGGTGGGCGAGGGAGATACGATGTAGAATGCTACACAATGAACCAATCCCTCTTCCCATAATATAAGAGTGTTTTGAACATTGTTGTACTGTACAAAACGTTCTTATATTATGGGACGAAGGGAGTAGCTGTTAATGTAAGTACAGTGATAGACGATGTTCATTCCTTACAAGAGGTCTACATAGCTAAACCTCTTAAAATGCATTTGGTTGATTCTAAATTTATGTGAGAGTCCATACGGATCTTATAATGTCCACCAAATGGACGATAACGAGGCTAACATGTGCAATGATGCTACATAATCAACTAGCTATGAAAGTAAGTATGGTCATACAGGGGAAGAGGTACTCACAAGAGCAATGCAGTGTGTAGTATAGTTGCGAGATTCTGTGGTCCCTTGAGAATGAATGTTCTTCTGCAAACTGTTTTCGTACAAGTCAGATGTTAACGCCGATGTAAAAATGTAGTTCAAATTGTGATCTGATATCATAGACAGTACCTTATGTTGTAGATGAGACAAATATGTAACAAGGTTATTCCAGTCATTGTCTGATAAATGTAGCACCGGACACTTTATAGAAATTTCGTTTAGAGGCTTGCCATTGAAGTGTGCTTGCCTCAGGTAGGAACAATACTTCATCAACGAGTGCTTGAAAAGTGCAACCAACCCTTGCTAGTATTGACAATCCAGTTTGGTCCTCGCCTATTTAAAAGAATGAAATCTTGTGTCTTCTGTCAGCAGAAACATATGCAGTAATTACCATGAATAATATTAGTACATTACTTACGCATAAGTTGTGGAGGAAGATTGGAAATTGTTCTTTCTCAGTGGTATAATATTTCCATGAAGGAAATATGCACACAATGTTCTTGACAACAATATAAGCGGCGTCTTGTAAACTGGGAAGAAGTGGAACAGGAGTCCTATTTGCTGCAACTGGGGATCTCTCTCATCCAAAAAGGTATTTTGCAACTTGATTTCCTATACTCTTTGCTGGAACGGGGGTTTTGAGTCGTAGAGCTGGTGCTACGTCAACTGGCATCATCATACTATTTACGCCAGTTGGGGTCTCCTGAGTTGGGGCATCAGAGATGGCCAGTTTAGTACGGATAGAGTCTGCTAGAGTTGTGGCCATGTTTTTTTGGGTCTGGTGATATTGCAATTACACCTAATGGGCTATATGATTTATCAGGTGTCACTACCTTTTCCAAATACTTTGTTCGTGCTCCTCCACGGTCAGCAATCACCCTCGTCCTTTTGAACGTCTGATACATAAAAACAACATTTGAATGGATAAATATGGTATGATGACAAATGGAATATGTACTAAAATGGATAGGCAGGGCGTATTCACATACACAGTGTGTAAACTAAGCTAATGGCAGTGCAATAAAGTAGAAACAATGCAAAGCATCAGTTGCAAGATATGTGCGACCAATATAACCTTGGAAAGTTAGAGCAAGCACCTTGATGGGTGAATAAGATAGGTCATCTACCTATGACTCCTCCACTAGGGAACTACATTGACATAGGTCTGCCTCGAGCTGAGAATCATTGTTAGGATCATATTTTGAGCATGAATCTGTAGGTGGAGAGCATTTGCATTGCATTGCATCCAGAATTGCTTCCAGTCCCTTAATGCCAAGTTTGATAGCCATGTCATTGTTGTTCTTTATTCTTTTGATGCGCGCAAGCTCATAATCATTATGATTTTGTTCAGTATCTAAGATTCATGAAAACATAAAAAGTAGTCAGATTATCTATGGAATGCATTGCAGATTCAACTCAAAGAGTGTCTCCCTATAAACCCCTGCATATTCAAAGTTCACCCGCAACCATGTTGACCAGACCACACACAGAAATACAAACCTCTTATGTCTCCATAACATGAAGACACACATGTCAAAACTGAAGTAGGAACATTAGAATCATACCAAATTCGTATTTGAACAAATAAACTAAGGAATTATGAGTGGCATAATGTTTAGCTTCAAGGGTGGAGTGCTGGTAATGCGACACAAAGCAAGTAGGAAGATTGTATTCCATGTAAAAGATCGTAGTCTATGTAAAAGGTGGAAATGACACTTTCTTTCTATACAATGTGGTGTTCGTTGCCCACACATGATGGAAGAGATCACATAGAGAAATAGTATCCACACATGTCTACGATTCCAGTATTTTGAAACATGGTGGTCCACCCTAAAAGAATATTGACAACAAATATGACAAGGCAAGCATAGAGGTAGTAAATCAATCATTACTTGTGAGCTTATTAGGACAAGTATGTAGAATTGTAACTGCAATAAGAGACCGTCCAAACTCTGAATCAAGAAGTTGGTCTATCACTTATTGTTTGCAACTAATCGACATGAATAATTGGATATCATATCGAAGGAGTAAGAAAAACAAGTAAAATTGTCAACAAACCTGGCCTACAGAAGTAATCTTTGTCAATGTCACTATGACCAACAATCCAAAAAGACTAGTGTCTCTTCCTAGGGCCGAAATTTTGAAACCCTGTGAACTTTACAAGTACTAAAGATTACACAAATACATCTGAACCATTAAGTGTAGGTAGCACTCAGTACACAACAAACCCAAATCACACTGCTGCCTAATGAGTAATGAATCAATTAGAAAATGGGTGATGAAGAGTGGCTGCTGAGTGTTGAGGACGTATCTCAGGATAAATCGGGTTGGCTTACTGGCTGCTGCATACCTGAGCCCTCAACGGACTGGGAAGGTAGGCACGGAGGCACGCCCGGGTAGCGGTGACGCTGTTGGGATAGCGGCTCCTGACTTCCTGTTAGTCTGGCTTCTCCTCCTACAGTCATGTTGTCCGGGGACGACAACTCGCTGGTGTCGGTGGAAACAAACCCTGGCTCTGTTTCCCAGACTATGCATAGGCACGGGAATAGGATTGAGGAACCAGCCCAAGTCAGAGTGCAAGAGACCAAGAGCTTTGAAGGACAAATATGCAAACCAAGAGGACCAAGAACAAGCCAAAGAAGCAAAATGCCACCGGGAGAAAAGCCCCCCTTGCTGGGCAAGTGAGCTCAGCAGGGGCGGGGCCGCCCCCGGACGAAGACACCCAAGACGTCCCGGCAGGGCTTGCCGAGACTCATGAGGGCAAAACCACCTCACCCAGCTACTCCACCACGACCTGCGTCGTCAATCAATGTGGTGTCAAGCCGCAAAGTGACTAAGTGGCAGCCATTCGCCACATGGTAGCCTTTCTCTACAGAAGATGCCCTAGAACGACACCCGTCCTGCGACGTGTCAAGTGAGCAGGTGCGACGCTGGCCAAATAGCCCGGCAAGGCTTGCCGGGCATCCAATGACGTGACGTTAAGCGGTGCATTTAATGCACCCTATCAGCCTGCAGAGTTAGGTATGATAGCATTGTTTGCTATCTTATCAATGCATAATGACTACTTTGCCATTGTGGTAGCCCCTTAATCTATAAAATGAGGACAACAACAACCGTAGAAAGGGTTTGAAGGTTGCATAACAAAAATGCCCATACGCGCGTAGCCACTGCCGCCCTTGCCAGTCAAGTGTACTACGCTCCGCCAGCACTCTTCCACTATCAATCCACCAAAGCAGGAGTAGGGTTTTACACCTCACGGCGGCCCGAACATCTTTGGCGCACCGGGTAGGGGGGTCGCTTGTGCGAACCTGAAGGCGTGTGCAGCGCGTCGTCTTCATCACCATCTTCACCTTCGACGGCGCCATCGACCATGGCGCCCAAGAAGAAATCTGGTACTTCGTCTCATCCATCCACCTTGAAGGCTCCGCCGCTCGCGGCCTCTGATGCTGCGAGGGAGGCGAAGGCATACGAGGACGTGGACGCTGCTGGGGGCCTGGTCGGAGCATGCGACACTCTCACCACTTCGCCCCGCGACCGACACAGGAGTAGGAGGCATCGGAGAAGAATAACATCAGCAGAGCTCCGACGACCATGCTCCAAAAGGTACGGGTGAGGGGGTTACTCCGTCCGAGGCCCCTCCTATCGCCGACGGGCACAGCCGCAGCAACGGCGCTCGTTCTGGGGTAAATCATCGCCCTCCGGCCGCCCCCACCACGGGAGTGACCGCAGCGCGTGCACCTCCCCCGAGACGGGTCGACCAAGTTGCCGCGCTTGATGGAGCCGCTGGCCGTCGAGCTCCTCGCCGCACCACCCTGCCTTCCAGGTGGCCACTCCGCAACAGTAGGGGCGTGGTGCTGCCGCCGCTGGAACAGTTAGGAGCCGAGCGATGCTGTGATCTACTTCATCAACACACATGCCAAGCACAGCCACTAAAGCCATGGCGCGGGCTCAGCTACTGCTGAAGTTTCCGCCAGCGGCCGAGAAGATGGACGAATGGTGCGCCACCATCCAAAGTCTGCTCGGTTTCACAAAGGCTAGGGCTCACATCAAGCTGGCGCGACACGACCTCCCCAAGCGACGACAACGACTCGTGCTGCTGGCCATACAGGAGGGTCCACACCCACGGTGCAGTCCCCGCCAGGGCAGCCAGCGCGAGCATGATGTCTACTACACAACCTTCTTCTTGTAGATGTTGTTGGGCCTCCAAGTGCAGAGGTTTGTAGGATAGTAGCAAATTTCCCTCAAGTGGATGACCTAAGGTTTATCAATCCGTGGGAGGCGTAGGATGAAGATGGTCTCTCTGAAGCAACCCTGCCACCAAATAACAAAGAGTCTCTTGTGTCCCCAACACACCGTATACAATGGTAAATTGTATAGGTGCACTAGTTCGGCGAAGAGATGGTGATACAAGTGGTATATGGATAGTAGATAAAGGTTTTTGTAATCTGAAAATATAAAAACAACAACGTAACTAATGATAAAAGTGAGCACAAACGGTATTGCAATGCGTTGAAACAAGGCCTAGGGTTCATACTTTCACTAGTGCAAGTTCGCTCAACAATAATAACATAATTTGATCATATAACTATCCCTCAACATGCAAGAAAGAGTCACTCCAAAGTCACTAATAGCGGAGAACAAACGAAGAGATTATGGTAGGGTATGAAACCACCTCAAAGCTATCCTTTCTGATCGATCTATTCAAGAGAACATAGTAAAATAACATAAAGCTATTCTTTCTGTTCGTTCTATCATAGAGTTCGTACTAGAATAACACCTTAAGACACAAATCAACCAAAACCCTAATGTCACCTAGCTACTCCAATGTCACCTCAAGTATCCGTGGGTGTGATTATACGATATGCATCACACAATATCAGATTCATCTATTCAACCAACACAAAGTACTTCAAAGAGTGCCCCAAAGATTCTACCGGAGAGTCAAGACGACAACGTGTGCCAACCCCTATGCATAGGTTCATGGGCGGAACCCCCAAGTTGATCACCAAAACATACATCAAGTGGATCAATAGAATACCCCATTGTCACCATGGGTATCCCACGCAAGACATACATCAAGTGTTCTCAAATCCATAAAGACTCAATCCGATAAGATAGTTTCAAATGGAAAACTCAATCCATTACAAGAGAGTAGAGGGGGAGAAACATCATAAGATCCAACTATAATAGCAAAGCTCGCGATAGATCAAGATGGTATCACCTTAAGAACACAAGAAAGAGAGAAACACATAGCTACTGGTACATACCCTCAGCCCCGAGGGAGAACTACTCCCTCCTCGTCATGGAGAGCGCCGGGATGATGAAGATGGCCACCGGTTAGGGTTTCCCCCTCCAGCAGGGTGCTGGAACGGGTCTAGATTGATTTTCGGTGGCTAGGGAGGCTTATGGCGACAAAACTCCCGATCTATTCTGCTCCCCGAAGTTTTTAGGGTATATGGGTATATATAGGAGGAAGAAGTACGTCGGTGGACCTCCGGGCTACCCACGAGGCAGGGGGGCACGCCCAGGGGGAGTGGGCGCGCCCCCACCCTCGTGGGCAGCCCGGGACTCTCCTGGTCCATCTTTGATACTCCGTGGGCTTCTTCTGGTCCAAAAATAAGTTCCGTGAAGTTTCAGGTCAATTGGACTCCGTTTGATTTTCCTTTTCTGTGATACTCTAAAACAAGGAAAAAACAGAAACTGGCACTAGGCTCTAGGTTAATAGGTTAGTCCCAAAAATCATATAAAATAGCATATAAATGCATATAAAACATCCAAGGTTGATAATATAATAGCATGGAACAATCAAATATTATAGATACGTTGGAGATGTATCAGCATCCCAAAGCTTAATTCCTGCTCGTCCTTGAGTAGGTAAATGATAAAAACAGAACTTTTGACGTGGAATGCTACCTAACATATTTATCCATGTAGTTCTCTTTATTGTGGCAAGAATATTCAGATCCATAAGATTCAAGACAAATGTTTAATATTGACATAAAAATAATAATACTTCAAGCATACTAACAAAGTAATCATGTCTTCTCAAAATAACATGGCCAAAGAAAGCTATCCCTACAAAATCATATAGTCTGGCTATGCTCCATCTTCACCACACAACGTATTTAAATCATGCACAACCCCGATGACAAGCCAAGCTATTGCTTCATACTTTTGATGTTCTCAAACTTTTTCAATCTTCACGCAATATATGAGCGTGAGCCATGGATATAGAACTATATGTGGAATAGAAGGGTGGTTGTGGAGAAGACAAAAAGGGATAAGATAGTATCACATCAACTAGGCGTATCAACGGGCTATGGAGATGCCCATCAATAGATATCAATGTGAGTGAGTAGGGATTTCCATGCAACGGATTCACTAGAGCTATAAGTGTATGAAAGCTCAACAAAAGAAACTAGTGGGTGTGCATCCAACTTGCTTGCTCACGAAGACCTAGGGCATTTTGAGGAAGCCCATGATTGGAATATACAAGCCAAGTTCTATAATGAAAGATTCCCACTAGTATATGAAAGTAACAACATAAGAGACTCTCTATCATGAAGATCATGGTGCTACTTTGAAGCACAAGTGTCGTAAAAGAATAGTAGCATTGCCCCTTCTATCTTTTTCTCTCATTTTTTATTTGGGCCCTTTCTCTTTTTTATGGCCTCCTTTTTTTTATTTGGGCTTCTTTGGCCTCTTTTATTTATTTATTTTTTCGTCCGGAGTCTCATCCCGACTTATGGGGGAATCATAGTCTCCATCATCCTTTCCTCACTTTGGACAATGCTCTAATAATGATGATCATCACACTTTTATTTCCTCACAACTCAAGAATTACAACTCGATACTTAGAACAAAATATGACTCTATATGAATGCCTCCAGCAGTGTACCGGGCTGTGCAATGACTCACGAATGACATGTATGAAAGAATAATGAATGGTGGCTTTGCCACAAATACGATGTCAACTACATGATCATGCGAAGCAACATGACAATGATGAAGCGTGTCATAACAAATGGAATGGTGGAAAGATGCATGGCAATATATCTCGGAATGGCTATGTAAATGCCATGATAGGTAGGTATGGTGGCTGTTTTGAGGAAGGTATATGGTGGGTTTATGGTACCGGCGAAAGTTGCGCAGTACCAGAGAGGCTAGCAATGGTGGAAGGGTGATAGTGCGTATAATCCATGGACTCAACATTAGTCATAAAGAAATCACATACTTATTGCAAAAATCTATTAGTTATCGAAACAAAGTACTACGCGCATGCTCCTAGGGGGATAGATTGGTAGGAAAAGACCATCGCTCGTCCCCGACCGCCACTCATAAGGAAGACAATCAATAAATAAATCATGCTCCGACTTCATCACGTAACGGTTCACCATACGTCCATGATACGGGAATCACAAACTTTAACACAAGTATCTCTCAAATTCACAACTACTCAACTAGCATACTCTAATATCACGACCTTCATATCTCAAAACAATCATCAAGTATCAAACTTCTCATAGTATTCAATGCACTTTATATGAAAGTTTTTATTATATCCCTCTTGGATGCCCATCATATTAGGACTAAATTCATAACCAAAGAAAATTACCATGCTGTTTAGGACTCACAAAATAATATAAGTGACGCATGAGAGTTCATCTATTTCTATAAAATAAAAGCACCACCGTGGTCTAAAATGATATAAGTGAAGTACTAGAGCAAATGACAAACTACTCCAAAAGATATAAGTAAGCTCAATGAGTAGTCGAATAATTATGCAACTATGTGAAGACTCTATAACATTTAAGAATTTCATATCTTGGTATTTTATTCAAACAGCAAGCAAAACAAAAGAAATTAAAATGACGCTCCAAGCAAAACACATATCATATGGTGAATAAAAATATAGCTCCAAGTAAAGTTACGGATGAACGAAGACGAAAGAGGGGATGCCTTCCGGGGCATCCCTAAGCTTAGGCTTATGATTGTCCTTGAATATTACCTTGGGGTTCCTTGCGAATCCCCAAGCTTAGGCTCTTGCCACTCCTTATTCCATAGTCCATCGAATCTTCACCCAAAACATTAAAACTTCACAACACAAAACTTAACAAAAAACTCGTAAGCTCCGTTAGCGAAAGAAAAAAAAACACCACTTCAAGGTACTGTAATGAACTCATTCTTTATTTATATTGGTGTTAAACCTACTGTATTCCAACTTATCTATGGTTTATAAACTATTTTACTGGCCATAAATTCATCAAAATAAGCAAACAACACACGAAAAACAGAATCGGTCAAAAACAGAACAGTCTGTAGTAATCTGTAGGTAACGCAAACTTCTGGAACACCAAAAATTCTAAAATAAATTGCTGGAAGTGAGGAATTTATATTTTAATCATCTTCAAAAAGAATTAACTAAATATCACCCTCCAATAAAAAATGGCAGCAATTATCGTGAGCGCTAAAGTTTCTGTTTTTTACAGCAAGATCAACAAGACTTTTCCCAAGTCTTCCCAAAGGTTCTACTTGGCACAAACACTAATTAAACATAAAAACTCAATCATAACAGAGGGTATATAAATTATTTATTACTAAACAGGAACAAAAATAAAATTGGGTTGCCTCCCAACAAGCGCTAACGTTTAACGCCCCTAGCTAGGCATGATGATTTCAATGATGCTCACATAAAGGATAAGAATTGAAACATAAAGAGAGCATCATGAAGAATATGACTAGCACATTTAAGTCTAACCCACTTCCTATGCATAGGGATTTTGTGAGCAACCAACTTGTGGGAAAAATAATCAACTAGCATAGGAAGGTAAATCAAGCATAACTTCAAAACTTTAAGCACATAGAGAGGAAACTTGATATTATTGCAATTCCTACAAGCATATATTCCTCCCTCCTAATAATTTTCAGTAGCATCATGAATGAATTAAACAATATAACCAGCACCTAAAGCATTCTTTTCATGATCTACAAGCATATAAATTTTATTACTCTCCACATAAGCAAAATTCTTCTCAATCGGAATAGTGGGAGTATCATAAGAGACTCGAATACTATAAATTGTTTCCACATTAAAAGAGTAATGTTCAGAAAAAGGGTAATAATAATCATGACAAGTTTTATAAATACAATCATCACTACTTTTTATAGCATATGTATCATCACAATAATTATAATAAGTAGCAACTTTGTTCTCATCATAATCGATTGAAACCTCTTCCAAGATAGTGGAATCATCACTAAATAAAGTCATGACCTCTCCAAATTCACTTTAATAATTACCATAATAAGATTCAACATCCTCCAAAATAGTGGGTTCATTACTTCCTAAAGTTGACACTCTTCCAAACCCACTTTCATCAATATAATCATTGTAAGTAGGAGGCATGCTACCATCATAATAAATTTGCTCATCAAAACTTGGGAGGCTAAAAATATCATCTTCATTAAACGTAGCATCCCCAAGCTTGGGACAAACATTAATTTCAGAAAATATATTCTCAAAAACATCATCTTCTTCAAACATAGCATCCCCAAGCTTGGGCCTGTTCATATCATAAGCATAATCACTCTCATCATCAATAGTGTGGATAGCACCAATAGCAATTATCATATTCTTCCAAGCAAGTGCCAAAAAGATTTTCAAGATCATAACAAGTATCATTATCTTCCCAATCATAATCATCACAACAAGAAATAGGCATAACGAGATCATCATCAAGTGCATCATCTTCCACAATTATATTTTCATGAGGCACAACAGTGATAGGAGCATCATTATTTGGGAGAGATATATTTTTACCTCTCTTCGTTTTTCTTTTCTTCTTCTTCACCACATCATGCGTGGGTTCAATCCTCTTTCTGGAGCTCCTTATTAATGAGATTGGTTGAATAAAAGGCTCCACCTCGTTACCTGATTCATCATAAGAAATAATAGGAGGATATTGGGAAGTCTCTTCCCTTTCGTTAGTATTCTCTTCATCTTCTATTTGTTTTATTTTCTTTATATAATTGGCAATATAAGGATTTTCAAAGCAATTCACCGCACAATACGTATAAATTTCTTCTAGATCAACATCGAGGAATTTCTCGAGGTTATATTCTGGAATAATTTTAGTTTGACGTTTCATTTCTTCATAACCCAAAAGCAAACTAAGTTCATTATAACGTGCAAGGGAAATCAAGTCATCACAATTTTTGACACGATTTGATCATGAAACAATTTGCATTTGATATTTAAATGACCATGTTCATTGCAAAGTTCACAAGTATGGCTAAGAAATTATAAATTTTCAGCACTAACATTTAGCCTTTCTTGCAACCATTTAGTTTCTAAATGATTATGCATCTTCCAATATCTATCTTCCCTATTTGGTGTGTACTTGCAAACCCAGTGCACTCCACAAAAATAGACATGTTTATAGGAGACAGTTTCATCATAACTAGTGCAATCATCATTAGTACTATGGATATTAAAGGAGTTCATACTAACAACATTGCAATAATGCTCATCATCCAAATATTTAGTGCCAAACATTTTAATGCATTCTTCTTCTAACACTTTGGCACAATTTTCCTTTCCATCATACTCACAAAAGGTATTAAAAAGATGAAGTGTATGAGGCAAACTCAATTCCATATTTTTTGTAGTTTTCTTTTATAAACTAAACTAGTGCTAAAACAAGAAAAAAAATGATTTGATTGCAAGATCTAAAGATATACCTTCAAGCGCTAAACTCCCCGGAAATGGCGCCAGAAAAGAGCTTGATGTCTACTACACAACCTTCTTCTAGTAGACGTTGTTGGGCCTCCAAGTGCAGAGGTTTGTAGGATAGTAGCAAATTTCCCTCAAGTGGATGACCTAAGGTTTATCAATCCGTGGGAGGCGTAGGATGAAGATGGTCTCCCTCAAGCAACCCTGCAACCAAATAACAAAGAGTCTCTTGTGTCCCCAACACACCCAATACGATGGTAAATTGTATAGGTGCACTAGTTCGGCGAAGAGATAGTGATACAAGTGGTATATAGATAGTAGATAAAGGTTTTTGTAATCTAAAAATATAAAAACAACAAGGTAACTAATGATCAAAGTGAGCACAAATGGTATTGCAATGCGTTGAAACAAGGCCTAGGGTTCATACTTTCACTAGTGCAAGTTCCCTCAAAAATAATAACATAATTGGATCATTTAACTATCCCTCAACATGCAACAAAGAGTCACTCCAAAGTCACTAATAGCGGAGAAAAAACGAAGACATTATGGTAGGGTATGAAACCACCTCAAAGCTATCCTTTCTTATCGATCTATTCAAGAGTCCGTAGTAAAATAACATGAAGCTATTCTTTCCGTTGGATCTATCATAGAATTCGTACTAGAATAACACCTTAAGACGCAAATCAACCAAAACCCTAATGTCACCTAGCTACTCCAATGTCACCTCAAGTATCCGTCGGTATGATTATACGATATACATCACAAAATCTCAGATTCATCTATTCAACCAAAACAAAGTACTTCAAAGAGTGCCCTAAAGATTCTACCGGAGAGTCAAGATGAAAACATGTGCCAACCCCTATGCATAGGTTCATGGGCAAAACCCGCAAGTTGATCACCAAAACATACATCAAGTGGATCAATAGAATACCCCATTGTCACCACGGGTATCCCATGCAAGACATACATCAAGTGTTCTCAAATCCTTAAAGACTCAATCCGATAAGATAACTTCAAAGGGAAAACTCAATCCATTACAAGAGAGTAGAGGGGGAGAAACATCATAAGATCCAACTATAATAGCAACGCTCGCGGTACATCAAGATCGTATCACCTCAAGAACACGAGAAAGAGAGATCAAACACATAGCTACTGGTACATACCCTCAGCCCCGAGGGAGAACTACTCCCTCCTCGTCATGGAGAGCGCCGGGAAGATGAAGATAGCCACCGGTGAGGGTTTCCCCTCCGCAGGGTGCCGGAACGGGTCTAGATTGATTTTTGGTGGCTACTGAGGCTTCTGGCGGCGGAACTCCCGATCTATTCTGCTCCCCGATGTTTTTTGGGTATATGGGTATATATAGGAGGAAGAAGTACGTCGGTGGACCTCCGGGCTGTCCACGAGGCAGGGGGCGCGCCCAGGGGGGTCCCCTGGTCCATCTCCAATACTCCATGGGCTTCTTCTGTTCCAAAAATAAGTTCCGTGAAGTTTCAGGTCAATTGGACTCCGTTTGATTTTCCTTTTCTCTGATACTCTAAAACAAGGAAAAAAACAGAAACTGGCACTGGGCTCTAGGTTAATAGGTTAGGCCCAAAAATCATATAAAATAGCATATAAAACATCCAAGGTTGATAATATAATAGCATGGATAAATCAAAAATTATAGATACATTGGAGACATATCAGAGCACGGCAGAATCAAGAACTTGACGACGTCTCGATGGCCTCTTCTGACCCTCGAGCATGTCCAGGCCGACGGCGAACCCCGGAGGATAGGCGAACGTGAGACGCGCATGTCACCATCGAGCGACACCGTGACGACCATTGCAGGACAGATGGGCGCGACAGCCCCGACCTCGACGAGCCTACGCTCGGTATTGGCGGGTGATAACCCACAAGTATTGGGGATCGCAACAGTTTTTGAGGGTAGAGTATTCAACCCAAATTTATTGATTCGACACAAGGGGAGCCAAAGAATATTCTCAAGTATTAGCAGCCGAGTTGTCAATTCAACCACACCTGGAAACTTAATATCTGCAGCAAAGTATTTAGTAGCAAAGTAATATGATAATAATGGTAATGGTAGCAAAAGTAATATATTTGGGTTTTATAGTGATTGTAACAATAGCAACGGAAAAGTAAATAGGCGAAGAACAATATAGGAAAAGCTTGTAGGCATTGGATCGGTGATGGAGAATTATGTCGGATGCGATCGATCATGCAACAGTTATAACATAGGGTGACACAGAACTAGCTTCAGTTCATCAATGTAATGTAGGCATGTATTCCGAATATAGTCATACATGCTTATCGAAAAGAACTCGCATGACATATTTTGTCGTACCGTCCCGTGGCAGAGGGGTCCTATTGGAAACTAAGGGATATTAAGGCCTCCTTTCAATAGAGTACTGGGCCAAAGCATTAACACATAGTGAATACATGAACTCCTCAAACTACGGTCATCACCGGTAATGGTCCCGATTATTGTCACTTCAGGGTTAATGGATCATAACACATAATAGGTGACTATAGACTTGCAAGATAGGATCAAGAACTCACATATATTCATGAAAATATAATAGGTTCAGATCTGAAATCATGGCACTCGGGCCCTAGTGACAAGCATTAAGCATAGCAAAGTCGTAGCAACATCAATCTCAGAACATAGTGGATACTAGGGATGAAACCCTAAAAAAACTAACTCGGTTACATGATAAATCTCATCCAGCCCATCACCGTCCAGCAAGCTTACGATGGAATTACTCACGCACGGCGGTGAGCATCATGAAATTGGTGATGGAGGAAGGTTGATGATGACGATGGCGACGAATTCCCCTCTCCGGAGCCCCGAATGGACTCCATATCAACCCTCCCGAGAGAGTTTAGGGCTTGGCGGCGGCTCCGTATCGTAAAACACGATGAATCCTTCTCTCTGAACATGAATATATGGAGTTGGAGTTGAGGTCGGTGGAGCGTCAGGGGGCCCACGAGGCAGGGGGGCGCACCCAGGGGGGTAGGCGCGCCGCCACCCTCGTGGACAGGGTGTGGGCCCCTGATGTGGATTCTTCTTCTAGTATTTTTTATATATTCCAAAAATAATCTCCATTGATTTTCAGGGCATTCTGAGAACTTTTATTTCTGCACAAAAATAACACCATGGCAATTCTGCTGAAAACAGCGTCAGTCCGGGTTAGTTCCATTCAAATCATGGAAGTTAGAGTCCAAAACACGGGCAAAACTGTTTGGAAAAGTAGATACGACAAAGACGTATCAGCGGGTGCCTAACTTTCGAGGTTGGGTGCCCTGCCTTTACCCGTGAGCTGTGGCAAGTCCGTTGGCCGTTCCTTCACACGTTCAAGCCAGAGGTACCCAAGAAGTACAATGGGAGGCTAAACCCAGCCGAGTTTCTGAGCATCTACACCATCGCTGTTCAGGCCACCGTGGGAATAGATGAGAAGGTGTTTGCCAACTACTTCCCTTTGGCCCTCAAGTCCAATGTGAGGTCTTGGCTGATGCACCTGCCGGAGAATTCCATTTCGTCATGGGCCGACCAGTGCCATGAGTTCATTGGCACTTTCACCGGTGGCCATCAAGTGCCAAGCCGATCCACCGACTTGTAGCTTCTCCAATAGAAGGAAGGAGAGACTCTCCGTAAGTACTTATAGAGATTCAAGAAGGTCCATAGGAACATCCCAAATATCCATTCGGCAGCTGTGATAGCTGCCTTCTAGTCCAATGTGCACAACCGCTGGATCCGTTCCAAGATGAACGTGCGGTTGCCCAATATTGTGAAGGAGATTTACGCCTTGGTGGATAAGCGTGCTCGAATGGAGGAGGGGAGGAAGCTTCCCGGTGAAGAACATTGAACCAACATCATATCATAGCACGATGATGAATCTACCAGTCAAAAGAAGAGCAAGAAGCGCAACAAGAAGCGGAAGGATAAGGCAGTGATGACTGTTGAAGGACTAGGTGCACTTAGTACCGGCAAGAAGGCTAAGGCTGACGTCCCCGGCAAGGAAGCTGTCGTGTGCGCTGATTGCCGGGAGGCTGCGGCTGCCGAGAAGTCTGGGAAAGGTGATGGGCCGTATTGCAAGATTCATCAGACCAAAGGCCACGACCTTCAAGAGTGGTATCAGGTTGAGCAGCTGGTGAAGAGACAGAGAGCGGAGTATGAGAAGCGTGGCAAGGAAAAGGGTCCGAATGTTGCTGGCGGTAAGGGCCGAGGCGGTGAAGTAAATCGCCCCGGCAAACCCCTCAGGAGCAAAGGAAATCCCGCTAGAGGTCGAGAGAAGGAAGCCTATGATGATGAGAGTGATAGAGGGGAGGAGGAGGAAACCATTGAGCAGGAGTTTCAGAAGGCCACTGATGCCTTATGCATTGACGGGGGTGCATCTTTGCGCACCTCTCACCGCGAGCTCAAGCGATGGGCATGAGAAGTCATTGTCGTGGAACCAGCTCTAGGGGCCCGAAAACTGCTCAAATGGTCACACACACCCATCATCTTTGACGAAGAGGATCATCCTGACCATACCACTACAGTAGGATGTTTGCCATTGTTGGTCTCCCCAACAATTCGAAACCTCAAGGTCACAAAAATATTGGTGGATGGCGGGGCTGGGTTGAATCTGATCTCCCGGCAGTTATCAGCAAACTTCAAATATCAGAGGAAGAGTTAAAGGTTACCGACACGTTTCAAGGAGTTAATCTTGGCAGGAGCCATCCTAAGGGAAAGATCACGCTGCGAGTAATGTTTGGGGGAGAGCTGAACTACCAAACTGAGAAGTTTGCGTTTGATTTGGTAGACCTCCCCCTGTCGTACAATGGGATCCTTGGACGCCCAGCCCTAGCTAAATTCATGGCGGCATCCCACTATGCATACAAGACCTTGAAGATGCCTGGGCCTGTGGGAGTCATAACCATCCCATCAAATGAGAAGGATGCTATTATTTGCATGGACAAGATGTACTGGGATGGAGTCGCGGCAGCGGCAGCAGTAGTTCCCGCCAAGGAGGACATAGGAAAGAAGAAGGGTAGCAGGGACACTGGCATGGAGTCTGGGAAGCGTGTCTCTTTGAAGTGCACTGCGTCTATTGATGACTTGCTGGAGAGTTCCAACAACAAGAAATCCAAGATCACCTCACCCCAAGTAAAGAAGGTCCCGACAGGGCTGGCTGGCGTTGTTGGTACTTTCACTATAAGCGCCACCCTCAATGACAAATAGGAAAGCGCGCTCGTTGCCTTCCTGTGGGTGATTATCGATGTTTTTGCTTCGAAACCATCTGATATCCCCAGTGTTCCCAGGGAGGTAATCGAGCACCACCTTGTTGTCTACCCACACGCCCGGCCCGTCAAGTAGATAGTCCAGAAGCGGGCCTTGGAGTGGCAGTAGTTTATTGTGGAAGAGATCAAGAAACTTGAAGCAGTTGGTTTGGTCAGAGGAGTGCTACACCCCACATGGTTGGAAAATCTAGTGGTAGTCCGGAAGGCTAACGGGAAGTGGAGGCTTTGCATAGATTTCACAGATCACAACAAAGCTTGCCCAAAGGACCTGTTCCCCTTGTCGCGTATCGATCAGATTGTGGACTCCACTTCAGGCTATGATTTTCTATCCATTCTGGATGCATATTTTGGGTATTCACCAAATCTTGATGTCCAAGGAAGACAAAGAGAAGACATCGTTCATCACTCCATGTGGTACGTACTATTTTCTCTACATGCCGTTCGGATTAAAGAGTGCCAGGTCCACTTTTGTAACGGCAGTCCAGATTGGTTTCGAGCCACAGTCGCACAGAAACATCGAAGCTTATATGGATGATATTATGGTCAAGACCAAGGATAGAGCCACCCTTATTCGGGATTTGAAGTAGACATTTGCTAATCTGCGCAAGATCAACTTGAAGCTCAACCCGGAGAAGTGTGTGTTTGGCGTTCCCTCCGGCAAGCTGCTTGGGTTCTTTGTGTCCTATCACGAAGCCAACCCCAATAAGATTAAAGCTATCGAGCAGATCCAAACACCAAGGACAGTCAAGGATGTGAGGCGTCTGACAAGGCGTGTTACCATGCTAAGCAAGTTCATTTCCAAGTCTGCCGAGCGCGCCTTGCCATTCTTGAAAATTTAGAAGAAGGGAGGGCCCATGAAGTGGACCCTAGAGGCATATGCGGCTTTGCAAGAGTTGAAGGCCTACTTGTCCTCTGTGCCCACCTTGGTTGCTCCCAAGCCACAAGAGTCATTTCTTCTATACTTAGCAGCAACCAACCAAGTGGTTACCGCAGCCTTGGTAGCGCAGCGGGAAGTAGATGCAGCTGAAAGTGAGCAAGTACTGGCAGAGTCAGATAAGAATCATGACATAAGTGAGCACGACAGCGTGGGAAACCCCAAGGACACGACAAGGAAGAAAGTGGTGCAGCACCTAGTGTACTTCGTCAGCTCCTTATTACTGGGGGATAGATCGAGGTACTCTGGCGTGCAAAAGTTGATCTTTGGTCTCATTATGGCCTCAAGGAAACTGTGCCACTACTCCAAGCCCATGAGATCACGGTTGTCACTCATTTCTCGTTGCAAAGGATACTCCGAAACCCTGAGGCTACTGGCAGAATAGTGGAGTGGGATTTGGTGTTATCCAGTTTTGGTTTGAAATTTGAGAGCACATCGACAATCCAGAGCAGGGCATTGGCAGAGTTTATTCCAGGATGGACGCCAACCCCTGATGAGGAAGTGCCAGAGACAGTTATGCACGGCAAGGAATCGCCCCAAGAATGGATTATGTATATAAATTGTGCTTTTTCCCTGCAAGGTGCAGCAGCTGGCATCCTTCTTGTCAACCCATCCGGAGAGCACTTGAAGTACGTCGTCCAAATGCATTTTGCCAGGGAAGAGGCAACCAACAATACAACACGGTACGAAGGGCTCCTTGCCGGGCTCAGGATGGCCGTTGAATTGGGAATTAAGAAGCTGGTCATTCGACGAGATTCACAGCTTGTGGTGTGACAAGTCAACAAGGATTACCAAATCTCATGGATAGAGACATACATCGAGGAAGTAAGGAGATTGGAGGAATGCTTTGACGGATTGCAAACGGAGCACGTACCCCGTGTGGAAAACAGCATAGCTGATCGACTGTCAAAGTCTGCTACGCAGAATCTTCAAGTGGAACTAGGGACTTTTGTTCTCCATCTTACTCAGCCCTCCATATTCCTGACAAGAATGGCCCAGAAAAGGTGGAAATTGGACTCCGGTAAGCCTCTCCCGGTAGAGCCGCCCGCTCCTGGCAGAGACCCTGCCGGCAACAACTCCTTGCCACCTTCCTGACTACACCCTCCAGCCGGCCCCATGGACCCCGCGAGTGAGGAATGTGCCCCCACAGTTGAGGAGGTGCCACTAGTCCTCGTTGCCGAGCCCTAGGCTCCAACTTGGGCAAGGCACATAGTCCACTACCTCCAAACCGAGGAGCTTCCCGGCGAGCAAGATGAAGCTAAAAGAGTAGCCCGAAGGGCCAGTATGTATCAGTTTGTCGATGACACTCTGTACAGAAGGAGGCCCAGCGGTGTGAAATTGAAGTGTGTCTGTCATGAAGAAGGAAAGGAACTGCTGGCTGAAATACACAAAGGCATGTGCGACTCCCACATTGGATCAAGGGTACTGGTTGGGAAAGCATTCCGGCAAGGATTCTATTGGCCAATAGCCCTCCAAGATGCAATCGAGCTAGTCACCAAGTGTGAAGCCTGCCAGTTCCATTCCAAGAACATCCACCTGCCTGCCCAAGCTCTTCGGACAATCACTTTATCATGTCCATTTTCGGTCTGGGGCTCGATATCCTCGGCCCTTTCCCCCGAGCAATTGGGGCTTTGAATTCTTGTTCGTCGCTATCAACAAGTTTACAAAGTGGTCGGAAGTGACTGTCGTGAGAAAGGTGACTGCTCAGTCAGCTATCAAGTTCTTGAAAGAATTGGTGTGCTGTTTTGGAGTCCGGCAAGGATTATTACCAACAACGGCACCCAATTCATGAGCCGTGCCTCCATGCAATATGTTCACGCCCTCGAATGCAAGATCTCATTTTCCTCTGTTGCACATCCCAGGAGCAATGGGAAAGATAAGAGGGAAAACACTAAAGTGCTGCAAGAACTCAAGGCAAGAACCTTTGATACGCTGCGAAAACACGGCAGGCGGTGGATCGATGAGCTGTCGGTAGTTCTCTGGCCCCTCAGAATGACACCAAATCGAGCTACCAGGCAGACTCCCTTCTCTCTGGTCTATGGGGCAGAAGAAGTTATCCCCACATAACTCATTTATGGGTCGCCTCGAGTGCTTGCGTACGATGAAGTAGTGAAAGATCAGCACCGGTGTGACGACGATGTGCTACTCGAGGAGAACCGTCTCTGGGCTGCTATGCGTGCTGCACGCTATCAGCAGGCCCTACGTCGCTATCATAGCCGTAGGGTTCATTCCCGGTGTTTTGAGGAAGGCGACCTTGTCCTTAGGCGCGTTCTGTCAGCCAAGGGTACAAAAAATTTGACGCCGAAGTTGGAAGGCCCTTACCGGACAGTATGAGTTAGCAGACCTGACGCAGTCCGTCTAGAGACCGGAGATGGAATTCAATTGCAAAACTCATGGAATATTGAGCATCTCCGCAAGTTCTACCCGTAAGGCGCGGCTGTCAGACCCTACCCGGCAGCCACCCTTTTGTACAGGCCTTGCATCTGTTGCATGTAACCCCTTGTACAAAGCTTGGCGTTGACCCTAAGCAGCAGAGAAATAAACGAAGCGCTAGGGGGCCGCCCACCAATTTCCATGCATGCATCAGTATTCCAAGAGAATTGCATAAATAATTTCATGAGCATTTGCATATGCATATAGATAGGATCGCATCTTGCATCACTCCCATCTGCATGAAGCTGCAGGTCCCTGCCGTGAACTTGGCCTCTACAAGGAGTTGGGAAGATGGACCAGCATTGCGATTCCGGCAAGCCAAACAAATAAGTTATACCTCTTGTCCATTAGTGTTCTGTAAGCTATAAATTGTGCATGAGAAAACCTCACCACACTTTTGAGACTTAGGTGCTCCCATCCTTGACTAGAACGTTGCTTTGGTCAGGATGGTCGTAGTGGCCTTTGATAAAAGGAAGTTGAAGGGGGGCTGGTCCCTTTATTTTTTGCCTGGTAGACACAATTCTCCGGCAAACAAAAGGGTGCCGGCAGGGTAGCCTGCTGGGGAAAACTCGTTTATTTACACTAAGGAGACATCCCACCTCTGCAGGGGCATATACATGCACGGGTTCCTGGAAAGGTTCATCTTTTTCATAAATATGCTAATAATGCAAGTACATGTATTACTCAAGAGATTACATTATTTGAATTAAAATTTGGCAAATGCCTACAGATTTAAGATTGAAAAAGATAAGTGCCCAGCAATGCCCTTTCTTGTCCCTCTCCTCCTAGGCACGGTCGTCGAAGGCGGGGAGGGAAAAAGGAGCTCCTGGGTAGAAACCCTGTAACACCCACAATGCGGCTATATCTCCCACGTGTCGGGGCATGACTTACAGGCATAGCCGCATTGTAGTTTTGTCGCAAGAGGGGTAATCTTCACACAATCCCATGTACTGAATAAGAAAGGGATAAAGAGTTGGCCTACAATCGCCACTTCACACAATACATATATAATTCATACATCATCCAAATACAGTCAAAGACCGACTACGGTTAAATCCGAATAAAAGGAAGATGAACCCCAAATGCTAGATCCCCGATCATCCCAACTGGGCTCCACTACTGATCAACTGGAAAAGATACAAAACAATGATCAAGATCTTCATCAAGCTCCCACTTGAGCTAGGTTGCGTCACCTACACTAGTATCATCGGCACCTGCAACTGTTTGGAAGTATCTGTGAATCACGAGGACTCAGCAATCTCACACCCGCGAGATCAAGACTATTTATGCTTATGGGTAGGATAAGCTAGTGAGGTGGAGCTGCAGCAAGCGCTAAGCATATATGGTGGCTAACATACGCAAATAAGAGCGAGAAGAGAAGAAACACAATGGTCGAGAAGCTAGAAGTGATCAAGAAGTGATCCTGAAACTACTTACGTTCAAACATAACACAAGACTGTGTTCACTTCCCGGACTACACCGGAAAGAGACCTTCACGACTACACACGCGGTTGATTCATTTTAATTAAGTCAAGTGTCAAGTTCTCTACAACCGGATATTAAGAAATTCCCATCTGCCACATAACCGTGGGCACGCCTCTCAAAAGTTTATACCCTGCAGGGGTGTTCCAACTTAGCCCATCACAAGCTCTCACGGTCAACGAAGGATATTCCTTCTCCCAGAAAGACCCGATCAGTCTCAGAATCCCGGTTACAGGACATTTCGGCAATGCTAAAACAAGATTAGCAAGACCGCCCAGATGTGCCGACAAATCCCGATAGGAGCTGCACATATCTCGTTCTCAGGGCACACTAGGTAAGCTAAGCGTACATGTACCAACATAACCCAAGTTCCCAAGGGACGGTCCCGCACAGTGATCTAGTTTGGACCAACACTTAGAGGAGCACTGGCCCGGGGATTTAAAATAAAGATCACCCTTGAGTCCACGGAACCCAAGGGAAAAAGGCTTAGGTGGCAAATGTTAAAACTAAGATTGGGCCTTGCTAGAGGAGTTTTATTCAAAGCGAACTGTCAAGGGGTTTCCATAACACCCAACCGCATAAGGAACACAAAATCAAGGAACATAACACTGGTATGACGGAAACTAAGGCGGCAAGAGTGGAACAAAACACCAGGCATAAGGCCAAGCCTTCCACCCTTTACCAAGTATATAGATGCATTAAAGTAAATAAGATGTAATAATGATATCCCAACAATATCCATGTACCAACATGGAACAAACTTCAACTTCACCTGCAACTAGCAATGCTAAAAGAGGGGCTGAGCAAAAATGGTAACATAGCCAAACAACGGTTTACTAGGAAGGTGGGTTAGAGGCTTGACATGGCAATATGTGAGGCATGACAAACAAGTGGTAGGTAGCGCGACATAGCGATAGAGCGAACAACTAGCAAGCAAAGATAGAAGTGATTTCGAGGGTATGGTTAACTTGCCTGCAAAGTTCTCAGAGTTTTTGAAAGCTTGATCCTCGTTAGCGTACTCAACATGTTCCTCGGTCACGTACTCGTCTCCCATCTCTACCCAAAGCAAGAACACAAGCAATGGAACAACAATCAATCACGGTGCAATGCAAAAGCAACATGATGCAATACATGGCATCAAATGCAAGATATGATATGCAATGCATATGCGTGCTCCGGAAGGGAAAGAATGATAAAGGCATCAACTTCGCAAACCAAGTATGCCGCTGGAAAGATGAGATGATTTCGGTCGAAATTGATATAAGGATCACCGGAAACGGATGCACGGTTTGCAAATGGCAAGCAAAACAAGAATAGTGGAAAACTGACAATAACAGCATGATGGCACTTAGAATGCAACAAGAAACTAAGCTACTGCACTCCAACACATCGACAAGGCATATGAAAGTGATGTACAAGAGATTCTTGACAAAACATGAATACTGAGCTACGGCTAAATCACACTAGAACACGTTCAAACAAGCATGGCAAAAGTGCAAAAGATATCAGCTTCACAGACTTTGTGAAAATACTAACATGTCAAAAACAACATCAGGAAGCACTATTTAGAGTTAGGAAACAACAGGAACATACCATAGAAAACAAAGGCACGACATGATTCTACTAAATGCATAGAACAAAACTCCCTTACTGAACATCAGCCGAAAGGCACGGAAGATATGATGGCACGGATGTAAACATAGCAAGTTTTTATAAACAGATTCAGACTTAGAAGAAAAACAGAGCATGGCATTAACAGATTTATGATAGCCACTTTGCGAGCTCATGCCACTCACCGCAAAGCATTAAATGATAACTTAAGCATACCAACAACAAGATGACATGTTCGTAAAGCTAGCCATGGCAATAGAAAGTTAATAAAATGCATGTATCACTAGCAACAACCATGGTAATATTGATTAACATGTTAACAATCTGACAGGAACATTTTATAGCAAAAGTAGAGCAAGAAAATGACATTCTACATCACTTCATAATTTCAAACAGGGGCATGATTGGATAGAGCATAACACATGTTCAAAACATACTTACTGAAGTATCTCAAAATAAGCATGGATCTCAATGTAGCATCAAGTTTACATGGCATAAAAATAACAACAGGAAAAAGACAGAAAAATCTTAAGTCCCTGAAAACAACAACATTATGGAGCTTACTTTGCATGCTTGTGCTTGTCACCACATAGATCACAAAAATACAAGACTTGCACCCCTGTAAAGATGGCATGTTGTAGTTCAAAACATATTTAGGCCTCATGCTCAAAGGATTCACACATCAAATGCAACAAAAATGACAAATCACTAAGATCTTTTAAGAACCAGCAGTTAACATTTTATAGCACTCCTACAACAATGAAAATGGCACCATAATGGACAGTAACATGCATGGAGATACTGCTAGCATGCAGAACTCTACGAGAAAAACATTTTTACATATCATATGCATGATTCCGAGCACCGAGCAACAAGATGTGGCATGATGAAGTAGGCATGAAAATGTCACAGATTTGAGGACTTAGTGAAAAAAATCACCTCGTGAAAAGTCAACGCGGGACGAGGATATCCAGGACGGAGGGATCCGGGACGCGGCTGCTGTTTGGTTCGGGGGAGTGGTGGATCTCGTCCCACTCCCCAGATACGGCGATGAGGCGGCGACTCCGGCGATGTTCCGGTGATGGCCGGCGACGAGGAGGCAGCGGCACGACGAGGAGGAGGCGGCGGGGCCGAGCGAGGAGCGGTGCGGTGGAGACCAGCGGAGGCGGCGCAGCGCGGCGGCGGGGCATGCGGGCAGTTGGCGGCGGCGCTCGGTGGAGGTGGCCGGCGGAGGCGGGTGGCAGCGACCGGCGGAAGCGGCGGCACGCAGGCGGGCGGCGCTCGGCGAAGGGCGGCGGCGCTCGGGAGTCCTTGGGAGGCGGCGGCGCTCGGTGACCCGGGCCGGGAGGGCCGGCGATGGGCCCGAGCGGGCCTGTCAACGGGGCGGCGCCTAGGGACAGGTGGCAGCGTCTCACTGGCGCGGGGCGATGGCCGACATGTCCGGACGGCGGCGGACATGTCCGGCGGTGCGGGGAGGAGTGGATCTAGGGTTTGGACTGAGAAAATGGAGGGGAGAAGTGGACCTATTTATAGGTAGGAGGAGTTTGGAGTGTCCAAATGAGGTGCAGTTTTCGCCCACACGATCGTGATCCAGCGGCGGAGAACATGGAGATCGTTTAGATGGCTTATTGGGCTGTTTGGGAGGGGTGTTGGGCTGCAACACAAAAGAGGCTTTTGCGGGTACCCGGTTAACCGTTGGGGCAACAAACGGCCTCCAAATGAAATGAAATTTGACAGGCGGTCTACCAGTGGTGTACTAAGGCCACTTGACAAATCTCGACCCATTCCGAGAATGTTTTTATCCCACTCACGAAAAGAGACAAGAGGGGTGCGCCGGGTGCATGTGGGTGTGTCGGATTGCGAAATGGACAACGGGGAAAATGACCGGATGCATGAGACGAACACGTATGCAAATGAGATGCACATGATGACATGATATAAAATGCATGACATGAGCAAAATGCAAAACAAAGAAAAAACCCAAGAACAAAGGGAATAACATATCACATAGCCGAAAATGGCAAGAGTCAGAGTTACAAATATGGAATGTTGTATCCAGGGCGTTACAACACTCCGCCACTACAAGAGGATCTCTTCCCGAGATCTAGGATGGCAACGGAGAGAAACGGAAGAGGGAGAGAAGAGGTAAAACTAAGTTGCTTCTTTGACAAATGAGTGAAACCAAAGAACCTTGATAGGTTAAACAATTTCGAGAAAAGAATACAACGGAGATGAACAAAGTTGAAAACACTCCGTTAGACAAGAGGAACAAGGAACACTGTGAAAACCTTGGGGTTGCAAGACATGAATGAAGAGCTCCAGCAACAAGGAAGGACAAGTAACCACTCTGGTTGAAACGGAATAAGAAAGGGGAAATAGAAGATAGATCATTGGAATAAAAGAATGGAGAGGAAAATGCCAACTTATGCCACAAATGCGCTTGGAGAGCACCCTTCCAAGAAAGTTATAACGGAGTTGTTGGAAAACCAACAACGAAAACAACAAGCTTGTAGTGGGCTTATGGAGAACATTTCAAAACTACGAGGTGAAATTCTGCCACTAACGGAAACAAAAGATTGGATTGATATCAACAAGGAGACGAGAAACTTACTTCACCGGGAGGATAAATGAAGAACTTGGGTCATTTATGAGAACCATAAATAGCGACAATCCCTAGGAAAATCTTTAGGTGAAATATAACCCAATATAACTCCAATGAAGAGATTGATGGATTGAAATCATATCTTGAGCGAAGAGAAAATGATGGATTTAGATATGTCACTCTTGAAAACTTGTGAATCATGAAACACGAAGGGAAATTATCAACAATGACATAACACCACCTCAAAAGATGAGATGTGAAAGAATTGCACTTTGTTATGCAAGATGAAGAATGCTTGAACTCCTCAAAACAAGACATGTGTTGAACACTATGTTTATTTTTTAGTATAGCTTGGCGGAACTTAACTTCGAGAGAAATCTTGAAGAACAATTGAAGAATGAAAAGAATCCTTGACGAACCACCATGTAGAGTCTCCATAAAGAACACCGATAATAAAAGGATGATAAAAAGAAAGAGAAGTTGAAAACACAAGGTGAAGCCTTGCAATGATTTAGATGGATCTTCGCGATGATATAACTGAGAAAACATGGAACTCTAGAAAAGAAAGATGAGCAATTGAAACCAAGAATTTTTTGATGAAGCTCTGGAATAAGGAATTGAATTTACTTCATGAAACAAGAATAAGAATTACATTATGCTTATCCTTCACCAATTTAAATTGATGACAAGCAACGGATTTGGCATACTACTTATTCTTGTAGAAAGGATTAAGAGAGATATAGCGCAAACTTGATAAAAGACTTCAACGAACCGCCGGTAGGGTTGGAAAGAACGAATGAATCTGTATGATAATGAAGGAAGAGAACTCTTGAATGAACCATCATAAGAATTGAAAATGAACAAAGAAAAGAGGAGGAAAACACCGGGAAGAATTAGAGAATGAATGAAGATACTTGAGGGAATTTAGATACATGAGAACGAAGAGATCACAAGTTGATTAGAGAATACTTGAACGATGCCACGGAAGAATTTGAGAATGAGAGCTGAAAGCTGGAATGAATAAATCTTCTGAAATGATGGCCTTTAGATTATCAAGAAAAACGAAAACAACTCCCGAAATTGTCCGGATGGGTGAAAAGAATTCTCACAATCGAACACAATTTTGAGAGGATGGCGGCAAGCTTGAACTATGAATCTTTGGAAGAGCGGGTAAGGATTTAAGAAGAACTCTTCTTTGGTCTTCAAAATCTAAGAATGACGACGAGAAACACTACCATGAATTGTTCAGACACTCCGGAATAATGTAGAATATAAAGGTTGAAACAACAATGAAAAGAATTTGAAAGATCTTAAAGAAAGACATATGACTGATGACAATCCATTCTTATGTCACACATTGAAAAGAATTTGACAGTAACTCTGAGAAAATTAGAAGAGTTAGGTAAGATCCTGGGAAAAGACCTGTTGGTTAGGGCCCACTCAAAAGATACACCGTTGAACGATTTAAAAGAGCAATTGCGCCAGTTGAATTAAATGACTTGAATGAGATAACAACGTCGAGATAGGTTGAACGGATTAGGAGTGAAAACACGAATCTCCTGAGATATCTTCGGCACTTCGGACATGAATAGGGAGAGGTGAGCGATTAAGAGGTGCAACAGCATGGGAAAGCATTTGAAACAAGGAAAAGGGATATGATCAACACAAAAAGCTTGAATTGAATCCACCGGAGAAGGAAAACGAATGAAGAATGATGAACTTGTAGAGCATCTTCATAAGAACCACCGGGTAAGAACATTGATCGAAAAGAATGAAGAGACTTCACATGAATCAAATGGATACTTGATTAAGACATCTGATTCCTTGAAGGAAAAGGGTTGGGAGGCCGGGAAAAACAAAGGCAACTTGGGGACGGATGAAACAAACACCGTTCAGAAAAGGTATGGAATCTACATTTGACATAGAAGCAACTCGAATACCACAACTCAAAACAAAACAAAGGATTTGGCTTGCAGAATAAGCCAGAAACAAACATATGATAGACCCCCATATTGTATCATGTATCTATCGGAAAGATATCCTACGAGATACTTGAATTCCCACCTATAAACTACCGAAACTTTCTGGTTACGAAATCAGGTGTTGGGGATACAAGGGAAGCATAATATCTCACCCAAACTAACAATCCCTACATCCAGCTGTATCCATCCTTCAACACACAACCAAGAAACCTTTTGAAATCATGTACCTCAACTTTCGAAAAGCATCCGTTATACGAGTTTTGGAATTACTCCCGAACTCCCGCCCCTGTACTGGGTGGCGTCGATGTTATCTCACCAACAACTGCATAAAAGAGATTTTCAATGTCGGCAAACTCAGGTATTCCAGAACTGCAATGATAAAGTTGTGACAACAACACCTCGGAGCTCAACTCCCCAGGACACTGCCACAACCCCTAAATGTCAGGAAGCACCAAGAATAATGTTCTCGTCACAAGACTATTGGAACGATTCCAAGATACCCACGTGATCCTAAATTTTTTTTGTGAAATTTGAGGAGAGGAGAGTCAAAAATTCTACGTCAGGAGGCCTCACCAGAGCGACGAAGGGACTGAGGAGTAAAAAGAATCCTACTCTCCGATATATATATATATAATCCTAAGACTCAAAACATTTTTTTTCTAGACTGAACAACGTCAGTGATCCAATCAAGCAGGGGGCTCCTAACTCGGGGATGGCTCTGATTACCAACTTGTAACACCCACAATGCGGCTATATCTCCCACATGCCGGGGCACGACTTAGAGGCATAGCCGCATGGTAGTTTTGTCGCAAGAGGGGTAATCTTCACACAATCCCATGTACTGAATAAGAAAGGGATAAAGAGTTGGCTTACAATCGCCACTTCACACAATACATAATAATTCATACATCATCCAAATACAGTCAAAGACCGACTACGGTCAAATCCGAATAAAAGGAAGATGAACCCCAAATGCTAGATCCCCGATCGTCCCAACTTGGCTCCACTACTGATCAACCAAAAAAGAAACAAAACAACGATCAAGATCTTCATCGAGCTCCCACTTGAGCTCGATTGCGTCACCTACACTGGTATCATCGGCACCTACAATAGTTTGGAAGTATCTGTGAGTCACGAGGACTCAGGAATCTCACACCCGCGAGATAAAGACTATTTAAGATTATGGGTAGGATAAGGTAGTGAGGTGGAGCTGCAGCAAGCGCTAAGCATATATGGTGGCTAACATATGCAAATAAGAGCTAGAATAGAAGCAACGCAATGGTCGAGAATCTAGAAGTTATCAAGAATTGATCATGAAACTACTTACATTCAAGCATAACACAAGACTGTGTTCACTTCCCGGACTCCGCCGGAAAGAGACCATCACGGCTAGACACGCGGTTGATTCATTTTAATTAAGTCAAGTGTCAAGTTCTCTACAACCGGATATTATCAAATTCCCATCTGCCACATAACCGCGGGCACGGCTCTCGAAAGTATATACCCTGCAGGGGTGTCCCAACATAGCCCATCACAAGCTCTCATGGTCAACGAAGGATATTCCTTCTCCCGGAAAGACTCGATCAGTCTCGGAATCCCGGTTACAAGGCATTTCGACAATGCTGAAACAAGACCACCAAGAACGCCCGGATGTGCCGACAAATCCCGAGGTAGTTGCACATATCTCGTTCTCAGGGCACACCGGATAAGCTAAGCGTACAGGTACCAAAATAACCCAAGTTCCCGAGGGACGTCCCGCACAGTGCTCTAGTTTGGACCAACACTCAGAGGAGCACTAGCCACGGGGTTTAAAATAAAGATGACCCTTGAGTCCGCGGAACCCAAGGGAAAAAGTCTTAGGTGGCAAATGTTAAAACCAAGGTTTGGCCTTGCTGGAGGAGTTTTATTCAAAGCGAACTGTCAAGGGGTTCCCATAACACCCAACCGCGTAAGGAACGCAAAATCAAGGAACATAACACTGGTATAACGGAAATTAAGGCGGCAATAGTGGAACAAAACACCAGGCATAAGGCCGAGCCATCCACCCTTTACCAAGTATATAGATTCTTTAAAGTAAATAAGATGTAATAATGATATCCCAACAATATCCATGTTCCAACATGGAACAAAATTCAACTTCACCTACAACTAGCAACGCTATAAGAGGGGCTGAGGAAAAGCGGTAACATAGCCAAACAACGGTTTGCTAGGAAGGTGGGTTAGAGGCCTGACATGGCAATATGGGAGGCATGACAAACAAGTGGTAGGTAGCGCGACATAGCGATAGAGCAAACAACTAGCAAGCAAAGATACAAGTGATTTCGATGGTATGGTCATCTTGCCTGCAAAGTCCTCGTTAGCGTACTCAATAGGTTCCTCGGTTACGTACTCATCTCCTGGATCTACCCAAAGCAACAACACAAGTGATGGAACAACAATCAATCACGGTGCAATTCACAAGCAACATGATGCAATACATGGCATGATATGCAAGATATCATACGCAATGCATATGCGTGCTACGGAAGGGAAATAATGATCAAGGAATCAACTTGGCAAACCAAGTATGCTGCTGGAAAGATGAGATGATTTTAGTCGAAATCAATATAAGGATCAACGGAAATAGGATGCACACTTTGCAAATGGCAAGCAAAACAAGAATGGTGCAAAACTGTGATTAACAGCACGATGGCACTCAGAATGCAACAAGAAAAACTAAGCTACTGCACTCCAACATATCAACAAGGCATATGGCAGTGATGTACAAGAGATGCTTGACAAAACATGAATACTGAGCTACGGCTAAATCACACTAGAACATGTTCAAACAAGCATGGCAAAAGTGCAAAAGATATCAGCTTCACAGACTTTGTGAAAATACTAACATGTCAAAAACAACATCAGGAAGCACTGTTTAGGGCTAGCAAACAACATGCTATAGGAACATATCATAGCAAACAAAGGCATGGCATGATTCTACTAAATACATAGAAAAAAAAAACTCCCTTACTGAATATGAGCCAAGAAGGCACATAAGATATGATGGAACGCAAGTAAACATAGCAAGTTTTTATAAACAGATTCAGACTTAGAAGAAAAACAGAGCATGGCATTAACAGATTTATGATAGCAACTTTGCGAGCTCATGCCACTCACAAAAAGTATTAAATGAAAACTTAAGCATACCAATACCAAGATGACATGTTCATGAAGCTAACCATGGCAAGGGAAAGCTAATAGGATGCATGGATCACTAGCAACAACCATGGCAATATTGATTAACATGTTAACAATCTGCCAGGAATATTTTATAGCAAAAGTAGAGCAAGAAAATGACATGCTAGATCACTCCATAATTTCAAACAGGGTCTTGAATGGATAGAGCATAACCACATGTTCACAACATCCTTACTGAAGTATCTCAAAATAAGCATGGATCTCAGTGTAGCATCACACTAATAGGGAAAAGGCTAGCAGCAGCGCGGGTTCTAGGTATATCAGTAGCGCGGGGACCGGTGCTACTAATAAGGCGCTACAGCTAACCTGTAGCAGTAGCGCATGCACGCCCGTGCTACTGCTATACAAGTGTAGCAGCAGCGCGCTTCATGGAAGCTCACTCCTACTAATAGCTCTAGCGCGCTTTGCCTGGACGCGCTACTGCTACTGTGGCGCTGCTACTAATTTTTCTCCACTCGCTACTGCTAATTTTAGTAGTTTTTTCTGCATATTTGTTTTGTATTTGAATAGGCTTTATACAATAATCTTTAGCATATGATACACATACAAATGTAATCATAGCATATACATACAAATATTCTCATCAAATCATGTCATCATCATAATCATCATCCAACACAAAGTGGTATCTCGTCATCATCTCGAAAATAGAAATACAAATCTCGATTACTTGCAACTACATCGTCATCCATCTAAACAATGATATACGCGAGAAGACCTAACACTTTGTGTGGACCTAAACTAACTACTGGCTCTCGCTTGGAAACTGGAAACCGGTACACCTGGGGCTGACATTCCGGCCACTCGTCGTATACTCCTGACGTAGCACTTCTTCACCATCGATGATCTATACACCTACATCGTCACATGAGTCGATGATATGCAACATATATAGTTGAGCAACAGAAAGAGACATACTTGGCAAAAGTAGAAGCAACATATCATAAGCATAAATAACAAAGTTCATCGTACCCAAAATTCCCTAACTAAAGTGATCTTCGCTAGTCGAGGAGGACGGTTTAATTACATCACAAATAAAGTTTCATCGTGCATAATGCAAAGTTTCGTCATACAGATAGTATGGACTAAACAGACAGATTGTCATATATCGAGAATCACAACATGTCATGCCATCCATCCAAGTCGGGGAGATAGTCCCCGAGCTTAGTGAAAGGCTTCGGGTCGAGACGTTGAGCGGCTATGCGTGTTCGGACGTCTTCCGGCGACATTTGTCCTTTGTAGAACATCCCTGTTTTTTCGATGACCTCCTTCATGATGATTTGGGCAAGTTTGTGCTGGATGTGATAGAATTCAGCTCGAAGTCGATGATCCTCGATATCTCCTAAGTTCTTTGCCCATTGCAGAATATGGGCATCACCGGATGTAGGTGACATGCGAAGGTTCTGGTGATCCCGTCTGTACTCCAGAATCTGATGTAGGACATAGAATCCATCATTAAGAGAATCACTCGGTTGCTGGATGCAACAATAGTCGGTCTTATGGCCGAAGGCGGGCCTGCCGTCCTTTTTCTTCTTGTCCTTGACCTCTCCACCCCATGCGCCATAGTAGAACATAGCACTGTCGAGAACATACTTGATGTGGGTGTAATCCTTTTTGTTAATGTTCTTTGATTAGTCCATGTAAAGAGCTTTGGAGTATCGGGGGTAGAGGATGATGAGGACGGCACGCCCGCCACTGCGCAAAATAAGTACACCTCAAATTAATTAGCCTCCACCGTGCAAATGAATGATTGAAATCAAAGGAAGGATATCCGCACGGATGACTTACATGGGGTGATAAGGCACGAGAATTGCCTCCTTTTCCTTATTGGCGAGCATGAAATTGACGATGTATTCCCTCGCGTATTCACAGTGCTTTGCGCAGACTCCCAAGAAGGCCTCGTGCATGAAGTACGGGTCAGCGACACAGATATGAGGTATCTGCTCAACCCCGATGAGGTAGTTCATGTGCAAAGCATAAAGGCGGACAAAGGCAAAATTCAGCTTCTTCAAGTGAAACATGTCGAAGATGTAATCGAATCGAAGGAAGAACTTCTCCGCAGGGAATGTGTCGACGTATGACAATCCCCGCGGCATGTTAACCACGTAGAGTGGGTATCCTGGTTTTTTGAGGCGATGAGGCCTTTCTCTATCCACAACACATCGTCATGAAGTCTCCTTAAATCGCCAAATCTGGCCTGCAGCGCTGCTTCAGGTAGGATTGGTTGACCGGGGATATGCCATTTTGCCGCACCGGGGATATCTATACGGTCTTGAACCCGGGGCTGCTGAGGCGGCTAGATCACTGAAGCAGCTTTTTTGCCTTTCCTCGGTCTCTTCCTAGACTTGTTTACTACCGGAAGGTTGTCCATAATACGTTCAGACTCCGGAGGCGGCAATTCAAGCACTGACTCATGACGCTCAATCCCTAAGTAGGCACCAGTATAGACATACTCTTGAGTGTCATCATCATCCTCATTTTCATCTATGGCGACGTCACCAGCGAGTAATGGAGTAGGCGACATGTTGATGTTCATACCTAACTGCGTGCTGGTGGGTGTGCTCCCGACCGCCTCCAGACGAAGCAGACTCTTCGGCAACAACAGGACCCACCCATTGCAACAATCACCAAGCTGCCGCGAGGTCTCGTCATCATCCCCCACCAGTACCGGAGGAGCCAAATTCTCGTGGCCCGTTTTGACCCTGGCCACGGAAACCTTGAAGACTTCCGGGGGGATCGGCCGGCTGTGGAACAATGGTTCCTTCGGCTCCATTATCGTTGCCTTCCCCAGGTCCACCTTCTGGTCGCCGATGGTGTACAATATGGTGCACGGGGTTTCGTCGGCCTGCAAAGAAAATTCCGCGACGTGAGACATCCGAAAGGAAACGAAAATGGGAGATTATACATTAATTGAAGGGGGCCGGTGTGACAGGTACCGTGAGGGCGTCGAGCTCAGCCAAAGACGAAGCACCGCCGAGCATGTTCGGTGCTGGAGCCAGTGCCGAAGCAGGTGCGGAAGCCGGTGCGGGAGGAGGTGCAGCAGCCGGTGCGGGAGCAGGTGCAGCAGCCGGTGCTGGAGCAGGTGTAGGAGCCAGTGTCGGAGCAGGTGCGGGAGCAGGTGCAGGAGCCGGTGCAGGAGCAGGTGCAGGTGCTGGTGCAACGCTAGTCGAGCATCTCCTAAGGAAGTCAGCAAGGGGAAAGTCCGCTCCTTTTTTTCTGGATTTTGCCTGCCCCAATTGAAAACGGCCGGAACCAAGGTAGTAGACATATCTACAAGCACCTATTTTGCGGCAGCTACCGCTGTTGTGACTGCCTGAGATGATTTATTTTCAACCACAATCTCAACCTTCTTGTCGATGTTTTCTTCAGCTAACCTTTGTCTTTCCTTTCTCTCCTCCGCGGTCTCACGGTAGTACTTCTTCCACGTGGAGCCATCTCCGACACCGTGCACGCGTCCATACGACGGTTGAGTCTCCACCGGGAGTCCTTTCAATATGTTCAACGCCCGATTGAATGGAGTATCCCACTTGGGCTTCGCCAACGCCTCAGACGGTGAGTCTCTTTCGGCCACAATCCTGTGCTGCTCTCTCTGCAAAAGGCACAAGGATCGTTTACAAATATGACTAACGTGTAGTTGAATTGATCAGAAACTAAAATTACCAGCAGTCTAATGAACTCCGTCATGACCGCGTTCTTCTCGAAAACCTTCTTCACTGGGTCACAACGGTGCCGGGTCGATGAACTCCGCCAAGGGGTCTGGGATGCCCAGACTCGCGACTTCCGCGTCCTCCTTGGCCCAGATGGACCTCTTCCCGCCATAACCACGGCTTCCGAAGTGGTGGCACCCAATGTTCTTCTGTTGAAGCCCCTTCATGTACTCTGACTTTTTTTGGCATCTTCGGCCTCGCAAGCCGCCTTGAATATTTCAAAGTGCTCTGCCATGATTTCCGGATTATCCTTTACAATCTCGGAGTAGGGTTCCTTTTCGTTGAAGATCTGATATTTCACCCTTGCTTTCCAGGCGGCCAAACGTGTCGCTAAACTTGCTCATGGCGTGTTTGTTTATCTTCTTCATTGTCGGGTCCTTATCTGGATCTTTATAATCCTTTTCATTCCGGCCCGGGAACAAGAATATCTGGTGCAGCTTCTTTAGGAGGGATGGCCATATTATCTAACTTGTTTAGTTTCTCATCGTTGATGGTGGCAGTTGTCCGTATGATGCAGCCAATTTGATTGCTGTAACACGCGCGTGCTTCCTCAGGCGCGTTTGGCTCAAAATTGCCGTTGTCCACCTCCGTGACCACCAGTATAGTAGTCATGAGCTTGCTAGGAAGCTGTCGCCTCTTTGCTTTCGGTTCTATACCGGCTCCGCACCCCGAGGCAGCGCCGGTCTCAGTCTCAGCGCCGGTCTCGATGTCGGTCTGAGTCTCAGCACCGATCTCAGTCTCAGTGCCGGTATGTGTGTCGGTCTCAGTCCCTGATGCGACCGGCGGGCCCAGCAACAACATCGGTTGATCGTCGGCACGGCTCAAAAATTCGTCTGCCGGCAGGTAGACGTCATCGCAATCACCATAACCCTGTCCTTCATCGTTGCTAGCCATGTTTCCTACGATTAAATCTAGTAAATTAATTCTAGACCTAATAAAATGAATAATGACATACAAAAGGCCTATGTTTTGCAGGAACGTTGACTCCTTCCTTGTGCGGCAAATCTCGGGCACTCGATATGTCCTAGTTTGTAGCACAAGTCATGCCGAAATTCATGGAAAATTTCAGCATGACCTTTGCTAAAAAGTGGACAAATCGAGAACCTGAAATTTTCCGGAATGGAAATGAATCAACATTCTGGCAAAACATAGGCCACTCAACTTCATTCCCTGGAAACAACAAAAGGCCACTTGAGCACAATCGAAACATGGGCAAACACAATTGAGGAATTTGCATATATCCTGGCCACTTCAAATTTGCATGTCCTAGCGTTTGACACTTCAAGAAAATCTACACAAATCTCATGCTCTCTCAAACTCAATTCAAAAACCAAATATAGATTATATTTAGTTAACTACTGAACTAAACTTTACTCTAAACTAAACCCTACTTCCCTAATTAACATCTAGTTAAACAAACTCAATTCAAAAACTAAACCCTACTGAACTAATTAACATCTACATTATCTACTACTTAACATCGTCTATTATTACCCTAACTAAAAAACATCAACATTATCTACTACTTAACATTAATATCTATTAATTAAAAAGGATGGGTGGGGCGCCTACAGAGAGGGGAGAGACGGTGGCGGGGAGGTGCTGGGCGATGGAGGTAGGGGCGCTGAGGGCGGGCTCAGGATCAGGACGATGGGGTCCTGGCGGGCTCGGGGGCGGTGAGGTCGAGGGCGGTGGCGGTGAGGTCGAGGGAGGCAACGGTGAGGTCGAGGGTGGCCGGAGAGGCGGCGGCGGTGAAGCTGGGCGGCCTCGGGCGGCGACCGTGAGGATGAGCGTGGCGTCGACACTGGCCGGAGACGGCGGCAAAGTCAAGGCAACGGCGAAGTGGGGGAGACGGCAGCGAAGTGGGGCGAGGGATCCATTTGGGGGAGAAGTGGTGGCCGGGGGGAAATAGTTTTTGGTTAAGTCAAAAGTAACGGTAGCGCATTTCAGAAAACACGCTATAGCTAAGTTAGCTACAGAGCGTTTCAGAGAGCGCGCTACTGCTACGTCTTCATCATTTTTTTCCTTTTTCATTTATGTTTCTTTACATTTTATATTTTTCCTTTCTCCTTTTTCTATTTCTTTCATTTTAATTTACTTCTCTATTCATTTTTCATTTTATTTTATTTTCGTTAGCAGTAGCGATTTACGCATAAACGCGCTGCTATAAGTTTATTAGCGGTAGCGTGGTTCTTGGAAGATCGCTACTACTATGTGTAGCCCATCGGCTAAGTGATTGGAATTTTAGTAGTATCAAGTTTTCGGTGAGACGCGCTACTGATATATGTCCATCTGCAGCGCGCTTATTTTGCACGCGCTACTGCTGTCTAGCAGTAGCGTGCTCTTTTAACAAGTGCTACTGCTAAAGTTCTATGTATAACGTTTTCCCTAGTAGTGTCAAGTTTACATGGCATCAAAATAATAGAAGGAAAAAGACTTAGCAAAATCCAAAGTCCCTGAAAACAACAACATTATGGAGCCTACTTTGCATGCTGTTGCTAGTCGTCTTATAGATCACAAAAATACAAGACTTGCACCACTGTAAATATGGAATATTATAGTTCAAAACACATGTAGGCCTCAAGATCAAAGGATGCACACATCAAATGCAAGAAAAATGGCAAATCACCAAGATCTGATAAGAACCAGCAGTTAACATTTTATAGCACTCTTGGAACAACGAAAATGTCATCATAATGGACAGTAACATGCATGGAGATGCTCTTAATATGAAGAGCTCGAGGAGGCGAATATTTTGACATATCATATGCATGATTCGGAGCACCGAGCTACAAGATGTGGCATGATGAAGTAGGCATGAAAATGTCACAGATTTTAAGGACTTAGTGAAAAAAATCACCTCGCGAAAAGTCAACGCGGGACGTGGATATCCGGGACGGAGGGATCCGAGACGCGGGTGTTGTTTGGTTCGGGGGAGTGGTGGATCTCGTCCCACTCCCCAGATCCGGCGACGAGGCGGTGACTCCGGCCATGTTCCGGCGATGGCCGGCGACGAGGAGGCGGCGGCACGACGAGGAGTAGGCAGCGGGGCCGAGCGGGGTGCGTTGCGGTGGCGACCGAAGGAGGCGGCGCAGTGCGGCGGGGGGGCATACGGGCGGTTGGCGGCCGCGCTCAGTAGAGGTGGCCGACAGAGGCGTGCGGCGGCCACCGGCGAATGCGGTGGCACGCAGGCGGGCGGCGCTCGGACGTCCGTGGGAGGCAGCGGCGCTCGGTGAGCCGGGCCGGAGGGCCGGCAATGGGCCCGAGTGGGCCTGGCGGCGGGGCGGCGGCCAGGGACAGGTGGCCGCGTCTCATTGCGTGGGGCAATGGCGGACATGTCTGGCGGCGCGGGGAGGAGTGGATCTAGGGTTTGGACTGCGAAAATGGAGGGGGGAGGACCTATTTATAGGTAGGAGGAGTTTGGAGTGTCCGAATGAGGTGCGGTTTTCGCCCACAAGATCATGATCCAACGGCGGAGAACATGGAGATGGTTTACATGGGTTATTGGGCTGTTTTGGAGGGGTGTTGGGCTGCAACACAAAAGAGGCTTTTGCGGTTACCCTGTTAACCGTTGGGGCATCAAACGGCCTCCAAAATGAAATGAAATTTGACAGGCGGTCTACCGGTGGTGTACCAGGGCCACTTGACAAATCTCGACCCATTCCGAGATCGTTTTTCTCCCGCTTATGAAAAGAGAAAAGAGGGTTGTGCCGTGTGCATGTGGGAATATCAAATTACGAAACAGTCAATGGGGAAAATGACCGGATGCATGAGACGAACACGCATGCAAATGAGATGCAGATGATGACATGATATGAAATGCATGACATGAACAAAATGCAAAACGAAGACAAAACTCAACCACGAAGGGAATAACATATCACATAGCCGAGAATGGCAAGGGTCGGTGTTACAAATATGGAAAGTTGTATATAGGGCGTTACAAGCCTAGCCCGCCCCCCTCTGGCTCCAGGAGAGGTAGCTCGGCGGGAGCAGGAGAGCACCGGGGAACGCGTGGATGGAGAGCACGGCGGGGGCGACCCATCGAACACCACCACCAGGGCCAGCAGGACACAGCAGGGCTAACGGAGCTACAGCCCGAGAGGAAGCCGGCCGGGGTCTAGCTGGGGGACTGTTGGAGGAGCCAGGGAGCACCATCCCCACCTCTGCATCCAACTCCCTGGCAAATCACATTGCTGGGATGGAGACGCGGATGGAGATGATGGTGCTACCGCCTGATGAAGATGGTGCAGGCGCCACTCAACCGGAGTAAGAGTCGTCGCCCTCCCGCCCACTACTGCCGTCATCGTCATCACTGTCCTCCTGGTCGCTTTTCCTCGAGGAGGATCGTTCTTCGTCAATCGAGCTCTCCGTGTAGCACCCTAAGCGACCTCCTGAGCGCCCGAGGATCTTGACAAAGAGCAGGCCGCTCTCCATTAATTTGAACTGGAGAACATGCCCCTCCGAGAAGCCGTGGGCGCGAGCAAAAGTCTTCCAACCACGGCGGAGGTACATCAGGTGAGGGGCAGGGAAGTCGACGTCAACCCACATGCCGCCATTCCCACAACCCCTCATGTGCAACCTCAGAGCGCATGGCTGTTCGAACTCCATTTCCCGTGCAAAGGGAGTTGGGAGGCGAATGTGGATGCACAGAGGTTTGTACATCCTGACGATGAACTCTCGAGGTTGGTCTCTGACATGGCCTTCCGTTGGCGGAAGGGCCACTACTGGGGGCACAGCCGTGGCGTCGCCCTGCCCCCATCTTCCTCGGGCGTCGTGGCAGCCCCGGCCTCGCCCCCTCCCTCCTCCCCTCACGGCAGGCTCTGCCACTACAGGATCTGAAGGAGGAGGGATGCGCTGTTGATTAGAAGCCCTCTGCACCGCTGCTGGGACACCGCCACGCCCTCGCCCTCTCACCATAAAATAGAAGGATTGCAGAGGGGAAGAAGAAGAAGCGTTGCGGAGCAGCACTGCCCCTACCCTCTTTTTATAGGAAGATGAGGCAGGGGACTGGCTTCTCACACAGGAAATGGCCGCCCCGCTCCTCCAATACGGCCTCTCTGCGCCCTCTATGGCTCTAAGAATCAAGGCCGACCCTCTGCTCCAACCATCGGCGTCCGGTTTCCGGCCATGGCACTCCTACCCGCGCCCTCTGTATCCACCACCTACCATGCCCAATGCGTGCGAAACAGGAGGCAAGTGGATTGGCATATTCCGCCCTGTGATCATGGGGCGTGGGCAATCCGCGGGACATGACCGAAATTTTTGAATAGCGTTGCGTACGACGTGCGGGAAGACCGGAAATTGACCAAAGCCCAAGATTGATGAAGAAGAAAAGAGAAAAAACCTCAAGAGGCCAGCCTCTTCAGCGCGCCCGCCTATGCACTTATTAGGCCCTACCCCGACGACGCCCGGCAGCGCGTTTGGGGTAGGCCCGGGGTCTTTAGTCGGTGCAACAAACCATAGGTCCATTGCCCAGACTATGCACAGGGCACAGGAACATGATTGAGGCACCAGCCCAAGTCAGAGTGCAAGAGACCAAGAGCTTCAGAGGACCAACATGCAAAGGAAGAGGACCAAGATAAAGCCAAAGAAGCAAAATGCCACTAGGAGAAAAGCCCCCCTTACCGGGCAAGCGAGCTCAGAAGTGGCGGGGCAGTCCCCGGAAGAAGACGCCCAATACGTCCCGACAGGGCTTGCTGGGAAAGACGAGGGCAAAACCACATCACCCAACTACTCCACCATGAACCGCGTCATCAATCAGTGCGGTGTCAAGCCGTAAAGTGACTAAGTGGCAGCCATTCGCCACATGGCAGCCTTTCTCTACATAAGATGACCTAGAACGACACCCGTCCTGCGACGTTTCAAGCGAGAAGGTGTGAAGCTGGCAAAATAGCCCGACAAGGCTTACCGGGCAACCTGTCAGCCGGCAGAGTTAGGTATGATAGCACTGTTAGCTATCTTATCAGCGCATAATGACTACTTTTCCATTGTGGTAGCCCCTTAATCTATAAAAAGGAGGCCCATAGAAACCATAGAAATGGTTAGAAGGTCGCACAACAAACACGCCCATACGCGCGTAGCCACTGCCGCCCTTCCCCGCCAACTGTACTACGCACCGCGACCACTCTTTCACCATCAATCCACCAAAGCAGGAGTAGGGTTTTACGCCTCACGGCGGCCCAAACTTGGGTAAAATTGCGTGTGTGATCTCTGCCTTGCTGCCTCATGCTCGTCTGCTCCTTGTGCAACGTAACGTCCCCATGCCGAACCAGCAAGGGGCCCTCTGATCCCATACGTGACCGTGGTTTCCCGCGACAGCCGGCGAGGCAGGCGGATGGGGGCGAGTAGAGATTGAAAGCGCAGCAAAACAGAGGTGAATCGGGGCCTGGGCCGACCAAAAATACTAGGGTGGGCCGCATCCCACCGTGGGCACCCTGTAGATACACACCCAAGCGGCGTACATGCATTTTCGACGAAATTAGGAACGTTTAGCTGACCAATTAAATGACTCTATTTTAATAATATTAGATTCATATTTAAACAACTAAGCTTGTTTAGCTTGATGGGTGGAGCGGTGCTATTATGACACGAAGCACATATGTTGATCGTATAGTGCTCATAAAAGGGGTAAACCTTAAGCATTTTTTGAGGAAAAGAGGGTTTCCCCTCCGATTTCTATTAAAGAAACCACCATGGAACCAACATGATAAATTAAACCCTAAGCATGATCAATTAAACCCTATTATGACTATGTCATGGCAGATTTAATGCTGCAAACCACATAAATGCTATTTAGCTTCCATTGTTTGCTTCGAACTAAGAACCAAGTTACGATCTATTTTCTGGTTGAGATCAAAAAGTCGAGCAGATATAAAGTACCACCTCTCTTGTGGCGCCGTGTAGGCATCGAGGATGCAATGGCTAACGGTGTCGTTGAAACAGATCTGCAACGGTAGACGGGTGCATCGGGGGATAAGTCCGTTGTGGTGGACGAGAAGGTCGTGTCAGCGGCCCCGGCAAAGAGGACGCCGCCGCCGATGAAGCAAGAGGACGCGATGCAAGGCTCCTAGTCTGTCGCCATGGATGAGAAACGTCCATCCCTAGCAGTGGACGACGCGGTCTTGGTAGGCGTTCTGGCATGGTGGAGGACGGTGGCGATTGATGGGGTGGAGGATGGCGGCGATTGATGGGGTGGAGGACGGCAGCGATGGATGGGGTGGTGGACGGAGGAGGCTGGTGTGGGGATGGTGTTCGGTAGGATCGAAAGTATGTCTATACGGGGGTGATTAGACTACTTGACCAAATAAAAATATAGCCTTTTTCCCAATTTTAGTTCTTGGCAGATTTTAGCAACATAGCACAAGTCAAGCAATCAACCTACACATGCAATTCTAAGAGTATAGCAGCGGAATGTAAAACAATTGCATATGAAGGTAAAGAGATGAGTTTGAGGGAGCAAACGCAATGTTGACACGGAGATTTTTTATCCGTGGTTCCGATAGGTGGTGCTATCATACATCCACGTTGATGGAGACTTCAACCCACGAAGGGTAACGGTTGTGCGAGTCCATGGAGGGCTCCGCCCACGAAGGGTCCACGAAGAAGCAACCTTTTCTATCCCACCATGGTCGTCGCCCATGAAGGACTTGCCTCACTAGGGTAGATCTTCACGATGTAGGCGATCTCCTTGCCCTTACAAACTCCTTGGTTCAACTCCACAATTTTGTCGGAGGCTCCCAAGTGACACCTAGCCAATCTAGGAGACACCACTCTCCAAGAAGTAACAAATGGTGTGTTGATGATGAACTCCTTGCTCTTGTGCTTCAAAATGATAGTATCCCCAACACTCAACTCTCTCTCATAAGATTGGATTTGGTAGAAAGAAGATTTGAGTGGAAAGCAACTTGGGGAAGGCTAGAGATCAAGATTTATGTGGTTGGAATGGAATATCTTGACCTCAACACAAGTGTAGGTGGTTCTCTCACAGAAAATATGTATTGGAAGTGTAGGCATGTTCTGATGGCTCTCTCCAGGAATGAAGAGTGGGTGGAGGGGTATAAATAGCCTCCACACAAAATCTAACCGTTACACACAGATCACCAAACTCGGTGGGACCGAATCATGAAACTCGGTCAGACCGATTTAGTTCAAAATGTGAACGTTAGGATTCTCGGTGGGACCGACATGTCAACTCGGTGGGACCGACTTCGTTAGGGTTAGGGCATAACATAATCTCAGTGAGACCGATTACACAAACTCGATGAGACCGATTTTGGTAATGGACTGACAGAGAGTTGGTCAGGCAAACTCGGTGGGACCGATTCGCTCATCTCGGTTGGGCCGAAGTGTTACAAAAGGAAAACAGAGAGTTTACATTGCAATCTTGGTGGGACCGGTCGCTCATCTTGGTTTGACCAAAAGGTTACGAAGGGAAACAGACAGATTAGAATCCCATCTCGGTGAGACCGAGATCCCTATCGGTGAGACCGACAAGACTAGGGTTTTTGGCAGTGGCTATGTCAACTGAACTCGGGGGCGCTAGATAGAAAATTTCGGTGGGGCCGAGTTTGACTCATGGTTTGGGACATATGTGGATGTGAGAAAGTAGTGGAGGGTTTTGGAGCATATCACTAAGCATTTTGAGCAAGCACCTCATTAAGAAACACCTCATCCCTTCTTAATAGTATTGGCTTTTGCTATAGACTCAATGTGATCTTGGATCACTACAATAGAAAATGTAGAGTCTTGTGCTTTGAGCTTGAGCCAATCTTTTATCCTTAGCATTCTGAAGGGTCCACTTTCTAATCCATGCCATGCCAACCATTGAGCTTTCCTGAAATATTCATCTTGGAATAGCATTAGCTCAATGAGCTATATGTTGTTAGGAATTACCAAAACCACCCAGGGATAGTTGCACTTTAATGTTCTAGCGCGGACGGTGTATGAACTCGAATGGAGGGAGAGGTATAGGGAACCATGTTTTTGGGATGCGTCTATCTGAAATATGGGGAAGTTACGAACTTAGCCCCCGTTTAAAATTTGGATGTCTCCTCGATTGGGGATAGGACGCTAATCTCGCATCTCCCCAATATTTGCCCAGAGTGATTTAGGGCAAGGGGAGGTTGTTTTAGCGCCCACAGTGTATGAACGATGCTGACAAGTAGGGCGGTTGTGGCACATCTAAGTGAAGTTACAAACCTGCCCCTGTTGAAAATATTTCCCTACATCGATTTCGGCCGAGTCAAGTTTGTTTTGCCGCCCACCGTGTATGAATGGGGAAATGGATGGAGAGACAGAGGTCTCTCGCATGAGCTTGAAGCAAATGTGTTTTGCCGCCCATGTTTGGCGCCCACCGTGTCGGAATGCGCTCAGAGGCACTCGTCTCACATCTAATTGAAGTTACTAACCTACCCCTAGTGAGAACAATGGAAATCGGGCCGATGGATTGTCCGTGTAAGGGTTAGACAGTAATTTACATTTCCCAAACACTGGCTTCGGGCAGCTGACGCGGGAGTCGACATTTTGCTGCTTCTTTAGAATTTTGGCGCAATAATGTTGGATCACGGGTTCCGGCAAAACCCTTAAGGTTCGAACACTAGGGTCCACGCGAAGATATCCCCCCCCCCCTATCGATCAGTGTCCTAACTTAGCCAAGATCTCACAAACTAACTCGACAAACTCGCAACACAAAGGACACAAGATTTATACTGGTTCGGGCCACCGTTGTGGTGTAATACCCTACTCCAGTGTGGTGGTGGTGGATTGCCTCTTGGGCTGAGGATGAACAGTACAAGGGGAAGAACAGCCTCCTCAGGTTGAGGTGTTCTTGTGCTTGGAGCACTTGTGTAGCTGAGGATGATCTTCCATCCTCTCCCCGCCTATGGTGGTGGCTAGTCCTATTTATAGAGGCCCTGGTCCTCTCCCCAAATATGGAGCGGGAAGGGAGCCAACAACGGCCAATTTGAAAGGGGACAACTAGTACAAGCTATCCTGACAAAAGGTGGTCTTCGCCTGCCAAAGGTTCTGGCGGTGATGCCGTCCTGGGCTCCACGGTGACCTCCGTCTTGCCGTCCTTCTAGTCTTGGTCTCGTTGCACCAATATGGAAACCTTTGCTTGATGACTCGGTACTTCGCGTATGTACTTGCCCCCTTAGCACTAAAGAGGAAATAAGGACGCTGCGCGCACTGGCGCCCGCCTGGGCTCGATCGTCATGGCTCACATCACAAGAACCTCATGAGGTTTGCCTGACCTTGAACTCTCCGCCCCTCACGAGCCGGCCTGATGAGGCTGCTCCTGAGGAGGTCTTGTGTCGTCCGCCTCGCGAGGGTCTTGATTCCTTGTTGATGAAGATGGGTCGTACAGGCCCGCCAGCAAAGCCATGCCGTGGGCCGCCGGCAGGCAAGTCTGGGGACCCCTGTTCCTAGAACGCCGACTGTAGCCCCCGGGCCCAAGGCGCGCTCGGGCTTGGCTTTGAGGAGAAGCCAAGGGTCAAGTGCGGAGCGCCGCGGGCCCCAATAGCCTGCAGCCTCGGTCGACGCGTGGCGGTTGGATGGACGTGGGCATCTCCGCTTCCCCACGCTGCCTCGGCAACTGCCCGACGTGAGAAGTCCCTGCGACATGCAAGGAAAACCATCATTACCTGTGATCGTGGGGGGTGCTAGTTGGCCTCCTCCTGGTATAAATTGGAGGGGGGCGGAGCCTCCGTCGCCCATCTTTCCTCTACCTCTCCTGCTTCTTATTCTTCCTTGCTCCACTTGTTGCTTGTGTAGACATGGAGCCGATCCAAAGGTTCCTGGCCGCAGACAAAGGCAAGGCTCCCCTCAACGTGCCCGAGCTGCTCTCGCCGAAGAAAAGGAGGTCTCATCGCCGCGAGGTTGTCGTGAGGCCGGTGGTGTCGAGGCCTTGGTATGAGAGGCCGCCACCTGGGTACCCGCTTCCCTTGCACGCTCATGCTGACGATTCCGGAGGGAGGAGCGCGGTTAGTGGCGCCGCCCGCGCCAGGGCCATGGTCGCCGTGCCACGGAGGTGCACGTCGTCGGCCCAGGGGTCCATGCTGCGTAGTCTTCGTGCGAGTTTGTGCAGTGGGCGGCGATGCCCCCGAGCACCTGGATATGCCTCCCGCCGTTCTTCGCCACCGAGATGCCGCAGAAGGGCCTCCGCGAAGTTTGGCTGCAGCATGCCGACTGCAACGCCCCAGTGACTGGAGCGGAGATTGGAACCCTTGCCTCCGGGAAGATCTTCATGACCCGAGGCTGGGGTGAGATTCCCCGAGTCTGCCGCGCGGAGGGCGCCCTCATGATCCACTTCAAGTACAACGGCGCCTCCGTGCTGTTCTTCAAGGTCTTCGACAAGGAAGGCCGCCACCTGGAGTGCTGCCCTGAAGGATGTCGCCAGGGCGGCATTGCGGCGAGCGCGGGGCCGGCCACTGGTCTTGGCTGTAGCTCCTCCAGCGACAGCGGCGACTTCTGGTGGTCCAGTGACTCTCCTGAGCTCTTGGAGTCTCTGGAGACGAGCGACGACAGTCACGTGCCCCCGAGCTCCCACCGAGCCTGGAGCAAGGCCGCGGCGTCCAGCCACCGTCGGCGCTGATCTGGATGGAGTTGGCGCTGTCCTCGTGTGGCCCACTATTGATGATGGCGTCGGCGACACCTGGTGCACGTAGATAGAACCCCTAGGAATTCCTTCCCTTTGTTCCCTGCGAGGAATCATGAAGCAGGCCCCGTGGGGTGTGTAAAGCGTCTGTAATGCCTTTTGTCAATATAGGCACCGTTATGAAGATTTGTGTGCGCATATCCTGCCGAGGCTCGGCCTCCCCTTTCCAATCCTGGGGCAGCTTGGTGCTCTACGCTGACAGGTCCCGGTCCCCAGGCAGGCTGCAGCCATCGCTGGTATGCCAGGTCGCGTGCTGTTGTCAAGGCTAGGAGGTGAGCGGCCAGAGGTCCAGTAAGAGATCCTGAGGCGCGATGCTCAGGAGGTCCCTCATAGCGCGCAAGCAGCTGTCTTAGAACGGGAAAGGAAGAAAACGTTGTCGCAGCAGGGCAGCGAAGGGAGTGAGAGAGGGTCTCGTGCCGCAAGCGACTGGTGGATCTAGAGCGAGAACTTATCTTTGGCGTTCTAGGGTCTGCTCCTCGGGTCATGCCAGACTCGCTCGCCGGTCACTGTAGTGTGGCTAGGTCTGGCCCGTGCGGGCCTCCCCCTCCCCTCCATGTCCTTCTCGGTGCTCTGCATCATCAGGCCCCGGCCCTCGAGCGAGCTCAGCCACCGCCGGTATGCCAGGTCGCATGCCGTGGTCAAGGCCAGGGGGTGAGTGCTGGAGAGCCAGTAAGAGCTCCTGAGACACGATGCTCAGGAGCCCCCTTTTAACGCACAAGCGAATCGCATGACGAGAGAGAGAGAGAGAGAGTTCGTGGTACCGCCTGCTATGGCCCTCATGAAATTCCTGCAAGCTAGCACATGGAAGGGCACCGGTCGCCGTGGTGATTGCTGGTTTGCTTTTGGTGCGTGAGTGGGGCCTCTCTACTGCGGAGATCCCCCGAGGCATGTACAACCATGCCCTGACACGTGGCTTGCACAGCAGGGCTAGACGAGGTGTATCTGGGCGCTCGTGAGCCAGCGCGGGACTCATGAGGCCCTACCTCAAGGCGGGTTGCGCCTGGTCTTGTTCTTGTTTGTTGTCCTGGTCCTGCGAAATGGTTAGACAATGCGAAGGGTCCTGAAGAAAGTCGGCCGACGCGCGGCTCCCACGGTGGGTGACTATCAAGCAGGCGATAGTCATAGATAGATTAAGCATGGAAAGCAACCTAGCTCAGGTAAGTGCAGGGAAGATGCATGCCACCGGGTCCGGCCTGAGCGGCTTAGGGATGATGCAGCCCAAGGGGCGCCCCCAACAGGGTAAGCTAAAGACATAAAAGGAAAGATACATGCCACAGGGAAGGACACACACGCCCTAGGAATGATGCTGCCCTGGGGCGCTCCCTGCTGAATGAACCTTGGAAAATGTCACCTAGTCATGTCGATGAAGGAGAGATGGGGTAGCTGAAGGCGTGCGGCGAAGGGCTGCCCCTCATGAGCCACTAGGGCCCTGAGGCTCTGGAGGCCTTGGGGGCCCAGGGGGTTCCTCGAGGACCGTCTTCATCTCCGTCAGCACGGCGTGGTGCCTGGCCTCCTGAGCCACCAGGATGCTCGGCAGGTTGCGATGATAGGCGGCCGCCACGCTCGGCAGACCGAAGGGAATGCGGACGTAACTATGAGGTGGGCCCTTGCAGCGTCCCATGCGCGAAGGCCAGAGAAGCTCCTGAGAGGCAGCCCGATTGAGCCCTGGAACGTCGATGCAGACATGCAGCCCGGCATCCTCGCCTGGATGGGGAGCTGCGCCTGGTGAGCGGCGGCTGACGCGCATGGCCCTCGCGTCTTGCAGTTCCTGAGTGGTCTTGGTGATGAACTCCTGAGCGGTTGGCACTCCTTGCCCTATGTTCTCCTAAGGGAAACGTGCCGCGAGTGTGAGTCCCTTGTGATGCTGGCAAAGTGTGAGGCCCTCCAGAAGAGAGCCCCCGAGCCCTGCCCGAGAGGGGCACTAGGCACGCCCCCTATGCGATGGAGGGAGGTGCCCCAGGCGCGGACGCCGATCCTGATGAGGCGCCACTTGCCTGAAGCCCTGCGTGACGTAGCTGCTTCTTCTTCTTGGGGGTGGCCTCAGGAGGGCACTCGCCCAGACTATCAGGGTCATCGATTGCTGCAGCTTGGAAGGCACGCTTGAGGGAGCACACCGCGTCTCTTTCTTCGCACGGGACTGTGATGATTCCGCTGCTTCCTGGCATCTTGAGGACATTGTAGCCGTGATGGGTCACCGCCATGAACTTGGCCAGGGCTGGATACCCGAGGATGGCATTGTATGGAAGGTGGATGTAGGCGACGTCGAAGTCGATGAGTTCGGTGCGGTAGTTGTTGCGTTCTCCGAAAGTAACGGGGAGGCGAACCTGCCCGATCGGGGTAGTAGAGCCCTCAGTCACTCCTGAGGAAGGCTTGGTAGGCTGAAGCTGATCATATGGCACTTGGAGGTTGTCGAACGTGTCGACGAACAAGACATTGAGCCCTGCGTCGCCGTTGATGAGGGTCTTGGTAACTTGCACGTTGCTGATGACTAGCGAATAGAGCATTGGGAGGACGCCAGTAGTGGCCGCACACTTGAGCTGATCTGCCGAACTGAACGTGATGGGGCACCTGGACTTTCTGAGTGGGCGTGTGGCTTCGAGCTTGGGGATAACTACATTCACTTCACGGGCAAACTGATTGAAGATACGCTACGAGGCTGGGGGTTGAGCTCCGCCCAAGATGTAGGCGACAATGCGTGGCTCCTGGAAGCCCCCAGCCCCCTTGTCTAGATGGTGGTCATCATTCCTTCTAGATGGTGGTGGTAATGGAGGAAGGCCTGCGTTGCCTTGAGGACGAGCCTCACGAGGTTGGTCCCACCAAGCGCCCTGGCGAGGCTGATGCTACCGGCGGTCCTCACGAGGCCGGTCGTGCCACTCCTGGCATGGGCCACGGTCGTCCTAGTGTCCGCCACCACGTCCTCCTCCTTGGTCGTAGCCCCGGTCGCTGTGCTCGGGACGTCGACCGAAGTGTCCTTCTCGAATGGCTCTGAGCTCTTGACAGTCGCTGGTGTTGTGGGTATGCAGGTTATGGAAGGCACCGAACGGTCGGCTGCCCTTCGATGACTCGGGCTGGTCTCTGCCGCGCTTGGTGTCTAGCTCCGCCGCGAGCATGGCTGCTCCCTTGCACTTCACATCCTTGGCCTCCGTCTTTTTCTCCTCTGGGTCTGCAGCAGGGAGCTCGAGGAGGGAGAGGCGCCCCTCCTTAGCTCTTGCACACTTGGTTGCGGTGTTGAACAGCTCCAGGGTCGGTGCACAACTCTTCGTGGATGGCGATCTCCTCCTTCATCTGGACGTCGCGGACACCGTCGGAGAACCCTGAGATGATGGCCTCGACGGTCACCTTGGGAATTTTGATGCGCGCGCTGTTGAAGCGCTAAATGTACTTCTGTAGGGTCTATCCTGGTTGTTGCTTGATGCGGCACAGGTCACCTGCAACCGGGGGGAGGTCGCGAGTGCCTTGGAAGTTGGCGATGAAGCGGTTGCGCATTTCATCCCAGGAGGAAGTTTACCCTGGAGGCAGGTTCAGGAGCCAGGAGCGGGGGACATCCTTGAGAGCCATGGGAAACAAGTTCGCCATGACTTTCTCATCGCCGTTGGCCGCCCCGATGCTTAGCTCGTAGAGCTGCAGGAACTCCGCGGCGTCGGGGGTGCCGACGTAGCGAGGAGGCGAATCTGGGTTGAACTTGCCCGGCCAAGCGACGCTACGCAGCTCGGGGTGAAGGCGCGGCAGCCGACCGTGGTCTCCGGGGCCCGCCTCGAAGGTGGAGCTTGGCCTTGGCGCCCGCGCGCCGCTACGGCTAGCGGTGCGGGGCCTTGCTGCAGCAAATGATCCTGGCACGGCGGAGCGAGGAGTGGCGGAGCGTTCGCCTGTGGTCGAGGGACTTCTTGACAGCTTCTTTCTTCACGCGCGGGCGCCAGACGTGGTGGGTCGCGCCGCGGAGCCGCATGCCTTGGCGCTAGGGCGCCGTCTTGGGGCAGAGGTGGTGGAGGTGCTCCATGAGCGGCGTCACCCGTGGCTGGCGGAGGGTGAGGCAGAGAATAGGACGGCGCTAGGGAGCTCCCTGCGGCGCGGACAAGCTCGGCAGTACGGTTAAGCCAGTCCTCGTAGAGGTCGTCGACCGGGCGGTAGCGCAGGAGCTCGTGCGCCATGAGGAGCGCGGCCCGTGGTCCGTGGGAACGCGATGAGCGTGAGACGACGAACCAGCGGGAGTCAGTGATGGAGTGGCGCTGCGGCCATCCTGTCACACCGAGGGGTGCATCGAGGATGCTTGCTGCTCGTTCCCCGCCAGGCCAGTGGCGGCGTTGGCGCCAGGCGACGGAGAGCGACGCGGTGGCCCGCCAACAGGGGCCATCTGAGCAACACGGGTGGTGAGGGCAGCTTGGCGCTCGGCACGGGCGCGACGCGCGTCCGCCATGGAGATGATGAAGCGACGCGACACGGAGCAACCGAAAGGAAGCTTCAGCACACCCCTACCTGGTGCGCCAAATGTCGGATCACGGGTTCCCGCAAAACCCTAAAGGTTCGGACACTAGGGTGCGCGCGAAGATCTCCCCCCCCTATCGATCCGCGTCCTAACTTAGCCTAGATCTCACGAACTAACTCGACGAACTCGCAACACAAAGGACACAAGATTTATACTAGTTCAGGCCACCGTTGTGGTGTAATACCCTACTCCAGTGTGGTGGTGGTGGATTGCCTCTTGGGTTGAGGATGAACAGTACAAGGGGAAGAACAACCTCCTCAGGTTGAGGTGTTCTTGTGCTTGGTGCACTTGTGTGGCTGAGGATGATCTTCCATCCTCTCCCCGCCTATGGTGGTGGCTAGTCCTATTTATAGAGGCCCTGGTCCTCTCACCAAATATTGAGCAGGAAGGGAGCCAACAACGGTCAATTTGAAAGGGGACAACTAGTACAAGCTATCCTGGCAAAAGGTGGTCTTCGCCTGCCAAAGGTTCTGGCGGTGACGCCGCCCTGGGCTCCACGGTGACCTCCGTCTTGCCATCCTTCTGGTCTTGGTCTCATTGCACCAATATGGAAACCTTTGCTTGATGCCTCGGTACTCCGCGCCTACGCTTGCCCCTTAGCACTAAAGAGGAAACAAGGGCACTCCGCGCACTAGCGCCCGCCTAGCCTCGATCGTCATGGCTCACGTCACGAGAACCTCACGAGGTTTGCCCGACCTTGAACTCTCCGCCCCTCACGAGCTGGCCTAATGAGGCTGCACCTGAGGAGGTCTTTTGTCGCTCGCCTCATAAGGCTTGGCCCATCACGAGGGTCTTGATTCCTTGTTGATGAAGATGGGCCTTATAGGCCCGCCAGTAAAGCCACACCGTGGGCTGCAGGCAGGCAAGTCTGGGGACCCCCGTTCCCAAAACGCCGACAAATAAGTATCCACGTTTACCCTCGCAACTAAATTCAAATCCATTTTGTATTCTTATACGAATCTTTATAAATCATTCTATGTGTTTTTATATATCTTCAAAAGCACGACAAAGATGTATTCCACCGTCATATATGAATATGATTTACAAATGCCAATACTCGAATTCAGAAGCTAGAATCCGGTTTAAGGTGAATTTGAATATTTGAAACCACTTTATTTCCAACTCAAGTGTCACACGTTGCATAATGTGTAGTCCCATTTAGATATGTACAAAAGAGATGTCTCAAGATTCAAAATACCGAGTCAATCAATAAATAATGTACAAAACTAACAGACATATAAACACTTATAGAGTATATGGATCAATAATATCAACTAACATACATAAGCCATGCCACTGTACTTTTATTTTCTAGAAGAGCATCATTTTTTAGCGAAGCTAGTACATCATCTCGGCCTTTTCAGATGCGTGCCATTTAAGGACCATCTATACTACTATTATTGTTAAATGCACATTAAACCTGATTGGCACAACAATCAAAATGTCTCAGAGTCTTATCAACTAATACAAACTTGTGCTGAAAAAATTACAAACAAAAAAACAATTATTCCATGAACTCTAAAACAAATGGTTTGACCGATTACATGAACAAATCACACAAAGGTTATTCAGCGATGGAAATAACATTTCACCTATGATTTACCAAATGGGAATTTAATTTCCTTTTTTCCTTTAGGACCTTAACAATACAGTCAGTCTCAACTTGCTTCGTTTTGAAATCCACCAAATATTTAATGGTTGTCTTGAGTATTGCTTGTGATTGTGTTGTTTGCTTCCTCAACATGTCAGCTTCCTCTCTAAGTGCAGAAGCAAAATCTCTTTCTACAAATAGTTTAGCCTCTAGAGCATCATCAGTTGGCAATTCATGATGCACGATTGGGCTGGTGCCACAGCTGTGGGATGATACAACGTCCACAGGGACCTTGCTCTTTGATCTTGGGCTAACCTGTTTTGCCATTAAATTATGATTGGATTACAAAAAGTTGAAGTTAGAAAACATATCAACTAGGAGTTACAACATCAAACCAGTTAAACAAACAAGGAATTAAAGATTTTCAATTGGATGCTGAAAAGTAGTTATTAAGATCATTGTAAACGGTTGCAGCAGCAAAGCAGTTAAACATACAAGTTTTGCAAAAGGTACGTGTTGTGGCATTGGATTTCGCTTGGATCATGAAAAGTTGAGTAGCCAGTAACGTGATTAGAGCAACCGGTTGCAGCAGCAGAGTGGTTAAACAAACAAGTTTTACAAAAGGAACCTGTGGTGGCACTGCAGTTTCTCTTGGATCCTGAAAATTTGAGTAGCCAGTAACTTGATTAGAGCAACAAGTTACAGCAGCAAACCCATTACACAAATATATTTTTAAGAATGTACCTGTTGTGCAATTGGACTTCCAATTGGATCCTGAAAGCTTGATGTTGGTAAGATTATTACAGCAACAAGTCACACCAGCAAACCAGGTAAACAAGGAAGTTTCTGAAAACATGCCTGTTGTGCCAACGGAGTTTCAGTTGGATCCTGCAAACTTGAATGTGAGCAATCATAAATAAAATGTTGCAAGAGCCATAAGAAACTAACATCAAACTAGTAAAACTAACCAATTTTGGCAATGTATTTAGTTACACATGAACTAGTAAAACAAACAAGTTCTTGGCAATGTATTAAAGTGACAAGTCGATACCGTTTACCAGCAACACAGACATTTGTAAATTTCTTTGATGTAAGAAAAATGAGTCGAACACACACACACATACACACACACACACACACGCACACACACACACACACATATATATATAGGAAAAAGCAAAGATATAAAGTTTCGCTAGCGTGGCTGCAATCACAAGCGCTCGTTCGTGTGGGGATCTGGTCCCTCCTCTTACTTCATTTGCTTTTTCACTTTATATTCCATTTGATGCTTATTTCCTCTTTTAGAGAAAGGTGGACCATGCTACCTGCAAGACAACAACACCAGGCTGCCAAGTGCACAGTCCAGCAGGCATGGACCACTCGCCTTCGCCCCAAACGGTTCCACGAAGGTCTTGGAGAACCGTTGACTAAAGGTTCGAACCTTTCCTACTTGTTTTTCTAGTGCCTTTCTTTTTGTTTTCTGATACAGACATTACAGGCCTTGTTAGCACCACATGGTCATTTTGACGCAGGTGCTATGGGCTCTGAATCAGCCCGTTTCTTTCATATTCTACCATCATGCCATGCAAAAAAGCAGAAGTTGAGAATATGTTTTTTGATCAGAAATAAGAGAGAGAGCGCTGCTCGGGCCGTTATTTGGGTACACGGACATCAGCACTCGGAAAAAAATGTGATGAAAAATGAAAAGGAATATGTAAAAGGGACGCAGACGAAGCTTATCCCACATGGTCACTTTTGCTGTGCCGAGAGCTACGTAGGGCAACTAGAAGTAGATGTGCATCCCGTTATTCATTCAAGCGTGCGTGGTGCATGGCGTTTGGGCAACCAGAAACACGACGAGTAAAACCGAACAAATACGTTCGTCAGCGTTCCCTGGTCTGACCCGTCATACGACTGTCAGTGTGAGCGAACACCCGTTGAAATTTTCAGCCTCTAGCCTGTGTAGTGATGCCCGAATGTTTGTTCCTTTTTTTCCAGCATCGTTGTATTAACTAACTGCAAGGGTTAATTGGGCTATACGCTTCAGAGATTAATGCAGCTGAAGGTGTGGCATGAGTTTTGGAGTGATGGGCGCATGCGGTTTTTGGGGTGATGCCCGTTTTGAGTCAACATGCACTAAGGCCAACTTCACCGCACGACCTCAAACAGACGTCTGGTTTGGCTAAATTTTTTCCCTTTGGGGCGGCAATGGGTTCGCCCATGTCCGCGTCTGTCCGATGGGTCGTGGGTGCGCCCAGCGCGCGGTCGCACCCCAAAACTTGTCCGTGTCGGACGTGTTTAAAAAAACATAAAAACTTAAATAAAATGACTTAAAAAGTAAATAAACGCGGTTTAAAAATCTTAAAATTTAAGTTAGGGTCCATGGCCACAAAACGGCCCAGTTTTACGTCCAACTTGGCATAATTAAATATAAAAAAGAAAATAAAAAATGGCTGCCGCCAGCGCGCTCCTACCCGTGCCCGTCGATGCTGTCTCCGTCGCCGTCTTCCGTGGTCGCCGGCGTCGTTGTCGTCGCTGACGAGGTCGACGTAGGCCGGCGGCGTCCAGAGGTGGGCCGGTGGTGCGTGGTAGACGCGGGCGGGCTGGACGGCGGGAGGTGCCTGCACCACCTCCTCCCTTGGCGACGCCTCCCGCTCCGGTGACCGCGGCAGAGTGGCGCACCAGTTCACGCCCACGACGGCGGCCATCTCCGGAGCAGTGCAGGACCGGCCCCACCCGCGGCGATCGGCTCCTCCTCCATCGTCTCCTCCGCGGCCACCATCTCCAGCTCGGGGATGGCTACCTCGCCGGCGGCGGAGCGGGCCATCATCTCCTCCAGGCCCTCCCACTGGCGCTCATCGCACGTCTACATGGAGTCTTCCATGACACGCGCCATGAGACGGGCCTCCTCCTCCTCTGTCATGCAAGGAGGTGGTGGTGGAGACGGCAAAGGCGACGGCGACGGCGTGGGCGTGAGGCCGCGCACCCGCCTATGCCCGCGCTCTTGGGGAGCAGGCGCTGCGCGCTCCCGACGTGGCCGCCGCGGCCTAGACGCCGTGCCGGCGAAGAAGGAGGCACGCCACACGTCGTGCTCATTCTTGAGCCAGGTGTCCCGGAGAGCGGAGTCCGGGGCGTACCTGTCGTCATAGTACAAGTCATTGGGGAGGAGGCGGCGGTGGCGCTCGATCTCTTCACGGTCCGCACGACCGCTCGCCAGGACGGGAGGGATCGGCACACGGTCGGCGGATAAGTGCCAGTTGTTGGGGAGGTGGACATCGCTCCAGGGGAGAGACGTTTTCATCTCCCAATAACGGCGGCACACCGACGCGCGGATGTAATGCCAGTCACGCTCGCCGGCGGACGTGGGGCGATGGAAAACGCGGGCGGCGCGGGGGCCCGGCGTGGTGGTGATGTCGGCTCCTCCTTCATGGAGCCGGCGCGGCGCCCTGACGAGGAGCCGGCCTCGCGGTCGTGCTTCCCATTGCGGTTCCAGAAGCCCATGGCTTCGAGGTGGCCGGCCGGTGAGCTTGAGGACGGGGGAGGCTAGGGTTTTTGCGCTGTCGGGTTTTGAGGAGGCCGTGGGATGGAGTGGGGCAGTGTGGACGACGACAGGTCCACTGGTTACCCATTTAAGAAGGACGGCGACCTTCCATTGGGCCGATGACAGGTGGGCCCGGCCGCCCGTGCGCATTGATGTTGGCGGGTGGGAGGTAGGTGGCCGCCCCGCCACGCGGTCAGCCGCGGACGAGCGGCGCGTCCATTCGGTATCCACGGCGGCCCAAACCCGGTGCAAATTTGCGCTCGAACCGGGTCGGCGCGGACACAAAACAGACCAGATGGGTCCAGGCCGTCGCGCGTCAAGCCGCCTTGTTTGTCCGTTTTACCTAAAACGGGCGGGGTCGGATAAAATGAGGTCGCATGATGGAGTTGGCCTAAGGCCGAATAGATAAGGCCCTGTGTGTGCGGCTGCATTCACATGGTGTTACAAGTCAAAAGGCGCCCAATGCTGCTCGCATCTATGATGGTTGGGTTTCCCGCCGCAGGTGCCTGCCTGCGCGCATCAGACCGGATTTTCGATTGACGCCCATGCTGTTTCTCGCAAAAGACATAAATTTAACCTTAGGACGAAACTATTTCATAAACTAAACTATGTTTAAAAGTATTTCACTCAGCTGAGCCTTAATGTGCAGCGCCTAACAGTAAGGCGCTGCATTCTACTGTGCAGCGCCTAACACACAGGCGTCACACTGTGCAGCGCCTAGTTGTAACGAGTTGCACAGTAGAGTATAGCGCCTTACTATCGAGAGCTGCACAAAAGGGTCAGCTGTGTAAAATATTTTTAAAAATAGTTTAGTTTGTGAAATACTTTCGCTTTGAGGTCAAATTTGTCAATCTTACCACTGTTTCGAGGGTAGCAGCCAGTCATACCTGACGGAGGCGGTAGCTCCAGCAATCGTGGCGGAAGTTTCCACTGGAGATATAGGAGTGGACCAGCACCTCATGCTCCACCACGTCCACGCCCGCAACGATGGCCGTGCTGGCAAAGATTTGCTCATCCGCGGGCCGGCGCTCCTCGAGGAGGTCCAGGTCTATAGACCTCATCTGCCTGCGCCCGATGAAACGCGGCCTCGGTTGTGAGGACAGCACGCACCGGCCTCCTTGGCTCCAGCTCGTCCTCCATCTAGGCGTAGTCGGGGTCGGTATGCTGGTTGGCCTGCCAGCCCGCAACAATGAATGGCATTTCATTCTCGCTCCGTGGAACGGTTGTCCCAGTGGGCTTTGGAGCGTGAGGAGGACATGTAGGGCGTGCTACTAAGAGATTAAATGGCCGGAGAAGGATGTCTGTAGCCAGTGGCGGAGCGTGAACCAAAAATGAGGGGGGCCAACAGGTTCAGATTTATGAAAAAATAGCAAGTAAAAGCAAGAAAGTGCAAGTTCAGTCCACTGAATGATTCAGTAAAGATTCAGCAAAAATGAAAAGCATGGTTGTTTCTCTGTTTCTGCCCATTGCTACCTAAATTGGAATTTGTAAACAAATTTTTATCAGCTAAAAATAGTGATTCCACATTTGTTCTTTTACTTGAAGTAATCTACTTACCCTAACCATCTAAAATAAAAGAAATAAAGGTGGTCTGCAATTTACATGTCAAGATAGAATTGCAGAAACTTAAAGCCACATACCATAAATGTCGAGTTGTAGCTCCCAGCTTGCAACTTGCCCTAACTTGCTACTGCTTGATTTGAGAAAGGATCTAGAAGAAAAGAGCAAGCATACAAAGTAGATTTAGGGACTGGATTGGGAGGGGACTCGAGCAGTTGCTCAGGGGGTCAGGGAGTAGGGGACTAGTGGAGAATGGAGATGGGGAGGAGCTGAGCAGGAAGAACACGTGGCCACTCAGGGAATTGGGGTAGGAGAAGTTGAGAGGAGGAGGAAGACCTGGAAGTAGCAGCAGTCACCATGGGGGGCGACCAGAGGAACGGGGATGGGGCGGCGAACCACTGCTCCTCCCTCGTCACGGGCTAACCATTGTCCTAGTCCACCGTGGGCCATGAAAATGGGCCGTGTATCCTATAAATATATTTTTTGCGCTGATGGAAGGGGTGGCCAGAGCCCGAAATTGTCCCCATGATGCTCCGCCAGTGACTGCAGCTATGGCGCGGGATGAGGTTTGAACACGGGCCGCGACGGTGTGGTTGATGGAGGCCCGTTGGCGGGGAGACGAGGTGCCGTTTGAATGTGGAGAAGTCACCTGCAACGGGAGCATCGTCCGTACCACCCAGCGGACGCCTCAACACGTTTAGCCGCGCTGTTTCAAGGGCCCGCGGTGGAGACGCCCTGATGTGTTAGCAAAAAAGGCTTTCACCCCTTTTTATATAAAGCAACCACCAGAGATAAAAAAAATCCTGAAACAACACGCCACAAACACACACAACACACACCAAGGCAAGATATAAAGGTGTAAGATGCACCACAACACTACCCAATCAACCACCAAGCACACTACAGATGAGCCAAAAATAACCACTTGGGGCCAACGAAGACCCCCGAGAACTACCACCGAGAAGAAGTGAAGTGGGACAATGATGAAGCATGGACTCCAAGCGCGGTGCCTTCAAGAAGGGCATGACACCGAATAGTCGCCACCACCCGATCCCGAAGAACAAGTTTTCACCCAGAGCAACATGGAGAGAAGAGAAAACCACGACGGAGCCTTCATGAGGAAACGACGACATCTGTGGCCAGTTGACTGGTCGATCTTACTAGGGGGTCCCACCTATCATACACTTCAGTTAAATTAACATAGTTAGTTAACTTTAAACATGGTTAATAAGAGGGTTGGGTCCCACATGTCAGTGACCCAGGGGATGTCATTAGTGGCTAATTAAGCCATTTAGGCCGGCGGATAGCCGACGACAATAAACTTGTTCTATATTCAACTAAAAAATAAACTTGGTCCTCCATCTCGCTTTCCCGCTCTGCCACAGACCTCTATCTGACAGCCTCTACGCTGGTGAGGTAAGAAAGGAGGGCCCGCTCCTCTATCTCCTTCCATGGTTGTTCTTGTGTGGGTCGCTGCTGTGGTCATCCTTGCCATTGCTCTCCAAAATAACCTCCCCAGTTCTGTGCGTACCGGATCCGATCCTTCTTCTCCTGCAAGGTTTGTCTCCTGGGTGTGAAGCAAGTATTTATGCCGACAGCTCGTGTTCCATTTCCTTTTTCCACCTAATAAATCCTCCATCTTTCTTAAGTTATTCCCTTGGGCTAGTCCTCCCCAATATCTCGTTTCCTTCTAGTGTTGCTATTGTTTTGCTTTAGATCTGGAAGCCACAAAGCTAGATCAACTTGGTTTGGTACGATGCATGCCTTGTTTTCCATCTTTGAGCATCGTTCCTTTCAAGTCATGGTGATGTGTTGCAGGCTCTTAGTTTGCACCATGGCTAGGGCCAGCTTCGATTTGGCTTTTTCTTGGTTTCTTATGCCCACTCAAGGGGTGCTCAAGGCTTGAGTAAAAGATGGCTCCGATGGTTAGTCTGCGCCGCAGAGCGACTGCAACTTCACTGTCTTGTTGGTTGCAACCGGCGTTTTGGTTTGCTGGTGGCAAGCTAGCTCCAGTCAGCGGCGGTGTTGTAAGAAGCCTTTATATTCCTTGTTGATGATGATGCTGCGCAGGGCCAGGATCCTCAGGATCCCGAGCCCAAGCGACGAGGTGGTCCAAATCCGGCACGGGGACGCGGTCGACGACCCTACCGGCCGACCATGGTGACCGTGCCAGACGGGCCTGGGCTGCGATCTGTGTCGCCTGGTCCTCCTCTTCGACCTCAACGTCCTCAAGGGTGACATGAGCACCGACGGTCGCTGCCTACTGGTGCTACATCGTGCTCTGGGTGTCCGCCTCGCGTCGGGGTCGGGCCGTCGCCTGTCCTCAAGGAGAACCTCGTCGAGCTCTGCCCCATCCCCGCGCCCTTCGGCGTCGACAGCAGCTACCTCGCAGCCGCCGGCCTCCAGGATCCCGACGGCCTCGCGGAGCCCCAGGTGTTCCTGCTCAAGTTCTACTGCTACGACCGGATGGGCCTCCTGCACGGTAATACTACTGCTAGATAGATTTTAGTTCACCACCTCTCATATCGTCTCTGCTTCAGATTATTAGATATTGTGTGTGTTTGTCAATGAACTGCCTAATTGGATAACTCAATTTCTCCGCAGCTTTTAGGTACTGCTTGATTGATCCTATCTATGTCGATGCTATTTTACAAGAAATTGCTATTTTTGTTTGGGACTGGTGTAATTGTTATTTTTGTTTGGGACTGACTAAAGAACAACATATATAAGTATGTTTCCCTCTGTGACTCGCCTGATGATCGGACAGCCGAGCCTCCGGTACATCTTTTATTTTCGGGTTTACAATCCTCTGCAACTAAGTCCAAAACCTAGCCTGGACCGGAGCTAATCCAAGTCATAGTAGACTGACTTTCTTCATTAGTTTTTTCTGGGACTATCACTGGTCTCCTGGTAGACCATTCACAGACGCAAGCAGAGGAATTCATGTTTACCTAGTATGATGTAATCGATGTATATTCTTTGGCTCCATTGTTGGAAGGCTTTGGTGCGGCTGCTCTCCGTCTCTACCGGTGGCGGCCTCGAATTACTGTTCACGGGCATCGGTGGTCAAGTTATTGGTCAGCAGATGACCTGATTCAGTAGTATGTGTCCGTCATCGTGGCTGCTGTCACTTTATTTACTGCAGTTCTATACACGTGCCTCATGACAAAGTTGTAGTCCCTCCGTTCCTAAATATTTGCCTTTTAAAGATTTTAACAAATGACTACATACAAAGCAGGTGAATCTATATTTTAAAATATGTTTATATACATCCATGGTAGTTCATTTGAAATATTTGAAAGGACAAATATTTAAGAACGAATGGAGTACTTTTGTTATTTATCTCTCTGCTTTGCCTAGGTATCGCCGAGAAACACCCGGTCTGTGGTGCAGCTCGGGGACCCCGCCCCCCGCGCACGTCCAAGCCGCCGTGCACGGTGCACCAGACACAGTCGTGAGCTCCGCTTGCTTGCCGTCGCGCCAAACGACAGGTGTAGCAGTTCGCCGCTCGTGTCGCACCCCCCACCGACAGTGTTCTTCTGTAGCACCTCGGCCTAGGTGTTTCTCGGAGGTGCATGACCCCGGTGCCCCCACAACACCTCGGCCATGGCGGGTGCATCCGCCGAAGGCTCCACCACCACCCAGACAATCGGTGGGCAGACCAGGAGCAAGAGCTCCTCCGCGGTGGTGCTCGGCCTCGCAGGCGTCGTTCGTCTCGGCCGGCGAAGCCCCAACAACTCTGGTTGTGGGTAAGCTCGTGTTGGATGCCATACCGACCCAAAACAAAAGCGGACAAAAGCGTTCACTCGCCTGACCCCAAACGACAATTGTCGGAACCATGCATATCCATCCGACGACGCCCTTTTTTAGCACAAGAGCCTTCTCTATAAGTTGGTCGTTGTACAAGAACCTCAGTTTTACATTGTAATGTCATCTCGGTTTTCCAATTGATTTCATAACCCATCCACAACGTGTCATCGCATCGATAGATTACACATAATCACAGCACCCTTTCTATGCATGGGACGTTGCAACCACCGTCATCACAATAAGGCGGACGTTGCACCCAACCGACACCATTCGACCCCGTGTAAGTCTTTTATGATGCGTGTGCGTTAAATCAAATGTTAAAGAACTAGAGAGGGATGGAGCGATGGATAGCTAGATATAACATTACCGCAGCACTTACATAAGAACCTCCCTTTTACATTGCCAGTGGCATATATACCCACTTGAGGGCACCTTTTTTGTGCACGAAATCCTTTTCTATAAGTTGGTCGTTGTATAAGAACCTCCATTTTACATTGTCGGAACCGTGTATATCCACCTGAGGGCACCCTTTTTGTGTGCACGACAGCCTTCTCTATAAGTTGATCGTTGCACAAGAGCCTTGGTTTTACATTGTAATGCCACGTAATTTTTCTAATTGATTCCATAACCCATTTACAATGTGTCATCGCTCTATTAGATTACATGTAACCATTGCACCCTTTTTCTGTAGTGGACGTTGCACTCACCGTCATCACTATTACGTAGACGTTGCACCCACCAACACCATTCAACCCCAGTGTAAGTTTTTAAGATGCGTGCGCGTTAAATCAGATGATAAAGGACTAGAGAGGGATGGAGTGATAGATAGCTAGATATATCATCACCACAACGCTTACACAAGAACCTCCATATTACATTGTCGGAACCATGCATACACACCTGAGGGCACCTCTTTTTGGTGCACGAGAGCCTTCTCTATAAGTTGGTCAATGCACAAGAACTTCTATTTTACATTATCTCAACCGTGCATATCCACCCGAAGGCACCCTTTTTGTGTGCACGAGCACATTCTCTATAAGGTGGTAGTTGCACCAAAGGATACCACGCCCTGTGTAAGTTTTTAGAGATGCATCCACACAAAATCTAATGTTAACCTTACATTATTGAAACCATGCACACCGCACGAGGGGCATTATCTTTTATAGGAACGAGAACTTTCAATAACCTTCATCCTTTTTTCTGGGATTTGATGTGCACCACATTTGCCTACATACGATGGTGACAACGTGGATGTGAGTGTGCATTGGGGTTAGATGGTAAATTACCATCGCAACGCTTATATTTACATGGAGAACCTCAGTTTTACACTGTGAGCACCGTGCACCCACCACACAGGGCACCTTTTTTCTTGTGCATGAGAACCTTCTGTAGTGGTTGCTTGTCCTTCGTGGACTGCTCAGGGTTCGTTGGCGGGTACCAGAAATGAGAGAGAGAGAAAGAGGGGGGATTTTCGACAAGCACCATTTTGGCTAAAGGGGATGGTAGCGAGGATGAGAGCGTGCATGATTCGTCATTGCAATAATGTAGACGTTGCACCCACCAACACCATTTGACCCCAATGTAAGTTTTTTATGATGCGTGCGCGTTCAATCAGATGATAAAGGACTAAAGAGGGATGGAGCGATGGATAGCTCGATATATCATCACCACAACACCTACACAAGAACCTCCATATTACATTTGTCGGAACCATGCATACCTACCTGAGGGCACCTCCTTTTGGTGCACGAGAGCCTTCTCTATAAGTTGGTCATTGCACAAGAACTTCCATTTTACATTATCGGAATGGTGCATATCCACCCGAGGGCACCCTTTTTTGTGTGCACGAGCACATTCTCTATAAGGTGGTCGTTGCACCCACGGACACCACGCCCCATGTAAGTTTTTTTGGGATGCATGCATCCACACAAAATTTGATGTTAACCTTGCGTTGTTGAAACCATGCACACTGCACGAGGGACACTAACTTTCATAGGAATGAGAACTTTCAATAACCTTCATCCTTTTTCTGGGATTTGACGTGCATCACATTTGCCTACATATGAGGGTGACAACAAGGATGTGAGTGCGTTGGGTTTAGATGACACTTATACTTACATGAAGAACCTTAGTTTTACACAATGAGAACCGTGCACTCACCCTAGAGGGCACCTTTTTTCTTGTGCATGAGAACCTTCTGTAGTGGTCATTTGTCCTTCGTGGACCGCTCAGAGTTTGTTGGTGGGTGGCGAGAGAGAGAGAGAGATTTTAGGAGCACCATTTGGCTAAGGGGATGGTACCGAGGATGGGAGTGTGCACGATCTGTCATTACTATAAGGCAGACGTTGCACCCACCACCACCATTCATAGGGATGTTTGGTTATACGTAGATACTATTGGGCCTACATAGCACGCTTCTTAAAGCACCTCTGGTCCTGGCTCGCTATGAACGGCCGAATCGATAGTTTTCGGTGAGCCAGGCTCGAGGGAGGCGAGGAAGCGCACATGGGTGGCTCGCTGTAAACGCGTTAGCAGTTAATCACTTGTCCCCTTCCTCCTCCTTCTGGGTCAACCCCTCCTCCTATCTCTCGCTCTGCTCCTTCACAACAGCCCGTCGCTTCAAGCTCGCCGCCGGCCCTCCTCCCTGTCGCCACCAAGTCCTACCACCACCCAACATCGTCAGATCCAGCAACCCTGATCTCCTGCGCGGTGGATCCATCTCGTCCTTGACCAGATCCCACCCCTACTACGAGGTGGCGTCGGATCTTCCATGCGGCGCCGACGAGCACGCGACGATGACATGACGCGACGTCGACTCTATGCCATTAGCGCCAGCACTGAGTCGGCGACCGCCTTGACATCGCGCGACTGAGGCTGCGCGGATGGCGTGGCGCCCAACGGCGTGGCCCGCAACGCGTCCAACAGGCGCCGAACGTAGGTCTTCTCCGGCGTATGCTCGGGCACTTGGTCTGCGTCGGCCCGCAACCCCCGGTGTGTCCCTGCACCCGACGTTGTTCCTGCACCCGATGCCGACCATCCGTCACATCCTAGTGGCCTCCCTAGGCACCCGCTTCTTCTAGCACCTGAGCGGGATCGAGGCCGTGGTGCTCTACACCCCTCGGATCTTCAAGGCAACCACGACAAGGGCACCGTCCTCGCCACCTGGTCCCTAATTCGATCGGTCGATCCATGGGTGCAGGAGCAAGCGGTGAAAAATGGCCATCGTGCGTGGCCTCGATCGCCGACCAACGCTTATTATCAGTTGATAACACGTACGACGTAGTACGTGTGGTTGGAGGTGTGGCAAGTGGCATGGTCCTCGGCCGCGGCGGCCTCCCACGACCCCGGCAGATGCGGGAGAGGCGTCACGGGGCTCCCAATCGCCAGCGACGAGAAGTCCAGAATGCTCGGGGATAGCACCTCCAACCCTCCACGGGGAGAACCCGTTGCAGCCACCAGAGCCGCCGACGGGGAGGAGAGGGCAGAGCATCTTCAAGCTCGTTGGCCGTGACCCGGGACATCGGCGACGTGCACCTCAAGCTGTTGGTGGTGGCGGAGCCGAAGACCACGACAATGGACATGGGTGCTGACTGTGAGCTGCTCATCCTCTCCTCCGACGGGCTCTGAGACAAGGTGGGCAACCAGAAGGCCGTCGACGCCGCACCATTTTCCTTGTGCCCGGCCTCGTTGACATGTGGGTTCTACTGTGATCTTCCTGTTAACCCTTAATTACTATGCATGTATGCAACCAAACATCAGATGAATATTGCATCTGGATGACAAGACCTCTCGTGCAGGCGACCATATAACACGGAAATGTTGCATTTTACCCTGTATTTTCTTAAACAGCCCTGCTAAGCTTGCCTCTTTTTTCGATGCAACCACCAAAAATCAATGTAAGCAAACACCCCCGTAGGCACGGCAGCCAGCGTGGAATTATTGCCGTCAGATTGAGCGTCATCTTGTGTACTAAAAATGCGTGTTTGTAGGGGCCACATCATGAAATAAGTTTTTGGATCAGTTGACTAAATAAGATTCCCACCCACGAAAAAAAGTCATGGTTTTCATGAAGAGGTAGGCCTGGCTCTCCGTGCAGACTAAGCTCAGCGGCAGCTGAGAGAGAGGGAGATTGACCACTGAGTGGGAATGGGAGGAGCTGCTTTCGTTGAAAATTCAAGCACCCACACACGCACGCACACAGGACGACGGACGGATGCTCTTTCTCATTTTACCACCCTTTTTACTGGCTTTGGCTCCTTAAATCGAGGCTCGTGCTTTTTTACCATGTCTGTCGACCAAAGATGATTTTGTTTTCCTTTACTACTGCAGCAAGGACACAGTAACTAACGTGCTGCCGCCGCTGCTGCTGTAAAAGAAACAGTGCAACCGCGTGCTCGTCACCACCCCTACCTGCTGTTGCAGCGAGCAGCAAAGCCTTGCCTCGGATCTCCCGCTCGAGGTGAGGTTTTGGCGAGAAGCGGACGGTTTATCTACATCCCGTGATGGCCCGCCTTAAGCTTGTGCTTGACCGCTCGTCTCTTCTGGGTTCTGGTTGCACATGCATCAATCACGTGATCCCAACCAGTCGCACCGCTACCATTGCTGCGCGGACGGATACATGCAAGTTTGATTTTCTCACGTTCCGCGGAGGCACCGACAGCCTTTCTTATTTGAACATTTTTGGGAGGTCATCTTCAACTCTGGCTGCAAATAAGCTTCGACATCCGTTCACGGCACTGATACGGAAGTCAGTCACCTAAAGTTGTTCAAATACATTTTAACCACTGTTTAAGCTAATCAAACGATATCGTGCAAATATGAGGGATTCCATTAAATTTCACATATAATTTACATAAACGGACAATTTTTCGACCGTTTTACAAAAATAATAAAAAAACTAAATCCTAACCAGACGACCACCTCGTACGTGTTGTCACCCTGTGCTACGGAGCCCTGGCGACGACCTTGCCCTAGTCGGCGTTGACACAACAGTCGCTAAGAGCACGGGGATCTGTTGCAGATCGAGGTGCGAGTGTTGCAGCAGCGTGACGTCGGGTTACGGCAGCGGCTGCCTGAACCCCCAGTGCCACCGTGCTTGGTGCACTGGGATGTGCAGACGTTGCCGAGCGGGGCGAGCAAGTGCTGGAGGCAACGACATAGGAGGAAGAGAGTGGGAAGAGGAAGCGCTGAGGGTCTTCCTGTTGCTCTTGCCGGAGCCACTGCCATTGAACAACCTCATGTCTAGTGTTTTTGGTTGTCGCCGGTAAGGAAGCACGAGGGGGTGTTGGGGAGCTAGAGGTGGACAGAAGTGGAAGTGGATGAGGCTGGCCCCCGCGCGCATGGATTAAAAAAGAACGCTTTCCACTGGCCGACGCATGGGTGTCCTCTATTAAATGACCGCGTCTGGTCATTCGCTGGCCGCCATGTGGGATCGCGGTGGACACCGAGAGGGCACACGGCACGTTCACTTCGCGTCCACGCCGACGCATTTCAGACATAAATTTGGGCCGGAAATGGTCCACGCTGACGCGAAGCGGACGTGTTTTGGGAATGGGTCGGTGCATTGGGCCATCTTTTTTGTAAGCGGCAACCCAAACGGACATGGGCATACGAAATGGGTTCCCGATTGGACTTTCTCTAAGCGACCACTCCCCGTAAAGGCGACGACGGCGCCTGGCCGCCGTCTCCGCGGTGGTCACGGAGCGGTCGACTGCCCACGCGACGACGAGGTTAGAGTCGTTGCGGACCCATTTTGATGCCACGTCCATCTTGGTAAATGAGGAGCAGCGACCGGCATTGCGCCGGCCGTACCTCATTGCGCTCCGCCTCAGATACCACGACCCTCGAGTGGGAGGCCCTGCCTCCTCCGAGGTAGTGGAGGAGGCGGCCATGCGCCATCGTGATCGCGGGTTGCGGCTCCTCCTTTATCGGGCGATAGTGACGGCATGATGGCGATGAGGGCGTGTTAATCTGCACGCATCTGCTGTGCTACGGGGACGACGTCGGCTCGTCCTTGACGCGGCGGAGGCGCTGGGTGGACACCGACTCCTTCATGTGACCTCTGATGTGCAGGCCACGGTTGCGTGACAGGGACACCGATTCGTCGTTCACCTACCGGTGAGGGGATGCCAGCTCCCGCTTCACGCAGAGGAGCGTCGGGACGATGGCTCCTCCGTCATACGCGCTAGCAATGGTGGCATCGGGCCTATCTAACGGAGTGAGCGCTTCATCATAATCTCTTCGTTCGTCCGAGTCACCTTTGAGAGAAGCCGGGTCCGCTACTGCAAGTACTGGTTCTCCTTAGAGATCACCGTCTCCTACTCACCGGAGGAGCTGCATTTTCCTATCTCGTTCGTTGTACTACCTTCGTTCGGGTTTATTGGTTCCTTTGTATTTTGAGCCAAATTTTGATCAAATATTTTACTAACAAACGTTAATGCATGTCACCAAAAGTTATATCGTTAGATTGATGTTTGGACATAGTTTTCATTGATACTATTTTTTATAACATGCATTAATATCTTTATAGCTAAACTTATAGTCAAAATTTGACATAAAACATGATGGGACCAATAAACCAGGATAGAGGTAGTACTACATATTGTTTGTTTCCTACACGCGCTGCACTTTCCCACGTGTGCAGCTGCGACTATTGTATTCTTCTCTGGTGGAATAAAGCCATTATTGTCTGTTCCCTAGTACTAATTGGCATTTCTAGCTCAAAAGAACAAAATGTCTATTCTTGTTTACGGAAATGCATATTCACAAATGTTTTCTTGTTTTTGTTTAGAAAACAATTGTCACGGTTGTTTTGACGAAGTACTATGTGCAAATATATGTGCTTGCTCACTAAAAGGTGCATTGGTCTCACCATTGACACATGGTGGACATACCATATAGTCGTACTGCATTCATGTGTTGAGCCGAGCTATAATGGCCTCTGCTGGTAGCCCCGCCGTGTGCAGGGGTGTAGATAGATCCTGGCCCCTGGGGGACTGAAAAGACCGGTCAGGATGTCCTTGTGCCATATGCCACCCAATTTTTTTCTTTTAAATAGAGATTTTGTGGAGGTTTTCAAAATGATTATGGAAGTAGGAGAACCCAAAATGCCTTCTTCTAGCGGGCGGCAGATTCACCTTTTACCTTCCATGGCGTGACTGTGAGTGGGAGGTCAAGTACTACTAGTCCGAACGGTGCAACAGTCATTTACCCAGACAAAAAATGGCAGGATGCATCGCTGTCCATTTACTAGAAGGTGCCGAACCTTTTGTTCAGTTGGATATACGAAATGGCAGTTTTTATAATGCCCGTCCAGCACGGGCGGAGCCCAGAACTTTTAGTAAATTGTCATCATCAGTCAAATTCAGCATTTGGCTGGAAGTAGTTCCTGTCACCCCTGCCGCTTTAGAAAGTCCAACCTGCTTTTGTTCTGAGTGCACCTGCAAAGTCAGAGAGTAGGTTGCCATTTGCGGGTCTGCGACTTCAGAAAGGTCTAGCCTCTCTTTCCTCATTTATCATGGCGAAATTCAGTAATTGACAAAATCAGAACCTTATTCATCTAAAAGTGCGGATCCTAAAGCGAACGGACGGTTCCGATAACTACCACTCGAGATAGTGTGGATAGCAAATCCATGCTCTATATATAAACTTGACAATTGCTGTCGCGGGAAACCACAGACACCTATGGGACCAAGAGCCCCTTTTTGCTTTGACACGGGGGTGGGGGGGTGGGGGGGTGGGTGGCATGTTGCACAAAGAGCGGAAGAGTGTGGAACAGCATGGCAGAGATCACACGGGCAATTTTACCTAGGTTCGGGCCGCCGTGAGGCATAAACCCCTACTCCTACTTTGGTGGGTTGATGGTGGAAAAATGGTGGGGAGCGTAGCTCACTCGCCCGGTAGGGTCGCTTTGAGGGTGAGAGTGGCTACGCGCGTACGAGTGTGTGGAGGTATGAATAATCCAACCCCTTCTACGGTTGGCTTGGGCCTCCTTTTATAGATAGAAGGGGTCACCAAAGTGGCAAATCAGTCATTATGCACTGATTGGATAGCAAACAGTGCTATCATACCTAACTCCATAGGCTGACAGGGTGCAATAAATGCAACGCTCAACGTCACATCACAGCTTGCCCGGCAGGTCCCGCCGGGCTGTTTTGCCAGCTTCGCGCCTGCTTGCTCGACACGCCGCAGGACGGGTCTCACTTGTAGACGTTCTCTGTAGGAAGTGGCTATCAAATGGTGGATAGCAACCACTTAGTCACCTTGGAGCTTGACACCGCACTGATCGATGAGTTGGGTCGTGATGAGGTGGTGCAGAGGGGTCGTTCTGCCTCCGTAAGCCCCGGCAGGCCTGCTGGGACACCCCGAAAGCATGCTTCCAGGGGAAACCCCGTCCTTGTCGGGATCGCTTTCCCGGAAAGGGACGCTTTTACCTTGGCGCGTCTTGCTTCTCTGGCTCCTCTTGGTCTTCTTGATCCGCATGTTGGATCCTTCAAAGGGCTGGTCTCTTGCGCTCCAATCCGGTCTTTGGAGTTGTGGTCTTGTCCCCATGCTTGTGTATAGTCTGGTTAATAGACCCAGGGTTTGTTGCACCGATAGAAGCCCCCGGGCCTGTCCCGAACGCGCTGCCGGGCGTTGTCGGGGAAGGCCCTAATAAGTGCACAGGCGGGAGCGTGGAAGTGGCCTACCCCTGGAGATATTCTTTGCTTCTTCATTAACCTTGGATCCAGGCTAGTTTTTGGTTTTCCCGTGTGTCGCGTAAAGCCAATTGTGGTGGGGCTACTCTTGTAATGGCCCGGGAATGACTTTAACGCATGGGGGAGTAAATGCCAATCCACTCCTCCCATCATGCCATTATCCTTTAGCCATGTATGTTGCATGCATCACATCGGGTAGGTAACAGAGGCGCGTGGTGTGGTAGAGCATCAAGGTGGGGGCTCGGTCTTCTCGAATTGGTGGAGAAGGGCGGTCGTCCACTGTTGAGGGATCAGCTTTCTCTCTCTCCCGACCCACCTATAAAAGGACGGCCTGGGGAAGAATAGAGTCATTCATCCCTTCTCCTCCATCCTCTGCTTTCTGTTGGCCATGCTGAAGAAGAGAGCCCGGGACCAGGCCCCGGGCAGTAGCTTGAGGTTGGCGGTGTCGACTACTTGTGCTGATGCTTGGGGAATGAGCCTGGTCCTACCCCAGAGAAGATGTGGATGACGAGTCTGGTCCCGTTTGGTAAAGCGGCATCTCGCTTCGAGCTGTCGCCGCTTGTTAGCTCGGTGACTAAGCCTCGTGATCCCCTGACGCTCGTCCGATATGCAGGGCTGGGGTTTGTTGGTAATGCCATCCCCGCTCCTTCCGGCGGGCATGTGGTTGATGCTAAGGGGAGGCACGTCTTCCTACCCGCCAAGGCGGGTAGCGGTGCGCCCCGAGCTCCCTGGTTGTCTAGGCTCTTGGCTGCCCCTCCGGGGAATGCGTCGGGCCGGGGGTCTGGTGTTTCCCAGGAGTGTTAGTGTTGGAGAGAAAACGAGGGAAGGCGGAGAAGGCGGGTGACATGGCGTCAGGTTGGAGTACGATGGCATTGGTGCCTTCGTCTCCTACTGGCGACCTGCCGCCTCGTCTTTTCGCTCTTCCCATCCCTCCCCGGCACCATCATCACCAGCCTCTTTGGGTGATGGCCGGGGAGGTATGTTCCCTTGGTGCCTTCGCCTTCTCTCCAACAGTCTTCCGGCTGAGGTTTGGTGGATGACTCCACCGGTGCCCAAGCCAGGGCTTCTTGCTGGTCCTGGAGGTGGTCACCAGGGGACCGCTGAGCTTCTCCCCATGCCCCTCCTTCACAGCCTCGCCACTCCTGATCTTGCCAGGCTGCGTCCAGCACGCCATGGCGAAACCAGGACGGGCTCCTGCTTGGGTGCTTCTCCTAGTCCTCTTCTCTTCCCACCGCAATACCCGACGGAGGGGAAACAAAAAGAGGAGATTACAGGGCACTTATATTTTCAATCTTAAACCTGTAGGGACTAGCCAAATTTTAATTCGAATAATGTAATCTCTTGAGTCCATGTTTGTGTTCTATAAGGTTTGTACTTGTTTTATCAACATATTAATGAAAAAGATGAACCTTGCCGAGGACTCGCACAAGTAAATGTCCATGCATAGGTGGAGTGCCTCTTTATGTTTAAATAAATGAGTTTGGCCCAGTAGGCTATCCTATCGGTACCCTTTATTTTGTTGCCGGGGAACCGAGCCTACTAGGCATGAATGAGGGCCTAGCCCCCGCCAATCTTTTTTCATCAAAGGCCACTGCGACCATCCTGGCTGAAGCGGTGCTTCAGTCAAAGGACGGGAACACCTAAGTTTCAAAAAGCGACAAGGTTTCTGTATGCACAAGTTTTCTCTTACACAACACGTATGGACAAGAGATAGAACTTATCTGTTTGGCTTGTCGGAGATAGCAGTGTTGGTTCATCTTTCCAGATCCCTTTAGAGGCCAAGTTCTTGGTCGGAACCTGCAGTTGTTAATGATGCAAGATGCGATCTTATCTATATGCAATGCTTATGGAATGCTTATCCATGCAATGCTCATGAAGTGCTTATGCATGCATGCAACTTGTCGGGGGCCCCAAGTGCTTCATTTATTTCTCTATTGCTCAAGGTCTGCGCCTGGCTTTGTAAAGGGGTTACATGCAACTGAGGCAAGGCCCGTACAAAAGGGTGGCTGCCGGGCAGGGCCCAACACCTACGCCTTATGGGTAGAACTAGCGGAGATGCTCAATATTCCATGAGTTTTGCAATTGAATGCCATCTCCGATCTCCAGATAGACTGCACCAGGTCTGGTGACTCGTACTACCCAGTAAGGGCCTTCCAACTTCTGCGTCAACTTGTTTGCACCCTTGGCTGACTAAACGTGCCTAAGGACAAGGTCGCCTTCCTCAAAACACTGGGCATGAACCCTACGGTTGTGATAGCGACCCATGGCTTGTTGGTAGCCTGCAGCATGCGTACCAGCCTGGAGACGGTTCTCCTCGAGTAGCACAACGTCGTCAGGCCGGTGCTGATCTTGCGCTACTTCATCATAGGGAAGCACTCGAGGCGACCCGTAAATGAGTTCCATGGGGATAACTGCTTCTGCCCCATAGACTAGGGAGAAGGGAGTCTGCCCGGTAGCTTAATTCGTTGTCGTTTTGAGGGACTAGAGAAGTACCGGTAGCTCATCGATCCACGGCCTGCCGTGCTTCCGCATCATATCAAATGTTCTTGTCTTGAGTCCTCTTGCGCCAATGGCCACGCAATCTTGGCACGAACATGCACCGTCGGGTTTCCCCGTCCGCGAGTATGCCCGTGCGCATGGCCCTGCACACGGGAACGGCCGCGGAAGCCGTCGAGGAATGAGCCGTGGAGGAGCACAAGTGGTGGCCGGCCGACCACCTTGCCCGATAGCCCATGCATACGGCACGGCTCGTGAGTTCGTGGTGTGGATAGCAATGCCACTGCGCACGTGGATCCAACTTTCGCGGTCCTGAGCGGGGGAGATACCTCCCAAGGGGCCCGTTGAACTGTGGCTACAACACGATGGCTACTGCAGCCAAGCTTCAGAGGTGGAGGTCGAAGTCATCCACTCCGGCGACGTCTTCATGACCCGAGGATGGGGCGCGATTGACCGCGCCTGTCGCTCGGAAGGGGGCATGCCATCCACTTCGAGTACGATAGGGCATTGGCGCTCTTCTTCAAGGTCTTTGGGAGGCGATTGAGAGAGAGGCCCCCCTACGGGTTGGTGAGGTGATGAAGCCACCGGTGGTGAGCTTGCCCTTGGCCTTGTCAGGGACTCCTCTGGCAGCAATAGCGATTCCTCTGGACCAAGCTCGAGCGAAGACGACAGTTGCGAGCCGTCGCGTCGTCGCGCCCCGACCTAGGGGAAGAATGGTGCTAGCTTAAATCATGATGCCTAAGCCGTGCTCTTTTGGAGGACTTTCTTCTTTCGATTTATTCCTATGCGAAAATCATAATGGGCCCGCGGGGGTATGTAAAAACCATGAAATTCGCATTTTAATGTTATCACTTCCAATCGATGTTGTGTTTGCGTCTCTTGCTTTGGCATGATTCCCCCCTTTCATCATCGCGGTAGCTTAGTGCTCTACGCCAACAGGACCCAGTCCCCAGGCAAGCTTTGATCGTCGCTGGTTAGGTCAGACGCCCTATAGATGAGAGTCCTTGATCCCGTCTTGAGAGGGGCGCCAGGCGCACCTTCCTATGCGACAGGGAAGGGAGCCCCAGCAGCGGGCGCGGGTCCTGAGGCACGGTCAGCAGGCGCCTCAGGATCCTGACGGCCCTTGAGGAGGAGCTGCTTCATCTTCTTGAGGACAACCTCAGGAGGGTGCATGGCACCCTCATCGTCAGAGTTCTCGACCGTCGTAGCCTGGTAGGCACACTCGAGGGAGCACACCGCATTCTTCTCGTCATAAGGGACTATGATGATAACACCACTTCCTGGCATCTTGAGGACATTGTGGCCGTGGTGCAACACCGCGATGAACTTGGCGAGGGCCGGATACCCGAGAATGGCATTGTACAAGAGGCGAATGTGGGCGACGTCAAAGTCGATGAGGTTGGTGTGGTAGTTATCACGCTTGCCCAAGATGACAGGGAGGCGAATCTGCCCTATGGGGATGGTGGAGCCGTTGGTTACTCCCGAGAAGGGCTTGGTTGGAAGGAGCTGGTCGTAGGGCACTTGGAGCGTCTCGAACGTCTTGACGGAGAAAACATTGAGCACCGCGCCCCCATCGATAAGGGTCTTGGCGACGAGGAAATTGCTGATGGTTGGTACACAAAGCATCGAGAGTGCACCAGAGGAAGCTGGGTACTTGAGCTGATCCGAGGAGTCAAAGGTGCTGCCGTGCTTGGACCACCTGAGGGGACGTGACGCCTCAAGCTTGGGAAGGGCCTCGTTCACCTCACGAGCAAATTGCTTGAAGATGCAATGAGAATCAGGGGCCCAGGGACCACCCAAGATGCAGGCGATAGCACGAGGCTCCTGGAAGCCCCCACCCCCATCATCTTGGCAGTCGTCATCATTTCTCCTCGACGGCGGTGGCAGCAGAGGGAGGACGACATTGCCCTGAGGACGGTCCTCGCGAGGCTAGTTACGCCAAGGGACATCACGAGGCTGGCCCTGCCAGCGGTCCTCACAGGGTTGGTCGCGCCATTCCGGGCGGGGGCCACAGTCGTTTATGCTCGGGTGGTGGCCAAGGCGCCCGTCACGAATTTCCCTGAGCTCGTGACAGTCGTTCGTGTTGTGGCTGTGGACGTTGTGGTAGACGCAGAATGGTGGTTGCCTCTGGGAGGCTCATCATGGTCACAACCGCGCTTTATCTCGGGCTCTACGGCCAGCACGACATGACCGTTGCGCTTAACTTCCTTAGCCATAGCCTTGTTGTCTTCAGGATCGACCTCCGGGAGCTCTAGGAGTGAGAGGCTATTCGATTACGGGTTCCGGCAAACCCTTGAGGTTCGAACACTCGGGTGCACACAAAGATCTCTCTCCCCCGCGAGCCCACTCACGCAACGATCTCAAAGCCTAACTCACCGAACCCGAAGAACAAGGGACACGAGGGTTTATACTGGTTCAGGCCACCGTTGTGGAGTAATACCCTACTCCAGTGTGGTGTGGTGGATTGCCTTGTATGCTAAGGATGAACAAGTACAAGGGAAGAACAGCGTCGTGACGAGAGGTGTTCTTGAGCTCGATCAGCTTGCGTGTGTGTGGATGGTCTGTTTTTTCCTCTTGTTCTTGTCCCCCTTTCTATGGTGGTGGCTAGTCCTATTTATAGAGGCCCTGGCCCTCTTCCTAAATATTAGGCGGGAAGGGATCCCACAACGGCCAGATCGAAGGGGGGACAACTAGTACAAGTTATCCTGACAAAAGGTGGTCTTCGCCTGGAAAAGACTCTAGCGGTGACGCCGTCATGGGCTCCGCGGTGACCTCCATCCCGCCGTCCTGCTGGCCTTGGTGTTGTTGCACCGATATGGAAACCTTTGCCTGATGCCTCGGGACTCCTCGGCTGCGCTTGCCTTTTTTGCACCAAAGAGGAGACTGGCTCCCTGCGCCAGCTAGCGCCTGCCTGGCCTTGTTTGTCATGGCTCACATCACGCGCTCCTCGCGAGGTGCCCCTTGCATAGATATCTCCGCTCCTCGGGAGCCAGCCTAGGGAGGCCGCCCCGGAGGAGGTCTTGGTGTTGTCTTCCTCGCGAGGCTTGGCCCCTCGCGAGGGTCTTGAGTGGTTGCTGGTGAAGATGGGCCGAACCAGGCCGCTGGTGGAGCCACGCCCTGGGCCACAGGTAGGCAAGTCTAGGTACCCCCATTCCCAGGACGCCGACAGTAGCCCTCGGGCCGAAGGCGCGCTCGTACTTGGCTTCACGGTGAAGCCAAGGGTCAAGGGCAGACACCGCGGGCCCCAATAGCCTGCGGCCTTGATTGACGCGTGGAGATTGAGCGGTTGTTGGCGTCTCCGCTTCCCCATGCTGCCTCGGCAACTGCCCGACTTGAGGAGACCCTATTGCATGCAGAGGAAAGTCATCAGTATCTTGGATCATGGAGGCTGGCGGTTGGCCTCCCTCTAGCTATAAATGAGGAGAGGGGCAGAGCCCCCGTCGCTCATCTCTTCCTCCGTTCTGCCCGCTTCTTCTTCTTCCTTGCAGCAACACCCATGGCGCCGATACGGAGGTTCTCCGCCGCTGAGAGAGGGAAAACCCCCCGCGAAGAGCCAGGCCTACTCCCACCGAAGAAGAGGCCGGTCCGCTCCCGTGACATGGTGGCGAGACCGGAGGTGACAAGGCCCTGGCACGAGTGGCCTCCCCCAGGCTACCCGCTGCCCTTCTATGCTCAGGCGGATGGCTCCGGAGGAGGAGGCAAGGGCCGATGCCCCTCGCGCCATGGCCGCAGTGGCCGTGAAGTGGTGGCGCGTGCCGCTGCCCCACGAACCCAGGCCGAGGGCTCCTCACGAGAACTTGTGGTGTGGGCGGCGATGCCACCGCACAGGTGGATACGGTTTCCACCGTTCTTCGCTGAAGAGATGCTGCCGAGGTGGCCACTAGAGTTGTGGATGCAGCACGCCGGGTGCGACACCCCGATGACAGGAGCGGAGGTTCGAGGTCGTCTCCCCAGGCAAGATCTTCATGACCCGCGGATGGGGTGAGGTCGCTCGCATCTGTCACGCGGAGGGTGCGCTCACCATCCATTTCGAGTACGACGACGCCTCCATGTTGTTCTTCAAGGTCTTCGACGAGGAAGGCGATCGCCTGGAATGCTGCTCTTAAGGGGGCCGTCAGGATGGTGTTGCGGCAGGCGCTCAGCCCGCCCTTGGGCCTGCCAACAGCTCCTCCAGTAGCAGTGGCGACTCTTGGGATTCCAGTGACTCTCCCGAGCCTGACGAGACACCAGAGACGAACGACGACAACTACGGGCCCCGAGCTCTCATCGCGCCCGGAGCGCAGCGACGGCGTCCGCTAGTCACCGTCGTCGATCTGGAAGAGGTTAGCATCGGCCTTCTCCTTTTGTGCCCTCCGAGAGGTCGAGACGAAACACGCGGGGGCATGTAAAGACTCTGTAGCGCTTTTTGTCGTGATGTTACTCTTATTATGAAACTCGTGATTGTGCATCTTGCTATGGCTCGGTCCCCCTTTCCGACCCTGCGGTAGCTTAGTGCTCTACGCTGATAGGTCCCAGTCCCCGGGAAGGCTGCAACCATCGCTGGTATGCCAGGTCGCGATGCCGTGGTCAAGGCCAGGAGGTGAGGGGCCCGAGGTCCAGTAAGATCTCCTAAGGCGCGATGCTCAAGAGGTCCGCTTTAGCATATAAGCAACTACTTGAAGGTAGGAAATGAAGGCGGCAGCGCCATAGCTAGGCTGCTGGAGGTGGGAATAATGTCTCACAGTGTTGAGCTGATTTGAGCGCGACACTTATCTTAGTGGTCCGGAGCTGATTCCTTGCGCAGCGCCCATTCCGTGTGTCAGCTGGGTCAGGCTCGCGCGAGCTTCCCCCTCCTTTCATGCTCTTCTATATGCTCTGCGTCCTTTGGTCCCGGCCCTCGAGCGAGCTCAGTCGCCGCTGGTATGCTAGGTCGTGATGCAGTGGTCAAGGCCAGTGGGTGATGGCTGGAGAGCCAATAGGAGCTCCTGAGGCACGATGGTCAAGGGCTCCCCTTTAATGTGCAAGAGAATTGTGTGAAAAATGAAGGAGCCCACGGTGCCGCCCGCCGTCAGCCTCCGGAGATCCCTGCAGGTTAGCGCGAGGAAGGAATACAAGTTGCAACTGCGCTTGCCGGTCTGCCACTGGTCGTTCCGCAAGAAGATGAAGGTACTGAGGGCCTGGTGAGGTGACGTGTGTGGGGTGTGCCACAAGCCAGAGCTCGAACGCTTAGATTTGTCAGCGTTGTAGGGACGGACCTGAGCACAAGCGTCGTGCCAGCATGAGTAGCCGCCGTTGTGGGATGAGCAGGGGACCGATTGGTGATGTGGGTGTCCGTGATGGATAGTAGGTAGCAGGAGATAGTCATGAAATGACTCAAGCAAAGAGGCAGGTTAGCTTAGATAGATGCAAGAACGATACATGCCACAGGGACGGACCCATGTGGCCTGGGGATGATGCAGCCCGAGGGGCGCCCCCATCAAAGTAAGCTAGAGATGCAAAAGGATACACGTCGCAGGGACAGGCCCATGCGACTTGGGGATGATGTTGCCCAAGGGGCACCCACAACAGAATGAACTGGAAAGAGTCACCTGATATCTTAGCTGGAGCGGTGTTGGAGTAGCTAAAGATGTGCGCCGAAGGGTTGCTCCTCACGAGCCGCCAGGGTCCTGAGCCTCGGGAGGCTCCGCAGGCCCAGGTGGCTCCTGAGGGACCGTCGCGACCTCTTCCAGGACAACGTGATGCCTGGCCTCCTGAGCCGCCAGGATGCTCCGCAGATGGCGCTGGAAGGTGACAGCCGCGCTCGGCAAGCCGATTGGCATGCGAACATAGCTGTGAGGAGGACCCTCACAGCGTCCAATGCGCGAAGGCCAGAAACGCCCCTGAGATGCGGCCCTGTTGAGCCCCGGAATGTCCACGCAGACGTGCAGCCCGCCATCCTTGCCAGGGTGGGGAGCTGCGTGGGGTAGTAGGCGGCGGTTGCCGCGTACGGCCCTTGCCTCTTGAAGCTCCTGGATCGCCTTGGTGATGAACTCCTGAGCACTGGGCGCTCCATGCCTTGCGCTATCTTGAGGGAAACGTGAAGCAAAGCACACCTCCACGTGGTGCCCGAGGTCCTCCCTCATGACGTTGCCTAGGTCTGAGGCCCTCCAGAAGAGAGCCCCCGAGCCTAGCCTGAGGAGGGCGTCGGGTGCGCCTTCCTATGCGAGGGAGGGAGGCGACCCATCTGCGGGCGCAGGTCCTAAGGTGGTACTACTGGAAACGCCGCTCCCCCGAGGCCCTGGGTGGAGTAGCTGCTTCTTCTTCTTGGGAATGTCCTCAGGACGGTATAGGGTGCCTTCGTTGTCGGGGGTTTCGACTACAGCATCCTGGTAGGCGCGCTCGAGGGAGCACATTGCATCTTTTCTTCGCAGGCAACCAAGATGACGCCTCCACTCCCTGGCATCTTGAGGACGTTGTAGCCGTGGTGGGTCACTTCCATAAATTTTGCCAAGGCTGGATACCCAAGGATGGCATTGTAGGGCAGGCAGATGTGGGTGACGTCGAAGTTGATGAGCACAGTGCAGTAGGTGTCACGCTGGCCGAAGGTGACAACGAGGCGGTCCTGCCCTATCGGGGTGGTGGAGCGTCGGTCACTCCCGAGAAAGGCTTGGTAGCCTATAGCTGATCGTATGGCACCTGAAGGTTGTCGAACGTCTCGACGGACAAGACTTTGAGCCCTGTGCCACCGCTGATGAGGGTTTTGGTGAGTTGAACGTTGCTGATGACGGGTAAGCAGAGCACCGGGAGGACGCCGGCGGTCACCACACACTTGAGTTGGTCCGCCGAGCTGAAGGTGATGGCGCACTTGGACCACCTGAGCGGGCGTGTGGCCTCTAGCCTGGGAAGGACTGCGTTCATCTCACGAGCAAATTGCTTGAAGACACGCTGAGAGGCTGGGGCTTGAGCTCCACCCAAGATGCAGGCGATGGCACGAGGCTCTTGGAAGCCCCCGGCCCCCTCGTCCTGATGATGTTCGTCGTTCCTCCTTGGCATTGGTGGCAGAGGAGGGAGTCCGGCATTGCCCTGAGGGCGGTCCTCACGAGGCTGCTCCCTCCAGGCACCCTCGCGAGGCGGGTCCTGCCAGCGGTCCTCACGAGGTCGATGGCGCCACTCCTGGTGGGGGCCATGGTCGTCCCAGCGTCCTCCACTTCGTCGTCCTCCTCGGCCGTAGCCTCGATCATTGCACTCGGGGCGTCGACCGAAATGCCCATCACGGATGGCCCTGAGCTCCTAAAAGTCGTTGGTGTTGTGGCTGTGGACGTTGTGGAAGGCGCATAACTAGTGCCTGGCCTTGGATGTCTCGGGATGGTCGCAGCCGTGTTTCGTCTTTGGCTCTGCCGCGAGCACGGAAGCCCCCTTGTGCTTCACATCCTTGATCTTGGCCTTCTTGTCCTCCTGATCGCCAGCTGGGAGCTCGAGGAGGGAAAGGCGCCCTTCATCGGCTCTCACGCACTTGGTTGCCATGTTGAACATTTCCAGGGCCGTGCACAACTCCTCGTGCATGGAGAGCTCCTCCTTGATCTTAACATCGCGGATACAATCGGAGACCGCTTTGTCTGTCACCTCGGGGATCTTGAGGCAAACGCTGTTGAAGCCCTGGATGTACTTCTGCAGCGTTTCCCCCAGCAGCTGCTTGATGCGCCGCAGGTCGCCCGCGGCCGGCGGGCGGTCGCGAGTGCCCTGGAAGTTGGCGATGAAACGCTCACACATCTCGTCCCAGGAGGAGGTTGATCCCACGGGAAGGTTCAGGAGCCATGAGTGTGCGCCATCTTTGAGGGCCAGACGGCACCAATTCGCCATGACCTTCTCATCGCCGTTGGCCTCCTTGATGCTTAGCTCATAGAGCTGCAGGAACTTTGCGGGGTCAGGGGTGCCGTCGTAGCGCGGAGGCAGGTCTGGCCTGAACTTGCCAGGCCAGACGACACTGTGCAGCTCGGGAGTGAAGGCACGGCAACCTGCTGTGGTCACCAGAGCCCGCCATGGAGGCGGGGCCTGGCCTTGATATCCACGCGCCGCCGGCGCAGGCGGCGCACGGTCTTGACGCAGCGGTGCCGGGAGTGCAGGAGCGTTTCCTTGTGGCCCCGGGACTTCTTGGCAGCTTCTTTCTTTGTGCGAGGGCGCCCACCGCGGCGGGACCGCGCACCTTGGTGCGAGGGTGTTGTCTTGGTGTGGAGGTGTTGGAGGTGCTCCATGGGCGACGTCCCCCACCGCTGGAGGTGGTCGAGGTAGCGAAAGGGGCGGTGCATGAGAGCCCTCGCTAACGAGCTCGGCAATGCGGTCGAGCCAGTCGTCCTAGAGGTCGCCGACCGGGCAGTAGCGCAAGAGCTCATGCGCCATGAGCAGCGCAGCCTGCACGTCCGTGGGCGCGCGTCAAGCGTGGGACGACGAGCTGGCCGGAGTCAGTGACGGGGTGGCGGTGTGTCCGTCCCGCCGCACAGAGGGGTGCAACAATTAGGCCTACTACTCGTTCGCTGCCGGGCCAGTGGCGGCGTTGGCAGCTAGTGATGGAGAACGGCGGGGAGGTCCACCAACGGGCGTCGTCTGAGCGACGCGGGCAGCGAGGGCGGCGCGGCACTCAGCACGGGCTCGGCGAGCGTCAGGCATGGATACGATGGAGCAGTGGAACATGGATCGACGGAAGAAAAGGCTTCAGCGCACCCCTACCTGGCGTGCCAAATGTCGGATTACGGGTTCCGGCAAATCCTTAAGGTTCGAACAATGGGGTGCACACGAAGGATCTCTCTCGCCCGTGAGCCCACTCTCGCAACGATCTCAAAGCCTAACTCGCCGAAGCCGAAGAACAAGGGACACGAGGGTTTATACTGGTATGGGCCACCGTTGTGGTGTAATACCCTACTCTAGTGTGGTGTGGTGGATTGCCTTTTAGGCTGAGGATGAACAAGTACAAGGGAAGAACAGCCTCCTGAGGAGAGGTGTTCTTGAGCTCGATGAGCTTGTGTGTGTGTGGATGGTCTGGTTTTTCGTCTTGTTCTTGTCCCCCTTTCTATGGTGGTGGCTAGTCCTATTTATAGTGTCCCTAGTCCTCTTCCCAAATATTAGACGGGAAGGGATCCCACAACGGCCAGTTTGAAGGGGGACAACTAGTACAAGTTATCCTGACAAAAGGTGTTCTTCGCCTGGCAAAGAGTCTGGCGGTGACGCCGTCGTGGGCTCCGCGGTGACCTCCGTCCTGCCGTCCTACTGGCCTTGGTCTTGTTGCCCCGATATGGAAACCTTTGCGTGATGCCTTGGGACTCCTCGCTTACGCTTGCCTCTTTAGCACCGAAGAGGAGACTGGCACTCTGCGCCCGCCTCGCCTTGATCATCATGGCTCACGTCACGCGCTCCTCGCGAGGTGCCCCTTGAATAGATATCTTCGCTCATCGGGAGCCAACGTAGGGACGCCGCCCCGGAGGAGGTCTTGCTGTCGTCCACCTCGCGAGGCTTGGCCCCTTGTGAGGGTCTTGAGCGGTTGCTGGTGAAGATGGGCCTTACCAGGCCACTGGTGGAGCCACGCCCTGGGCCGCAGGCAGCCAAGTCTGGGTACCCCCATTCCCAGGATGCCGATAGAGGCGACCTTCCTCTACCGTAGTGCACCTGGTTGCCATGTTGAACATCTCCAGAGCCGAGCACAGATCCTCGTGTATGGCGAGCTCCTACTTCATCTTGACATCCCGGACGCCATCAGAGAACGCCAAAATTATGGCCTCGGCCGACACCTTTGGGATCTTGAGGCGAACGTTCGAGAAGTGTTGTGTGTACTTGTGCAAGGTTTTGCAAGGCTACTACTTTATGCACCACAGGTCGCTTGCTGCACGAGCGCGGTCGTGAGTACCCTGAAAGTTGGTGATGAAGCGCTCGCGCAGCACGTCCCACGAGGAGATTGACAGCACTGGAAGGTTCAGGAGCCAAGAACGCGCGCCATCCTTGAGGGCCTTGGGGTACCAGTTTGCCATGACCTTGTTATTGCCGTTCTCCGCCTCGATGCTCAGCTCGTAAAGCTGGAGGAACTCCGCAGGGTCGGGGGTACCGTCGTAGCGTGGAGGCGGGTCCATCTTGAACTTCCCAGGCCAAACGATGCGGCGCAGCTCCGGGGTGAAGGCACGACAGCCTGCCGAACTCACTAGGGCCGGTCTCTTGGGGGAGCCTGATCTTGCCGCCCGCGCGCCGCAGTCTCTGGCAGCATGCGGTCTTGACACGGTTGTGCTGGAAGCGCGCGCGCTTCTCCTTGGGACCACTGCACCACCTGGCAGCTTCCTTCATCGCGCGCTAGTGCCCTGCACGGCGGGTCACGCTGGGGTGCCTCACACCTAGGCTTGGGGTCCATGCCATGCAGGGGACGAGGAGGCGTGGCGTGAGCCATGTCGCCCGCCAGGGACGATGGAGGACGAGGTGAACGGTATGGTGCCGAGGCCTCACCGGTGGCGTTGATGAGCTCGGTGATGCGAGCGAGCCAGTCGTTTGCCGGACGGTAGCCCAGAAGCTCACGCGCCATGAGCAGCACAGCCTGTGTGTTTGCCGGCCCACAACAGGCATGAGAAGACAATGCCGTCGCTGGAGGGGGTGTTGGAGTCGAGGTGCGGCCGTCGCGCCGCACGGATGGGTGCAGCGATGAATTCTACTGTTCGGGAGCAGCAGGGTCGGTGCCGGTGTTAGCCACCGGGGAGGCAGAGCGGTGAGGAGCGGCATTGCCTATGGCTGCCGTCTGGGCAACACGGGCGGCTCAGCGCTAGGCACGAACAGGGCGAGCATCAGCCATAGGAACGACGGGACGGCGGCAGGCTGATCGGTGGAAGAGAGGCTTCGACACACCCCAACCTGGCGCACCAAATGTCAGATTTAGGGCTTCGCAGACCTAAGAAAGGTTCGAACTCTAGGGCGTGCGTGAAGAACTCAACCTCTCCAGCCAACCAGCTGTCGCCCCATGGCCTTGCTCGATGAACAAAGGAGAAGATGGACACGGCCATTTACCTAGGTTCGGTCCACCTTGCGGTGTAAAACACTACTCCTGCTTTGTGGTGGATTGGCCACGCGAGGGGCTGCGGATGAACTAGTACGAGGGATGAACAACCTCGCGAGGCCTCCTCTGGTCAGGGTGGAAAGATGTGATCTATGGTGGTGGCTAACTTATATTTATAGTGGCCTCAGTCCTCTTCCCCCAAAACATAGGAGGGAAGGCATCCCATAGTGGCCAATGTGAAAGGGGACAAGTAGTACGTGTTAAACTGATGAAAGGTAGTCTTCGCCCGCAAAGCTTCTGGTGGTGACGCTGTGGTTGGCTCGGCAATGACATCTTTCCTAGCTGTCTTGGTCTTGTTGCACCGGAATGGAAACCTTGGCCTGAGTCCTTGGGAACCCACGCCTGCGCTTGCCTCCTGAGCACCGAAGAGGAAACTGCCTCCTCTACACCCGCTAGAGCCCGCCTGGCCTAGGTCATCATGGCTTGCATCATCATAACCTCATGAGGTTGGGCGCCTGCATAGAAATCTCCGCTCCTCAGGAGGCTGCTCCATCTGGAGGTCTTGCTGTCGTCCGCCTCGCGAGGCTTGGCCCCTCACATGGGTCTTGTCTTGATGGTCTTATAGATGGTTCATACCAGGCCGTCGATGGAGCAACGCCGTGGGCCGCAGGTAGGCTTCCCAGGACACCGACAAGGATGTTATTCAATTCATTGGTAGATATGGTGCACACTCATGTCAAGATATTGGGTTTAAGTGTTTTTGGATGCACACATAGTATCTCTAATTAGTACAAATTTTTGGGTAGCAAAATATCCTAAGAAAACACCACATGTTGGAGGATCCATCACAGCATAACTTATATGCCAATATACACAACCATAACTCATTACATTGTCTTCCTTGTCCAACTTCAACTAATTTTCTCAAGTATGAAAATAATTAATGGGAATACACAATCATAAAAGATGACCAAGATAATATATTTGTATGTGAAAGTTCTCTTACTTATACTAATCATTCATGAATTTCTTATATGACCAATATTGTGATTGTCAAGCTTCAAAAGATTTCACTCTCTAAACCCAATGTGAAGCTATTAGTAGGCATGGTATGAACATAAAATTTCAACTTCATGATATTCAATTCATTCAACAATTTACTAATAGGATATAGTTGAAGGACAATAGTAGATGACAAACTACTCCAAAAAGATATCTGACGATCAAGAGAGTAGTTAAGTAAATGGGTAGCTATTTGAGGACTCTCTCTTATTTAAACAACTTTTAGATCTAAGTATTTTATTAAAACAGAAAGAAAAACAAAATAAACTGATATTCCAATAATAGCACACATCATGTGAAGAAGCAAAAACTTAGGCTCAACCGATACTGTCGGTGTCCTGGGAACGGGGATATCCAGACCTACCTGCCTGCGGCCCAGGGCGTGGCTCCACCCATGGCCTGGTACGGCCTATCTTCGTCAACCAATGCTCAAGACCCTCGCTAGGGGCCAAGCCTCACGAGGCGGATGACACAAGACATCCTCAGGGGCAGCCTCACTAGGCTGGCTCGCGAGGAGCGGAGATATCAAGGCAAGGGGCACCTCGTGAGGTCCTCGTGACGTGAGCCATGACGACCAAGGCCAGGCAGGCGCCAGCGGGGGCAGAGTGCTAGTTTCTTCTTCGGTGCTAAAGAGGAAGGCGTAGGCGAGGAGTCCCGAGGCATCAAGCAAATGTTTCCATATCGGTGCAACGAGACCAAGACCAGCAGGACGGCAAGACAGAGGTCACGATGGAGCCCACGACGGCGTCACCACCAGAACCTTTGGCACGCAAAGACCACCTTTTGTCAGGATAACTTGTACTCATTGTACCCCTTCCAATTGGCCATTGTGGGATCCCATCCCGCCTAATATTTGGGGAGAGGACCCGGGCCTCTATAAATAGGGCTAGCCACGACCATTGCTGGTGGGGCTCATCATAGAGAGAGAGAGGCTCATCTGGAGACAGATCACTCGGATCATCCCCAGCCACACAAGCTCATCGAGCTCAAGAACACCTCTCCTGCGGAAGCTGTTCTTCCCTTGTACTTGTTCATCCCCATCCTACAAGGCAATCCACCACACCACACTGGAGTAGGGTATTACACCACAACGGTGGCCCGAACCAGTATAAACTCTTGTGTCCCTTGTTCCTTGGGTTCAGCGAGCTAGGCTTTGAGATCGTTGCGAGAGCGTGAGCTGGGGGGAGAGATCTTCGTGCACACCCTAGTGTTCGAACCTCAAGGGTTTACCAGAACCCGTAATTCGACATTTGGCGCGCCAAGTAGGGGTGCGCTAAAGCTTTCCCTTCGTCGATCCATGTTCTGCGGCTCCATCACATCCATGTCAGACGCTTGCCGAGCTCGTGCTGAGCGCCGCGCCACACTCGCCGCTCGCATTGCCCAGACGGCGCCCGTTGGCGGACCTCCCCGCCATTCTCCATCACCTGTTGCCAACATCGCTAGCGGCCTGGCAGCAAATGAGCAGCAAGCTTCATCGTTGCACCCCTCTGTGCGGCGGGACGGCCGCACCGCCACCCCGTAGCTGACTCCGGCCGGCTCATCGTCCCACGCTCGTCGCGCGCCCACGGATGCACAGGCTGTGTTGCTCATGGCACGCTAGCACATGTGTTATTGCTCGGTCGACGACCTCTACGAAGACTGGCTGGACCGCATCGCCGAGCTCGTCAGCGCCACTGGGGGCTCTCCTGCACCGTCCCTCTCGCTACCTCGCCCGCCTCCAGCCACGGGAGACGTAACTCACGGAGCGCCTCCGCCGCCCCTGCATCAAGACGGCGCCTTCGCGTCGAGATGCGTGGCTCATGGAGCACCCAAGCCTCCTCCGCACCAAGACGGTGTCCTCGCCCCAAGACGCGTGGTCCCGCGGCGTGATCTGCCATGCTGTTTGCCCGCGCACGAAGAAAGAAGCTTCCAGGAGGTCTCTCGACTGCAAGAAAACACTCTCGCACTCCCCGCGCCTCCACGACAAGACCGTGCGCCGCCTGCCGTGGCGGTGTGTCGGTGGCAAGACCAGATTCCACCGCCAGGACGGGCTCCGGTGACCATAGCAGGCTGCCGAGCCTCCACTCCCGAGTTGCGCACCGTTGTTTGGCTAGGAAAGTTCAAGACGGATCTGCATCCGCGCTACGATGGCATCCCCGACCCTGCGGAGTTCCTGCAGCTCTACGAGCTGAGCATCGAGGCAGCCAACGGCGACGAAAAAGTCATGGCGAACTGGTTTCCCATGGCTCTCAAGGATGGCACTCGCTCGTGGCTCCTGAACCTACCCACAGGATCGATCTCCTCCTGGGGCGAGATGCGTGAGCATTTCGTCGCCAACTTCTAGGGTACTCGTGACTGCCCGCCAGTCGCACGCGACCTGTGGCGCATCAAGCAGCAACCGGGGGATACCCAAGTACATCCAGCGCTTCAACATCGTCTGCCTCAAGATCCCCAAGGTGACGGACGAGGCCATCATCTTCGCGTTCTCCTATGGCGTGCATGACATCAAGATGAAGGAGGAGCTCGCCATCCACGAAGAGCTATGCTCTATCCTGGAGATGTTCAACATGGCGACCAAGTGCGCAAGAGCTGAGGAGGGGTGCCTCTCCCTCCTCGAGCTCCCTGTGGCTGACCCTGAAGAGAAGAAGGACAAGGCCAAGGATGTGAAGGGAAAGGGAGTAGCCGTGCTCGCGGCGGAGCCGGACTCGAAGCACGGCCGGGACCACCCCGAGTCATCTAAGGGCAGCTATCTGTTCTGGGCCTTCCACAACGTACAGCCACAACACTACTGACTGCCAGGAGTTTAGAACCATTCGAGATGGATGCTTCGGTCGGCGCCCCGAGCGCAATGATCGGGGCTACGGCCAAGGAGGAGGAAGAAGTGGGGGACGCTGGGACGACCGCAAGCCCCGTGAGGAGTGGCGCGACCGGCCTCGCGAGGACCACCGGCAGGACCAACCTCGTGAGGGCGTCTGGAGAGACCAGCCTAGTGAGAACCGTCCTCAGGGAAATGCTGGCCTCCCTCTGCTACCGCCACCACCAAGGAGGAACGATGACCACAATCAGGACGAGGGGGCTCGGGGCTTCCAGGAGCCGTGCGCTGTCGCCTGCATCCTCGGCGGTGCTCAGGCCCCAGCCTCCCAGCGCATCTTCAAGCAGTTTGCTCATGAGGTGTACGCAGCCCTTCCCAGGCTCGGGGCCACACGCCCGCTCAGGTGGTCCAAGTGCGCCATCACATTCAGATCAGCGGACCAGCTCAAGTGCGCGGCAACTGTTGGCGTCCTCCCGATGCATTGTTCACCCATCATCAGCAACGTCCAAGTCACCGAGACCCTCATCAACGGTGGCGCAGGGCTCAATGTCCTGTCCGTTGAGACATTCGACAGCCTCCAAGTGCCATACAATCAACTACAGCCCACCAAGCCTTTCTCAGGAGTGACCGATGGCTCCACCACATCTACAGGGAAGGTCCGCCTCCCTGTCACCTTCGACCAGCGTAACAACTACCGCACCGAGCTCATTGACTTTGACGTCGCCCACATTCGTCTGCCCTACAATGCCATTCTTGGGTATTCAGCATTGGCCAAGTTTATGGAGGTGACCCACCATGGCTACAACGTCCTTAAGATGCCGGGGAGTGGAGGCATCATCATGGTCCCCTGCAAAGAAAGAGATGCGGTGTGCTCCCTTGAGTGCGCCTTCCAAGCCACCGCGAAAGAAGATCCTGAAAACAAAGGCATCATGTACCCTCCTGAGGCCATCCCCAAGAAGAAGCAGCTACTCCTCCTGGGGACTCAGGAGAGTAGCGTCTCCAGTGGCACCACTTCAGGACCTGCGCCCACAGCTGGGGCGCCTCCCTCCCTTGCATAGGAAGGCACGCCTGACACCCTCCTCAGGCAATGCTCGGGGGCTCTCTTCTAGAGAGCCTCAGACCTAGCCAACATCATGAGGGAGGCGCTCGGGCACCATGTGGAGGCGTGCTTTGCCGCACATTTCCCTCAGGAGGGTGCTGGGCGAGCAGCACCCGGAGCTCAGGAGTTCATCGTCAAGATGACCCAGGAGCTTCAAGAGGCAAGGGCCATATGCAGCGACTGAAAACTGGCGTAGCCCCCATCTTGGCGAGGACGGCGGGCTGTGCGTCTGCATCGACATTCCAGGGCTCAATAGGGCCGCATCTCAGGAGCGCTTCTGGTCTTCGCGCGTTGGTCGGTGTGAGGTTCCACCTCTCAGCTACGTTCGCATGCCATTTGGCTTGCCGAACGCGGCCGTCACTTGCCAGCGCCACCTGCGAAGCATTCTGGCGGCTCAGGCGGCCAGGCATCACGCTGTCCTGGCGGAGATGGCGATGGCCTTCAAGGAACCACCCGAGCCCCGGAGCCTCCTGAGGCTCAGGGTTCTGGCGGATCGTGAGGAGCGACTCTTCGGCATGCGTCATCGGCTACTCCAACACCATTCCGGCAATGTTATCAGGTGACTCCTTTCAGTTCATTCAGTTGGGGGCGCTCCTCGGGCTGCATCATCCCCAAGTCGTACGGGTCTGCCCCTACGACGTGTATCCTTTCACACCTCTAGCTTACCTTGCTGGGGGCTCCCGTCAGGCTGCATCATCCCCATGCCGCTCGGGTCTGTCCCGATGGCATGTATCATTCTTGCATCTATCTGAGCTAACATGTCCCCTTGCTTGACTCATTTCTTGGTCATCACTTGCTTATTATCCATCATGGCCACACGCGCTGCCCATTGGCCCCCTGCTCATCCCGCAATGGAGGCTACCCATGCTGGCACGGCGCTTGTGCTCGGGTCCGTCCCTGCAATGCTGACAAATCTGAGCGGTCGAGCTCTTGCTCGCGGCACGCCCCACGCACGTCACCTCTCCAGGCCCTTAGTGCCTTCATCTTCTTGCGGAACAACAAGTGGCAGGCCAGCGAGCGCGGTTGCATCCTGTATTCCTCCTTCATGCTAACCTACGGGAACCACCGAAGGCTGATGGCGGACGGAACCGCAGGCTCCCCCTTTTCTTTCACAGAATTCACTTGCGCGTTAAAGCGGGGGCTCCTGAGCATCACGACTCAGGAACTCTTACTAGCTCTCCAGCCCTCATCCCCCGGCCTTGACCATGGCATCGCGACCTGGCATACCGGCGGCGGCTGAGCTCGCTCGAGGGCCAGGACCCGAGGACACAGAGCACATAGAAGCGCATGAAAGGAGGGGGAGACTTGCGCGAGTTCGAGCCAATTGGCACACGAAGCTAGCGTGGCACAAGGAATCGAGTTTGGACCGCTAAGATAAGTCTCACACCCGGATCAGCTAAGTGCTGCTACACAAGATTCCTCCCTCTTGCAGCCTTGCTACGGTGACACCGCCTTCCTTTCCTACCTTCAGGTAGTTGCTTGCGTGCTAAGGGGACCTCTTGAGCATCGCGCGTCAGGAGCTCTTACTGGACCTCGGGCCTTGACCATGGCATCATAACCTGGCATACCAGCGATGGCTGTAGCCTGCCTAGGGACCGGGACCTAGTGGCGTAGAGCACTAGGCTACAACGAGGACGGAATGTGGGGACCGAGCCGCCGAGAGACACCCAGTCATAGGTCTTCATAATAAGGGAAATATTAACAAAAGACACTACAGACTCCTTACACGCCCCCATGGGGTTCATCTCGACACCATTCAGGAAACAAAACAACAAGGTTTCTACGAGCCCTATCTGCAAGCATCACTGCCGATGCCATCATCAACAGTGGGCCATGAGGGGCCAGCGCCAAACCCATCCATATCAACGGCCGCAGCGGACAGACGCTGCCGCTGTGCTCGGGACACGGCGCGAGCTCGGGGGCATGTATCTGTCGTCGCTCATCTCCGGAGTCTCGTCGGGTTTGGGAGATTCGCCGGACCACCAGGAGCCAGCGCTGCTGCTGGAGGAGCTGTCGGCAGGACCAAGGGCGGGCTGAGCGCCTTCCGCTACACCATCCTAGCGGCCCCTCCAGGACAACAATCTAGGCAATTGCCCTCCTCGTCGAAGACCTTGAAGAATAGTGTGGAGGCGTCGTCGTACTCGAAATGGATGGCTAGAGCTCCCTCCACGCGGCAGACGTGGGCGACCTCGCCCCATCCTCGGGTCATGAAGACCTTGCCGGGGTGTCGCACCCAGCATGCTGCAGCCACAGCTTCAGCGCCCCCCTCGGCGGCATCATGTCAGCGAATAATAGTGGAATCCAGATCCATGTGCTCAGTGGCAACGCCGCCCAAAGCACGAGTTCTCGTGAGGAGCCCTCTGTGTGGGTTCGTGGGGTGGCAGCGCGCGCCGCCACTACACGGCCACCGTGGCCGTGGCGCAGAGGTCGTTGACCCCTGCTACCTCCTCCGGAGCCCTCTGCCTGGGCGAACAAAGGTGGTGGATAGCCCGGTGGAGGCCATTCATACCAAGGCCTCGTCACCTCCGGCCATAAAATGACATCAGGCGAATGAGCCGGCCTCTTCTTCGGCAGGAGAGGCCCAAGCTCTTCGCGGGGAGGGGGGGGGGGCTTTCCCCTTCTCGGCGGCGGAGAACCTCCGTCTCGGCGCCATGGGTGACGCAGCAGAGCAGTGAAGGAAGGAAGAAGAAGGAGAAGCAGGAGGAGTGGAGGAAGAGATGGGTGACGAGGGATCCGCCCTCTTTCCCATTTATAGCCAGGAGGAGGCCAACCGCCGACCTCCACGATCTAAGGTAATAATGACCTTTTTCTGCGTGCAACAGGGACTCATCAAGTCGGGCAGTTGCTGAGGCAGCATGGGGAAGCGGAGACGCCCACGACCTGCCAATCGCCATGTGTTAATCAAGGCCGCAGGCTATTGGGGCCCGTGGCGCTCCGTACTTGCCCCTTGGCTTCGCCGCGAAGCCAAGCACGAGCACACCTTGGGCTCAGGGGCTACTGTTGGCGTCCTAGGAACGGGGGTACCGAGACCTGCCTACATGCGGCCCAGGGCATGGCTCCACCCGCAGCCTGCTACGGCCCATCTTTATTAACCAATGCTCAAGACCCTCGCAAGGGGCCAAGCCTCGCGAGGCAGACGACACAAGACCTCCTCAGGGGCAGCCTCACTAGGCTGGCTCACGAGGAGCGGAGAGATCAAGGCAAGGGCACCTCGTGAGGTTCTCATGACGTGAGCCATGGCAACCAAGGCCAGGAGGGCGCTAGCGGGCGCAGAGTGCGAGTTTCCACTTCGGTGCTAAAGAGGCAAGTGCAGGCAAGGAGTCCCGAGGCGTCAGGCAAAGGTTTCCATATTGGTGCAACGAGACCAAGACAAGCAGGACAGCAAGACGGAGGTCAACACGGAGCCTACGACGGCGTCACCACCAGAACCTTTGGCAGGCAAAGACCACCTTTTGTCAGGATAACTTGTACTTGTTGTCCCCCTTCGAATTAGCCGTTGTGGGATCCCTTCCCACCTAATATTTGGGGAGAGGACCCGGCCCTCTATAAATAGGGCTAGCCACCACCATAGCCGGGGGGCTCATCGAGAGAGAGAGAGAGAGAGGCTCATCTGGAGACAAATCACTCGGATCATCCCCAGCCACAAAATCTCATCGAGCTCAAGAACGCCTCTCCTTAGGAGGATGTTCTTCCCTTGTACTTGTTCATCCTCAGCCTACAAGGCAATCCAGCACACCGCACTGGAGTAGGGTATTACACCGCAACAGTGGCCCGAACCAGTATAAACTCTTGTGTCCCTTGTTCCTTGGGTTCGGCGAGCTAGGCTTTGAGATCATTGCGAGAGCGTGAGCTGTGGGGAGAGATCTTCGTGCGCACCCTGGTGTTCAAACCTCAAGGGTTTGCCGGAACCCGTAATCCAACAGATACTAACCGATAATTGTTGAAGAAGAAAGGTAGGATGCCTACCGCGGCATACCCAAGCTTAGATGCTTGAGACTTCTTGAAATATTATCTTGAGACGCCTTGGGAATCCCCAAGCTTGAGCACTTGTGTCTTCTTCATTACCTATATATCACGGTTTTCCTAATCTCAAAAACTTCATCCACACAAAACTCAACAAGGACTCATGAGATGAGTTAGTATAAATCAATGCGAAAAGCTTATCATTATCTATTGTAGCAAATCACTAAAATTAATATTTAACATTGCATACTAAATGCATCTGCATATTTAATAGTCCTACCCTAAAATAGAATCATTAAACAAGCAAACCAAAGCAAACAATGCAAACATAACAGCAATCTATCTAAACAGGATAGTCTGTAAAGAATGCAAGAATATTCATACATTTCTAACTCCAAAAATTCTAAAAACTTACCACATTTGAAAATTTGAGTGTAGCTTATAGTCAAAAAATTTCAAGATTTTATCACATTCTGACTTTCAAGAAGAATTTAGACAAAGATAGGAAACTTTCTATTTTTGAACAGCAACATGTAGACTTGCAAAATAAGTATGGTAAAGGATACACTTGACATTTTTATTGCACAAAAGTATAAAGAACATTATTATAAATAACAACAAGCGAATATCAATAAAAGAAAATGACGCTCCAAGCAAAACTCATATCATGTGACGAATAAAAATGTAGATCCAAGTGAGGTTATCGATAATGTTGAAGAGGAAAGAGGGGATGACTTCCGGAGCATCCCCATGCTTAGTTGCTTGGGTATTCCTTGAATATTACCTTGGGGTTCCTTGGGAATCCCCAGTCTCTGGGTCTTGTCACTTCTCATTCTCCTCATATCAATATCTCACCCAAAATGGCAGAACTTCAATCACATAAAACTAAATGGAACTTCATGAGATAGGTTAGTACGATAAGACAAATCTCCCACTTGGGAACTGTCGAAGACAAGATTCGTATTGTTCTCACACAATGCATATTTTACCTTATCATTTCCACAATTCATATTGAACAATATAAGATATAGAAACTACAAAACAAGCAAACTATGCATTGAAAACAGAATCTGTCAAAAATAGAACAGTTTGTAATGATCTGAACAATGACCATACTTCTATTACTCCCAAACTTATGAAAACTTAGGACAAAGTAGGAAATTTGTATACCAACCATACGTAAAAAATAGAACTTTATCACATTCAAGACAATTTACACATTTTTGTTACTGGGCGCCAAAGTTTCTATTTTTGCACAAAATCAAGTCAACTAACATCCACACTATCCCAAATGCTTTACTTGGTACTTAATTGAAACAAAAGCTATAAAACATCATTACTACAGTAGTTAATCATGTGAACACACAAAAATAGTAGTTATAAGTCTTGGGTTGTCTCACATAAAAGTAAAGAATTGAGACATATGGAAAACACATTTAAGCCTAACATGCTTCCTATGCATAGGGATTTTGTGAGCAAACAATTTTTGTGAGCAAGAATCCACTAGCATCGGAGGCAAAACAAGCACAACTTCAAAATTTTCAACACATAGAGATGAAACTTGATATTACTGAGGTATGTAAAACCATATGTCCCTCTCATAATATTTTTTAGTAGCATCATGAATGAATCCAGCATAATAACTTTCACATAAAGCATTATTTTCATGATCCACAAGCATAAAAAATTTATTACTCTCCACATAAGCAAATTTGTTCTCATGAGTAGTAGTGGGGGAAAACTCAAAAAAATAACTATCATGTGATACTTCATTTACAAAATCAATTTGAGCATTAAAATCATGATGACAAATTTCATGGTTATCTTTGTTCTTTAGAGCATACATGTCAACACAATAATCATCATAGATAGCAACTTTGTTATCATAATAATCAATCGAAACCTCTTCCAAAATAGTGGATTCATCATTAAATAAAGTCATGCCATCTCCAAATCCACTTCCATAGTTATTGAAATAAGATCCAACACCCTCCAAAATGGTGGGATCATTATTATCTAAAGTTGACACTCTTCCAAACCCACTTTCATAAATATTGTAATTATCATAAACAGGAGGCATGCGATCATCATAAAAAATATTCTCATCAAAACTTGGGGACTAAAAATATCATCTTCATCAAACATAGCATCCCCAAGGTTATGGCTTTGCATACAATTAGCTTCATGGATATTCAAATAATTCATATTAACAACATTGCAATCATGCTCACCATTCAAAGTTTTTGTGTCAAACATTTTTATTGAATTCTTCTTCTATCAATCGAGCACAATTTTCCTTTCCATCATTTTCAAGAATGACATGATAAACACGAATAATATGAGGCAACCTCAATTCCATTTTTTGTAGTTTTGTTTTATAAACCAAACTAGTAATAAAACAAGAAACTAAGATTCAATTGCAAGATCTAAAGATATACCTTCAAGCACTCACCTCCCTGGCAATGACACCAGAAAAGAGCTTGTTGTCCACCTGGCAACTTTATTCTTGTAGACTCATGTTGGGCCTCCAAATGCAGAGTTTTGTAGGACAGTAGCAATTTCCCCTCAAGTGGATGACACAAGGTTTATCAATGCATGGAACACATAGGATGAAGATGTCTCTCTCAAATAACCATGCAATCAAATACAAGAAATCTCTTGTGTCCCCAACACACCCAATACAATGGCAAATTGTATAGGTGCACCAGTTCAACGAAGATATGGTGATACAAGTGTACTATGGATAGTAGACATAGGTTTTGTAATCCGAAAATAAAAAATAGCAAGGCAGCAAGTGATAAAACGGAGCACAAATTGTATTACAATGCTTGAAAACAAGGCCTAGGGTTCATACTTCCACTAGTCCAATCTCTCAATGGTGCTAATATAATTAGATCATATGGCAATCCCTCGATGTGCAATAAAGAATCACTCCAAAGTTCTTTTGTAGGGGAGAACATAAGACAGAATTGTTCGTAGGGTACGAAACCACCTCAAACTTATCCTTTCCAATCGATCTATCGAGCTATTCCTATAAGTGTCACAAACAACCCAAGAGTTCATACTAAAATAACACCATACGATACACATGAACCGACTCTAATGTCACCACAAGTATCTCTGAGTTGATTATACGATATGCATCAAAGAACTTCAGATTCATAATATTCAATCCAACACTAAGAACCTCAAAGAGTTCCCCAAGATTTCTACTAGAGAAACAAGGACGAAAAAGTGCATCAACCCCAATGCATATATTACCCCAATGTCTCCTCTCGAATACGTGAGTTGAGTGCCCAAACATACATCAAGTGAATCAATATAATACCCCATTGTCACCACGGTTATTGATATGCAAGACATACATTAAGTGTTCTCAAATCCAACAAAGTATTCAATCCAATAAAAGTGAAACCTCAAAGGTAAAAACTCAATTCATCGCACCAAGATAGAGAGGGAGAAACACCATATGATTTAACTATATTAATAAAGCTTGCGATACATCAAGATCATGTCAATTCAAGAACACGATAGAGAGAGAGAGAAATAGAGAGAGATCAAACACATAGCTACTTTTACAAACCCTCACCCCAGAGGGTGAACTACTCACTCCTCATCATGCAGATCACGAAGGTGATGAATATGGCCTAAGGTGATGAATTCCCCCTTCAGTAGAGTGCCATAAAAGAGCTCTATATTTGATTGTGGAGGTACAGAGGCTTCGGTGGCGGAGTCCAAGTTCTAGGTTTATTTCTGGTGGCTTCTCTATTTACATTATTTTTGGCGTTGGTTTCACGCAAAGATGGGCCATGAGGTGCCTGGCATGAATACTTCATAAATTATAGATACGTTGGAGATGTATCAGCATCCCCAAGCTTAATTCCTGCTCGGCCTCCAGTAGGTAAATGATAAAAGAAGTAATTTATGAAGTGTGGATTCTATTATAGTGCATAAGTTCGAATGATAATTTCAATCACTTTTCCTAGCATCATAACAACAACTCTTTCTCATAAAACTCATCATGATAAAGTAGCAATCTATTCACATGTTATGGTTCAAATAGTGCATTCTCTTGAAACTTAACAAACTATGTTCTTAGTCACCAAACAATTTCAATTCAACTTATTCTCAACAAACTCTAAGTAAGAGCTCCACATACTCAATCATCATATAGTCTTCTATGATTGCTAGTACTCAAAGCATATTTTTAGAAAAAATGGCATCCATCAAACACAGAGAAAGATAGGGGCTTAATGTTTTCCCTCCCAACTCATTTATCATAGAGATAATTGTCAATAATAATAACTCATGATCAAATATATTTGACTGGCCATATGTGCCTAGATATTTCACCACCACATGATGCTTGCCAACTAGAGAATAATTGAGGTTCAAATGGGAAGTAATACAATTGACTCGTGCATAAAAGTAATACTGGAAGTAAAATATAGGCCCTTCGTTGAGGGAAGTGGAGGTTGTCATGTGCTTTTTATTTTTGGATGCGCAAGCTCTTAATCCAAAAGAACGTCACGTTATATTGCCCCTTATGACAGCCACCTTTATTATGTGGTCCGTCGCTTTTATTACTTTGCCATCACAAGTTTGTACAACGCTAATTTTCCCTTACAATAAAAGCCATAATATATTTAGGAGCAATTTTCATTGCTTTACGCATCAATGACAACTAACTTGATGGATCTTATTCAATCCATAGATAGATATGGTGGATTCTCATGGAAATAAACTGGGTTTAAGGGTTTTTGGATGTACAAGTAGTATTTCTACTTAGTACGAAATTTTTGGCTAGAAACAGATCCTAAGCAAACACCACATGTTGGAGGATCCATAACAATATAACGTACACCACGCTGAGAAGATGCCGCACACCAGGGAGTTACTAGCGAGGGGCTGCCTGACTACTGCCCCCAGGCGGGATTACTAGTTTTAGTATTGTTCATTTTCAATTTTATGCATTTCTACATGGTAGTTAAGTATCATCACGTATAAGTGATGATATTATATATATTGTGCGATGAACTAATGAACAATTAATATATATTATGAATTCCATTTTTCTATCTGTTTTCGTATACTAGTTTGTATCTAGTTGTTATCATCCACATATACATAATGAAAAGCATATACACATATTGAAACAGAACTTATAAGAACGGAAAACAAAATACACAGATTGAAACAAAGCAATAAATAGAGCAATATTATGATTATTGTGAATTCATAGCAATCCACATCGAAATGAGTCAACAAATTAAAACGCGTCCATGACCACCAGCCCTTTCCAACGGTAGCTCTTGGCTCTGCCTGAACTCGTGCAGGCATTCATCCAAGCGGTTGACATGCTCGCGGTACATCTGGAGCATGCTCTCGAGCTCCAAGTTGGCTATTTCAACGGAGATCACTAGCTCGATGATGTGATGGCCATGCTCCTCTACTGCGCCCAGGTGGAGACCTGGACCAACAAGGCCGTCGAGCCTAGCGACCAGCGCGTTGGCATCGAGCAGGTTGCAGACAAGTGAAACTGCAACTAATCCCCGGGTGGTTTTGGCAATTCATAACAACATATAGCTCATTGAACTAATATCCATTCAAGTTTAATATTTCAGAAAGTTCAATGAATGGCATTGCATGGACTAGAGATGTGGACCCCTTGAGGGAGCCCTGGACTAAGGGGTCCTCTGGCGTCCAGCCTGTTATCCATGGGCCGGACTGATGGGCTATGAAGACATGAAGGCCGAAGACTGCACCGCAACCGGATTGGACACTACTTGGCGTGGAAGGCAAGCTTGGCGACTGATGATTCCTTCTTATGTAACCGACTCCATGTAAAACCTAGATCCCCTCGGTGCCTATATAAACCGAAGAGGATAGTCCGGAAAGGACAACACATATACTCATTACCATATTCATCGGCTAGACTTCTAGGGTTTAGCCATTACGATCTCGTGGTAGATCAACTCTTGCAGTACTCATATTCATCAAGATCATTAAAGCATGAAGTAGGGTATTACCTCCATAGAGAGGGCCCGAATCTGGGTAAACATCGTGTCCCCTGTCTCCTATTACCATCGACCCTAGATGCACAGTTTGGGACCCCCTACCCGAGATCCGTCGGTTTTGACACCGACATTGGTGCTTTCATTGAGAATTCCACTGTGCCGTCAACGAAAGGCTCGATGGCTCGTCTTGTCATTCAAGACAATATTACCGTAGGGGGAGTTTTGGCCTCAGGCCAAACCCTCCGGCTGGGCGACTTTACTATGATCACCCGTTCGGCCGCGGAGCCAATGATGACCTCTCGGGCCATCGAAAATCCCCTTCGCATCAACTCCGAGCACTCCAGGCAGATGGATCCGGTCGAGTTTTCATCTTTAAATGAGCTCCTAGATCGCATCGCCTCTTTGGGAATCACCACAGATTACGATCAGATAGGGCCTAAAACCGATTAGGGAGAAACCGAAACTCCACTGGTCACCCACCAGATCGCGGCAGCCCTGGAGCAGGACGGCGAGTCTTCTTCTATATGGAAGACGAACTATGTTCGGATCACTGTGCATGAAGAGCCAGATACTCACCCACGAAAGGATGCAACCAGCCCTCCAAACATAGCATCGGACATCTGTTCCAAACAATTAGAAGATATTCCGTAACCTGGAATGTCTAGTCCGGAAGGTCTTCGGATTCCGGACAACCGGTTAGGTCGGGGTTTGGATTTAATTCCACCCAACCACCCGGACACAGAGGCTCTCATGAGCATAAAACAACAATCTCAGGAGAAGGTCCACCACTTTTGGCCTAGATTCCAACTTGTCAAGGACAAGGTAAAAGATTGCCGTGACGAGGACGCAATATCAACATTCTACAAAAATTGTGCGGACAAAGGAATCCTCAACGCCATCAACCGACGCCGCATACTAAAATGTGTTGACTTACCAACCATCGTACAAAAATATTGTGCAATGGAAAGCGCCTGGGAAACTCGGGCAGCTTGCTGGGAACCACCATCCCCAACCCAACTTCCCCTACAGGCAAAAAGGGTGTACCGTCGGGGCACACCCAATCCAACAGTCGAAAAACACAAAGCGACTATACGGTACGACACCGTTCTAGAAGGGTGGCTCGATGGCCCATGCAAAATACATACAACAACAGATACCGTGGCAACCCACAGCCTTAGAGCATGTTGGATACTACGACAGGTAGCCAAGAGCGGCGAGGATATCCTTATCAAGGACGCCCCAGAACAACACCCCCAGAAGACGACGACCCAGGAGTATTGACAATCTTCGAGACATTCGCTTCAAATAACAAGCGTAAAAGGGCACTTCGCGAGCTCAACAAAGTCTTCCAAATTGCTGTAATAAACCTATGGAGCGACACGATAATAATATTTAACGCCGGTGACAAACCAAAGTACGGAACAGTACGAGCACCAGCCACGTTAGTCCTCAACCCCATCATGGATGGGTTTCAACTCACCAAGGTCCTCATGGACGGCGACAGCGGACTAAATCTCATTTATGAGGGCACACTCCATAAAATGGAAATAGACAGGAGCCGCATCAAACAAAGTAACACAACCTTCCAGGGAATTATTCCTAGTCGGGAGGCGCTGTGCGCTGGCAAAATCACACTTGACGTGGTATTCGGATCGCCGGAGAACTATCGGTCCGAAGAAATAATCTTCCAGTTGGCCCTTTTAGCAGCGGATATCACACCCTGTTGGGGCGGGATGCTTTTACATGCTTCTGAAGATAGTCAGGCTTCTCAGTCTTTTTCATTTGTAGAAGTCTGTACGCAGACATGTTAAGCTTCCGCTTGTGCTTTGACTTGTATGCTCTGAATGTTGGGTCATGAGACCCATGTTTGTATTATCTGGCTCTTCGGAGCCTAATGAATAAATACTTGAGTCGTGGAGTTATGTTGTGATGCCATGTTGTATTTACACATATCGAGCATATTGTGTGTATGATTGAAATGCTTGGTATGTGTGGGATCCGAGAACGTAGTTGTTTATCCTTGGTAGCCTCTCTTATGGGGAAATGTAGTCTAGTGCTTCCACTGAGCCATGGTAGCCTGCTACAGCCTAGTTTACGGGAGTCCTGCTAGCCCAACACTACTGCTCCGGAACACTTAGACTGGCCGGCATGTGATTCACTTCGTTCATGTGTCTGTCCCTTCGGGGAAATGTCACGTGGTGACATCCGGAGTCCTGCTAGCCTGCTACAGCCCAGGTTCCCGGAGTCCTGTTAGCCCAGTTGCTACAGCCCGGATTCACACGCTGCTGACCGACATGCTCGATGTTGATTCATGTGTGCATGTCCCCGTAAGTTAGTGCCACTTTGGGTTCATGACTAGTCATGTCGGCCCAGGTTCTCTGTCATATGGATGCTAGCGACACTATCATATACGTGAGCCAAAAGGGGCAAACGGTCCCGGGCCATGGTAAGGCGACACCCGTGGGGATACCGTGCGTGAGGCCGCAAAGTGATATGAGGTGTTACAGGCTAGATCGGTGTGACTTAGAATCGGGGTCCTGACATTTACGTTCCACCCACCACCCGCTTCATAGCCACTTTCGAAGAGTTAACCGACATGCTGGACTACGCCTCCAAAGACATCGACGGCATGGACGACGATGCCAGAGATGAACAAGGCCAAGACCCTCTGTTTACCGGATATTGGACGGCCACCTCCACATACGACGTGTACATGGTAGACACACCCAAAGAGGACGATGATGATGGCAAGAAGGATCCAGTTGAGGACAAGCCTGCTGACGCACCTCCAAAGCGTCTATGTCAGCAGTGCCATTCAAAATCGCGTCGCAAAAAAGACAGCAATACCGGCACGGAAGACAATAACACTCCGGAGAATGCCGAAGACCCCGAGCCCCTATTGAGCCAACATCCAAACATGATGATTGGGAGGATGGGCAGGTTAACCCCGACGATCCTGTCGAGAACGAGGACTCGGAGGATAGCAACTACCTACAGATCTCCGAAGAGGATGTGAGCCTCGGTAACGAAGACTTCATCGTGCTAGAGGAACCCCTCGAACAAGAGCGCTTTAAGCGCCGGCTAATCGCCACTGCAAGAAGCCTAAAAAAGAAGCAACAACAACTCCAAGCCGATCAGGACATGCTCAATGACAGATGGACTAAAGTCCTGACAGCCGAGGAATATGGCCCCGATCACCCAACCAAGAGCTACCCGAAATGCAAGGTGCTACCATGATTCGACGACGAGGCGCTTGAGCCAATACTGCCAAAGTATAAACCCATTGACGAACCGGACCGACCACCATGTGCACAGGATAGACCGGCCACTTACGCCGAAAACCAGCCCGCGCCACCCCGCTGTCGAGGCAGGGAGGCAGCGGCCCCGGGCTATACCTATGACCTACGCAAGGACCTGGACAATAGAGCTGGTCAGACAAGATCAATCTATGGTATAAGGGGGCGTGCTCCAACATGAGAGGATGGCCATCAGGCTTGGAGCGACAGGCACAACCCCAACCGGGCCGAAAACCGCATTCGGACTTCATCCGAACTACGTCGCGACATAACCCGATACAGAGGTGCCGCACACCCCTTATGCTTCACCGATGAGTTGATGGAGCACCAGTACCCTGAAGGGTTGAAACCCGTGAACATTGAATCATACGATGGTACTACAGATCCCACATTATGGATCAAATATTTTCTTCTCCATACTCATATGGCCCGCGGTGCTGATCTCCATGCCATCAAATACCTCCCGCAAAAATTAAAGGGACCAGGACGAGACTGGTTAAACAGCCTCCCAGAAAACTCTATTGGCAGCTGGGAAGACTTGGAGGATGCCTATAGAGTCAACTTCAAAGGAACCTATGTTCGGCCTCCAGATGCCGATGACCTTAGTCACATAGTCCAGCAACCCGGAGAATCAGCCCGGAAGCTATGGACTAGGTTCTTAATTAAAAAGAACCAAATTGTGGACTGTTCGGACGCCGAAGCCCTCGTGGCCTTTAAACACAGCGTCTGAGACGAGTGGCTCGCCTACCACCTTGACAAAGAAAAACCGAAGTCCATGGCAGCCCTTACAGCGCTTATGACCCGCTTTTGTTTGGGAGAAGATAGCTGGCTAGCTCACAAAAGAAACAACACCAGCGACCCTGGCACCGCCGAAGCCAGGGATGGCAATGGCAAGCCACGACGCAACAAAAACAAGCGTCAAAGCAATAACGAAGATACCGGAGACACGACGGTCAACGCCGGATTCCGTGGCTCTAAACCCGATCACTAGAAGAATCCAGTCAAAGGAAACAAGGATGGTCCATCTAGTTTGGACAGAATACTCGATCGGCCCTGCCAGATTCATGGCACCCCTGATAAGCCTGCCAATCATACCAACAGGAATTGTTGGGTCTTTAAATAGGCCGACAAGCTAAACGACGAACATAAGGGGAAGGGGCCACCTAGTGAGGACGAAGATGAAGAGCCTCACCCACCGAGAACGTGGGGACAGAAGAAATTTCCCCCCGAGGTAAAAATAGTGAATATGATATACGCTACACATATTGCCAAAAGGGAGTGCAAGCATGCACTAATGGACGTCTATGCCATAGAGCCAGTCGCCCCAAAATTCAATCCATGGTCAGCCTGTCCGATCACTTTTGATCGCAGAGACCATCCGACTAGTATCCGTCATTGAGGTTTGGAAGCATTGGTCCTCGATCCAATTATCGATGGATTCCATCTCACGCGAGTCCTTATGGATGCCGGCAGCAACCTTAACCTGCTTTTTTAGGACATTGTCCGCAAAATGGGCATCGATTCATCAAGAATCAAGCCCACCAAAACCACCTTCAAAGGAGTAATACCTGGCGTTGATGCCCGCTGTACACGCTTAGTAACACTGGAAGTGGTCTTCGGTTCGTCGGACAACTTCCGAAGCGAAGATTTGATCTTCGACGTCGTCCCTTTCGGCAGCGGTTATCATGCACTACTCGGATAAACCGCCTTCGCCCGCTTCAATGTAGTCTCGCACTATGCTTATCTAAAGCTCAAGATGCCTAGACCGCATGGCGTTATAACAATTAATGGAAATACGGAGCGCTCCCTCCATACTGAGGAGCATACGCAGCCCTCGCAGTCGAAGTACAGGGTGGCCTCATTAATTAAGACGAATACTACATCGGCAGTCAAGCACCCGGACACTATCAAACGAGTACGGTCTACCCCACAGAACGACAACCTGGCTCGTCCAAAGCTAGATTAGCAATCCGGCCTTCGTCACAACCCCAGATGGATGGTGGCATACGTACCGTGCGTACATAAATACGCACTAAAGATACCATGGACACAGACAAAGGCATAGGGAAAAAACGGTCCACGGCACGGCTCGACCCTATCCAGACCTTTATAATCTTCTATATTTTTCTTCTAGTTTTTATTTTTCAGGTTCTTTACAAACTACACCACTCTTCGATGGTACTTAGGGTCCTTTTCCAGACCCCGTATATACACTCGATTGTTGATCCTCTCAAAGGACCATAGACTACAGGGAAAAGCGATGCAGACATGCGGCAGAGTGTCCAAAAGATCTTCAAGATCACCCTTTGAAAGTTAGGACCCGTATACAGTTTTCCCTCGTTCTCGACATGTAAAATGGCCTTGATGCTTATGACATCCTCTGTAAAATTGCGTTTCGACATACTAATCACACTATAATGGAAATAGTTTCGCCCAACCTTGTTCGGTATTTGCTTATTTCTTAATTCATTTTCCCACTTTATGTCCAAATGGGCATATACACCTTTGTACGACTTAAATCGCCAGGGGCTCTTTTTCAAGCCATATATATATCCTCGACGATAGAATGTCCGAACACTCTTAAGGTACACTTCGGCATCCCAAATACTGCATTATATGCATCAGCTCCGAATCACGTCTTTGGTCAATAGTTGGGTTGCCCGGCTCCTGTGCTTGCTACCTTACATTCCGTTTCATTAGCTAAGGTACTCAAGGGAGAACTACTGTGATTGTGTTTCCGGCTGGCCCGGTCAAACACCTAAGTAGAGAAAGCAAAAAACTGACTGTTGTGATGCGACGAGAGCTGGTTAGCAATTTAGTGACTTACTAAATCTCTAGCAATTTCTTCCGTATTACACGAAGGAATGTCTTTTTCCAGTCAAGCGTTTAGAAGGCATCCAAGTTCGATAGCCGCATATGCACCAGGGGCTACCCTACAGTCCCATCGATAAACTCCTATGGCTAAGTGAGAATGAATAAACTGCATAGTTCGATTGCCTAGTTCGCCACATTGTCGCCTCCTTTACGGACCAAGGCGTTGGGTCAAGAGTGGACACGTGCTATTCTGAACACCCCCGTAGTATCTACATGGGGGCTGAAGCCGACAATTGGTAAATTCTCAAGAATTACAAACGGCCGCACAGGGGAATAACATTTCACGATAAATGCATATAATATATTACAAGGCCTTAGTTTATATTACAAAGCTTTGGTTGATACAATAAGAGGGTAGTTCGAACACATTCACTCGAACATGATGTCCTTTGAGCACTGGCCCTCTATCAAGCGGGCACCTTCCAAGGCGTCCTCAAAGTAACGCTCCGGCGTACGGTAGTCCTTGCCCCCAGGAGGACCCTATGCAGCTCTGCCAGCTGCATCATCTGCCACCGGACATCCTATGCAGCTCTGCCAGCTGCATCTTCTGATTGTTCAGCAGCGCCGGTCGCTCCGGTGCCAAGAACTGCGACCAGAATAGCTTCTCCGTCGTGTTCCCTTCTTGGGCCCGGAAATACTCAGCGGCGTCGGCAGCACTCCTCAGGAGATCCGCAAAAGCTTTTGGAGCACTCCATAGTCGATTTAGCAAAGCATATCTTCGACCGCCGAATATACTCTGTAAAAGAAAAGGCTTACCAGTCGCTATCTGTCCGACTTGCTTGATCTACTCGCAAGCCGCCTGGGACTCAGACCGAGCCTCCTTTGCATCTTGAAGAGCCTTGGTGAGCTTGGCCGCTTGGGCCTTGTTGCTCTCCTCCAAGAACTCACACTTGGTAGGGGCTTCCTGGAGCGCCTGCTATACTTCGGTCACCCTCGCCTCATACTGAAGGCAAGCGACCTTTTCGGCCTCTACTTCCGTAGCAGCTTTCTCTGCGGCTGCTTTGCTTGTCCTCGCCTCCTCCTTGGCTTTGGCAAGGGCATTCTTAAGGGCATCGACCTCGTTCTCGTTGCCTACAAACATTCACATAGCAGCGCGTGAGCTTAAACTCTGAGTTTGCATTCTAATTTAGGCTTGTAAAGGGGTCTTTTTTCAAAAAAAATAGAGCATACCTTGGGACTCATTGAACAGCTTGTTAATACGGTCGATCTCATCGTCAGCTAGCTTTAGTTTTCGTTGGAGTTCGGATACTTCAGCATCCTTAGCTGAACCCGCTAACAGTGAAGCCTGATTATCAAAATAGATGAAAGTGTTATCTCCGGCAACTATTCCATCCTCTATCCAGCTCTTCTTTCCAAAGACCCAAATAGAGTCTCAGGGGCTACTATCTATATACAGGCATATTCTTCCAATAGGAAACGCGGCTAAAGCATGTTATATCACTTAACTCAAAACATGTCAACAGACTAGTGAAAGCTTCGTTCAGACCTCTTTTGGCGGACTTAACCTTTTCAACCACCGCACCCATCAGGGTACGGTGCTCTTCCATGACAGAAGCATGTTGAAGTGCTTCCCTCAATGTATCCGGTGCCTCCGGATCGATAGAGGTCACCGGTGGAGTTGACACTCCCCCTTCCTTGAAGGGGGCGGCTTGCTCGATTCCGGAGCCACGTGGGTCTCCGTAGAAATATTCGGCTGCGGGCCGGACTGATCCAGGCCCCCATCATCAGTTCCCATGGGGGTAGTGTCCCCATGTTTTCGGCAGTCGAGGCATTACCCTCTGGCACCGTTTCAGCGGCTTTCCACACCTCCCCCTAGCCTGGAGTAGTCATTTGGGACAGCACCTCGGTGTTAGCCGTGGCTCGTGGCGGAGAGGTTCGCGGAGGCGTTTGGCTCTCCATCATCTCCAGCGTCAGCGGGTTTCCTGAAGACGACGATTGTTGGGGAGATCACGGGCCGGACTGAAAATACGTAATTAAAATGTTATCCTACGATCTGTAAAAGGCCAGATGTATGTATAGTATCTTTAAATACTTACGATTCGGCCAGGCGCTTCGTCCTGAGGCGTCGCTCGGGGATGACTTTGGTATCTTCCCCTTCTTGGATGCCTCCTCTTCTTAGTCCGCGGATGCCGCCCTTTTCTTCTCTCCCTTGAGGGGAGAATTTCTATCCTCCTGTTCCTCCTCATCTTCATCTCCCTCGTGGGAGGAGAGAACCTCACTGTCTTCGGACGTGATGTCCAAAGTACCTTTACGGCGGAGGCCACTTCTGGCCTCCTTGACCTTCTTCTTGGTCTTCTTCTCTGGCGCCTGGTACGGCGCCGGAACCAGCATCTTCGTTAGAAGAGGGATAGCTAGGTCCTCGGGCACCGGTGCCGGACATTTGATCTGCTCTACTTTCTTCGTCCTAACCTGAAGGAGAAAAGGAAGTCTTAGTATACTCCTCGAATCTACAAGTGTAGGTTATGTCTAGAAATCTGAAAACTTACTGGAGTGGCCGGGTGAGCACGGTCGAGGCCGAGGTCTTTGGCCGTTCCAGGCCATGATTTCAGGGCCTTGAAAAGCAAATTACATACTTCTTCATGCGTCGTGCCGAAGAAGTGCTGTAGGGTCCGAGGGCCGGCCAGATTGAACCCCCACATATGGAGAGTCCAGTGCTGGCCGGGAGAATCTGGTCAAAATGCATCACGTGGATCACATTGGCGAGGCTGGTGTTCTTCTCTATCACGCCCTTGACATGCTTCTGCAGCGTCATCACCTCGTCGAACGATGCCCAGTCCAGGCCCTTCTTAACCAATGATGTGAGCTGCATTGGAGGCCCAGATTTGAACTCAGGAGTGGTGGCCCATGTGGCGTCACGAGGTTCTGTGACATAGAACCACTCTTGTTGCCATCCCTTCACGGTCTCCACTAAGGCCCCTGGGGCCAAGTGACATTGTGGAGCTTGCTCACCATGGCACTATCGCACTCCGCCACTTTTGGCTTCACATTGAAGACCTTGAGCCATAATCCAAAGTGGGGGCGATGCGGAGGAATGCCTCACACACGACGATGAACGCCGAGATGTGGAGGAAGGAATTTGGTGCTAGATCATGAAAGTCTAGCCCATAATAGAACATGAGCCTGCGGACAAAAGGGTGGAGAGGAAACCCTAGTCCATGGAGAAAGCGGGGGATATATACTACCCTCTCATTGGATTCCGGAGTGGGGATGATATGCTTTTTGGCAGGAAGCCAGTGGGCGATTTCCGCAGCCAGGTACCCCGCTTACCGGAGTTCCTTGATGTTCTCCTCCGTGACGGAGGAAGCCATCCACTTGCCCTGAGTGCCAGATCCGGACATGGCTGGAGTGTTTGCTGGGGACGTAAATAATTGAACTCAGGTGCTGGAGCTCGAGGGCAGATGGGCTGAGGAGGAAGAAGGCGTAGGGTAAAAAGATGGGTCCTTATCTTCTTATAAAGGTAGTGAATATCAATCGCCCCCCCACGAGCCATAAAACTTGCCTATTCCCAAGGGGTCATGCTAACGGCATGGTTGGATTACCCAAAACCCGTGTTGATGAGAATCTCGTAATAAGGGAACACGATCTCTGCTTTGACAAGACGTGTCAATGAGGACCATGCCTCGAAATGCAAAGCGGGAGGCTAAAAACAATTCGAAATAATAATAAGGCCAGAACATAATGTCTCGCCGAAAAAGCTGTCAGTGGACACGTCTTATTTTGTTTAAATATTTTCCCCATGTGGTTCAGGGTTGTGATGGTTATACAAAGCCGAACATAGTTCTTTTGACAAACTGCTTTGGAGTATTCAGAGGATGAACCCGCCTTGCAATGTCGAAGACAATCTGCGCGCCAGACACATCGTCATTGAAGCCTAGTTTAGGGGCTACTAAGGGAGTCCTGGATTAGGGGGTCCCCATGCGTCCGAGCTATGTGATATGGGTCAGACTGATGGGCCAAGAAGATACAAGATCGAAGGCCTTCCCCCGTATCCGGATGGGACTCTCTTTTACGTGGCTGGCAAGCTTGGCGTACAGATGTGAAGATTACTTTCTCTATAAACAGACTCTATACAACCCTAGGCCCCTCCGGTGTCTATATAAACCGGAGGGCTTAGTCCATAGAGGAAATCATAATCATATAGGCTAGACATCTAGGGTTTAGCCATTACGATCTCGAGGTAGATCAACTCTTGTAACCCCTATACTCATCAAAGTCAATCAAGCAGGAAGTAGGGTATTAGCTCCATCAAGAGGGCCTGAACCGGGGTAAACATTGTGTCCCATGCCTCCTGTTACCTTCAATCCTCAGACGCACAGTTCGGGACCCCCTACCCGAGATCAGCCGGTTTTGACACGGACATCGGCTAGAGACCCCAGGGCGATGGCTCTGCTCCAGGCGGGAGAAGCGTACTGGGGCTACGCGGGAGGAGCCCGGAGCCAGGGCCACCCCGTGGCGCATGGAGAAAGGCGCTGCATGGAGGTAGTTCTTCTACCGGGGAATGCGCCGGTGAGCCCTTTCCCCCGGCGGAGGGCCCGCGGTCGCTGAGGGTGCCACCGGCGTCCCCCTCAGGAGTCTCCAGAGTGCCGCCCTCGGGCCTCACGTGGGCTCCCACCCACGTCCAAGTGGAAGCACCATGCTCCGCACTGGCCATCGACACTGTCCCCCAATGACTATGCTCACGACCAGTGAAAGCACTTAGCGCCACGCTGGTTAGAAGACAAGAAGGGTAGCTAGGTGCCGGACGCATCCGTTTGCTTTCACTCCCTTTTGTGTAACACGATTCGCCACCTTTTTGGACTGAGATTTGAAGTTCCTTGTGTTTATCAAAAATGGGGCGAATTTTCTCTTTGATTTGCGTCAATTTCTTGCTTTCTGGTCACGTGTTTGACTATGGGACTCACACCTTCTACCCCCAACTGCGAGCGCGTCGCGAGCGGGGGCTGGGCATGGTATTTGCACGCCAAGCACGTTCGGGTCTGCCCGGGCGACGACTTGGCCCCCCGGGGTCAAGGATGCAATCGCCGCAGGATCACCACGGGCATACCTTGCCGTAGTCTGGCATTCGTTCCTCGCGAGGCTCTCTTGGACGGGCCAACATGTTTCTCGGGAGACTTGGGAGACCTAGAACTTCGTGGGCCCCGAAGGGCTCACCTCGCGATGAAGGTTCGACCACAACGTCAAGGTTCGCTCAAGACCTATCGAACCAAGATATGTTGCAACAATTACCCCGCTTGGGAGCCCGTGGGCCGCGATGGTGAATCCCACACTCTGTCCTTAAAAGGCATATCATCATTTCATACATTATAAGGGCCCCCCCTTCAAAAAAATGCTTTCACGCGTCGCAGGGCCACGCCTGAAGGTTTTTCTTTCATACAGGTTAAGGCAAAGGAAAATGCAGGTCTAGCAGGAGGCGCTGCCTTCCGCGTCGTCCTCATCATCTTCATCCATGCCACCCAAGCTGTCGCTAGCGTCGTCTTCATCAGCGTCGTCCACATCATCTTCTCTGACCGCGTCGTCCTCAAGAGCGAACTCTGAGACCAGCGCGTCCACATTGTCATCCACCCAGGTCGCTGATGTCTACTACGCAACCTTCTTCTTGTAGACGTTGTTCGGCCTCCAAGTGTAGAGGTTTGTAGGATAGTAGGAAATTTCCTCAAGTGGATGACCTAAGGTTTATCAATCCGTGGGAGGTAGGATGAAGATGTTCTCTCTCAAACAACCCTGCAACCAAATAACAAAGAGTCTCTTGTGTGCTCAACACACCCAATACAATGGTAAATTGTATAGGTGCACTAGTTCGGCGAAGAGATGGTGATACAAGTGCAATATGGATGGTAGATATAGGTTTTGTAATCTGAAATTATAAAAATAGCAAGGTATCAAGTGATAAAAGTGAGTGAAAACAGTATTGCAATGCTTAGAAACAAGGCCTAGAGTTCATACTTCCACTAGTGCAAGTTCTCTCAACAATGATAACATAATTAGATCACATAACAATCCCTCCACATGCAACAAAGAGTCACTCCAAAGTCACTAATAGTAGAGAACAAACGAAGAGATTATTGTAGGGTACGAAACCACCTCAAAGTTATTCTTTCTGATTGATCTATTGGGCTATTCCTATAAGTGTCACAAACAGCCTAGAGTTCATACTAAAATAACACATTAAAATACACATCAACCAAAACCCTAATGTCACCTAGATACTCCAATGTCACCACAAGTATCCGCGGGTTTGATTATACGATATGCATTACACAATCTCAGATTCATCTATTAGAACCAACACAAAGAACTTCAAAGATTGCCCCTATGTTTCTGCCGAAGAGTCAAGACGAAAATTTGTGCCAACCCCTATGCATAAGTTCACAAGGTCACAACACCCGCAAGTTGATCACCAAAACATACATCAAGTAGATCATGTGAATATCCCATTGTCACCACAGATAAGCACATGCAAGACATACATCAAGTGTTCTCAAATCCTTAAAAACTCAATTCGATAAGTTAACTTCAAAGGGAAAACTCAATCCATTAGAAGAAGGTAGAGGGGGAGAAACACCATATGATCCAACTATAGTAACAAAGCTCGCGATACATCAAGATCGTGCCAAATCAAGAACACGAGAGAGAGAGAGAGATCAAACACATAGCTACTTGTACATACCTTCAGCCCCGAGGGTGAACTACTCCCTCCTCATCATGGAGAGCGCCGGGATGATGAAGATGGCGACCGGTGATGATTTCCCCCTCCGGCAGGGTGCTGGAACAGGGTCCTGATTGGTTTTTTGTGGCTACACAGGCTTGCGGTGGCGGAACTCCTGATCTAGGTTCTGTTTTGTAGGTTTGGGAGTCCACGAAGGGCCCACAAGGTCGGGGGGCGCGCCCTAGGTGGGTGGGGGCGCCCTCCACCCTTGTAGTAGCCTTGGGACTCTTTTGGAGCATCTTCGGTACTCCGTGGGATACTTTTCGCCCAAAAAAATCATCATAAAGTTTTAGGTCAATTATACTCCATTTGATATTCCTTTCCCGCGAAACTCAAAAACAAGGGAAAAACATAAACTGACACTGGGCTCTAGGTTAATAGGTTAGTCCCAAAAATCATATAAATAGCATATAAATGCATATAAAACATCCAAGATAGATAATACAACAGCATGGACCAATGAAAAATTATAGATATGTTGGAGACGTATCAAGCATCCCCAAGCTTAATTGTTTCTCGTCCTCGAGTAGGTAAATGACAGAAACAGAATTTTTGATGTGGAATGCTACCTAACATATTTATCAATGTAATCTTATATATTGTGGAAAGAATATTCAGATCCATAAGATTCAAAACTAAAGTTTAATATTGGCATAAAACAATAATACTTCAAGCATAGTAACAAGGCAATTAAGTCTTCTGAAAATAACATGGCCAAAGAAAGCTTATCCCTACAAAATCATATAGTCTGGCTATGCTCCATCTTCATCATACAAAGTATTAAATCATGCACAACCCCGATGACAAGTCAAGCAATTGTTTCATACTTCTGATGTTCTTAAACTTTTTCAACTTTCACGCAATACATGAGTGTGAGCCATGGATATAGCACTGTAGGTGGAATTGAATATGGTGGTTGTGGAGAAGACAAAAAGAAGGAGAGAGTCTCACATCAACTAGGCTTATCAACGGGCTATGGAGATGCCCATATATCAATGTGAGTGAGTAGGGGTTGCCATGCAACAGATGCACTAGATATATAATTTTATGAAACCTCAAAAAGAAACTAAGTGGGTGTGCATCCAACTTGCTTGCTCACGAAGACCTAGGGCAATTTGAGGAAGCCCATCATTGGAATATACAAGCCAAGTTCTATAATGACAAATTCCCACTAGTATATGAAAGTGACAATATAGGAGACTGTCTATCATGAAGATCACGGTGCTACTTTGAAGCACAAGTGTGGTAAAAAGGATAGTAGCATTGCCCCTTCTATCTTTTTCTCTCTTTTTTGTTTTTTTTGTTTGGGATTTCTCTCATTTTTTTGGCCTCTTTTTTATTATTTTTATTATTTTCGTCCAGAGTCTCATCCCGACTTGTGGGGGAATCATAGTCTCCATCATCCTATCCTCACTGGGACAATGCTATAATAATGATGATCATCACACTTTTATTTACTTACGACTCAAGGATTACAACTCGATACTTAGAACAAAATATGACTCTATATGAATGCCTCCGGAGGTGTACCGGGATGTGCAATGAATCAAGAGTGACATGTATGAAAGAATTATGAATGGTGGCTTTGCCACAAATACGATGTCAACTACATGATCATGCAAAGCAATATGACAATAATGATGTGTGTCATAATAAACGAAACGGTGGAAAGTTGCATGTCAATATATCTCCGAATAGCTATGGAAATGCCATAATAGGTAGGTATGGTGGCTGTTTTGAGGAAGATATATGGTGGGTGTATGGTACCGGCGAAAGTTGCGCGGTACTAGAGAGGCTGGCAATGGTGGAAGGGTGAGAGTAAGTATAATCCATGGACTCAACATTAGTCGTAAAGAACTCACATACTTATTGCTAAAATCTATTAGTCACGAAAACAAAGTACTATGCGCATGCTCCTAGGGGGGTAGTTTGGTAGGAAAATACCATCGCTCATCCCCGACCGCCACTCATAAGGAAGAAAATCAATAAATAAATCATGCTCCGACTTCATCACATAACGGTTCACCATACGTGCATCCTAGGGGAATCACAAACTTTAACACTAGTATTTCTCAAATTCACAATTACTTACTAGCATGACCCTAATATCACCATCTTCATATGTCAAAACAATCATAAGGAATCAAACTTCTCATAGTATTCGATGCACTTTATATGAAAGTTTTTGTTATATCCCTCTTGGATGCCCATCATATTAGGACTAAATTCATAACCTAAGAAAATTACCATGCTGTTTAAGACTCTAAAAATAATATACGTAAAGCATGAGAGTTCATCAATTTCTTCAAAACAAACTACTGCCATGCTCTAAAAAGATATAAGTGAAGCACTAGAGAAAATGACAAACTACTTCAGAAGATATAAGTGAAGATCAATGAGTAGTCAAATAATTATGTAACTATGGGAAGACTCCTTCTCATAAATAAATTCAGATCTCAAGTACCTTATTCAAACAACAAGCAAAACAAAATAAAATGAAGTTGCAAGGATAGCACATATCACGTGAAGAAGCAAAAACTTAGGTTCAACCAAAACAGACCGGTGGGATGCCTACCGGGGCATCCCCAAGCTTAGATGCTTTAGACTTCTTGGAATATCAATTAGGGATGACATGCCCCAAGCTTGAGCTTTTGTGTCTCCTTAATTCCTCTCATATCATGATTTCCCTAATTCTTAAAAACTTCATCCACACAAAACTCAACAAAAACTCGTGAGATAAGATATTATAAATCCATGCTAAACCCTATCATTATCTACCGTAGAAAATCACTAAAATTATTATTTGATATTGCCTACTAAATGCCTCTGCATATTTAAGAGTCCTATCCTCAAATAGAATCGCTAAACAAGCAAACATATGCAAACAATGCAATCATAACAACAATCTATCTAAATAGGATAGTCTGTAAAGAATGCAAGAGGAATCATACTTCTTTAACTGCTAAAATTCTGAAAACTTACCACACTATAGATAATTTGTAGTTACTCATTGTGTAAAAATTTCAAGATTTCATCATGTTCTGACTATTCACCAATATTCCAAACATAATAGCAAACTTTCTGTTTTTGAAACAGCAACATATGGACATGGAAAATAAGCATGGTAAAGGCTATAATTGACCTCTTTATTGAACTAAAAGATGAAAAACATTACTATAAATAGCAGCAAGAAAATCCTAATAAAATAAAATGACACTCCAAGAAAAACGCATATCATGTGGTGAATAAAAATATAGCTCCGAGTAAGGTTACCGATGAAAGAAGACGAAAGAGGGGATGCCATGCGGGGCATCCCCACAGCTTAGTTGCCTGGATATCCTGGAATATTACCTTGGGGTTCCTTGGGCATCCCCAAGCTTAGTATCTTTCCACTCCTTTTTGCGTAGTCCATCAAAACTTTACCCAAAACTTGAAAACTACACAACACAAAACTCAACTGAAAACTCGTAAGCTCCATTAGTATAAGAAAATAAATCACCAGTTTTGGTACTGTCGTGAACTCATTATTTATTTATATTGGTGTAATATCTACTGTATTCCAACTTCTCCATGGTTCATACTCTCTGAAAGGATCGATATGGTTGACTAGAGGGGGGGGGGTGAATAGGAAACTAACTATTTTTAGCTTTTCTTTAGCAATTTAAACTTTGCATCAAAATAGGTTGTCTAGACATGCAACTAGATGAGCAACCTATATGATGCAACACGAATAGGAACACAAGCAAGCAAGATATATGAAACAAATAAGCTACACAAGTAAAGGCACGAGATAACCAAAAGTGGAGACGGTGGAGACGAGGATGTGTTGCCGAAGTTCCTTCCCTTTGAGAGGAAGTACGTCTCCGTTGGAGCGGTGTGGAGGCACAATGCTCCCCAAGAAGCCACTAGGGCCACCGTAATCTCCTCACGCCCTCACACAATGCGAGATGCCGTGATTCCACTATTAGTGCCCTTGGAGGCGGCGACCGAACCTTTACAAACGAGGTTGGGGCAATCTCCACAACTCAATTGGAGGCTCCCAACGACACCATGAAGCTTCACCACAATGGACTATGGCTTCGCGGTGACCTCAACCGTCTAGGATGCTCAAACACCCAAGAGTAACAAGATCCGCAAGGGATTAGTAGGGGGAATCAAATATCTCTCGGTGGAAGTGTAGATCGGGGCCTTCTCAACCACTCCCGAGCAAATCAACAAGTTTGGTTGGCTAGGGAGTGAGATCGGGCGAAAATGGAGCTTGGAGCAATAATGGAGCTTTAATGGTGGAAGAGGTGAGTCAACGGGGAAGAAGGAGACCCTTTATATAGTGTGTGGAAAAGAGCCAACCGTTACCCACCTACCAGCCCGCGGCCAGCGGTACTACCGCGCCTGGCCAGCGGTACTACCGCAAGGCCGCGCGGTAGTACTGCTTGCAACCAAAGTACTGCTTGCAACCAAGCGGTACTACCGCACGGTAGTGCGGTACTACTGTACCACCCTACGGTACTGCCGCGACCCCCAGCTAGGGAAACAGACGCAAGCTGGGGCGGTACTTCCGCTCCGCGCGGTACTACCGCGCCATCAGGGCGGTACTACCGTGAGGCAAAAGGTCCCGATAGGGGGAGGGGAACTTCCGCGATACTTCCGCAAAAGAACGGAAGTAGCAAAAACTCGACACAGTAGTACTGCCGAGGGGCGGTACTACTGCCTGACCGCCTAGCGCGGTACTACCGCACGGCGAAAGCGGTAGTACCGCGATAGGTGCGGATGTAAAAAATTACATCCGCTCCTACTACCGCAACCGGGCGGCACTAGCCGGGTGGGGCAGCGGTAGTAAGGCCTCCGGGGAGCGGTACTACCGTGAGCCACTGCGCGGTACTACCGTGGATGCCCACGGAACTACCAGATGCCCACGGTACTACCATTAATCCTGGAGCAGTACTACCGCAACCACACAAGCAGTCAGTCAACTATGGAAGGAAAACGGAGGAAGCTCCAAGGAAGAAGGAGGGGATAAAAGGAGACGTGTACATGATGATTCCACTGAAACCTTTCCAACGCGGACCCCCTCTTAATAGTACGGCTTTCCTACGACTCAAATCCACCAAAAAGAAACGTAGAAAAGACGTCGTCTTCGTCAGTCTTCGAGGGGCACCCAATCGTCTTGTGCCTAGCAGACAAGAGTCTGGAAAGCTCATGGCACACGATTAGTCGTCAAATGCATTGTCATCAATCACCAAAACACTTAGGGATAAATATGACCTTACAATCTCCCCCTTTTTGGTGGATTGATGACAATACGGGATTTGCACAAAGAAAATAATATTAAGTAAATGCAAACCCCTCCTCTCTATAATATAGACGGGCTCCCCCTAGATGTGTGCTACCTAGATGAGTGCTTTGAACTGCACGGCACACGAATACTAGGATCAAAGCTCCCCCTATATTATAGAGACAAGGCATATCTATCACTAGACAAGATATACCATACATAAGTTAACTACGATAGATAAAGTGCATATGTCGTACACCATATGGAGGAAAGGTCTCGGAAGCACAAACCGAACTAAAGCAAACGAGGTCCAAACGACAAAGCAAACAAAGCAAACAAACACATCAAACACAACGCAAATCCCTACACTCTCTCCCCCTTTGGCATCGAGACGCCAAAAAGGCAGAGAGGACACCTACAGACACGGGGTGGCTCAGGCAGAGAAGTCGTCCAACTGCTCCTCGTGCTCCTCGTCAGACTCAGCGGCGGGGATAGTCTCCTCCATGTCATCCTCTGAACTGGTCCACTTGTAGCCCTGCTTAGACATCCAGTCAGCCTTAGGAGTGATGATGTCCTCAGACCCGCCAGACACATCCTCTCCATAGAGCCTCATCACCTTCTTGTCACGGCGGTGACTCTCCTTGTCAGATACGTGAGCCCCATACTGTCCCTTTGCCTGCATGCAGAAGAGAGTCTTCATCTTGTTCTTCAGCTTCTTGGCCCATGATGGCTCAGAGGAAGAAGTGGTGGACCTGGTAGCACGGTCCTCAGCACGGTCCTCAGTAGCCTCCCCGTGACCAGCAGCCCTCCTAGCAGAAGATGCCTCAGCACGAGTAGTGGTGTTGGCCCAGTTGGGCTTGATGCGGAGGCTGATGGACTCATGGCGAATGCAGTCTGGAGCAAGGAACTCATCACCTGGATACGTCTTCTCCCAAGTGGAGGAGAGCAGCAGAAACAGGTACGGTCCATAGATAGGTACCTTGCGAGTGAACACCGCAAACCGAAGCTCACACCACATGATGTGAGAGACATCAAGCGGCTGAGTCTGAGAAGAACGTGCCTCTGCACACAAGAGCAACATGTCCACTAGATATGCATGAACCTTGTCCTTGTCGCCAATGCATGGGAACAGAGTGTTGTGGAAGATGCGATGCATGATATCCAGAAAGGAGTTCAACACCCAAGATGACTTCCCATTGGGGAGTACCTTCTCAACAAGGAAGGGCTGAAGCTGGTTCTTGTTGGCAGACTCAGAGTTGGCATGGGGGCGGACGCCAACGGGGGTGTGAAGCCCGTCATCAGGAATGTGCAGCAGATCCATGAACTCTTTCCATGTAGCAGACAGCTGACGCCCATTGGTCATCCAAGTCATCCTCCGCTCCTCCCCGGGATGAAAGTACACTGAGGCAAAGAACTGACAGATAAGCTCAGGGTCATAGTCAAGGTGAAAGGAGATCACCGGCTCAATAGCAAACTGCTCCACCAAGTCCAGAGCCTCTCCAAAATAGTCACGAAACTTGTCTTTCCGCAGGTGATGCATGTCTATCCACTTAACATCCACGTAGGTATTCTGCTTGTTCTTGATCACATCCAGATAGATGAGAGCCTGTTGCTTGGTCCAGAACAACTCGGTGCCTCTGAGGATAGCCTGAGGATTCACATAGGGATTGATCTTTCGGCGCTCGACATACTCAGTGGTTGAAATCTCGTCCATGCGCTTAGCTGGTTCCTTATGCTTGCTGGCAGTGGTCTTGACATTGTGCTTGGGGGCATTGGAGCCCTCTGGAGCTTCATCTTGGGGGTTGCGCAGACGCTTGGAGCCAGTGTCACGACTGGGATTGGAACGGCGAGAGCCACCACCTAAGACACAGAACGCAAAAACACCCACAACGGCCAAGAGAGATTAATGCAAAGACCACAACAAAGCAAGTGAAACAAGTAGAAGGCACACATGATACATGCCTAGAGAGAGATTTGATCCCTACGGTAGTACTGCCAAGAGCTGCGGAGCTAAGATAGTAGTACGGCTCTTAGACGCGGTAGTACCGTGCAAGAGCACGGTAGTACCGGGTGTAGGAGCGGTAGTACGACCTTAGCGCCGCGGCCGGCGCGGTAGTACCGCGTCTGCAGAGCGGTAGTACCGCACGGTACGGTAGTACCGCACCTGACGGGCGGTAGTACCGCAAGAGCGGTAGTACCGCACATCGGGCACGGTAGTACCGCACCGCGTCAGATCTGAACTGGTTCAAAATCGGAGAAAGCCCGCAAAAACACGGCAGTACTACGGTTGGACAAAACTACCACAAGACAGCATATCAAGTATGTTTCCTACGCATCACGACTCTCCTACATCCTACTCTTGCATAGATTTGGCCTAAAATCTCAAGAACAACAAGTTTCTCCCCAAAAGCCTAGAAGCAAGAAAACAGCCAAGAAAGAGAGGGATTTGGGGAAAAACCTTGGTCCATGGCAAGAGGAAGTGGTGGGGAATGATCCCACCGGTCGGAATCCGAGGAGAGTGGCCGGAGACGGAGATCCGGCGAGGGCCTCCGGCGCCGTTCTTGAGAGGGAGAGACGTGGAGAGAGAGACAATGAATGGGTATGGGGAGTTGGAACTCCCCTGCCTGAGTCATAACCCCCCACGCGCCCTTGACGGCGCGGTAGTACCGTGCCCAGACACGGTAGTACCGCGTGGTGCGGTAGTACCGTGCTGTGGCGCGGTAGTACCGTGCCTCCCAAGCGGTAGTACCGCGCCCAGACGCGGTAGTACCATGGGCTCAAGAAGATGCACGTTTCGAGCCCAAAAAACTGGATCTTTGCACAAAATAACTCCGGGCCAACACAACACCACAAGACCACGCAACACACAAAACCAGAAAGGCACACGACAAACGAACCAACCACGAGACACCACCTCTTCAAAAGAGAGGGCGGTGGCTGTAGCCACCTATGTTTGAGTCAATTGGTATGGCACCGCGAAGAATTATCCTTGGGTCCATGACCAAAACTCGTATTTGAAGCACAAGTACCATCAAAAATGGCTAATGTGAAAGACTTGATTGATTTATGCATAATGGGGGGAGGGAGAGTTCATTGAGAGAACATCACTCCCCCTATGTCCATGCCTACATCTAAATAGGACAACACGTTGAGTATGGTGGGGTGTGCAAGGGTTCATGCAACATTGCTCGAATCGATGATATTTAGCTCATGCCTTAACTCGTGAAATCTTGCTTCATCCAAGGGCTTCGTGAAGATATCTGCAAGGTTATCATGAGTGTTGACGTAGTTGAGCTCGATCTCTCCTCGCCTAATGTGATCCCGGATGAAGTGATACCGGATCTCAATATGCTTCATCTTGAAGTGTTGCACCGGGTTGAGAGAGATCTTGATGGCACTTTCATTGTCACACCAAAGAGGCACTTTGTCACAAGTGACACCATAATCCTTTAAAGTTTGCCTCATCCATAAGAGTTGTGCACAACAACTACCGGCCGCAACATACTCCGCTTCGGTGGACGAGAGAGACACACAACTTTGCTTTTTGGAAGACCAACTTACCAAAGAGCAACCAAGGAATTGGCACCCTTCGGAAGTGGACCTCCTATCCACTTTGTCTCCTGCCCAATCGGAATCCGAGTACCCTACAAGCTTGAAGTTTGATCCTCTTGGGTACCATAAGACAAAGTTTGGGGTATGAGCCAAATATTGAAAGATTCGTTTGACCGCCACATAGTGACTTTCCTTAGGTGCGGGTTGAAACCGTGCACAAATTCCCACACTCAACATGATGTCCATTCTAGATGCACAAAGGTAAAGCAAGGATCCAATCATGGAACGATATACCTTTTGATCCACCACTTTACCATTGGGATCTAAGTCAAGTTGGTACTTGGTGGTCATTGGAGTGGAAGCCGGCTTGACGTCACTTAGCTTGAATCTCTTGAGCATGTCTTGAGTGTATTTGGATTGATTGATGAAGGTTCCTTCTCTTATTTGCTTCACTTCGAACCCTAGAAAGAACTTCAACTCTCCCATGGAGGACATCTCGAACTTTGAGGTCATGAGAGCGGCAAATTCCTCATTGAAAGCTTTGTTAGGAGAACCAAAGATAATATCATCAACATATAATTGGCACACAAACAACTCCCCTTTGACCTTCTTAGTAAAAAGAGTGGGGTCGATTATCCCAGCTTCAAAGCCACGGTCTTGTAACAACTCGGTAAGGTGGTCATACCACGCACGTGGGGCTTGTTTAAGGCCATAGAGTGCCTTATCGAGTTGATACACATGATCGGGAAAGTAGGGATCCTCGAACCCGGGGGGTTGCTTGATGTACACCAATTCATTAATGGGACCATTAAGAAAAGCACTCTTCACATCCATTTGATGTAACTTAAAGTTATGATGAGAAGCATATGCAATCAACATGGGAATGGATTCAAGACGAGCAACGGGAGCAAAGGTTTCACCGTAGTCGATACCCTCGACTTGGGAGTAGCCTTGTGCTACCAAAGGAGCCTTGTTGCGAATGATAATCCCATGGGCATCTTGCTTGTTCTTGAATATCCACTTGGTTCCAATGACATTGTGGTTCCCCGTTGGCCTTGGTACCAATCTCCACACTTTGTTGCGCTCGAAGTTGTTGAGTTCTTCGTGCATGGCATTGAGCCAATCCGGATCTTCTAGCGCCTCATAGACCTTGTGGGGTTCCACACAAGAGACAAACGCGTGATGCTCACAATAATTTGCTAATTGTCTATGAGTGCTTACCCCCTTTCTTAAGCTTCCAAGCACATTCGTCATGAGATGATCCTTGGTGGAGAGCTTGGAAGCAACCTTGGCGGCACGACGCTCTAATTCCTCCTCGGTGGTGAGTTGAGGAGCGGTTACTTGATCATCTTGAGTGCCGTCATGAACTTGTTCTTGATCTTGAACTTGCTCGGGGGAGAGAACTTGACCTTGGGCATCACTTGGTGTGTCCACACAGTCTTGAGTATGATCTAGCCCTTGGTCTTGTTCATGAGGTTGAGGGCCTTCACTTTGTTCTTCGGAAGCGTGTGGGCCTTGGGTTGGTGATGGCTCCACTTGAGTGGAGCATTGTCCTTCTCCTTCGGCCACAAGGGGTTCCTCAATGGGTAGGATGAAACCAACACCCATTCTTCTTATGGCTTGAGGAGGAATTTCATCACCTACATCACAAGTGCCACTTTGCTCCACTTGGGAGCCGTTATTCTCATCAAACTCCACGTTACACGTCTCCTCAATAAGTCCGGTGGATTTATTGAGGACACGGTAAGCATGAGAGTTTGTAGCATAACCAACAAATATGCCCTCATAAGCTCTAGCCTCGAATTTAGACAATCGAACACCTTTCTTGAGAATGAAACACTTACACCCGAATACCCGGAAGTACTTGAGGTTGGGCTTGTTACCGGTGAGTATCTCATATGGAGTCTTGTTCAAGCCCTTGCGGAGGTAGAGCCGATTGGATGCATGACACGCGGTGTTGATGGCTTCGGCCCAAAAGTTGTACGGAGACTTGAACTCCGCCATCATGGTCCTTGCCGCATCCATCAACGTCCGGTTCTTCCTCTCCGCAACACCGTTTTGTTGAGGGGTGTATGGTGCGGAATATTGATGCTTGATTCCCTCATCACTAAGAAATTCATCCAAGGTGTAGTTCTTGAACTCGGTGCCGTTGTCACTTCCTATTGTCAAGATCTTTGCATTGTGTTGACGTTGTGCTTCATTTGCAAAGTCAATGACGGTTTGTTGGGTCTTGCTGTTCCTCTTGAAGAAATACACCCACGTGTACCTTGAGTAGTCATCCACAATCACCAAACAATACTTCCTACCTCCAAGACTATCAAAGGATGGAGGCCCAAAGAGATCCATGTGAAGGAGCTCCAAAGGCCTCTTTGAATAAATGATAGTCGAGGGAGGGTGAGCCTTCTCATGTAGCTTTCCTTGGATACAGGCACTGCAAGCACGATCTTTAGCAAAACCAACATTCGTTAGTCCATGGACATGGTCCCACTTTAGGAGACTTTGCAAAGATCTCATATTGACATGGGCTAAACGGCGATGCCAAAGCCATCCCACATCAAATTTAGCCATTAGGCATGTCGCGGTCTTAGTGGGTCGCTCCGAAAAGTTAATCACATATAGACCGTTCTCGACATGCCCAACAAAGGCTACTTTAAGAGTCTTGCTCCACAAGAGGGCCACGGTATCGATATCAAAGAAAGTGGCAAAGCCCATGATTGCAAGTTGACGAACGGAAAGTAAATTGTATGCAAGGGACTCAACAAGCATGACCTTCTCGATCGTGAGATCATGAGAGATGACAACCTTGCCAAGTCCCAATACCTTAGAAGATGAGGCGTCACCCCACTCGACATTGGTGGGCATAGATGGAACCTTGTGCACGTCCACCACCAAGTCCTTGCTTCTGGTCATATGATTTGTAGCTCCACTATCGAGCAACCATGATCCACCACCAGAAGCAAACACCTACAAGAGATCAATGCTTGGTTTTAGGTACCCATTTTGTAATGGGTCCTTTGATGTTAGTAACAAGGGTCTTAGGAACCCAAATAGACCATTCAATGTACTCATGAAGAGAACCAACAAATTTGGCATAAACATGCCCATCACTAGCACGGCACAACACATAAGAAGGATTAAAATCGCCGGCTTTGTTGGGTGAGGTGACATTGCCCTTCTTGACTTTGTTCTTCTTCTTCTCCTCGGGGACACTCTCTCCCGCCCTCACAAAGGTTTGCATGAGGGGAGGAGGTCGTTTGGTCTTGTCATTCTTCTTCTTGTTCTTGGAGTCGGGGACGTACCCAACCCCTTCCTTCGCCACACCTCCCTTTCGGTTGATCAAGAGATCATTGAGGTTCTTCTTGCCTTGTATGCAAGTCGCAAGGCCTCTCTCAAGTTGCTCCTTCAACTTAGCATTTTCTTCAACAAGATGTATATGCTCACAACACGGGTTAGTAGCATTTGCATTATCAATTAAAACCATATGAGGAAAAGTTGCTTTCTCCTTAGTTAGCTTCACTTGGAGTTGATCATGAGACTCCTTAAGACTAGCGTGAATACCCTTCAAGGCCTTGTGGGCCTTGTCAAGTATATCAAACTCCTCTTTGAGTCTAGCAAGATCAACCCCGAGTTTGGCCTTCTCGGAATTTAGCACACGAGAAACAACGAGGGCATGATCATAATCTTTCTCTAACTTAGCATGATCAACGTTGTGTGACTCCTCAAGAGCCAAACGAAGACCACGCTCTTCCTCAAGAGCATTGGAAAGATCCGAAATCTCATCGGCATAGTCATGACTATGCCCTTCCATCTTCGAGATGGTGTCTTCGTGAGCCTCGATCATGTCATTGGCCTCACCAAGTTGTTCCAAGAGAGCAACAAAGTGCTTCTTGGATTTTCCCTTGAGTTTACCCATAAAGGCCTCAAACTCATTGGCCTCCACATTAGCTCCCTCAACTTCATTAATGCTATCCGTTTGGGAAGGATGATTAATGATGGTAGTTTTTATGTTGGAGGTTACCTTGTTGGTGGCTTTAGCCATGAGGCACTTGGCGGTGATGCTTTCGTTGTGTGAGTCGAAGAGGGACACTTGTGATGTTGTTGCAATGGCGACGGAGGCCATGGCAACTGACTCATCATCTTCATCATCGTCATCATCCTCATTGTACTCTTCTTGCACAACCAAGGCCTTGGGAGGAGTCTTCTTGGTGAAGTTGTTCTTGTTGGGGAACGACTTGGCCTTGTCCTTTCGGATGATTTTGCCACCATTGACTTCCCTCTTCTCATACGGGCATTCCGCAACGAAATGACTTATGTTGCTGCAATTGTAGCAAGTCCTTACACGTTGCTTGCCCCTTGTGCCACTCGAGTTGTTTTTGCTAAAGTTGGGCCTCGAGTTTTTCTTGCTCCAAAATTGCCTTGAAGCAAGTGCCATATGTTCATGATATGCATACTTCGTATCTTCAGGGTTGCTCTCCTCTTCTTCCTCTTCTTCTTCTTCCACGGTGAGCTTGGCCTTCAATGCAAGGTTAGGCTTCTTTGCCCGTTGAGAACGGAGCACCGCATTGTCGGCGGTCTTGTCCAAAATGTTCATGGCCACAAACTCATCCAACACTTTGCTTGAGGTCAAAGTGTGGAAGTCCGGTCTTTGACGAATGACGGAGGACATGGCCTTGTGGTAGGGCATCATCGCCTTGAGGAATTTGCGCTTGATCCAATTGTCATCCGTGTCCTTGCTCCCGTGATCTCGTAGTGAGACCGCGAGTTTGGTGACTCTCCGATAGAGCTCACGAGGTTCTTCATCTTCCTTCATTGCAAACTCATCGGCCTCATCTTGTACCACTTCATAGTTGGACTGTTGAATGCTTGCGCTTCCCCGGTAGAGAGACACGACACAATGCCATGCATCTTTGGCCAAGGCGAAGGGACGAATATGAGGTAGGTCTTTGGGTGGAAATGCATCTTGAATGATGAAGAGAGCATTCTCATTGAATTGATTGTCCGCGGCTTCTCGAGGAGTGAAGTTGCTTGGATCATGTGGATAGAAACCTTCTTCAATGATTCTCCAAAGGTTAGTGTTTACATAATTTAAATGACGTTTAAAGCGGTAAACCCATGAATCAAAATCCTCATTTTTCACAATCTTAGGGGGAGGACCGGCATGATTCAAATGAGTGGAAGGAACCGGTCCACCATAAACAAGTGGTGGTTCCACATGGGCAAAGATGCCGGTGCCATTCTTGCCACTAGATGAAGGAGCCTTTTCACTACTAGCTTCCCCCTTTTCAGGGATAGCATCCGACACCTTGTTGGCGGGATCCCCCACTTTCAACGGTGCGGTCGATAGTTTAAGCCCCTCAAGAAATTTAGTAAACATGCTTTCAACTTCGGTCGTCATGGAGGTTTTCAATGTCTCCAAGGCTACATTGAACTCCTCACGAGAGACCGAAGTTCCCCCATCGCCCGTAGACGAGATAGGATTCACACTGGAGTGTTCCTCCGCTCTGTCTACGGTATCAACCATACTCTTCGGACGGTAAAGTCCTTAATAAAGAGATGAGGCTCTGATACCAATTGAAAGGATCGATATGGTTGACTAGAGGGGGGGGGGTGAATAGGCAACTAACAATTTTTAGCTTTTCTTTAGCAATTTAAACTTTGCATCAAAATAGGTTGTCTAGACATGCAACTAGATGAGCAACCTATATGATGCAACACGAATAGGAACACAAGCAAGCAAGATATATGAAACAAATAAGCTACACAAGTAAAGGCACGAGATAACCAAAAGTGGAGTTGGTGGAGACGAGGATGTGTTGCTGAAGTTCCTTCCCTTTGAGAGGAAGTACGTCTCTGTTGGAGCGGTGTGGAGGCACAATGCTCCCCAAGAAGCCACTAGGGCCACCGTAATCTCCTCACGCCCTCACACAATGCGAGATGCCGTGATTCCACTATTGGTGCCCTTGGAGGCGGCGACCGAACCTTTACAAACGAGGTTGGGGCAATCTCCACAACTCAATTGGAGGCTCCCAACAACACCACGAAGCTTCACCACAATGGACTATGGCTTCGCGGTGACCTCAACCGTCTAGGATGCTCAAACACCCAAGAGTAACAAGATCCGCAAGGGATTAGTAGGGGGAATCAAATATCTCTCGGTGGAAGTGTAGATCGGGGCCTTCTCAACCACTCCCGAGCAAATCAACAAGTTTGGTTGGCTAGGGAGTGAGATCGGGCGAAAATGGAGCTTGGAGCAATAATGGAGCTTTAATGGTGGAAGAGGTGAGTCAACGGGGAAGAAGGAGACCCTTTATATAGTGTGTGGAAAAGATCCAACCGTTACCCACCTACCAGCCCGCGGCCAGCGGTACTACCGCAAGGCTGCGCGGTAGTACTGCTTGCAACCAAGCGGTACTACCGCACGGTAGTGCGGTACTACCGCACGGTAGTGCGGTACTACCGTACCACCCTACGGTACTGCCGCGATCCCCAGCCAGGGAAACAGACGCAAGATGGGGCGGTACTACCGCGCCATCAGGGCGGTACTACCGTGAGGAAAAAAGTCCCGATAGGGGGGAGGGGAACTTCCGTGCATACTTCCGCAAAAGAACGGAAGTAGCAAAAACTCGACACAGTAGTACTGCCGAGGGGCGGTACTACTGCCTGACCGCCTAGCGCGGTACTACCGCACGGCGAAAGCGGTACTACCGCGGCAGGTGCGGATGTAAAAAATTACATCCGCTCCTACTACCGCAACCGGGCGGCACTAGCCGGGTGGGGCAGCGGTAGTAAGGCTCCGGGGGAGCGGTACTACCGTGAGCACCAGCGGTACTACCGTGCCACTATGCGGTACTACCGTGGATGCCCACGGTACTACCGTTAATCCTGGAGCAGTACTACCGCAACCACACAAGCAGTCAGTCAACTATGGCAGGAAAACGAAGGAAGCTCCAAGGAAGAAGGAGGGGATAAAAGGAGACGTGTACGTGATGATTCCACCGAAACCTTTCCAACGCGGACCCCCTCTTAATAGTACGGCTTTCCTACGACTCAAATCCACCAAAAAGAAACGTAGAAAAGACGCCGTCTTCGTCAGTCTTCGAGGGGCACCCAATCGTCTTGTGCCTAGCAGAGAAGAGTCTGGAAAGCTCATGGCACACGATTAGTCCGCAAATGCATTGTCATCAATCACCAAAACACTTAGGGATAAATATGACCTTACACTCTCTGATACTACTCATAGATTCATGAAAATAAGCAAACAACACATAGAAAACAGAATCTGTCAAAAACCGAACAGTCTGTAGTAATATGTCACTCTCGAATACTTCTGTTACTCCAAAACACCTGAAAAATAAGGAATACGTAAGCAATTTGTTTATTAATCTTCTGCAAAAAGAATCAGTATTTTATCACGCTTCTGTTAAGAATGAGAATTGTTTTCCTGAGCGCAAAAGTTTCTGTTTTTCAGCAAGATCATATTAACTATGACCATAGATCATGCCAAAGGTCTTACTTGGCACTTTATTGAAATAAATTCTATGAAACATGATCACTATAGTAGCTTAATCATGTCACCACACAAAAATAGTAGGTATAAATGTTGGGTTGTCTCCCAACAAGCGCTTTTCTTTAATGCCTTTCTAGCTAGGCATGGTGATTTCAATGATGCTCACATAAAAGATAAGAATTGAAACATAATGGGAGCATCATGAAAAATATGACTAGAACATTCAAGACTAACCCACTTCCTATGCATAAGGATTTTCTGAGCAAACAATTCATGGGATCAAGAATCATCTAGCATAGGAAGGCAAAACAAGTGCAACTTCAAAACTTTCAACATATAGATTGGAAACTTGGTATTATTGCAACTCCTACAAGCATATATTCCTCACTCATAATAATTATTGGTGGCATCATGAATGAATTCAACTATATAATCATGACATAAAGCCTTATTTTCATGATGCACAAGCATAGAAATTTTACTACTCTCCTGTCACATCCCTAGTTCTGGTATGACCTAGACTAGCTAGTCATGTGTGCATCATGTTTAAATTTCATTTAAATTTGAATTGGGGATTTGTGAAACCCTCAGAAATCATTTCTGGAAATAACCCAGATAAAAATTGCTCCAAAAAGGTCCAAGAAAAATGTTCATGTTGCTCTCTGAAAATATTGGTCAGAGGTAAAATTTAAACAAATATTTTCAGGAGCTCATAAATTTTTATTTTGGCCATTTGGAATTAATGCAATACTTATTTGCATTGGATATATATATATATGTTATATATTTTATATATGTCCAAAAATTCTGAATTTTGGTGAGGGGCTTTGGATTAATCCCTTAGGTCCCTGCAAAAGTTGTCAGAAGAAAATAAAATGATTTAGTTTTATTATTAAGTCAAAACAAAGGTCAGAAAAGTAGGAAATAAACAAAAAGGGGAAAACCCTTACCTGGACTTACCTGGGCCACTTGCTGGCCTGGCTCTGTGCTGGCCCATCCAACTGGCTAGTGCCAGTCGTCCCCCTCCTCACGCCAGAGGGACAGGGCGCGTGGTCGCTGCACGCCGTGCGCATGCGTGCCACGGCAGCTGCCTGCCTGCCCTCTCCCCTCTTCGACCTGGCCTCGCCAGAAGCGCCCAGCTCCCCCCGGCCTCACTCCCTCTCTCCTGCGCCTCTCCCCTCCTCTCTCTCGCTCTCTCCCACGACGCCCGAACGCACCGGAAAGCGCCGCCGCACGCCGACGCGGCCACAACCTCCCTCTTTTTCCCCCTTTTTCTTGAGCTCGATTGCCTCGCTTCGCTAGCTCTACCACCACGGCCGTAGGTCCCAGCCACCGTCCATGTCGCCATCATCGCGCTAGCTGCCGCAGCTCGCCCCCGACCACCTCACCGTGCTCCTGGTGCCATGAGGGTGCCGCAGAGCCCCTCGGGTGGCCTCCCCGTGCCCCGCAGCCCGCTCCCGCTCAAAGCCATGCTCCGGCCGCCGCGCCGAGCTCCGCTCCGGCGAGCCCCGGCCATCCCCGCCTCTCCCACTTGCTCCAGATGATGCGGACGAGCGCTGGCTCCTCGCCCGTGGTCTCCGCCACCCAAATGGTCGCCGGAGCGACGATCCCGAGCCCCTCCGCCACGTTCGGCCTCACCGGCGGCTAAACGCCGGCGGGATTGACCGGGTCTAACCCACCTGTTGACCCAGCTTTGACCCCTGTGGGTCAATGACATGTGGGGCCCGGCCCTGCTAATTTCTAGTTTAGGATTAGTTTAACAACTAATTAACTCTGTTAACTAACTATGACACTGACGTGTGGTCCCGACAGGTCAGGTTTGACCTGGTCAGCCATGGTTGACTCGCTGACGTCATGCCACTGTCATGCTGACGCAGTTATTCATTTTCTGGTATTAAATTAAATCAGGAAAATCTAGAAAATGATATAAAATTCAAAAAATCACAGAAATTCAACCGTAGCTCAGATTGAAATAAGTTATATATGAAAAATTATCAGAAAAATTCAATCTATCCATCTGTACCATTTTCATGCATGACAAACCAACCTATACATGCTGTATATATGCAAACACACTTATGGCATTTAAAGGGACATAAATTAGAGTTGCATTTGAACCTTTGGTTCAAATGGACCTCTTCCAAGTTGAATGCTAAATGCATTAGCTCAAAACACATCACATATTCATGCCATATTCATGCATCATATTGGTGCATATGATTGTGTATTGATTGTCGACACCGTTCCTTCTCGATAGGTCCTGCTCCGGAGAGTGCTCCAGAGTACCTGTCTGTGGAGCAGTGTCCCTTTTGATCTACCAGGCAAGCAAACCCCCCCTTGTTCATTCCGATAAAATCCCACTCCCTCTCTCATGCTCTCTTTTATTGCATTAGGACAACAACGATTCAACTGCTACTTTATGCTGCGGTAGTTGAACCCATTCCTCTGCATGACTTGTCATTGCCACAGTAAATAGTTAAAACCCACTAGCATGTGTAGGAGTTGATTGAGCCATGTTGTGTTCCTACCATGCCATGCCTGCTATTTCTTAGAGTTGTGTCAGGTCTGATTCATTGGGAATAGATTGGAGTGTTATGATATGTTCTGATGCTGAGAGTTAAGTGTGTGAACACGATTTGGTAAAGGTAGCGGTGAGGGGCCATGTAGGAGTACATGGTGGGTTGTCTCATTGGGACCGTCCTTAAGAACTGAGTTATGTGTAAGTTGTCCAATGACTAGCTACTACCACACATTGGGCTCCGGGCGCTCCAAGCTCTCTCGACTTATTAACCACCTTGATCTCTGTCCAGGAGTCGCAAATAGTTTCTGGTGTTTGTAGGTAGTGCTATTTTTCTACCGAGTGGCACCCGACAGGGTGGACTTGGGACAGACTAGGCACCGTGGCCCTGTGTACCGAGTGGCACCCGGATGGTGGGCTCGGGAACCTTGTACACGTCATTTGGTGCCGTGAGCGAAACCCCGGCCGGATCTCCTCGCGGATGGAACCCGAATAGGCGATAAACCTGGACTAGAGTCTTGTGTGGTTAGTCAGGTCGTGGCCGACACCCTCGCCAGGCTTCCGCTTGAAGGTTTCCGAGATATATGATGTGTACATGGTGATAAGTGGTGAGAGCGTGTGTGAAGAAGTACACCCCTGCAGGGTTATCATGATCTATTCGAATAGCCGTGTCCTCGGTTATGGACTTCTTGGATGCTTACGTGGTACATAGACAACTTAAAGTGGATACTCTAAAATGCTCTCAAGACAAGTGTGAGTGCTATGGATGGCCTTCTCATAGAGAGACGGGGATGAATCCATAGTAGTGTATTGATGTGGTGATTAATGGACTCGTGTGCGCTGCCTCACCTCAAAGAAGTTTCTCGTAGTCGTAGAACAGGATAGCCACTAAGTCAAAGCTGACTTGCTGCAACTAAACCCCACATTACCTTCTTGATGCAAATGCATGTATAATAGGATCTGATGTAAGTCTTCCTGAGTACCTTTGTACTCACGTTTGCTTTATTTATGTTTTGCAGGTGAGACATCTGTCTCACTAGTAGTACCGCTTGGACTTCGGCGAGTAGCTTGTTACCTCAGCTACGATCTTGTACCCTTGGGAGGGACTTGTAGATAGTCAGGCTTCTCAGCCTTTTTCTTTTGTAGTTGTCTGTACTCAGACATGTAATGCTTCTGTTGCTTGTATCCTCTGAATGATGGGTCATGAGACTTCTGTTTGTATTATGCTATGTGGCTCTTCTGGGCCTTTATCTATATGAGTTTGAGTTATGTTGTGATGCCATGTTGTACAACACATACTTGCATGTTATGCGTACGTGTGACATGTATTGCTATGCGTGGGATCCGACAACCTAGTTGTTCATCCTTGGTAGCCTCTCTTATGGGGAAATGTAGTCTAGTGCTTCCACCGAGCCATGGTAGTCTGCTACAGCCCGGTTCACCGGAGTCCTGCTAGCCCAGCACTACTGCTCCGGAACTCTTAGACCGGCCGACGTGTGATTCACATCGTTCCTCTGTCTGTCCTTTCGGGGAAATGTCACGCGGTGACTTCCAGAGTCCTGCTAGCCTTCTACAGCCCGGGTTCCCGGAGTCCTGTTAGCCCAGTTGCTACAGCCCGGATTCACACACTGCTGACCGACATGCTCGATGTTATTCCATTTATGCCTGTCCCCATAAGTTAGTGCCACTTTTGGTTCACGACTAGTCATGTCGGCCCGGGTTCTCTATCATATGGATGCTAGCGACACTATCATATACATGAGCCAAAAGGCGCAAACGGTCCTGAGCCAAAAGTTATATGACGTGTTACATGCTAGATCGGTGTGACTTAGAATCGGGGTCCTGACATCTCCACATAAGGAAAATTCTTCTCATTCATAGTAGTGGGAGCAAACTTAACAAAATGACTATCATGTCAGGCATAATACAATTGAAAATTAAAATCATGATGACAAGTTTCATGGTTACCATTATACTTTATAGCATACACGTCATCACAATAATCATCATAAATAGGGGCCATGCTCTCATCATAATAAATTTTCTCATCAAAACTTGGGGGACTAATAATATCATCTTCATCGAACATAGCATCCCCAAGCTTGTGGCTTTGCATGTCACTAGTATCATGGATATTCAAGGAATTCATACTAACAACATTGCAATCATGCTCATCATTCAAAGATTTAGTGCCAAACATTTTAATGCATTCCACTTCTAAAACTTTGGCACAATTATCGGAATCCTTATTTTCACGAAAGGCATTAAAAAGATGAAGCATATGAGGCAAACTCACTTCCATTTTTGTAGTTTCTTTTATAGACTAAACTAGTGATAAAAAAAGAAACTAGAAGATTCGTTTGCAAGATCTAAAGATATACCTTCAAGCGCTAACATCCCCGGCAACGGCGCCAGAAAATAGCTTGATGTCTACTATGCAACCATATTCTTGCAGACGTTGTTGGGCCTCCAAGTGGAGAGGTTTGTAGGACAGTAGCAAATTTCCCTCAAGTGGATGATCTAATGTTTATTAATCCGTGGGAGGCGTAGGATGAAGATGGTCTCTCTCAAACAACCCTGCGACCAAATAACAAAGAGTCTCTTGTGTCCTCAACACACCCAATCCAATGGTAAATTGTATAGGTGAACTAGTTTGGCGAAGAGATGGTGATACAAGTGCAATATGGATGGTAGATATAGGTTTTTGTAATCTGAAAATATAAAAACAGCAAGGTAGCAAGTGATAAAAGTGAGCGAAAACGATATTGCAATGCTTAGAAACAAGGCCTAGACTTCATAATTTCACTAGTGCAAGTTCTCTCAACAATGGTAACATAATTAGATCATATAACAATCCCTCAACATGCAAAAAAGAGTCACTCCAAAGTCACTAATAGCGGAGAACAAACAAAGAGATTATTGTAGGGTACGAAACCATCTCAAAGTTATTCTTTCTGATTGATCTATTGGGCTATTCCTATAAGTGTCACAAACAGCCCAAGAGTTCGAACTAAAATTACACCTTAAGATACACATCAACCAAAACACTAATGTCACCTAGATAATAGAATGTCACCACAAGTATCCGCGGGTTTGATTATACGATATGCATCACACAATCTCAGATTCATCTATTCGAACCAACACATAGAACATCAAAGAGTGCCCCAAAGTTTCTACCAGAGAGTCAAGAACTAAACGTGTGCCAACCCCAATGCATAAGTTCACAAGGTCATAACACCCGTAAGTTGATCACCAAAACATACATCGAGTAGATCACGTGAATATCCCATTGTCACCACAGATAAGCACATGCAAGACATACATCAAGTGTTCTCAAATCCTTAAAAACTTAATCCGATAAGATAACTTCAAAGGGAAAACTCAATCCATTACAAGAAGGTAGAGGGGGAGAAACACCATATGATCCTACTATAGTAACATTGCTCGCGATACATCAAGATTGTGCTAAATCAAGAACACGAGAAAGAGAGATCAAACACATAGCTACTGGTACATACCCTCAGCCCCGAGGGTGAACTACTCCCTCATCATCATGGGGAGGGACAGTATGATGAAGATGGCCACCGGTGATGATTTCCCCCTCTAGTAGGTTGCCGGAACAAGGTCCCGATTTGTTTTTCGGGGCTACAGAGGCTTGCGGTGGCGGGACGCCTGATCTAGGTTCTGTTTTGGAGGTTTGGGGATATATAAGAGGTGTTGGTGTCGGGAACAATTCAGGGGAGTCCATGAGGGGCCCACTAGGTCGGGGGGCACCCTCTACCCTTGTAGTGGCCATGGGACTCTTCTGGTGCATCTCTGGTACTCCGTTGGCCTCTTTAGGTCAAAAAACAATCGTCATAAATTTCAGGTCAACTAGACTCCGTTTGATATTCCTTTCCTGCGAAACTCAAAAACAAGGAAAAATCAGAAACTGGCACTGGGCTCTAAGTTAATAGCTTAGTCCCAAAAATCATGTAAAATAGCATATAAATGCATATAAAACATCCAAGATAGATAATATAATAGCATGGAACAATCAAAAATTATAGATACGTTGGAGACATATCAGTCGCCGGGTTGTCCTGGATGACCCCCTGCATGGGGGCTATGGTGACACCGAAGTCCAAATGTGGATCGAGGTTTAGGAGGTGACTGAAGATGCATGAGAACACGCGCTCGAGAAGGCCCCGGCTTGTCTCCTCAACGAGCTCTTATAGCCCGGTCCTCTAGGAGGGTCATGACATCGGTGAAGAAGCGGAGGTGGCTGGCATAGTAACCCTCGAGTGGGTGGGGGGCGCTCTCCTCGCAGATGGTGCTCAAGGCTCAGTTGGCCCTCATCTAGAGGGCCTGAAGCATCGAAGAAAGTCGGCGGGTGTGGAGGCCAAGTCAGCCTGGGCAAAGGCCTGAGCTGCGTTGGCGGCCCTCTCACGCTTCACCGCCTCATCCAGCTTTGTTATAAGGGCGGCGGTCCTGCCCTTAAACTCGGCTTCCAGGAGCACCAGCTTCAAGCGGTGCTCGTCGGCGACAGCCGCGTGAGCCTTCGCCAACCTCCGATCGACCTCCTCCAGGATCTTGGCTTCCCGTGCGACAACAGCTTCCTTAGCCACAGCTACGTGGCGCTCCCTTACCTCCTGCCGCTCGAGCCCCAGACTACGCTCCAGGGCCTCCAGTGCCAGCGGCTCCTCATGTTTTTGGATCTCCTTCTCTTCGGAAGGTGCCCTGCTTAGTGATACGTCCAAGACGGCCTTGCACGCTTCGATCTGCTACTCAAGGCCAGCGTTTGAAGCTTGGAGTTCCCGCTCGTGCTCCTTGGCAACCTCACGGTGACGGTCAGCCGCTCTGGCCTACTCCAGGGCCCGGGCACAAGCCTCGCGAGATGTCGCAAGGGATACGGCGGCACTTGCGCGCTCATGTTGAAGATGCCCAAGGTTGATGGCGACCTTCAATAGGTGCCTTTCGTGCGCTAGGCGAAGGTCCTCCGTCTCAAGGCGGGCGTCGACGTCAGCAAGCTCTTCTCCAAGCCAGCTCAACGCACCCATCGCCTCCCGGAAAAGATCATGGCGGACGGCGCCGCTCCTGCGCACGAGCTCCAGTGCGTGGCCAAGCCCATCCTTCGCGCCGGGGGCTATCGGAGCGGCTTGGAGTGGCTCGCCTGCCCTAACGAGGGGCTGGAAGCCGGTGCCTTCCCTGCCGCCTTTCGGGCCTCGACAAGGGTGCTGGCTGGCGCGGTCTTGCTGCTTGAAGAAGAAGGTGATGCTAGGATCACCCAGCTACCAGCGATGACCAATGGAGGAGCCCTCGGCATGCCTTCTACACCCCAGGATGGACCGTGAAGGAAGGATGCTGGAAACACAGGCCCATGGCCCCCCGTCGGCACGTACGCCTTTTGGACCGCCCTTGCGCCTCTTTTGGCGAGGGTCTGGTGCGAGGGGCCCGGAATCAAGAGCGAGCCAAGGACCTGCGGGGGTCTCTTCTCAGGAGATTTCGCCACCGCAGCCGAAGGGATCGTAAGGAGCCATTGTCAGGGAAGAACATGACATGCAATAAAACACCAAGATAAGGTACTTACTCATCTATGCCTATGTATTTCCTCTACATTAGCGGCTGATAGGCGTCAGCACTACAGCTCGGAGATCCTTTGCGCTTGCGGAGTGCCTCAAGGATCAGGCGAAGCTGGCCAAGGCGCAGGGCATGGCCATCAGCACCTAGAGCGCTCGACGGGGCTCCTGGGGCGGCGGCCTCGGGAGCGTCAGACTGCGCCATGTCTCTGATTTCCACCTCAGAACTGCGTGCCCAAGCTTCGAGGACTGTCGCCTCAGGAGTGTCGGATGGCGCTAGCCCTTGAGCGGCAACCTCGGGGGCGCCGGCCAAAGCCTCGGGGGCGGTTGCCTCGGGAGTACCTGTTGGTGCCAGCTCCCCGACAGTCATCTCAGCGGAATGCGGCGGCGTTCGCCCCCTGCTCCCATATCGGGGCGTGCGCCATAGGGTCGGCAGGCAAGGGATCCACGAAGATGGGGTTCTCATGGGGTCCTTCAAGGCCTCCCGGGCACAGCCCCAACTCATCATAAAGGGCCATCTGCCTCACAAAGTCCTCCTTGATCGAGCAATAGTACATGAAGCATCCCTCCTTTGAAGTTGGCTGGCGCTAGGTCGCCCGTCAGAAGCTCGGGTACCGTGCACAATGTCTCGGAAGGAAGCACAAGCACTTGGAGCCGCATGGGGTCCCTCCTGTCGGTGAAGGTCCATATCTGTCGAGAAAGGCGCTGAAGCGGAGCGATGCGACACTGAATGAACTACTTCACCACCATTGGTGATGTCACTCCGAGCTTCTTCAACCTGGCCAACCGACGCCAGACATGGGTGAGACGATGGTCAACAAGCTTCACGTGCCCGTAGCTGGAGCTCGGTATGGCTGGCACTCGTGGAAGCAGGAGCAAGGAGCTAAGCACGCCGGCGTCGACGAACACCCACCGCTTCCTGAATCGGCTTACAACTGGCGACAGCTTGAGGTTGATGCCCTAGCCGGCTGTCGCTGCTACAGCCTCAACGGCCACGCACCCCGAGCGCTGGCGGGCATCGACTAGGTGAAGTGAGAAGAAATGGTGAAACAAGGCCACGGAAGGGGAGATGCCCACCATGACCTTGCAGAGGAAGGCGAAAACGGCAAGGAGGATGATAGATTGAGGATCCAAATGCAGCGTGTGGACTTGGTAAAGCGAGAGTATGGCGTTGAAGAAATCGGAGAAAGGGGGATCAGGCCAGCCAAGCGGGCGTGAAGATGGATGGGGATCTCAGTGGCTTCCATGTAGACCATGGCCCGGGAAGCAGGCCAAGCAACTGTCGCCTTCCACTCATTCGAATCGGAAGCGAGCGTCGGTCGGACCTTGTCCAGCCCCTCTTGGTTGACCAACATCGACCGCTCGAGGGCAGGCTCAAAGGCTGGCTGGGGCCCGACCAAAGCGCAGGTTTTCCCCTTCTTCTTCGACCGTGGCACCATGGCGACAGGGGAGGACCAGCACCGGCGTCAAATCTGGGAAAAGAACCACTATTTATCGGGAAGGTGAAGGAGCTTAGGGTGAGCATGGCAAGCGATGAAGGCGGGGCTGCGTTGGCAACAGATGGCTGCCAAGCTCGGCGAATATCAAGGCTGCGTGGGGAAGTGTGGGCGCCCACGTCCCATCGAGAGCCACATGTCTATCAAGGCCGCAGGCGATTGGGGACAGCGACACTCCTGACATGCCCTCTAGCTTCGCCTCGAAGACAAGTTCGAGCGCCCCTTGGGCCCTGGGGCTACTGTCGGCGTTTTGGGAATGGGGATACCCAGACTAGCCTACCTACAGCCCAGGGCATGGCTCCATCGACGGCCTGGTACGGCCCAGCTTCGACATCAACTACTCAAGACACTCGCTGTCGGATTTCGGGTTCCGGCAAAACCCTTGAGGTTCGAACACTGGGGTGCGCACGAAGATCTATCCTCCCCCTAGCTCACACCCTCACCACAATCTCAAGGCTTAGCGCATCGAACTCGCAGAACAAAGGGACACAAGATTTATACTGGTTCGGGCCACCAATGTGGTGTAATGCCCTACTCCAGTGTGGTGTGGTGGATTGCCTCTTAGGCTGGGGATGAATAGTTACAAGGTAAGAACAACCTCCTGAGGAGAGGTGCTCTTGTGCCTGGTGAGTTGATGCGGTCGAGGATCCTCCTTTTTCTAAGGTGGTGGCTAGCCATATTTATAGAGGCCCGGGTCCTCTTCCCAAATATTAGGGGGGAAGGGATCCCACAACGGCAAGTTTGAAGGGGGACAACTAGTACAGGCTATCGTGACAAAAGATGGTCGTTGCCTGCCAAAGGATTTGGTCATGATGCCATCTTGGGCTCCACGGTGACCTCCGTCCTGCCGTCCTGCTGGTCTTGGTCTCGTTGCACCGATATGGAAACCTTTGCTTGATGGCTCGGGACCCCGGGCCTGCGCTTGCTTCTTTATCACCAAAGAGGAAGCGAGGACACTTCGCACGCTGGCACCCGCCTGGTGTCCACTTGACCTTGGTCGTCATGGCTTGTGTCACAAGAACCTCACGAGGTGCCCCTTGCCTTGATCTCTCTGCCCCTCGTGAGCTAGCCTGGTGAGGCCGCCCCCGAGTAGGTCTTGCGTCGTCCGCCTTGCGAGGCTTGGCCCCTCACTAGTGTCTTGAGTGTTTGCTGGTGAAGATGGGCATACAGGGCCAGTGGTGGAGCCATGCCGTGGGCCGTAGGCAGGCAAGTCTAGGGACCCCCGTTCCCAGGACGCCGACAGTAGTCCCTAGGCCCAAGGTAGGCTCGGACTTGGATTTGGGGCGAAGCCAAAGGACAAGTGCGGAGCGCCGTGGGCCCCAACAGCCTGCGGCCTCATTTGACGTGTGGCGTTCGATTGGGCGTGGGAATCTCCGCTTCCCCACGCAGCCTTGATATCTGCCTGGCTAGGCGGCCACCGTGACTAACACAGTTATCCCCCTATTGCTGGTGACGCGCCCCTCCAACTCAACTGCCTTTTGGAAACAATAACCTCCTCGTCCAATCGGTCCCGAGCTCGTTGCCATGGCGCCCCAGCGAATGGAAAAGGAAAAGAAGAAGTCTCAGTCTTCAGCCGGGCCAGCCCCGGCCGTTGAACCCGCCATTGGCCGGTCACTGGTGCTCAACCAGGAAGCCATGGACAAGGTTCGCCCTTCGCTCGCAGCTGACTCCAATGAATGGGGGAGGACAGCGGCCTGGCCCGCATCTCGTGCCTCCATCGACAGGACAACCACCGAGGTTCCCTTCTTCATCAACACCTTGTGGGCTGTCCTGGTTCCTTCCTTCTGTACCTTCTTCAACACCGTGCTCTCCCACTATCAGATCCACATGTTGCACCTGGATCCCCAATCAATCTCCCTTCTTGCCGTCTTTGCTTTCGTCTGCGAGGCCATGGTGGGCATTCCCCCTTCTGTGGCCCTACGGCGCCATTTCTTCTCGCTGCACCTGACCGATCCCTGACAACGCTCGGGATGCCTGAGCTTCCAGGCCGTGGCCGCAACGGCAGGCTCGGGGATCGACTTTGAGCTCCCACCATCTGCGAGCGGGTTTCGGAGATAGTGGGTGTTCATGGACGTCGGCGTGCTCAGCCTCCTGCTCTCGCCCCCGTTGGCGCCCGCCGTCCCCAGCTCCGGCTGGGGTCATCAGAAGCTTGCGGACACCCGCCTTGCCTTTGTCTCGCTCCGGTTGAAGAGGCTGAAGGATATCGGCGTGACTGCGGCCATGGTGATGAAGGCGTTCCTCCGGCGCCGCGTCGCCCCCCTCCAGAGTCATTCTCACCCGATGTGGGCCTTGTCCAGCGGACAGGATAACATAAGGCTTCAGGAAGCGGGGCCTCCGCTCGAGGCATGAAGGACGGTGCTCAAGGTCTTGACGGGCGACCCTCGCCAGGTGACATGCCGCCGGAGGGCTGTCTTCTAGACTGCTGCTCGAACAGGGTGGAGTTCGCGGGGCAGATGGTTGGCCTTGAAGGGCCCCGCGAGAACCCCGTCTTCGTGGTTCCCCTCTGTAACACCCTCGATGCGACTAGAGCTCCCACGTGTCGAGGCACGACTTAGAGACATAATCGCATTGAGGGCATATGTCGCAAGTGAGGTAATCTTCACACAACCCATGTAATACATAAGGGAAAGAGATACATAGTTGGCTTACAATCGCCACTTCACACAATTACATGAATAAACATTACATCAATCAAATACACTCATGGTCCGACTACGGAACCAAAATAAAAGAAGAACCCCAAATGCGACACGGTCCCCGATCGACCCCAACTGGGCTCCACTACTGATCAACTAGAATGAAACAACACAAGGAACAAGATCTTCATCGAGCTCCTCCTGAGCTTCGTTGCGTCATCTGCACGGAATCATCGGCACCTACAAGCTGGTTTTGGAAGTATCTGTGAGCCACAGGGACTCATCAATCTCGCACCCTCGCGATCAAGACTATTTAAGCTTATGGGTAAGGTAAAGGTATGAGATGGAGCCGCAGCAAGCGACTAGCATATATGGTGGCTAACATACGCAAAAGAGAGCGAGAAGAGAAGGCAAAGCACGGTCGATAAGATTATGATCAAGAAGTGATCCTATAACGACCTACGTCAAGCATAACTCCAACAACCGTGTTCACTTCCCGGACTCCGCCCGAAAGAGACCATCACGGTTACACACGCTATTGATTCGTTTTAATTAAGGTCAACTTCAGTTTTCTACAACCGGACATTAACAAATTCCCATCTGCCCATAACCGCGGGCACGGCTTTCAAAAGTTCAAATCCCTGCAGGGGTGTCCCAACTTAGCCCATCACAAGCTCTCACGGTCAACGAAGGAATAGACCTCCACCCGAGACGTTCCGATCAGACTCGGTATCCCGGTACAACAAGACATTTCGACAGGGTAAAACTAAACCAGCAACACCGCCCGATGTGCCGACATCCTGATGGGAGCTGCACATATCTCGTTCTCAGGGCAACACCGGATGAGACATCCTACGAGTAAAACCAGCCCTCAAGTTTCCCCGAGGTGGCCCCGCAGTCTACTCAGTTCGGACCAACACTTAGACAAGCACTGGCCCGGGGGGGTTAAGATAAGATGACCCTCGGGATGCGCGACTCCCAAGGGAAAAAGGCTAGGTGCCGAATGGTAAAACCAGTGTTGGGCATTGCTGGAAAAGCTTTACTTAAGGCGAACTGTCAAGGGGTTCCCATAATAGCCCAACCGCGTAAGGAACGCAAAATCCGGGAACATAACACCGATATGACGGAAACTAGGGCGGCAAGAGTGGAACAAAACACCAGGCATAAGGCCGAGCCTTCCACCCTTTACCAAGTATATAGATGCATTAATTAAATAAGATATATTGTGATATCCCAACAAAATATCCATGTTCCAACAAGGAACAAGCTCCAATCTTCACCTGCAACTAACAACGCTATAGGAGGGGCTGAGCAAAGTGGTAACATAGCCAATCAACGGTTTGCTAGGACATGGTGGGTTAGAGGTTTGACATGGCAATTGGGAGGCTGACAAGCAAATGGTAGGCATCGTAGCATTGGCATAGCAAAGAGCGAGCAAACTAGCATAGCAAAGATAGTAGTGATTTCGAGGGTATGATCATCTTGCCTGAGATCCCGCAAGGAAGAAGAACGAGTCCATGAAGAAGACAAACGGACGTAGTCGAACGGATCCTCACAAACTCGACGTTAACGGAACCAACCCGAAGAAGCAACACCGGAAAGAAGTAAACAATCATGGTAAACAACCATCACATAATCATGGCATGATGCACAATCAAGTATGATGCATGTCCAGTTTAAGTATGCATGGCATGGCAAAGAGCACAAGCAATCCTACAAATTAAGTGGAGCTCAATATGCATCAGGATGCATATTGACAAAACACCACGTCAATTATTTAGTTCTCTCCCTGTTAGGTACTCAACAATATTAAATGTTGTTAAGCATGGCAAGAGGTGAAGCATGACAAAACTATACCATCTAGTCAAGTTTAAATGAGGCCGGAAACAACGAGCAACAATTCCGTTAAATCCCCATGTGCATATATTAGGTTTGGTCCTGTTCTTCCCTAAACCATATTTTATAGTTATTAAACAAGCAAGATGATGCCACCATGTTAAACTAGGCAAAATTCTACCCCATTTACATATAAAGTTTATTTAAATTGGAGCTACGGTTATTTAGTTATGAATTAAATCATTTTAACATGGCATAGGAGCAAATTAATGCAAACAATATTTTTAACATTTCAAACATAGATGAAAGTTGGATATTATTAATCTACACAAAATTCTGAGCAAGTTTCATATATAAAACATTTTAATCCGATGCACGGTTAGTGAGTTATTAAATGCATGAACTAGGAGGACTAATCTGCAAAACTGGCAATCTCTGGATAAATAGGAAAAACCCAGGCGCTGAAAAAAAACATGACATGGGACGAAACTGTTGGGCCAGATGCACAAGAGACAGGGGGAGGGGCTGCTCACCCACGGGCCATGGCCCAGGTCGGGGGAGAGGCAGGCCGAGGTGGATGGGCCGACGCTGGGGTGTGGGCTCACCCATGGGCTGGGCCCACACGACGAAGGAGGCAGCCCGAGCAGGTGTTCGTCCTCCTCCTGCTCGAGCAGGGGAGGCGGCCATGGCAGGACGGCGCCGGCGCCGATCGGAAGGGAGGCGAGGAGAAGACCAGAGCAAGGCGGGAACGGGCAGATCTGGCCGGGAACCAGTGGATCCGGCCATCGGCGGCGGCGGGCGGGGTACTAGGCGACCCTAGGCTCCATGGCGGTGGTTGCCCTGCGAAGGAGAGACAGCATGAGAGAGAGCACGGGGAGGAAGGGAAGAAGGCCAGGCGGTGAGGGGCTCGCCTGAGAGATCACCGGCGGCGGCACAGCGGGCCCCAGCGACGAGCTGCAGCCTCGAGGGGCTCCTCCCCTCGAGCGGGAAACTGGAACGGGCGCGGTGGCGGGGATCCGGGCCTGCGCGGGCCGGCTGTGGGCGCCGCGGGCGCGCGCGGTGGAGAGAGGCGGCGGCGCTGACATGGCACGCCGTGGTTGGTCGCGGCGGGCGGCGCGGACATGTCCGTCGGTGGGGAAGAAATGTCCGGCGGCGCGGATCTGAGAATTTTTAGGGTTAGGGGAAGAATGAACCGCGAGTTTCAGAGAGGGGGTGCTCTTTTATAGGTAGAGGGAGCTAGGAGAGTCCAAATGAGGTGCGGTTTTCGGACACACGATCATGATCGAACGACCGAGATGATGGAGCAGAGTTAGGTGGGTTTTGGGCCAAAATGGAAGGGTGTTGGGCTGCAACACACACGAGGCCTTTTCGGTCCCTCGGTTAACCTTTGGAGTATCAAATGAAGTCCAAATGGTACGAAACTTGACAGGCGGTCTACCGGTAGTAAACCAAGGCCGCTTGGCAAGTCTCGGTCCAATCCGGAAATGTTTAATCCCCACACAAGAAAGAAAGGTAGAAATGACCACCGGAGGAGAAGGAAGCGCCGGAATGCAAAACGGACAACGGGGAAAAAGCTCGGATGCATGAGACGAACACGTATGCAAATGAAATGCACATGATGACATGATATGCAATGCATGACATGCAAGAAAATGACAACGCAACAACCGCGAATAACTGAACGACACCTGGCACATCGGTCTCGGGGCGTTACACCCTCCCTGCCGCTAGCGCCCAACTCACCCCAAGTGTGAATGTGTGATACGTCTCCAATGTATCTATAATTTTTGATTGTTCCTTGCTATTATAGTATCTATTGTGGATGTTAATGGGCTTTATTTTACACTTTTATATTATTTTTCATACTAACCTATTAACCCAAGGCCCAGTGCAAATTGCTGTTTTTTTGCTAATTTCAGTGTTGCGGAGAATGGAAATATCAAACGGAGTCCAAACGGAATGAAACCTTCGGGAACGTGATTTTTCGAACAAGCGTGATCCAGAGGACTTGGAGTGGACGTCAAGACATGAATGAGGTGTCCACGAGGAAGGGGGCGCGCTTACCCCCCTGGGCGCGCCCTCCCCCTCGTGGGCCCCTCGTGGCTCAACCGACCTACTTCTTCCTCCTATATATGTTCACATACCCCGAAAACATCTAGGAGCAGCACGAAACCCTATTTCCACCACCACAACCGTCTGTACCCAAGAGATCCCATCTTGGGGCCTTATCCAGAGCTCCGCCAGAGGGGGCATCGATCATAGAGGGCCTCTACATCAACTCCATGCCCCCCTGATGATGTGTGAGTAGTTTACTTCAGACCTTCGGGTCCATAGTTATTAGCTGGATGACTTCTTCTCTCTCTTTGAATCTCAATACAAAGTTCTCCTCGATCTTCTTGGAGATCTATTCGATGCAATTTTTTTGCGGTGTGTTTGTCGAGATCCGATGAATTGTGGGTTTATGATCAAGTCTACCTATGAACAATATTTGATTCTTCTCTGAAATCTTTTATGCATGATTGGTTATCTTTGCAAGTCTCTTGGAATTATCAGTTTGGTTTGGCCTACTAGATTGATCTTTCTTGGAGTGGGAGAAGTGCTTAGCTTTGGGTTCAATCTTGCGTTGCTCGATCCCAGTGATAGAAAGGGAAACGATACATATTGTATTGTTGCCATCGAGGATAAAAATATGGGGTTTATATCATATTGCTTGAGTTTATCCCTCTACATCATGTCATCTTGCCTAATGCATTACTACGTTCTTAAATTAATACTCTAGATGCATGCTGGATAGCGGTCGATGTGTGGAGTAATAGTAGTAGATGCAGGCAGGAGTCGGTCTACTTGTCGCGGACGTGATGCCTATATACATGATTATTTCTAGATATTCTCATAATTATTCGTTTTTCTATCAATTGCTCGCAGTAATTTGTTCACCCACCGTAATACTTATGCTATCTTGAGAGAAGGCACTAGTGAAGCCTATGGCCCCCGGGTCTATTTTCCGTCATATAAGTGTCCAATCTATTTTACTTTGCAATCTTTACTTTCAATCTATATCATAAAAATACCAAAAATATTTATCTTATCACTATTGTCTCTATCAGATCTCACTCTCGTAAGTGACCGTGAAGGGATTGACAACCCCTTTATTGCGTTGGTTGTGAGGTTCTTATTTGTTTGTGTAGGTACGAGGGACTTGCGTGTGCCCTCTTACTCGATTGATACCTTGGTTCTAAAAAACTGAGGGAAATACTTACGCTAGTTTGCTGCATCACCCTTTCCTCTTCAAGGGAAAACCAACGCAGTGCTCAAGATGTAGCAAGAAGGATTTCTGGCGCCGTTGCCGTGGAGTCTACGCACAAGTCAAGACATACCAAGTACCCATCACAAACTCGTCTCCCTCGCATTACATTATTTGTCATTTGCCTCTTGTATTCCTCTCCCCCACTTCACCCTTGCCGTTTTATTCGCCCTCCTTTTCCGTTACTCTTCTCCTTTCTAGTTCGTCTCTTTTTGCTTGCTTCTTGTTTGCTTGTGTGTTGGATTGCTTGTTTGCCGTGATGGCCCTACCACAAGGTTTTGATCCTGGCCTAGGGTTGGAAGAAATTGAAAACAATGTTAGAAGTTTTATGACCTTCCAGTTTGAGCATAATAATTTCTTTTGAAACGAGCTTAAAGAACAAAAAAGTTTTATAGAGTACATGAATAAAGAGCTCGATGATATGTCTAAAGAATTTTATGGTTTGAAATCTCATTTCGCTCATCTTGAAAACTTAATAGCCCAAATTTCGGATAAGCAGGCCACCTTAGTTAATAAGATGGCCGCCAAACTGGAAGAACTTGATAGTAACAATGATGAAGATCTAAAAGTTATTGATGTGTCCCCTATTAAATCTTTGTTTTGCAATATGAATCTTGATAATGATGGGACTAGAGATGAGTCAACTTTAGTTAGAAGGGGTCCCAATGATTCAGAGTTTTTATATCTAGATGCAAAAATTGATAAAAGTGGGATGGAAGAGGTTAAAACTTTAAATAGCAATGAACCCACTATATTGGATTTCAAGGAATTTAATTATGATAATTGTTCTTTAATAGATTGTATTTCCTTGTTGCAATCCGTGCTAAATTCCCGGATGCTTATAGTCAAAATAAAGATTTTACTAAACATATCGTTGATGCTTTAATGCAATCTTATGAACAAAAGCTTGAATTGGAAGTTTCTATCACTAGAAACTTCATGATGAGTGGGAACCTACTATTAAAATTAAGATTAAAGATCATGAATGCTTTGCTTTATGTGATTTGGGTGCTAGTGTTTCCACGATTCGTAAAACTTTGTGTGATTTGCTAGGTTTCCGTGAATTTGAGGATTGTTCTTTAAACTTGCATCTTGCGGATTCTACCATTAAGAAACCTATGAGAAGAATTAATTATGTTCTTATTGTTGCAAATAGGAATTATGTGCCTGTAGATTTCATTGTTCTTGATATAGATTGCAATCCTACATGTCCTATTATTCTTGGTAGGCCTTTCCTTAGAACGATTGGTGCAATTATTGATATGAAGGAAGGGAATATTAGATTCCAATTTCCGTTAAGGAAGGGCATGGAACACTTTCCTAGAAAGAAAATTAAATTACCTTATGAATCTATTATGAGAGCTGTAAGGGCATATTTATCCCTAAGGTGTTTTGGTGATTGATGACAATGCGCTTGCGGACTAATCGTGTGCCTTGAGTATCCCAGACATTTCATCGCTAGGCACAAGACGGTTGGGTGCCCATCGAAGACTGTTGAAGACAACGTCTTTTCTACGTTTCTTTTTGGTGGATTTGAGTCATAAGAAAGCCGTACTATTAAGAGGGGGTCCGCGTCGGAAAGGTTTGGGTGGAATCATCACGTACATGTATCTTCCTTGTCCCCTCCTTTCCCTTGCACCTTGGAGCTTCCTTCGTTGTTATCTCGTCACCTTGTTTCTGGCTGCTGTGTTGGCTCGCGGTAGTACTGCTCCCAGGTGAGCTGTAGTACCGTAGGCACCAGCGATAGTACCGTGCTGCGGCGCGGTAGTACCGCAGGTGCCCACGATAGTACCGCTCCCCTGGAGCTGCACTACCGTGGCCCACTAGGCTAGTACCGCTCCCTCGCGGTAGTAGGGGCGGATGTAATTTTTTACATCCGCGCCTACCATGGTAGTACCGCTTTCCTTCCGTGGTAGTACCGTGCTCTGCTGTCAGGCGGTAGTACTGCCCCTCTGCGGTAGTACTGTGTCGGGTTTTTGCTTCTTCCGTTTTTCAGCGGAAGTAGGCACGGATGTTTCCTTATCCACACTCTTCTCAGGCTAGGGGGTTCCTGCCTTGCGGTAGTACCGCAAGGGGGAGCGGTAGTACCGCGCCCGCGGAAGTACCGGCCTCAGCACCTGTGCCACAGGTCTGCTCTAGCTGTTGCTGGTGCAGCGGTACTATCGCGGGCCTGCACGGTTGTACCGCGTGACCATGCGGTAGTACCGCTTGGCAGCAAGCGGAAGTACCGCGTGGCCCCACGGTAGTACCGCCTGCCTGGTGCGGTAGTACCGCTGGCCACGGGCTGGTAGGTGGATAACGGTTGGATCTTTGTCCCTCACTATAAAAGGGGTCCCCTTCTTCCCCGTTGACTCATCTCTTCCAACCCTAAGCTCCATTGTTGCTCTAAGATCCATTTTCGCCCGATCTCACACCCTAGCCAATCAAACTTGTTGATTTGCTCGGGAGTAGTTGAGAAGGCCTCGATCCACACTTCCACCAAGAGAAATTTGATTCCCTCACTAATCCCTTGCGGATCTTGTTACTCTTGGGTGTTTGAGCATCCTAGACGGCTGAGGTCACCGCGGAGCCATAGTCCATTATGGT